>NW_026555329.1:19745000-20370000 GCF_021234165.1 Pteronotus mesoamericanus | reverse complement strand
AAACTCATGGTTCCCTGCCATACGTGTTTGATGAGTTACTTAAAACATACAATTCTCTTATAAAGACAAGGGATATAAATGAAAAGTATGAACAATAAGTAGGTTAGTAACCTGTGAGATATACTGGACATAGAATAAATTGAATAGAGCATATTCAATTTATGATACCTTAAAAATACCAAGGCATAGGATCCCCTAATATTCTTGATATTCCATATCTACATGGGGCTTCTAAGACACTCAGTAGTGATAAGGCCTGAGTGGAAACTCAGGTTACCACCCATGGAAACATCTACCCTAGCTCCTGTGTCCTCAACCCAAGAAATTCAGAAAACCTCATAGTTCTTAAATATGACAATTGGCAAAACTACCGCTGTGGCCGCAAATACGTAGCCTTGCGTCTCTCTGTTAAGAGTGGGTGCCATATGTTGGCTATAGGCATCTCCCATCTTCTGTGTCCATTGCTCAAATCTCCACATTGGTCCTTACAACCATACCTTTAGCAGGGAATACGCCTGTGACACTGAGAGGACATGTAACACTGTACCCAGAGACAGGTAGTGTGGTTAGTCTACCCTGCTGGTAGTCTATCTTAGTTGTACTAACCCACCCCAATCTTCTCACTGAGTATTTTTAGTTGATTAAATAAACTGCATGATTTGAGCACCCTTATGTAGTCTATGAGCCATTCTGGACCATGATGTCTGAGATAACTTGCCTGATAGTGTGTACCTGGAGGATACCATTGCATCAAGGTAATTTCTCATGTAACACTTTTCTTCATGTGGTTCTTTTTTGCTTTTACTTTGTTGCTCACCTTCTTGTGTCTTCTTAGATAAATAGAGCTATAGTGTCCTTCAAGGAACTGCTATAGGTGTGGTACTTTCTTTATCTAATAAATTAATAGTTAAAGACTGATATGATACTAATATAAAACACCACCATAGTATAATTTTTAATCTTTTAAAAGATAAGGGTAATATTGAAATATTTATTGTTTCCAACAACAGGTTGTCTAAGCTCCAATTTTGTTATTAATTTCTAATTTTATTGTATTTTGGTCAGAGATCTTCTGAATGATATTAATCCTTTGGAATTAATGAAAGTTTTCTTTACAGTCTTAAGTAAGGCTCTCTTTGTAAATATTCTGTGTATGCTCAAAAAGAAGGCACATTTCTTCTTAGTTGAACATAGAGTTTGATATGTTTTTAATAGCTTGAGTTTGATTTTCCAGATATTTATAACATCTCTAATATTTTACTTCTGTGATCTACCAGATTCTGAAACAGTATGTTAAAATCCTCAACTAAAATTGATAAATCACCTCTTTCTTCATAAAGTTTTCTCAGTGTTGCTTGATATATTTTAATTTTTCAACTACAATTGACATACAATATTATATTAGTTTTGGGTATACAACACAGTGATTAGACATTTATCTTGAAGCTCGATACATTTTGAAGCTGTATTTTAAGGCGCATGTGAGTTTATGGTGGTTCTAATATTGTTCAATCATTCCCTTTACTAGAACACATTTTATTCTCTGTCCTTTATGACTTTTTTGTCTTAAATTTTATTTGGTCAGATATTAAGAAATAACTCACCTCTTTTGGGTTCATGTTTTCTTAGCATAACTCTTCCCATTTATTTTCAATCTTTTCTCTATTTTGCTTTCCTTTTTTTTTTTTTTTGACTCAGGTTTGTCTCTTGTTGCCTATATGTTATGGAACTTTGATATTTTAATCCAACATGAAATTATGTTTTTAATTGGTGACCATGACCAATGTATTATAATTAATCTTATATTAAGACATTGCATATGTCTTAAGATCAGGATTCATGTTTATTGCTTTCTTAATTATCCACATTTCTATTCCCTAAAAGAAAAAAGTTTTAGTCTGCTCTTTTGTTATGTTTTCTTGCCCCAATCTTGTCAATGTTAACAAAAATTTTAGTTTAGGGTATTTATTTGACCATATTTGAGTTTTTCTTATTTGAGGTCTTTTTTAAAAAGATTTTTTAAAATTTATTTTTAGAGAGGGGAAGTGAGGAAGAGAGGAAGAGAAACATTAATGTATGGTTGCCTCTCACATGCCCCCTACTGGCAACCTGGCCTGCAACCCAGGTTTGTGCCCTGACTGGGAATCAAACTGGCGACACTTTGGTCCGCAGGCCAGCACACAATCCACTGAGCCACTCTAGCCAGGGCTTAGTTAAGGCCTTTTATCTTTCTTTAATCCTGGATGATTTTAAATATATCTTCAAATATTTTTCCTTCTCAATTTTTATTTTTTGGCCTCTCTCTGGCACTCCTGTTGTCCAGGCAAGTGGCATTTCTGCCTTTGTATCTCTGTTGTTGTTGTTGTTGTTGTTTTTCCTTTTTCTCTCTATTTCTTCCCTGCTTCCTCTGGGCAGATCAGATTTCCAACCTTTTCCAACCTGTTCTTCTAACTCACTAATTGATTTTTAAGCTGCATCTATCTTACTAATTAGCTGTTATTTATTTCAAGTATTGCATATAGAGTTATTCATTTCAGCTATTGCATTTTTTCATAACCAATAGTCCCTTTGAGTTTTTTTGCATTCTTTCTTGTTGTTTTTTATATTGCTAAGAATTAGATTTATGTCCTTCAAAGTACATATTCAATGTCATTTGGAATTCTTCATCAACATTTCCCAATCACTCTGGCAGAGTGTAGATTTTGCTTAGTTTGTTAGCTCTCCTTTGGAATAGTTATATTCCTGAGATGCCTAATTACTTTGGCCTATGAGTTCCTATTTCGGTAGTAATTGGTCTCTACAGTCTATTGGGGACTGGCCAAAGATGAGGCCACGGTTTTGTGGATCCTGGTGAATTTGAGGAGAATGGAGGGAGTGAGTCCCAGGGTAAAGATCTAGTCTCAGGGAAGGCCTCCACCCTCTCTCTCTGCTGCCACTCTACCAGGAAAGCTTAAACCTGGCCCCTTATAAATTCTGCAGAGTAAAACTGGGAGAAGACAAACTCCCCAGGTTGTGATCCATCAGTCGTGTGGGACTGGAGAAGGACAGGGAGGGATGACTGTCTAAGGTCACTGCTAAGGGCATACATGTTTATTTTCATGAATTTCTTACTCCTTTAGAGCCTGAGAGTACCCTACAGACAGTGGGTCCAGCAATAAGGCTGTTGTGCTGCCGGTGAGGTCCCAAAGCAATGGAGAAGGTAAAGCGCAGAACACAATAAAACTGTTTCCTCCATTCTATTCTTTTGTTGCCTGTGGCCACGAGCTGTTCTATAGACTCCCATCGCCTTCTCAAAATACACACTGGTTCAGGGAGCTTAGACTTTTTCATTTCTGTTTATTTCTTTTTTTTTTTTTTTTCCTTTCCTGGTTTCATTAATTACTGAGTCCTGAAATGCGTGTGCTCCCTCGGCCTTTATAGCTTCTCCAGGGTTGGTAATCTGGAGAGGGAGCCAACAGCCCGAGCTAGTTTGCCCTCGTGGCTGGGCCTGCAGTTTTCAGCGCTTCCTTCTCCATCCTCCCCCGTCTCTTCACCGCTCGGTGCCTAGTTGAATGGTAAAGAAATGATTATGGTCCTCGCCATCCTAACTCTTCAGGACTCAATTCTAGAAGACCAGTGAGTGAAAGTCTCACTAGAACCTGGTGAGAGCAGCCCTGCTTCCCCTTCCTCCGCTCCGCAGCAAGCCTCCAGTGAGGCCGGGCGTGTCCCAGGAGAGACCCTGAAATGTGTCCAAAAACATGTTTTGTCTTTCGGGCATCTACGCAAGGACCGCCTTCACAATAGAGAAACTGCACACCAACATGGTGTGTGAAAAACTCTCTGGCTATAGAAAGAAATCCTTTCAAACTATAGAAAGATAGATTTCATCTGAAGATCCCTCGTATTTGAAGGAACTAAGGGCCATGAATTAACTTAATTTTGGACGAAAAAGATACATATCACAAACAATCCCTGTCTTCTCATCCATGAGGAGACAACTACCTTTTAGAGTTGAGGGGAACAGTTTCGCTTTGAGAGGCACGATGGCGCAGTAGGGCCAATCAAGATGGCAATTTCAAAAGCAGAGGCATTAGGGCCAGGCGGGCAGGGGACGCCTGGATGCCTTTCCGGTTTTTTCCCCGAGGCTCTGGGGTGAGGAGGCCCCAGGATAACCACGGGATGGACGAAGAGGGAGTGTGGCAGTCCGCTGGGCCAAGCTCTTATTCAGAGCCTCACAGAGCCCATCCTGGCGTGGAGACCTCGGCCCAAGCAGCCGCTCAGGCCTCCGCTGAGTTGCCATCTCGGGACCTGCAGGGGGAGCTGGAGCCCCACGCCCCACTGGGCCAGAACCCCAGGCTGGAGAGACCTCCCTGCGCCAGGCCCCCAAACCGGAAGTAAAATCCAACAGTATCGTCGTGAGCCCCCGGCAGAGGCTCAAGTTCGTGTGCAATGTCCCCAGGGAGTTTGGCAATGCGGTTCCTGACAACATGCTGGGCCAGAGCACTGGTGCCCCTTTCCTTAGCCACCGACATGGCCACCACAGATTACTTCCACCCAGACTACATCCCCGAGCATCTGCAGGGCCCGGGAAGAGCTCCACCCTGCGTGTCCTGCTCACCCACGTGGACGTGAAAGATGCTCAGCAGGCCCTCTAGGAGCTGGCCAAGGGTGTATCCTGGCCGACTGCACTCTGGTCCCTGCCTGGAGCCCCCAGGAGGCTGGGTGGTACCTGGATAGTTGCCAGGCCTACAAGCAGAAGCCGGCAGACCCCCTGACGGGTTGTTATAAAGAGTAAGTAAGCTGATGTCTCTAGATCTATATTGACTGCAGTGTTTTTCTTTTTGTTGTTGTTTTTGTTTTGTTCTCGAATGATCTCTGTTTAAAGGATGTCCTCTATAATGTTATGCCCCATGATCTCCCTCTTTGTTGACAGAGTACAGAAGCTACTGTGCATAGGTGCACGGGAGAGTTGCCGTTTTTTGGAGAAAGGGTTGCAGCCCCTTGGCAACCACCTCCCCTGCTGTGCAGAGATTTGGAGAGAGCAGCTGGGTGTGTGCTTAGGGGTAGGGCCTCTGAGTGAGAGACAGGTGTGCTAGATTTGATCAGCCAGTCTGGCAGGTTGAGAGGGAGACCGAGTTCCTGATCTATTCTGAACGGGATTGCTTTTATTTTTTTTAATTCATTAAAGACTCTCAACTGGTTTTATTGAATTTCTCTTCAGTATTTCACTAGTAACACTCTGAGATTTTATTTGGGGACAGTTTCTCCAAATTGAAATAATAAGTCTCTTACGTAAAGGAGACAGCAGTGAGATGCAGTGGCATTGCTAGTAAGTCAGGGAAAGAGCGAGGGCACAGTTTGATTCCCAGTGGGAGGGTTTCTGGGAAAGTTAGATAGAAGACATTGACTTTCTGTAAATGGAAAATGAGCACTAATCAGTGACCTCAGGGACTGGCTGGTCAATGCTTAAGATGATGGAAAAATCTTTGAAATCTGTCAGAGATGCTTGCTAATCCAAGTGGAGGAAGATAGGGTATTAGAAAATATTCTTGACCTAAGTTAGTTTTCAGTTTCAATGGCTGTGTTTCCGCTTCTTCAGTGTTTTACATTATTCAGATATTAAACACAGGTTAATTCTACCAATATGTCCAGAGGAATAAAAACTATCAGAAATATAGTTCTTAATTTTCACATGTGGCTTTTCTACCTTCTTTTGTCCTCACATATACATATTATCCTTTTTCTTTATGCTCTCACTTATTGTTTCCCCAACCTATGGATTGGTTAAGAAAAATCAGTTTTACTGAGCTTAAGGTAGGAGTGAGACAGCTTGTCTCCTAAATCAAAATAACAAATGAAGTTTGCTCCTGAGTTTACGTGATCTCTACGACATCCAACCACACATGCAGCTTTCTTCTTCCACCCCCAAAACATCAGTGGTTGTGGTTTTAGGGTAATGGTTCATTGAGCAGGTTTCGATTTTTGTCGTTGACACAGAAAAGAAGCAATTGCCACTGCAAAGAAGCGTTGCCATGATAACTACTCTTAATAAGCATTTGTTGTATAGCTGGATGAAAGTTACAGGAAACATCAATGATAATGAATGAAGGAATGCATGAGATAGGTTGGAACGCCATGATGATAGCATTTTTTTCATGTCTTTTTTTAAATACCTTTCCTTCCTCAGGACCCCCTAATATCTATGTGAACCCAAAGATCTATTTTGGATCACTTTGTAGTATGGATCAATGCAAGTAGGCAGCTGACTATTAGAGTTCACTTTCCCCTCTTGAAGAATCAGATTTTATGGTGCAATGAGAAATCATTTTTGTTCTTCAAGATCACAAGTCTGTATTGCTTACTGGAACATAGAGGAAGGGATGTTTCCCTTATGCATCCTTTTTGAAAAAGTTCTCTAGATCTCATGAGACCAACAATTTTGGACGCTATTGCATAGTTTGAAGAATCTACAAATTGCTTTTGTTCCTCTTTATTAGTCCATCACAGTTCTCATTTAACCCTCATTTTTTCTTTTCCTACTTTCTAGATCTGAACATCTTTCCAATAGTGGCCTTTATGCATTCTAATGATTTAATTAGCTGCCTTTTATTCTGCCTTAGTCTCTCTCTCAAACTATATTAAAAATCAATTATTATAACAATTCTAATGATCTAATGTGATGTTGGACAGTTCAGGTCTGGTCCCAGAATAAAAAAACATCAAACAAGGGGTATAAGAAGGGGGAAGGATGAAGTCAGGACCATGTATAAAGGACCCATGGACAAAGCCAAAGTGGGGAAGGACTGAGGGTGGGAGGTGGGGGTGGGTGGGGCAGGGGAAAGTGGTGGTGGGAAAATGGAGACAACTGTATTTGAAAAATAAAAAATAAATTAAAAAGAAAAAAGGATAAATTCAAAATAGATCAAAGATATAAATATTAGACCCCAAAACATAAAAATCCTAGATTAAAACATAGGCAGTAAAATCTCAGAAAAAAAAATTCCAAGAACAATAAAAGGACATGATACTTTCTTGCTCTGGATTTCTTTGCTTTGCCGTGCTTCCCAAACTTATACAACATAAATCGACAGTTTTATCTTATTTGTATTTGTATTATCAAAGATATGAAAAATATGCCATGGAGTTTATAGTCAGATTGAAGACAAGATGGAAGATGGGTTAAACTGACAAAGATAATCATTTTACTGTTTTGTGCATGGTTTCCTACCCTATACTTTGGTTATCTCCCTCTCTCCGGCAGTGCTAGCCAGAGGAGATGTTAGCAATGCATGACCGAAATGGAAAAGACATGGAATGAGCATGAGACGAGATGAATGAATGAAAAGATGAAGAATATATTTCTTTAGAAAAATACACAAATATACACCTTTTTGCTTATCACATACACTGTATTAATTTATACACATACATAGCATAAGCATTTCACATAAATTTGGCACCATGTACAATTCTATAATAAGCAATTTTCTTCAGCCCCTACGATATTAGCTCATAACATCTAGAATATTTTAGCAACATATTATCACATTTGTACTAGAGCTGCCTGAAATACACTGTTTTCCATGTTTGTAAACAAAAATAGAAACACCATTACATAAACACTGTGATTGGAAAAATACCCTCTCTTTAACTCCTCCCTTACATTCAGTAAAGGAGACTTAAACTACTTTAGTATCCAAAATATTTTCTGAAAGAATATAATTTTGGGGGGGTAAACTATCTATGTAACCAGAACAAATTTTTTGTCTTTCCACAACTAAATCACTTCTACAGGCGGTGGCATAAGATGTCATAGATGAGACTTGAGATTTAAAGGGTTTCAATGTATCTCCTCATTTAGCATAGTAATTAAATAATGATAACTCTGAATACTATTGCAAATTCACAAATTAATTTCAGGTGCCAGTAATAACACTGTTCAGGGACTTTTGAAGATTTTATACTGGGGAAATAAAGAGAGACATGGGAATATAACTTTGGGTTTCAATGAGAAACTGTTAATTTTAAATGAATTGATATGGTTCAACTTGTGGTGGTTACATTTTCCCCCCTCTTGTGCGCAGCAAACAAGAGGTCAGCTACAACCTGACTTAGAGTTAGCCCTGCTGAATCTTCCTGAAAAAGACTGAGATCTTATTAAGCTTTGAAGCTGGGTGGAAAGCAGTGAATGAACTTATATGGAGTCCTTTAATTACCGGTCTTAAATGTATCTTTTACTGCTAGGTAGCACCCGAGGGCAAGAGGTAATCAGCTTTATAAACTTTGGAGTAATTTGCTTTCTAAATCCTGGAGCTTAGGAAAGTAGAAAACTTTCTTTAAAGAGAATATTCTCTTCCACTAGGAATTATTTTTTTTTTGGCAGTTTTGTGAAAAATTTAGCAAAGGATTTTCTGTGACCTCCCAATTTATAAATGTCAGCGACCAAAGCACATTTCAACCTGAAGGCCCATTCCTTACAAAAGTTAGGGCTGCCTAGTGGACAGGATTATCTAAAACCAGACTGAGCATACATTATTAATAAACCAATTAACAAATTGGCCCATCTAATGTTTCAAGCAAAGTGACTCAGTTTCTTTTTCATTCAAAGCATTACGTTTTCCTGCCAAGCGTGAGTCTTTTACCCACATTCTTAGTCATCTCTATATGAGAAAGTCACTTTGTCTTGTAGAGGTCACGTTGTAATTTGTGTAGTTTGCATTGTGTGGATGGTAAAACATCTGAGTCGTATCAGAATTGATTGAAATAAAAAAATTAAAAATCAGATCCATAGCCAAATACAGAAATATTCTAATTCAAATTTTAGAGTTAAAAATAAAAGACTTTGACAGTGATTTTAATTTTTCAAGGTATAAATGGCTCAAGATTAACAAGGAGCACCCTGTATCTGAACTAGATCAATTTAACTGTGTTTTTCTTGGATACTTTGCTTGCATTACACCTGCATTTCAGCACTGGATGAAAGATGGAATTCACAAGTGTTGCAGTGGGAGACTCCATTCCTGACTGTCTCCCATAGCAATAGTACCAAGGATATTCTTCAGATTCACTATGGACAAAGTTACTTAATAATTCTTCACAGATGACATGTTTGGCTCCTGGGAGGATGGGGATCACTCTAAACGCATGGTTGTTTTTTCTCCCAGGACATGAGGCTCAGAGATCACGATGCTCTACTGGCTTCACATTTAAGCGCTTGACTCCTGCTCCAGCACTTCCAGCACTTCCACCACTTCCATAGGGATGATCTCAGAAATCTCGCCGGGGTTGACGGCAACTTCGTTGTTCCTCGGCTCCTGATGGCAGATGTATATCGGGAGACCGCTACCAGCCTCAGCCTCGACGGCGGCGGCAGCGGCGGCGGCGGCAGCAGCGGCAGCGGCGGCATTGATATTGGGGCGCCTGCCGTTGGGGCGCCTGTCGCGGCGCCCATAGCGCTGGCTGCATTGGATCTTAAATTGCATCCACTGGCGCTTCAGGGTGGCTTGGACCTGGAAGAGAAAAGGGAGTTCTTGTTTTCATATAATTGTCAGAAATGACACAAGCCAAGTGTCTGAGCACAATTTTTGGAACTTATCAGAAGTTAAAGGTGGTTGGTTGAACTGTAATTCTGATTTAAAAGGCTGTGTGGGATGTGTTCTGGCTGTGCAGGGAAGAATTTGCAAGTTGGAGCAAGAGTTACCTGCTTAAGCTATTGTGGGCCAGGTTACTTGCTACTGCGCAAAGGTTTCTCCTTTAGCTCTTAAGTCCAATGAATGAAATTCGATTTGCTTTCACACTGAATATGTGGCATACACATCCAATGAGGGAGAAAGAACTGGAAAACATTTTATCTGCTACAACCTCTGATAAGGCAGAAGCTTTTTCTCTCTGTCTCCACATTATTGGTCATGAGCATCTCTATGTAAACCATAGCACACAGTTCTGGATTTTATGATAATGGTCTCATTCTGTTTATCTTTCTCTATCTAACATGGCTGGAGGTGGGGGTGTGCCATATAAAACTCCGGTTAAAGGAGTGACAACCTTTTCAGAAGAAAACTTTAATCTCTTTCTATTGAAAGACTTCTAATACATAAACAAGCTTACCACACGTGCTTTATAAACATGATAAGCTGTGCATAACCACAAGAAGAGGAGAAGATGCTGAAGTCAGGAAGCTCTCAATATGAAAACTACAATAATCATAATGGAAAACACCACCACAGGCACTACATTTGCTTGTCCAGCTTGATTTTTACAGAACCGGATTCAATGTAGCGGTTAATTTCATCTTTCTTGTCTCCTGAATTTCTTGCTTTTCTCTATAGTGGAATAAAACTAAAAAATAAGAGATTGTTGCTACAATGTCTACTCCATCTTTTAGAGAGATTCTATTGGTCAGTATATGAGACAAAATATTTGCATCAATTAATTAACACATCCTTTGCTTTGCTGCCAAATTTGAATATAACAATTAAACCTTACGGAGCACATGAGGGGGAAGTGGAAATAATGACATGGGATGAAGCGTGCGGTGAGTTGACTGTGGGGAGCCCTGTTACCTACTTTACCTTTGTATGAATCTGAAAGGGTGTATGAACAAGAGCCCAATCTACTAATGTTATAAAATGATATGCATGATTAAGAAGGCTAAACATTTCTGTGTCATGTACATTTTTTCTATCTATAGGAGAGTAACAATCCCTCCATATAATTATTAGTGTTTCTCATATAATTTTAAATATTTTACACAGGAAAAAGAACAGTAGTCTAATGGTTCATGGAGAAGTAAGTCAAAAGGGTATGACACTTGCAGCTGGAGAGACCAACCTCATGCAGCAGAGCACGTGTCAGGTTCAAGACGACACATGGTGACCAGAATAGATTGGTAAGTGGATCGTTTGGAATCCTAGTCTTTCCAAATTACTGAAGCAAAGCAAACTCTGCATTTTGTCTTGTTTTATTTTGGAGGTGATGAGTGCTCTGTTGCAAAGCACTCTCTATGTAATTTTATTTAAAAGAGACAAAGACATAAATTTTAAGGGCTAGGTGCCTTAACTCTGCATTGGCAAAAGACGTATGGGGAACCAAGGATGGCATAAAAGGCTTTGGCTGGTATATATTGAGGGCTTACCGTGTGCTGTAATCCAAGCATTTGATTAGTATTAACTTATTTTAATGCTAACAACCTGCTACTAATCTCTTCCCTTGCCAGACGACAGCTGAGGTTATGTAATGTGTCTGTGGTCAGACAGCTGCAATGCAGCAGAACCACAACTCCACATGAAGCCCATGGCTTCCGATCGTGCCGCGCAGCCACAGGGTCCACCGCAGAGAACTGACTACTAAGTTTAGAACTGAAGTGAAAATAGGATTTGTTTCATGTGGTCATGGCACAGGCAGGGTGACAGCACCAAGTGTTTGAGCGTATGTTCCAAAGACTGCTTGGGTTTGAGTCCCAGTTTGTTTTGCTCCACGTTTTTTTCTTTAACTTAATGTAGAATGTTCTCCTTTACAACAGGGGATCGTTCACTAATTTAAAGAGCTACTGGTAAAATTTATTGAGGTTATTTAAATCATCTCGGGTGGTGCTGGTGTAGAACATCAGTAATCCTCTTCTTTTTCTCCTGTTCTCTCTGCTCTCTACCCCGTGACTATTTTCCAGTCAATGCGGTTAAATTTGGGAGAATTATGTATCTTCTCTAATTATCATCTAGCACTTTCAGGCTCTTATCTGGCTGAGTTCTTTATTAGCGCTATATACTAGTAGAAAATTAATTCATTCCAGTGTTTTTCCTGCTATAGTTATCTGAGCATGTAACTACGAGAGGTACAAATATAAGCTGTAAATGTGGCTATAGAGAAAAGGATGGATTGGAGGAATGGACCAGACAGAAGTGAGGAAGAATAGAGCAGTGAAGGAGAAAATCAGTTAGGACAGTGTATCTACATCTAGTATTGAATACCTGAGCGTTGACCAGTTTGTTAACCCTTTGAGACATTTTTTTGTCTAGAGGTCAAGACATGCAAAGAAGCCTAAATCTGAAGGATTAAGTCCCTTTACTCTTTCTAGTCCAAACAACACATTCCTTCACATACTTGGTCTTGTAACCACAAGCTGAGTATCTGGGAAAGCACATCCCTGCTGAGTTACGCTTTCAGATAAAATGTGAGGAAGTTGTACTTCTGGCCATACAGTGAAATTCCTCTTTCAGCACCTCTTCAAGAATCTAGTAACTATTTTAAATTGCTTTCTAATTCTTTTTTGGATTTTGAATTTAGATTCTTTTACAATGTGTTTACCTGTTAAGACTAGACAAGAGGTGGTGTGGCTTTATTTGGGTTGTTCTTTTGATTAAATGTGGGTCCTCAAATGCCAGGTTTATAATCTAGGGACCACCGAACGCTCTGCTGAGGAATTGGGAAATGTACTGGTAGGGCATCTTTTTGGAGAAGCAATGTCCTCAGACAAAGGTAATTGATAGTTTCCATGAATTCAGCATTTCTCAAATACTAACACTGTCTTTATAACTAACACTTTAAGATATTTGTAAGTATTCAAGGTAGACAGTTATAAGTTTAGATGCACTTGTAAAAGCATCCAGCAGAAACAAAAACGTCTTTGCTTCTCTACACTTGTTCTTTTAAAATAATCCTCATTGGAGCACCATGCATATTAATTAAGTTCCCAGCCCAGCATGAGGCGAAGGATGTGAAGTCTATTTTAATTTTTTAAAATTATTACTACAGAAATGTTCATAGCCCTCTATAATCATATTTCAAAATTATAACCTATCCTTTTGTGTGGAGATGGTAATCTGCTTTAATTTGGAAACCACACATATTAAAATAGGCCCTTAGCAGCATGCTTTCAATAATTACACTTTAATAGGGCAATTATTTTCTACAATGCCACAGGTTGAGCCTAATGCTGCTTCGATCCAAGAATAAAGTTATTAAATTTGTTTGACAAAAAAACAAGGAGATTTCCCCCCCGCCAAAGGATTAGAAATGTTAGGAGTTGCCAAGGGATAGATAGTATAAAATACAGAGTTTTGAATTATATAAATTCACCACTTATTGTAAAAGCAGTTAATACAGGTCACTTTAGAGTTTCCCCTGATTATTTCAATTTATTTATTGCCAACTTTAAAAAATAAAGCCCTGGTCTGATGTCTGATGTTTGGAGACATAATTATTACACCCAATTTTATTATTAACCTGGTGTGTAAGGTTGGTGTATTTGGGTCTCAGTTTACATATATTTGTAAAAAAGAAGATCAAGTTGTAATAGAATATTTTTGCTTTGGCCTTATTTTTCTGTTAAGTTCTCCATAAGCACCTGCAGTTATGTTATGCACTTGAAGGGAAGGCAAGATTTATACCAGGAATTTTGATCCAATGAATGAGAAGATTTTAAGGCCTGCCCCTTCACTCCTTCACTTTCTGCCAACACAGTTCAACAGACTACAAAATAAATTCAAGATTAAAAATAATGATTTTCAAAAACACTTTAAATTCACTTGGAAATTAAAAAGTAGTTGCATGCTTTAAATGTTTTTATAAGACTTTTGGAAGCTGGAACCCTATTATATCCCATGAATTAAACATTGAGGGATACTTCTGAATATTATTCACAAAATTGTTACTGATATTTTTTTCCCACACTTTTGGAGGACATACCAACAATAGCTCTACTGGTCTTTATCTTACAGAATTTACAGGGTCTTTTGTTTGAGGTATTTGGGTACTTGATAATTATAAGATTGAGGCTTTCTAATTCCTTTTCCTATGTTTATGAAGGAAATTTTGTTTAAAAGAAAATAATAAATCTGTAATAAGGTTTATATTTTTGAAAATATTTTAATTATTGTGTTTCTTAAATAACATTCTTTTTGCACATCACTCATTCATTAAGTTGAGGTCATTCATTCCTTGAAGGACAAATTGTATTCTATCTAGAGTACTGGCCCCATAGTAATATTATTTTGTATAAAAATATTTATTTTGTATGTCATCTGAAACAAAAGGTGAGAATATACATTCATAGAAATTGATACAAAGATGGGGTGACCTAAGGCCTTCTTATTTATTAGTGTTTACTATTTAAAAAATGGAGGAGACACTTTAACAGCTGGCCTTCAGTCTAGCCCCTAGCAATAGTAAATGCACAATGAATTTTTGTTGAATAAATGAATGAGTTGGTGGATGAATGGATGAAGTAAGGAACAAAATGTACCAACTAAAAGGAAAGCAACAATACTCTTGAGATATTGGGGTTGGAGATGAATAATAAATAGGTCACAGAGCAGCAAAATATCAGTGCCCACTAAATACCGTTTATTGATTACTGGACAATCTCTCGAAATACTAACCGGAAATACTAGGTTGATCTCTTTATGAAATGTGCTTTGCCTTGGTGTACAATTATTCTTTATAGGAATTGATTGAATGTTATGAAAAATACTTGTACATTAAAAGTTATATGGCATATAACTACAGAAAGTTTATTAACAAAACTTCAGGGAGGAATCATACACATAATACAGTACTGTGGAAGATTTAGTTCATTCCATTAAGAATCAGGAAATTTGGGTTCTAGTCCTCGTTATTCAACTATGCTTACAACACTGGGCAAGTCATGGGATCTTTCTGGAACTTGGATTTCTTGTTCCCTGGAGCTCTGGAAGTTCTTTGGTTCAAACTGAAGCAGCTCCACCTTTATGTTTTACAAACTGGGCTCCCAAGTTAGATTTCATCGGAAGAAAGGGAACTCAGGCTAAAAGCCCCTGAAAACACTGGCCGTAATACCCTAGATTTTACTGATTTTAATATTCAGATAATATATTAATTATTTGAGTTTTAACTTCAGGGTGATTTTCAAAAACGTTGACTAAGTGACATAACACTGCAACAAGCCGCTGAAAAAGAGGCAGTGAACCAGCACAAACATGCTGGATATTGGCTCTGCCCCAGGGAGGAGCTGGGTCTTTTAAAGGGAATGAGGCATGACTTCTCTTTCTCTGGGAATCCAGAACGGCTTTCACTATTGCTGCTCAGGGTGCAATCCCAGGAAATCATAATTTAGCTGCCTGTTCAAATAATATCTGCAATTGTACCACACAGCACAGAAAAGATTGAGCTTGCAGTGGTGGGAAAACACAACCCTATTAGTTATGGAACCATGTAAAGAAAACTGTGGAAGTGAGCCCAAATGAAAAGAGGCCCTTTGGAAAATGTAAAGTGCTGGCTTTGTATAAATGAGTGGTGGTACCATATGAAAGGCATGCTTACGTTGCTGTTGTAGAAGCAGTAAATCACCGCAACGAAGAATCCCTAGAAAGAGGAGGAAAGGGAGAATTGAAGTTACTTTTGTGTGCATTACATTGTTCAGCCATGAATAGAAATAGACAATCTGGAGAGGAACATTTTACTATTGGGATAGCAAGTCAAGGCTCGATGGAAAACAATCAGCGCCACTCATATCCAGTGCTTCACCGTAAGAATAGTCTATTAGAACTGTATTTGTCTCAAAATAATTCTATCATTTGGTTAAAAGAGCAGCTCTAGTCAGTCTGGTTAATGTAAGTGCTGCCTTTAACGTGGAGAAATAGAGCAGGATATGCTGACTGGAGTGAATTTGAGAAGAATTTTGTGTACTTAGAATTTTTAAAAACTGAGATCTCATAGAGTTTAGGACAGAAAACTTTTGCAAGCACGAGAGTCACAGTGCATGGTGGTGGGCCTGACCGTGTCCTGTGTCCTCATGGTGAACTAGCACAGTGCCGCACCCGCAGCCAAGTTCACCTCTTCAATAAGGACATGGACTAAATGGCTTCTGAGCTCCTGGTCACTACTCAGACGTTCTCTTGTGTTTATGCTTTAATCATCTATAGAAATGACCAAAGCAATTATTAAATTACTAAAAGTGCCCCTAAGATGTACTCTAGCCCTACTAATTTTGACCTCCAGAAGTAGAAAATAAAATTACTTTGAAATGTAGAATTGAGACAGCAAAGCTCTGGCCTAAGAGCCTGTGGCAGACTCACCTCTGCCTCAGGACCTCCCATGCCCCAGCTTGCTTTCAGAAAACCTCGGACTATGGCTTCAACAGGCCTTTGGAGCTGGGGTAGAGTGAGTGGAAACAGGGCAGCCATGCTTCACTCTTGTATGGCAGACATGGGAAAGCCCCTGAAAGGGCCCACTCCATTCTTTCCCCCAGGGGAGAGACCTGGATACCTTCCCCCGGATGGATTCCCGACATCCCTCTGACAAACAGAGGGTGACGGAGCAAAAGACGTGAATGGCTCTGTGTAAATCCATTGCACTTCACGGCAGAGCTGATTCAATGTGTATTTATGAAAGGAGATTCTGAAAATTACTGACCAGGGAGGATATGCCCCAGTGGGACCAGCTGAGGGCTGGGATTCACGGGAAAGCAGAAGCAACAAAGTGCCTCACAAAACCCATTCTCTTCCCAGTTTTGCCTGGGCCTGTTGGCTAGGAGGCTGTAAATTATGAGATTTTAGAGCATGAGAGTTTAGAACACTAAGCACTTAACAAATGATAACTATAATTACCTGTGAATTTTGGTTAGACTGAGGGAATGTCAGCCACACCCATGCTCAGGGCTCTGCCTGACACTGTGGGGATGGCTAACCTGACAGGTCTCCCGGGGCCCTGACCTCTCTAATTATGGTCTAGGCAGTCAAATGAAGTACATGAAAACCTGATGCCAGTTTAAGAGGGACAGAGCTTCCAGCGTGGGGTCCAGCGGAGGCATTTCTTACTGATACAAACTCCTGCTTCTCTGCTCTGTGTTTTCATGGCCTGAGTGACTATGTTGATAGTAGTCGAGGTTGGGCAACTGCTTGGCATGGGTTATGCCGTTCTTTAGACTCCCCTCAACAAAACAAAACACAGCCCTCAAAATACTGGGGAGGGGAAGGGAAGGTCGAAAAGACTGTGGAGACAGGAGCTCTGTCCTCAGCACTGTGCTATGGTTCTGTCCCTGGACAACTATCTGTCTGCATAGAGGTGTCTCTCCAAACCCATACTCCCCAGTTCCATTCTTCAGTGTTAAGATTCAGGAAATAGGAAAGCTGGCAGTGAGAACGCCTTCTAGATTACATATGGTCAAAAAGGTCCTTCTCATCACAGATGAGCCCCAGGGGACGGGTCATTCTGCATCAGTTAGCTGAGAAAGTCATGGAATAAACAAACACCCCCTGGCTTCCTTACCTGGAAATGAATCAGAGAGTGCATCAGGTAGTCGTAGATCTGGGCAAGCACCTTGTTGTTAGGTCTCCAGGGAAACACGACGAACTGGACTCCCAGCAGGGGCACCAGGAAGAGAGTGGCCTTCACCGCCTTCAGGTACATGTACGAGTCGGGCTGCTGGGCTTCCTTCATCTTCTTCACCAGCACACGGATGATGTTGAGCAGAAAGAAGAAGTTAACCTGCAAAGATATGACGTTATGAATGAGCAGACCATCCAGGTCAGTACCGCTGAAGGACACCTGCTTTCCTCAGTCCTTCACCCAGTGTCGGGGGCCCACCCACACAGGACGCGAGACTGCCTGAAGGGTCGTTCAGTTCGCTCAGCATTGCTGGGACCATGAGCATCAGTATAACCTACACCCTTTCAGACTTGAACGAACATTTCCTTTTCTTTCCCTAAAAATATTTTCCTGTATATATAAATACTTAGGTTTCCTGTATATATAAATACATTAGATTCAACTATAATGAGGGTGTTCCGTTTTTATTTTGATTTTTACTTTTACAAAGGGAAAACATTTTAGACCTTGCTGTCTTTTAGATCTTGCTTTCTTGTCTTTCATTATAAAGATTTTCCCTACAGCAAGGACTACTCAATCTGCAGTAAGAGGAGGACTGAACATCGTATCTGTAAAGTTTATGCAGTGGAGACAGCTAACCCAGCCTTCTTTTTTTTTAAAAAAAAATATCATTTTTAAAGAAAACAACTTTGAAAAGGTATACTGTATGTTCAATTAAAAAAAGATTCTAAGTTTATGTTCAAGAATTTTAGACAACTATATACCCCCAGGCAACAATGACTCCGTACAAGAAAAGAGCATTGTCTTCACCTCAAGAAGTTCTCTGCTGCCTCTCTACAGTCCAGAAGGCCCGCGTGCCGCCCTAAGCAACCATTCATTTCCGTTACCATAGAAATGGGAGTATTACGTTGTATGTACTCTTTTGTGCCTGGCTTTTTCGGTTTAACACACTGTCTGTGAGATTCATCCATGTTGTGTATATTTGCATTCATTTGTTTTTATTGTTGAGTAGTACTCCATTATATGAATATACACATTATTTGTTTTTCATTTTCCTTCTGGTGGAAATAGAATAGTTTTGACAACTTCACTATTGTGAATAAACATGCTGTGAATATTTGTATACAAGTCTTTGTATAGACATGTGTTTTCATTTCTTTTGAAACAGTACCCAGGAGTGGAATTGCCTGTTCATATGGTAAATGTATGTTTAACTTCATAAGAAACTCCCAAACTGTTTTCCAAAGAGATGGCTTTGTTTTATGTTCCCTCCAGCACTACATGAGAATTCCAGTTGCTCTTTGCCGTGCCAGCACTTGGTATGGTTGCTCTTTTTCATATTAGCCATTCTGGTGCAGCACAACTATTTTGGCTGTGAAGATACTTTTCAACCAAAGTGTTTTTAGAATTCAACTGATAATTTAAAAAAAAAGAATGATTCCCTACCTGAAATAAGTGTTACTGCCCAAATAATTTTAAGAAAAGAGACTGTTAGTAATAATCGGATTCTTTTGGGACATTGTAAATATTGAAGACACATGTCAGTGGGTCCTTGTGAGGACAGTTGGGCTAGTAGGTATGTCACTACACAGAAAACAAGCAAAAAAAAAAAAAAAAAAAGAATTTGCATTGGAAAGGCCGGGAAAGTTAGATGAGAGTCCTGATGATAATCCAATTTGTTCAGTTACAAATAGATGCTTCTTTAATGCAGAAGACTATGGTCTGTGACTCAGACTGCTTTTATTTTTTTCACTCTTATTTCAAAAAAACAGTGTGGTTAATGAGAAAATAAATAATACCTAAATATTAAATTTGATGGTTTTGGTGCTGGCTAACACAAAGCAAGTCATGGGTATAAATGAAGAGCTTGGTCATAGATTCAGGCAGTCACCTTCTCCCCCAACCCAACTTCTACTAGTTATGTGATTCTGGGTGAGTTTACTTGAGTTTTGGGGCCTAGTTTTCCTAATGAGTATAATGTCCTGATGATGCATCTACCTTGAAGGGCTGCTGTTAGGAACAGCAGAGCAATGTATGCGACGTGCATGAAATACTTTAAGGAAGTGCATGATCATTGGTGGTTAGGATGATGGCTTATGTATCAAAGATAAAGTGGAAGAGAATTTTGTTTGGCAGAACCCAGGGAAAAAAGTGCAGGGGGACCTTGTGGACTCTCACTTTCTTATCAGCAACACTTTTATCATTCCTCAGTCCCTTACTCCTTAACCTTGGACCAGGAGAATTTAGACATAGCATTGTTAAAAAAAACCAAACCAAACCAACACCATTATATATTTTTGTGGTAGCGTATATAGAAATGAGTTTATATGCTTCCTCAATTTTATTAAATAAAAATAATTTTTTTTACTTGAAGAATCTCAAACTGTTCTTCTTATAATCATTAAAATTAGCTTCATTTAAAAGTTATCATATATGCGCTATACAGAACCATCCCCAAAGAAGTGCCCAGAGATGACACTGTTAATGATGGATTTTAAGAGCAGTTCTCACCACCAGTGCTGCCATGACAGGGCCGTGGATGATGTACAGCAAGTGGGTCTCCGCGCTCAGCCAGCAGCTGAAAAAGGGTGGGGGGTGGGGAACACACATCAATACAAATGCATCTTATTTACGAACATCAGCTAAAAACCATTGCAGCGCTTACTTGTCATTGAAGTACAGTGTCCTGGTAACAGCATGGATAATAGTTGGCACCAGCGGGAACCCTAAAAATGTGAAAAAGCACAAATTACACCTGGCTTCTTGGTCATAAGCTATAACTACATTTGCATGGAAAACGATGGTTTACTTTAAAAAAAAAATAGTGGCGGGGGTAGGCAGAGACAAATGTATTTGAAAAAATAAATTAAAAAAAATAGTGGCAAATTTAACATCTCTGTCAAGATATTTCCCTGATGTTGTTGCACAAATTGTCTTTGGTCAAACCAGGTAAAAATGTTCCTGGTTAGAACATCATGTGCTTTCAGAGAGTCTGGTTAAGAGCAGCCAAATAACTAAAAGCCTCTCGCAAATTACCCGGTGTGGTAGGAACACTGGTACTCTCACTAGGACTACGCCATGTTGTGTCTTGATGATGTGATGAGGATGACCATAGACCAGAAAGCTTTTCACTGTGTGTGACCTGGACTCTCTTAGGGAGGGAAGTTGGGGTCACCTGGAGGGAAGTGACCCGGGACAGCACAGGGAAGTGACTGTTTGCTCCGAAAGCCTTGCTGATGTTTGCAGTATATCTTTTTGGCTTTTTACTTTTCTGTTTATATCATGTGCATTGATCCTGTTCTCTTTCAGTAAGAACACTTCAGAGTAGCTAGTGTAAGTTCTGGTTGCAAAGCCCCTATTATGGCAGCTTAGTATTGACGTCCCTGACTAAACTTGAAGTGCTAGTGAAAACAACTTTGAATTTATAAACAGAATGATGGAGATAGTTACTAGCAATGCATCCTGTCAGAATACATCTTTTTTTCTTTTTTTTAAATAAATTTCATTCTGTGCAGCTAGTCTAGAGAAAAGCTGTGATTTTTATAAGGAAAAAAAAAAGTCCTTTTATCTCAGATGTACCCATGTACCATAGCACCTTGTTTAATTTGGTTGAGAAACTTGTAGAATGAGTTTTTAAATTTTATCAGATTAAGAAATGTGTCTCAGAAGTGAATTAGACCTACACACTTTGATTTTCTGTGAATTACAGGCAAAAAAAGAGAATGGCTGAAAATATTGAGTTTTCCCCAGAGAACAACTTCACCTTCTAGACCCATGAAGCATATAATTCAATAGGACCATCGATTAAATGTTTGACCTGAAAGAATTTTGAGTTTGACCATTTAAACCAAATGTAATTGTAGGGCATTGACAGCAGTTCTTGCATACTATTTCACCACTAGGGTTTAGAGAAATTCTCACTCTACCTCATCATTTTGTAGGAAAGAAAAATGTTTTTGTCAAAAATAACTTTACATCCTTTTTCTTCCATGAAAATGTTCTGAGTATGGCAGATAGATGTTCTTAAATAGTCAAAACAGGTACAAGAAATATACCATAGATTTTATTTCAAAGGAAGCAAGTAAAATAGATCAGGCAGAAACGTGTGTGTGTGTGTGTGTGTGTGTGTGTGTGCTGGCAGGCCTCGGATGGGATGCTATTTGCAGGTCTGCAGCTGGAAGGCATCTGATCAGCACCAATCATCACAATTGTGATGATTGGAATTGCTCTTGGGAGGATTAAATTTTATCCAGTTGAATCTTGGCATGACCAGCTTTGGAAGGTTAGGAATTATTGAGAGGGTATGTGTAAGGTTAAGAAGGGCACGGGAAGGAAAGATCAACCTCTTGGGGAAGGCTGGAGCTAACAGAAAAAAACAATACAAGGACATTTTGGTCTTTGTATTTTGACTTGTTTTGACAGTAGAGAGGAGTAGGAGAACCCAGCACCTGTAGTGGGACCAGTAGATTAGTCAGAAGCTTGATTTCTTAAGGAAACAGGATTCTGGGGTTGCTGCTGCTCTGCAGAGGGGAGTGGCTCATAAGATGAGGTGCTTTGGGGTGTATTCGAGATGGCCATCCAGTTCACAGAGACCCCTCTCCCATTTTACTCCAGTAATATTTGTACTGTGTGACAATGTCCTCTTCAATGTCCTTAGCCACCACTCATTGAACCATGATTGGCCCCTTAACTTCAGTTGGACCAATCAGATTCTCTTGCCCTGCTATTCAGAAATGGTACTTAAAGAGAAGCCTTTAGTTTTTCTGTGTAGTTGGAATAGAAAAATGTGAACTCAGGAAAGTTTGGGGTAGGTTGTATTTACCATTAGGATTAGGGGAGCAGAGACCTGTGATGTATGGTCTTAGAGAATGACAAGGGTTAAAACATGTTCAGAGCAAAGCAGTGGCAAAGACAGGGGGAGAGAGCTCCTGGTTGCCTAGTCCCTTGGTATAAACTTTTGAGCAGCCCAGCTGCATTTTAGCCCTTGACTTCCATGAGATACTTTGATTCTGATGATTTCTCTCTTTTTGCTTAAATTAGAACATCTTGTTCTCTGTCATTTGCAACTAAAGAGTTATAACATCATTTTTAGTTTAATGTTGAAATACCCCAAATATCTGTTCCATTGACCCACCGTTATAGGATTATCTTATCAGGTTTGGGCTGTGTGCTTGGTTAAAATCCATGTATTTCTATTAGGGAGGGGTATTACGAAAACAAATATTGCCTAGGGCCAGCCCTGGGAAAGATTGGGGAAAAGACTTTGAGCTGCTTATATTACTTCCCAGACACATTTCTATACTTCATAACAATGTCTGTTGGGCAGGGGTTTAAATACAAAAGTTGATGTTCTTAGAAAGCTGTTGGATTATTTTCCATTCTCAATACATCCTTTCTCTCATCCATATTTTTAGGAGCTCCCTAAAATGCTACATTTAAAGGTCAGGCTTAGTTGAAGGTACTTTACAGCCTCTGCTCCAAGTGTCACAGTCATCTTGTCACTGGACAGCAAGAATTCTCCTCTGGTATGGGAGTTTCATGGGGTTTTTTGAAAAAATAAAGCAGGATGTGTTTTTGTCCCAGAGCCTTTTCCCTTTCACTGCCTCACTATGTATCTGCCCCCTTTCCCCCAGAGTGAGCTCAGCTGACAGCAGCCCTGGAGGAGAGGAAGCTGTTCTAGAGAGTCATCATGGCCCTTGGAACCCTACCTTAGTCAATCTACAGAAGCAGCCACAGCGTGGGCAATCCAGCCATAAGGCTTTCAAAGCCATTGCCATGTGCTATGGTGTTCGATAGGCTGGCTCCGTTTGGAGGCCCATGTGGTTTTATCTATTGCTCATCTACACTCTACTTCTTGACATTTCATTGGAGGAACACTACTGATGGATGGACAGGAAGGAATGTTCTTGAGGAAGGGATGCGGGGCCAGGGTGGAGGACATACAGAATTCAAAATGTGAAATTCTCCTTTGCTCTACGAACAGATGATGAATAAAACTGAAGGGGGGGTTAATCAGATTTTCTCTGAATGGGGCATGTTTTTTGTCCATCCAATAGCTGAGCTACCGGAAGACTCTCATAGTCATATCCCTCCATCTTCACGCTGCCCCCCGCCCTATGTTCATCGCAGTCTGTATAAACTTGTTAAACGACTTCTACCAAGACTAAACTCCTTCCAGCATGTGTCTCATCATTCCTCAAGGACCTGGGCCCCTGATTGTTCTCTGACACCAAGGCTAGAAGAAGATCACAAATATAAAGACAGAGGTGAAAGAGGCTCAGAACTGTTAGAGGTAATACATACCCCAGCCCAAGAGATAATACCACTTCATGCGTTGTTTCTCAGTGAACACGGCCACCACAATGAGTGAGTGAAGATAGATCCCTTCACAGAGCATCCAGAAATAATTGCACGACATCAAGTAGTGGTTGATAAAATGCAAAACCTTGCAGCTCAGCTGTCAGAAAGAAATGGAGACACTCAGTGCAAGACACGGCCAAGGATGTGACAGTGAACAGAGGATAAATGTGAAAATGAGCTAAAGTATCTGCACTCAGCCTGCGTTCAGCTTCCCCAAGCATCTGTTCACACATGCCACCCTCTGTATCCACAAATCAGAGCGGTAGTGCATAGGTCATTGTACTACATATGAACATCTAGGGGAAAGGAAGCCTAGTCCCTTAAATGTTTTTTTCCTGTTACATTCTGGTGACTTACATAGAATATACAAGTTTACTTTTCTGCAATGAATCTGAGACCCATAATTTTTTACAACAACCAAGGATTTGTCACATGACTTTTATAGCCCCTTTTCTATGGCCAATGAGGAGAATAACCCAGACATTTGTTAATCCTGCTCCTGAAGGTCATTGATTTTTGATGATATCTCCTTAGTGTCAAAGAGGAGATAACCAGGTGGTAAATTTGTTACACATGATCCAGGAGCTTTGCTGAACTGAACTGGCGACCCCTGTTTTGGTTACTTGCTGGCCTTCTAGCGCTGACAACCCTAACCATCAAAAAGCACAAGCTTCCCACTTGAATAGAGCCACAGTGCAATGGGGAACATCCTGACTGATTCACATGTATACTGAAATCTCATGAGGAGGCCTTGTAGAGCTTTATGTCAAGATGTTAGTGCAGTTGATAAGCTAAGGGGCAAAAAGGCTCTCCTGTCAACTTGAAAACTGTCCACTTGTACATTCTTTAAAGCTGCTGAATGAAGGAGGAAAATCCCTGAGCCAGAAAGTCAGCAGTAACTAATTTTGTAGGGAACTACTCAAGTGTCTCCAGAGGAATCTACAGGTATAACATTTTCAATTAAATTGAATCTGTCATGCAATCCCGAGCTGATTTCTGATAAAGCCTTAGAGAAAATGAGCTTGAATCTGTGGAACTCTGTCATGATTTGGTGTGTTCGGGGTGAGGTAGGGGGAAGCACTGGAGAAAAGAGTCCCAGATGAGATAAGTACGTTGGAAGATGATCCAGAAACTGGCAAAGGAAGCATTCTGGAAATATTCAGCAAACAAAACTAACATAAGCCAAGAAGGATGGAAACAAGTCTGTTAGTAATGCAGTGGGGAAATAAAAATTAACAGCTTGCTACAGTCAAGGGTCTTTCTCTATATGGTGTAATAAGCATATTATATCACTCTTCTCTGGGAATTTGTAAGCTATGACTGATTTAGTTTTATATTATCAGACCACAACCTTTTTGATTACTTGTGATTTACAAACCTCTGAATATTATCTGCTTTTACACTTAGTCCCCTTTGGATTGAAGCAATACTTTACAAATACTCTGAGTTTCCAAATCTATGTTGTATAACACAGAAATGAAACCAGGTGTCACAGTTAGGAAATGACAAGGACTTAAGGCCTAATGACAATGGTAACAACTATGATATAAATAATAATGGTTAACAGTTGAGAGCTGTTCCGCACCAAACCCTGTTTTGTGGATTCGAGGTGTATCAGTTTATTTAATCCTCACAAAGGAATCTGTGAGGAAGGTGCTATTATTATATCTACTTCACACATTAGGAAAATGAGGCACAATGAGGTTAAGTAACTTGCTCATCTTTACAGAATAAACTGTAAGGAAGTAGAAGAGCTGGGACTTGAGATCCTATAGCTCAGCAAGAACAACACTACAGTAGTTGGAGCAATCCAGCAAAGCACAGCAAATATCAACTTGACTGTTGCTCCGTAGCTCGTTCTGGCAATGAACCAACACACCCCAAAGGAGTTACAAAACTCCTTGTATATCAACTGGAAGCTTTTTGAGAATGAAAACAAATTTATGAGAATTTCTGCACTGAATTCACGACAGCCTTTCAAAGCAGGGAAACTAGCAGCAAATGTTGAGATGAACACTTGCCACGTAAACCGCACCGCAAGATAGCACTTGTAAGCCACTGCGCTCCTGCGGAGAAGCACCGCCCAGAGTGACCAGATAAGGCCAACTGGAAATCGGGTCAATGTCTGCAGCCCTTTTAGAAATAGAGTCTTCAAATCCATGTAGGAAAGTGGTCAATTTTAAGTAATAACATTTTTTAAAAATACAGAAATCCTCTGCTTTTTTTTTTACACCATAGAATCTTGGTTGAAATACCATTTATTGGTTTTGACATGTAAATAATGTGAAGTAGCATCAACAACCAGAGTGGGATGATACTTCATCCCATGCCCACATTCCGTCATTGTGCTCTCTGCATTGTTCCTCAAATCCATCTTTTTCATTCCCAATCTAATTCCTTCCACAGGCTACCAAATGGAAAATTGCAGTCTAGTTCTACCACCATCGACCTCCCGCCTCAACAACACTGCTGTCCCTGTCCTCTCCCTATGCTCCCCCTGCGCCTGCCTCTTCTGGGTTGGGCAGGAGGAATCCACTCTCCACGCTGGGTTTCATGGCTCTCTCGTGCCTCAGTCCTGAGCGTCCATTCTGAGCTGAACTTCCTGCAACTGAGATGACATTCTGACATAGTTTGGTGGCTCAAGTGTCCTGAATGAATGAGAATTAGGGGAAATGCACTTTGTTTTTCAGATCCTGGGACTCATTTGACTTTACTTATGCAGGAGAGTATAGAAAATGTGACGTGATTGTTTTGTCTTTTGAGGTGCAAAGTGCTCAGATTCTCAGTGAAAACTAATAATCTCCCTGTACTGTCCCTTTCAGACCCAGATAAAAAGTTCAGAGAGACATTTCTTTCCAGAAAAATGACAAGTGTGTCGCCAGCTTCCTTTAGATGCAGCAAGAACAATACTTTTAATTCTGCCTCCTGACTCTCTACATGAAGAAATAAGCAGATAGATAAAAAAATAAAATAAAATTTTAGATAGTATGGAAATGAAAGGCTCTGATGACATAAATGACAATGGGCAATTTTCACATCACTCAATAAACTTAGGGTCTATTCAGCCCATATTTATGCCGTGAGTTATTCTGAGTTTACCTTTATAAGAAAGAATGTAAAGGAATAAGATTCTCACACTTGATTTTACAGAAGAGAATCTGCTTAACCAAAAAAGTTTCCAAGGGAAGAAACTGACAACCTTGGTGGGAAAGGAACCACAAACCCATAGGGATTCTTCATTGAGGAGTGGGAACACTGTTTTATTTTGCCTCCAACAAAATAAACTCTAATTGAAGTATGAGACAACGTTTGGGATGATGTTCTCCTCTTTTGTAAGGAATAACATTCTTTTTAAAATATATTCCCAGGGGCACTGGAAAGGAATAACTTTTTGCCTCTTGACTGCTGATTTAGTGACCTGAGAATTGGGTCAAAATGAAAAAAAATAACCCACAACTCTATCTTTAATTTGCTTAGGAGAGAAAGTGTCTTTAAAAATTATATATTCTGGTTTTTTTTTAAGTAGACAAATGCCTGAATCACAGATAGATGAATTGCTAATAGGCATGCTTTTCTTTAATTGATGACTGTGGTTACTTTTTTTTTGTTAGTTTCAATTCCAATTAATATCTGTAGACTGACAATGTCCAGTAACTTCCCTTTCTAAAAAGTGTTTGCGCTTTTCTTTTTGGTCTCTTTTTCTGTTTTCCATTGTTTTTCTTGGCTATGGAGAACCTTAACCTAATGTTATCTGAAATAACAGTTTTTCAAGAAAAATGCAATATTTCAAACAATTCACTTAAAGTACAAATTTTAAATATGTAATTTTGCATGCCACTTAGTAACACATGGATGCCATGATTATTATTGTTTGGATGCCATTTTGTCTTTTTAGAGGTAGAAAACTTCTAGGAAAGGTGGAGTTTTCCTAGCTAAGGCTTCGCTAGTTCTTGTTTATCTCCTGTATATTCAAATATATTAGAACAAGAAAGGCTTCTTCTTTCTTGATGCTTGAATTTATAATTTCAACTGCAATTCACTTTAACAATCTTTTGAATGGGAAAATATACTCAACAAATTGGGCTTCTATGAACACAGTTATAGCAGAATATTCGTTTTAAGGTGAGACATAACATAAATTTTAAGACTTGTGTCCCCTTTGGAAATAATAAATAAGGAGTTTCAAGAATATAAGCATACAAGACATGTCTAATTGACAGTTATTTTGTTTGCCCAGAGAGACTAGTCCTGTAAATGAAATACAGGACTAGTCTCTGTATATGGAGGGTTAGATAGCAGTTTAATGAAATTCATTGGAAAACGACGACTGTGTTCAAAGAGAGAAAGTACTAAAAACAAGTGACCATTTTTTCCCCCATTGGGTCAAGTATGTGCTTCACAATTCACAAATGTGAATTAATGTCTGTCATTGTAGTAATTTGGTTTTTTTTTTAGCTTAGACTACTTATATGTATTTGTTGAGAGGCGCATGTTTCCCCGTTCTGTCCTATGGAGGAAACAGATGTTTGGAAAGGTAAAAGGGGCCACCATGCATTTGCATGTATGACATTCCCATTTACCAGTGTAACTGGCTTGTCATTGGGAGCTTGCTCTCATTTCATCTGTTCTCAGAGGAAAGGAGACTGATCTTTCAGGCATACAGACTTTTTGCTCTTTTGTTTTCCGTTAAACATACACACATACTTTGAAATCGGTAAACAAATGACTGAACCCCATGTTCATGGTTGCCTGGTACATTCCTAGTCATAAATAGATATTTTGACAAAATGATATGAACTTAATTCATCCTGAAGACAAAAATTTAAGTGCCGGGTGCTGAAAAACCTCTCGATTGATTGGATTAAGTTTTACCTTTCAAGTATTTTACAGTTCTTTCCTTTTCTCTAGGAAGTTTGCTTTTGCATAGCTAAAAGGAACAAGTCTTTTGGCTTCATAATATCTTGATTTGAGAGAATCAAGAGCTAGTCATGTCATAAAGATAAACTGTCCTGATTTTCAAACTTAAGTCGCTTTGAGGATGCCTACTGTGTGCGGAAGAGCCACCCACTCCTCCACACCCGGAAGAAAACCTCCTGTGCATTTCTTTGGCTCCCCTATCCTCACACTTCACATTTCCCTAGGAAATCAGCTGCACAGTGGCTGAGCCACGTCCCTAGGCACCTGCTTACTGGGTGTAAAGGTTTCTAGGCAATAGGAAGGCTGCAAGGAAGAGCCTGCTGGCTTGCCGGTGGCTTGGAGGCAGCCTGAATGCAGTGACTGGTGGAGTACATAGGCATGTCTGCCCCTGAAGTGTCCTAGGAAAGTGGAAATAGCCAGCAAGGATAACTCAGGAGACCATTAAGAGCAATGACTACAGCGATAGATTGGTTGGGAAAGCCTGTGCAGAGGCCTGTGCAGAGACCCAAGGCGTTAGCGACAGGGCAAGGGGTCGCAGCAACTTTGTGAGCGATTGCTTACAATATTACACCCTGAGGAATTTTTAAAAGCTCTCCCCTTTTTTTTTTTTTTGGAACTACAAGACAATCTCTTGGGAAAAAGCAGGGCAGAATTTATTATTTGCATTTGATGGATAAGGTTAAATGACTCCTGTAATTCGATGGCAGACTCAGAAAAATCCTGAACTTAGGCTATTTGAGGAAGATAACAGGTTTAGCATGATTTCATGATAGATGAGAAGCCCCCTTCACCCAAACAGCCAGGACTGGGCTGGTGGTATGACATGTGGGTGTGAGACCCCACAAGAGAGATAAGTGTCTCTTCAAGAATTTATGAAAGTTCATAATTGGATGGAGCACTGCTCCCAGGGGTGATTATTTAATGATTGAGTTGCCGTTTCCTGGCCTGCTTTGTGCAGACAATAAATAACTTTCTCAGGGTTTTGCTTCTTAATGAGAAATGGGAAGCCAAAAATTTGAGATTATCCTGTTGAGAGATGCTTAGTTAATTGCTTCTACACCTATTTTAAACTTAATGGGGTCAACTTCCCTAATTAAATGTGGTGTCCATGTCCAGTTATGGACAGCCATTACTTTGGAACGGCTGAGCCCATTACTTTAAGAATACCTCTTCCTAAGGCAATAAACAAGACAACCAAAAGCACCATGCAGGATAGAGGAGAGAGGATGTGCTTCTGTGTGAGACAGGTCTGGGTCGAATCCCATCTCTAACAACCCACAATGCAGAAGGCACGAGCCTTCACTGTGCCTCAGTTTACTCAGCTAATAATGGAGATAATACCAACCCCTCACAGGGGTCTTATGGGAATTAAATGAAATGAGATTACTTTTATTTAAATTAGTTGACATTAAAAAAAGAAAACTCATCAAGATAAACCCACTGGATCTCATTCTACAGGTAACATAGGACTTCGTCTCAGATAACAGATGGCATGGTTTTAGGTGACAGATCACAATGCCTTTTTGGATATATTCACACGGCAGAAAATTATGAACACCATGGGTCCATCAGAAGCCAAACTGAGCTGCTTTCCCACGCCATGCCACTGTCACACAGGATGCACGCTCTGGGCAGATTTCACGCATTTTTGTCATTGGGTTGGCAGGGCTGTCAAATGCCAGTTTTGAAAGATGAGGCTATCTACAGATGCTCCCATAGCACAGCGAAGCAAAGAAACAAAAACGCAAACATCCCTCGGCCATTCGCTCTGCGCTAGATAGCTTCTGTCTGTGCTTTGAAATGTCCTTGCCATCCTGCTCCCACCCCCGGGCACAGAGAAACCCATCTGAACGGCCTGCCAGGGCTTCCTTGCCCTCTGGTTTCGGGTTGAGTTTAGTTAATGGGGACCATCGGCAGAGATGAGAGAAGAGAGTGAGTGAACTCGGGGTAATTCAACCTTTTTCAAACTATGCAGACATAGGTTCTGATTAATACGTGGATGGCTTACTAGAGTCAAGGCATAGTTATTCATAGCTGAAGTGACTGGCCCAAGCCCAACCGGAATGCTGAGGGGATTAATGTTTGGGCACATTTGTGACCCATTAAGTGACACACTGGGAACTCATTGCCCTCGTACACCCAAAATTGTCTATGTTCACAAAGTGTGCTCAGTGAACTTCCCATAGATGTTAATACATTGTCAATTAGCAGTAAAAACTCATAATTTGTTGTGTAATTCTTATGTGGTTATGACTGAATTATTCCCAGCCCTTTACTATAGCATATAACAATTAGTTCTAATAACTACATAGAAATAAAAGATATGCCTCGCTTCATGCAAAACTGAACTGTAAAACTGAATGATTGCATATGTAAAAAAAACTGCTTAAATCAAACACCATATTCACTATTTATGAATACTACATCTTTAAAGATAAAATTAAAAATAAATAAGGCAGTGCTCACCGGATCCATGTTCACAAATTCTTCATTGGGCACCACTTGAATCAGGTGGATGAGAACAGTAATGGAGTTCAGAATGTAAGTCAGAAACATGTGCTTATGTATAGTTACCCGCTGGCAGCTGAGGCTCCTGGAAGTAAAAGTAACAGCATTAACCAGTGCCGCAATGTTGAAGTACCTGGGGAAAAAACATTTTGGCAATATTTTTAATATTACCTTCCACAATAGTTGAGAGAACATATTGAAAAGTGAGGCTTGTCCCATCTGTAAGACTTATTGTATTTTTCTGTCTGATTTTTAAAAACAGTTATCTAGTCATGGTACCTCATAGTTTTCAGTCCTCAGGTGACTTTGTGCGACACGTGAAGGAGTGCATGATAAAAATCACTTTTAATTATAACAAATGTGAAATTGAGAAGAGAACTCTTACAAGAGAAATCATTACAGTCTGGCGTGTGCTTCCAATAAAAGGTTGGCTCTTTATTGTTGTAACTAGGTAGACATTGTGTGGCAAACTGGCTAACACAGCATGAAGTCCGAACCAAGGTGGCCTGTGACAAAGTCCCGAATCCATGTCCTTGACCCAGTGTACCGCCAGGCTTTATTAAGTCTCCTGTCACCCCTCTTCTCTGACATTTCTTCTAACAGCTTTTCATTTATCACATCCCAACTGGAATCAACTTTGTGGTTCTTACTTTCCTCATCCTCCTGATGGTGGAGCTCAGACACAGGCAAAGGATTTTAAATGCTCTCAAAGTTGATCTCATTAGGAGGCATGTTGTGGTTTGGATCTGACAGTAACTATCCTGGTTGGTGTAGCCATTCCCCACGTTTTGGGGGTTAAGCAATTTGTCGGAATTTTTTTTTATTCCTCTGTCCTCTACTTCATAAGCTTGTAATATGTATTTGTGTGAATGCTCATTAGCATAAGTAGCCTATTTCACAATTTGATGCAAATGAAGAAAGCCTGTAGAATGGCTTTAACGAAATTGGAACAATTCTCTTAGATAAATAAAAATCTTGTATTTACCATATTTGATCCAGTTAACAAATGCTTAGCATCATGTAAAAACTTAAGGCACCTAGTTAACGATGCTAAAGATTAATCATAGTAACTATCCCTAAAAAATTTTCATGGAATAAAGTTAGAATCTTAGGAATTTTGAAAAGAAAATTCTGAGGAGAGATGAACTATGAGAATGCTTTAGGTTTACTTACAATGCTTTTCCTGTTTCCAAATCAAAGTAAAATGAGTTGTTAATTATCTGTAGTAAAGAATAGTTTAAGTAATGAGGGCATGTGTTAGAATCTATTTTTAATTACTGTAGCTCCATTTTTCAACTTTTCAGGAACTACACACAAGTATCAGTAAATAGCTAATACAAAATATTTTAAAATTTGCAATTTGTTGATCAGGGGTAAAATGCAGAATGGGGTTTAGAGAACTTTCTCTCTCTCTCTCTCTCTTACATACACACACACACACACACAACCATGTACTACTTTATTTAGCAGCAGAAAAGCCTGTTAAATAAACTGAATCTAATTAATTTTATACTAGTGCTATGAAAGTAGGTTGCAAATTTAAGGATCTAAAAAGAAAAAAATTGTTTATGTAAAAGATCATACCCATTTATACTGCATAAACCCTTCCCTATTGCACTGTTAAACCTGTGACCTGCCATTTTCCAGGCGGTCATAACAGCATTTATAATTCTTCTCAATGGGAGGCAAATACCTGAGGTCTCATTATTGGATTCAGCCTGGCTTAAACCTATTACAACTGACATTATCCAGCACTAAGGAGTGTGGATGAATGCATCACACAGTGCTGCTATTCTCATGCCTGCTTTTCTTTGACCAGGCAGAATTCAATAATCTGTTGATCTCCAGCACTAACTTAGAGGACTGGTTACTGTTTAACCTCCTGTGTAAGCCAGAGTCACCCTGAATAAAACCCTCTTCCTCCACCTCTAGCTTACTCTCAGGCCCTTGTATCCCTGCTTTACTTTTCTTCTCCCCTCCTGACACATATGTTTGTTTATTGCCTGTTATCTTCCCCTTCTCTCTCATTAGAATGAGTGCTTTGTGCATCTAAAATAGTGTCTGATATATTTTAGGGTTTAATGGTCATTTTTTGAATTAAAAAATACGAGAGTAATTTTCTTCTTTGAATTGTGACCACACTAAACAGTTTTCCAGTACATCAGAGAATTATATTCAAAGTAGATGATCCCATGTCTTACACTTTGTATCATACTGAACATTTGCCAAATTCTTAACATAGGTATTAACTGATAGTGGACATTATCCTATTAGCTCAAACCTACGTACAGTACTGTGTTACGTACATAGTGAGAAAGTGATGATTTAAAACTGGATAAACTATTAGGCTTCCAAGGAACAATATGACTAATATATAATATGAGTTTCTGTTTCTCAAAGGTTCCAATATAATTTCTGCTAATTAAGCTTTAAAAATTTTATTATACTTGATGACATTTACACTGAGCTTTTTGAAATGAGTTAAAGGGATTTTAAATTTATTAAAATTCATTCAATAATCCAACACATATTACTGTGTACTTACTATAATTTAGACCTTCTGGAAGGGGCGAGGGATATGTAGGTTAACAAAACAGACAGCTTCTGCTTTTAGGGACCTTATATACTATGTAATTGTTTATTTCCTCTTAGTATGATGATAACTGTTCTGAAGGAAAGGTATGGACGCTGAAGAGGATTAGCTGAATGTAATGAGAGTAATTCCATGTGTAATTGTTCTTAAAGTAAATTCTTGTTGCTTGAATGAACATGAGAAAAGCTGACAGTTTTTGTGTCAGATAGGAAATGTCTTTAAATAGAAATAGCACAAACCTGATGTTAGCTATGATTCATTTGCTAAAAAAATAGGTGTTTAGATGGACGGAACACTACTTACTCTTTGAGTGACGAGGAACCATAAGCACTAAAGAGTCTTGAACAGTGGGAGGATAAGGCAACATAATCTACTTCTGTCTTGGCCCAATCAAGGTGTCAGTCACAGGTGAAGAAGAGATAATGATCCGCTTGCATGGGAATCTCAAGATGTCATATTTTACGACTAAAATGTAATGTCACTGTCATGGTTTTAGTTTACCTGGTACAGATCTTTCACACTAAAAATTTTGTTTAAAGTTATCATTACACTGTGTATTATGTGTATGCTTTCTGAGAGCTTTTAATCTCAGAGAGAACATTTAACTGTTGCCTTAAGTTTTGCAGATTGCATAAATCAGTTTGATATCATAAATTTAGGAGGACTCGGACAGGGTTATTCCTTTTTATAGGCTCTATTAGGCACGTGTTGTGACTTTCGAGTGAGATTTCAATGGGATGGCCATGAACAGGGCGTTGGGTATCAGAAGAGCTGGGTGTAACTTCTCATTTTGCTTACGTGAAAGTTTTATAAAATTGATTGTTTGGGTTTCACAAAATAACCCAGCCTTGGGAATGTGGAATTATACAAGGGAGTGATGATTGGTTTTTTTTTGCTCAGGTTTCACACAGATGATGCCATTTAAGTGCCTGAGTCATAAAACTTTCCAGTGTAATGTGCAGTAAAGACCATTAGGGTGATGTTGAGTGTTTGAAAATTTTGGGAAAATACTGCTAATTGAAAGAGAAAATACAGTGATAGTTCACAATTACCTTTCATTTTTCACAATCACTTATAATACTTCTGAAATGCAAATGTAAGGAAAAATGTGAAGAATTAGAAACACACTTTAATCTTAAGAAAATGGTGCCCTTGATATTTTTGGTTTGGGTAGGTTTAAGATAAGGTTAAGAACACGTATAAAAATCTGATATAACTTCTTTTGGATCTGAACATTTAGCATCATAGCATGTGTGTTTTTCATAATCTATTCGTTTCTTTTGTGTGCTCTGGAGAACCAGCTATTTCATGTCTTGTCATTATTATATTCAGATTACAAATCAAGAAGACTTGTTTGTCCTACCAAGATTTAAGTTGTTTGGTAGGTTCTTGGAATTCAGACAATGGAATAAAATCAGGTGGTTCCTAGACAATCTGCCCCCCAATTTGATCTTAAGGGTTTGACCAGATTGATTCTGTTTTGGGACTAACTGAAGTTGAGAAATGTTTTACTTTGTCCATGTGCCGCACTTTTAAACACCCATTTTCACTGGCTAAATATAGAAATGATTGTTAGACCATTATTTATTGCTGGTTTGGCTCTCACACCACATCACTTATTTAAGTGGCAACAGAAATAAGGACCTAAGAAATGCCTCCTTGACATTTTTAATCTTTGGAGTCCTGAATATATTTATTGTTTGCACCATTATAAATTTGGGTGCTTTTTCTTTAAGTTTTCTTTTGGTCAGGTAAAAAAATTTTTAACCAATAGACTTTCAGTGACAGATTTTTAAATCAAAGTTGTATGAGAGCCATGATAAATTTATTTACTGTGGTTAAGTGCAGTGGAAAAATGAACAGCTATTCCAAGATTAATCATGCTGTGTGTTTACTTTGCTGAATTCTGATCATTGTAATTGAAGACTCTTTTATTGTAATTTTAGTAATTAATCCCTCATGTCTTGTTGCTTTGTTTATGTCTTTCTCCTGTTACACTATGTATGGAAGGAGCTCATTCTCTGTTATTATTTGCTATTCAGTTAACAAAAAGTTGCTATTCAGTAATATTGCTAGATTAATAGAAGCATCCTGACTGTATAAGATATAGACATAATATAATACACAATTATGATATGAAATATAGACAAAGATTTAAAAAGAATAAAAAATAATAGCAGTGTTAAGAGTGGGTTTACAGGTGCTTCTCCTCTTGGTTTAATTTTCTTCAGTATCATCATATTTTAACAAAAATCAAATTAAGATTCTGCTTATGAATCACTGTATATTTAGTTACATATCACACCTCTAAAGTATGGAGGATTATTTGTAGTTTGGACTACAAGGAGCTTTCTTCATCAGTCTTCATCTTCTGGAAATATAGCCTCCTGTAATACAGGTTTACCCTCTTAGGTGAGTGTTCTAGGAACCCATCTGCATCAGTGCACCAGCTGGTGTTGTTGTGAGAGGCTGTGTTCAGCTTCAGTGAATTTTTTTTTGAAGACTCAATGCGTTTGCCCATTTCATTATGGGTGATTTACAAGTGCACCTGACCATACTGTGCTGAGTGTTCAGCAGTTTTTGACCAAAGACCTCATGACCCCCATGCCCCACCCTCCCTATTCACCTGATCTTGCCCCAAGTGACTTTGTTTGTTTGTTTGTTTCCCTGGTTTAAAAAACCCTCATGTTTGTTAACATGGAATAGGTGAAATAAAAAATGTCAGAAGTATGAAAAGGCATTAAAATCAATGAGTTCAAACTCTTTTGAGCAGTGGAAAAAAGTCTTGATAGATGTATTGCATCAAATGGAGAGTACTTTGAAGGTGACTAAAGTTTAAACATGTAGGAATAAATACACAATTTTTTATAAATGAATTCTGGCCTTTTGGCATCTCCCCCCTGTAATTGCACCACAACTAAATCAGTGGAAGGAGGCCCCATGGTAATGGAGAAGTCAGAAGTATCATGAAAAGGTAATGGAGTACCTCCTGCCTTTGATTTAAAGAAATCACACTAAGTTTAAGACATTATTTTAGGACCAAATTTAACACATATTATTATCTCACGTACATTATAAAGTCATTCCTGAAAATACAGAATCAATGTTTTAATTTCTCCATTATTGTAAAAGCAGTATCTATATCAACTCAATCATTTTGCCACAGATAGCACAATTAAGGGTATAGGCACAGAGTTAGAATAGAAGCCCTCATTGAAATTTTATTCCTCATGCTGTCTTAAAAGATGTTTGCAGTAAACAATGCTAGGTTTGTAAGGACAAAAAATGACTCCTGACAACAGCCATCTTCTTCCAGAGATTCTCCTTGACCCTGGCTGGGTGAATCAAGGCCAGAAGGGAGGAGACTTACCCTCCTTCTCTGGGTACAAATGCTATCATAGCCCCCCAAGGCCCACTCCTCTTCTGGCCAAATCCGTTTGTGATGCAACACAAAATCAGGCAGGGTGCAATTAAACTTGTGGCCATGGCCTCCTTATTTTTGAGTGGGGGTAGAAGAAGGAGGGGATCCTCTCCTCAGTACTTCATGGAAACTTAGCCATGGTAATGGGACCTTTACCTTGTTAACACAGTGTACATAAGGGACTGTTTGATTTTGTGAAGGAGGCATATTGTCTTGAAAGAGTGTATGAATCTATCTTATTGTCCTCAAAGGTAGGGTTCAAAGCATATTTTAATAATATTACTTTTTTTGCTACTTCATGACTCCTATATCTATTATGATTTGCAGGAAACCCTCCCCTCCCTTGCCTTTTACAAAGTTTCCCTTTTATTTCAGTAACATAAAGAACACAAAAAGCAGAGGCTATGAGGGTACTTACTTGAAACACATGAAAATTCCCAGCGAAACTGTCAAGGTGGTAAGAGAAGCAGAGTGTCCCACAATAGCCAGGTAGTACAGAATGTATGCATTCTGGAATAATGACAGCAACAACAGAAACAGTCACAAAAACAAATGGGTGAATAAATGATTATAGAAGAGGGAAGCAGTTTCCCTCCTTTAAAAAGGCTACTAAAATTACAACATGTATTTCAGAGAATTACATTATATGAAATTATAATAAACTGATGAACAGATTGAATATTATAAGATTAAGAATGTGCATGACATTGTGGGAAGAACACAGGACTGGATTTATCAGAGCTGTTCTCTACTCAGAATAGTATCATTAAGTCTTTGTGTGGCTTTCATAAAGTCAGTCGCTTCACCTCTCCAGACCTCAGTAGTCCTCACCTGTAAAGTCATTTGGTTGGGCTAGATGATTTTTAAAGCAGTTATGTGCTACTTATCAGAAATGCCACTAAATACTGGGATACAGAAATACTGAATGTAGAAGAATGGGAAAAGATGACCCAGGTTAACGCTAACCATAAGAAAACTGGTGTAGTATCATATAGGTGCAGATGTTAAGTCAGGAAGATACAACAATTTTAAATTTCTATGCATTAATAATATAAACTCAAACCAAATGAAGCATAAAGGAAAAATTGACACCTCCTAGTAACTGATAGAGTATACAGACAGCAATTAAGCTATAGAAGATGTGAACAATGCGATTAACAAATTTTTCTAATTCACATACAATAAACATATACCCAACATCTGCTGAATACCCATTCTTTTCAAGTGCTGACTCAATAGTCAAAGAATATTTATCCAAGATGACATACACTAGTCAGTCTAACAAAACTCAACACATTTCAAATAACTGAACTCTTAAAGATCATTTTTACTGACCACAATAGTTTAGAAATCACAAATGAAAAGATAACCTAAAAAACACTCTCATATTGTTGAGAATTAAATAATAAGTTTCTAAATGACTATTGGATCAAAGAAGAACTCACAATGGCATACCAAAACTTTTTAGATACAGGTGAAGCAGTACAGAGAGGGAAGTTTAAAGACTAAAAAACATATGTTAAAAATGAAGAAGGTTCAAAATCAATTATCTAAATTTCCAGCTATAGGAGTTATACAAAAATTAAATTAAACTCAAAGAATGTAAAAGAAAGGAAATTGTAATAAAGAGAACTTGAACATACAATAAAACTGAATGAAACAACAGAGATAAAACTTAGTTCTTAAAAAAATTAATTTAAATTCTCCCTGGAAAGACTGATCAAAGAAAAAAAACCCAATAAAAATAAAAATGTACGTCAACACAAAGGCAGTCTTATTTATAATAGTCAAACTGTGGAAACACTTCCAGTATCCAGCAACTGGAAAAGGTGGTTTATCCACAGAATGGAATACAGAGACATGCTAAATATTGATATGGAGAAAAGGACAATTGATACTTAAGTCTCCACTTCTCAACAAGCTAAAATGCATGTTCTAAATGGAAAATAATTAAATATACAGGTCATTATCTGTTTCCTTCTCTAATATAGGTAGTTTCTTGGCAGCAGGTACTTCGCAGTTTTCATGTCTTTCAATGTATGAGTAATGGCATTCTCAGCAAATACTGAAATTTGAAATAAAGCCTACCTTTAGTTTCTCAGGACTGAAAGCATTGCACATACTATAGTTAGTTGAGGTTAGATTCCTTTCAGGGTCTTCAAACCAAACTCCATTTTCATCACAGTATTTTGAAGCCTTTTCTGTTAATGAAACATAACAGTTGTTATTAGATTACCATTTCAAAATAACAAGAAGAAAAAAATAATAAATTAGAGCTTAAAATTGATTCCAAAATGTTAATCACTTTATAGAACTTGAATGTGAATATCAGTAAATAGAGACTACCATCAATCTACTAGATCATAGAGATGTTTTAATTATACAAAATGTTGTTCCATTTTGTCTTCAGTAGAGCCCTGTAAAGCAGACATTGCTATCTCCATTTTCCAAACAGCATGAAGACAGTGAGAGAAGTTATGGAATTTAAAAGGTCAGTAGATAGTGGGTGAGCTAGGTATAAAATACCTGGTCTATCAGATGCCAAAGTGCTAACTACACTGTACCTCCTTTTTTTAACAGACATTAAATTTATAATTTTCTGTAGAACTATGTGAGAAGAGCAAGACATACTTTTCTTCATTTATACACAATATTTATTTACTAGATTGACTTATGAGACTGCAGTTTTTGTGGGTCAAATGGTCAAATAGGGGCAATTTCATATGGTTAAATTCAATGGAACACAGAAGTCCACAACTAAGGGCTATATCAAGAAGTCAATTTTATGCCTCTCAAAAACAATAAAAATTTCATTATCTATCTATCTATCTATCTATCTATCTATCTATCTATCTTTTTCTTATTGTTTTTACAGAGAGAGGAAAAGACAGAGAAAAAGACCAGTGAGAGAGAGTAGCATTGATTGGTTGCCCCCCATGCACACCTGGATCGACTGCCTCCTGTACATGCCCAGATCAGGGATTGAACCCATGACCCTTCAGTCACAAGATGATACTCCAACCAACTGAGCAGCAATGGCCAGTGAAAAAAATTTCATTTGTATCATCTCTCTTCATCCCACACAGAATGTATTAGATTTAGCTTTAATTAATTAAGTATAATTAATTATTTTTATTTTAACTTGTCTTATTTTTTTAGTGAGAGGAAAGAGGGGAGAGAGACACAGAGAGAAAGAGAGAGGGACATGGATTTGTTGTCCCACTTATTTATTGCATTCATTAGTTGATTCTTGTATGTGCGCTGACCAGGGTTCTAGTCAACAACCTTGGCATATTGGACGACGCTCTAACCAACTGAGATACCCAACCAGGGCTATTATTTACTTTTTAAGTCATCTCTTACATGATAGTGAGATTTGCTGATCCAGCTGGACTGGTATATTAAAAATTTTTTACCTTGACAGTGGACAGGCACTGTGCTAACAAGCACTTTGCAGAATTATCTTCTAAATGTTAATAATAACGATCATTTAAAGTGGGTATTGCTCTTCCCATTGTACATGTGAGGGAACTGAGGCTCAGAAAAGTTAATCTGCATTCTCTTACAAGTAGTAAGGCCAGGATCAAACCCAGGTCTACTTGATTCCAAAGCCATGGCAGGGCTATTAAGCTCTGCATTCAACCATATAGTCCTGTGGCAAGGTTATTTATACTCCATTCCAGAGACCCAAAGAATCACAAATAATTTTATTCAGTGTACGATAATATCTAAATTCTAATCAAATTTGCTATATAATTGGAAGAAAAATTCTTTTGAATTAAATAAAATCAAAATAATGAAAAACTTAACATTAAAATGTTTAAATTTGATCTGAGTCATTCAGACTTGCTTTAGCTCTCCAAACTACCTCTGCAATATATTTATTGCCTGAGAGATTATATAACAATCATCAATTGGTATAATACACAAAGAGATTTTATCAATATATTTGGAATAATCGACAAGTTTTGATTTTTGATAATTTCTTAGGAAAATATTTTTGAAGCATTTTTCTTCATTGACAAAAGCAAAGACCTAGAGATAAAAGCATCTACAGATAACTTTTTTATATGGCTTTGGTATTTTTTTTTTTAGCAGAGGGATGTGGAAATCAGAATCACATACTAATATTTGGAGGACATGGCCATTGTTTTAAAGGCTAAGGAAACAATTCATATTTAAAAAATTATTTGGCTGAAATATCACTGAGATCTGATAATATTTAAAATTGGTTTTCTATCAGTAGTTTTGGTAAGTCAATCAATATGCTGAGAGCTAGTAAAAAATCTTTTCATCTTTGACAGTTTTTACATGAAATTTATCATTTTTCTTTGTATTACTGAAACAGATATTACCAGACTAAACACAAGATTTAATCTGCATGTTGGAGATTCATTTCTATGTCTACTCTAACAATTATTTAAAATGGATGCAAAAAACACATATTCAAGCAAAAAAGGTTTTCAAACAACCCATTAGAATCATCATTGCTTAATGTAAATCTGTTATGAAGCTAAGTAGAGAATTTTTGAATTATGAACTTGCTGAGACAACCATTGGACAAAAACTATGTAAATAACTGGACACCAACAATGTTTCAAAAACAGCTAGCACCAAACAGCACAGAAAAATTGATATTAGAAACTGGTCAATGGTTCTGTTCATGCTATTTGACCATAAGGACCATTCCAAGCTTACTTGCAATGTAAAAAAGTGGTTTATAATGCAGCATTTTATTGTCAGAAGTAGTCTTTTGTTTTATTAAAGTAAACACAATTTGGTTTTAACAATATTATGGAACTGTGTATGGCAAAATATATTATACAGAAGAGATGCATTCGTCCTGGAGACATTCCAATCATGGACAGGACTGTAGGATATTAGTGCTTTGTTTAGATTTAACTGAAGTCTGGATGTGGGCATTTCCTGTTCTAACTGTTGCAGCCATCAAGACTTTGCCTTTTTCCACCCGGCAAGCTTTTCAATATTTGAAGAGAGAGTATGTGTGTTCTGATTTCCCTTTCCAAACTGAGCCCATTCACGCACACCACAGAGCGTGCTGTCCCTTCCCTGCCTGTGCTCGGAGAGCAGCGCTTCCCTGCCCCGTGAAGAGGACAGCCTGCTTCCTTCGCTGTAGATTCACAAGGAGGAATTTTCACAGATATTTAGGCCCAGTCCTCAGGGACTCAAGTGTGACTAGTGTGGAGAGGCACCAGGCATCTGCATTTTTATATAGCTCATTAATTGCAAAGGGTGTCAGGGGTGAGAATCCTTGTCGTAAACCATCTTAGCTCTACGCCTTAATGTGGATTAAGTGTTTGAGGGCGGGCCTTAAATACCTCCTTGCTAAATTTGCTTTTTACCCTCAAGCATATATTCCTTCAGGCTATTAGCCTCTTTTGATTTTCAGCACTGTTATTTGCGCTTTCATGACCTGCCTATCTTTCCGCCAAGCACGTTGTCTACAATGAAATCTCTGTCATTTCATTAAACTGTTTTGTGTATCATCAAGGTATGTAGTTTTAAGTTAATGGTAAAATCCTAAAGAATTAGTTTGTTGACTGTAGGCATTTTTAAATGTGCTTTCTTTTGAAGTGGATTGGTCCTCGAGATGAGGAAGTTCTAGCTACAAACCAGGCTGAAAAGATGGATCGATGCCTGGAAATCCCTGTTTTGCTGACCAAAAACTTGCCTCTTAGTTAATAATTACAGCCACTTTGGCAAGAGCCCCTTGCCGCTTTGGAACTGGCCTTGTGTCCTCAAGTGCAAAACAGCTCTTTGTGCCGGTCAAGTCACCTCTAATGTAGCTGTCAAATCAAAGTTAATGAAGCATCATTTATTGGGAAGAGTCAGTAAAGACCTGCAGGATTACCGTCAAAGAGCTTTTAGTTAGAGTTTACAGGAACGCTTGCTGAATGGGGCATAGGATTAAGCCCTTTCTCTCTTTGCATCCCAGACGTGGCTGGCCTGAACCGGTTTTGAGAATGGCTCCCTGTCATCCCGCTTCCATTGTCTCTGCCTTACTGAGGGAGAACATAGGCTCTCTTCCTTGAGGAAAGCACAAAAAGCATCTCCCAAACATTGTCTTGGGGATAGACGCATTTCCCTGCTCTAACCTGGATTCCAGAAACTTTCTTACCTGTCTTGTAGCATCTGACTGCTGTGTTCTGGCTTAGCTGATGTCCTCACCTTCATTCTATGGGCAACAACCTCTCGTCATTCGTGGTCAGTGAGCAAAGCTAACTAGGTGGGCTGGTTGACCCTGAAATGTGGTAGAAACTCTGACCAAACAACTCTAAAGTCAAAGCTGATTTTCCTTAGTCTCTTAAGTGTGAAACAAACACTGATTCACAAAAACACAAAAAAATGTGTTTTGCAAACACATTTTTGCAAAATGCTATTTCCAATCCAGGCCAGATCACTCAAAGAAGATCCTCCTTTGTCAGGACCCTGGCATTCTCTTCTGCTGATTGGATGTTCTCTCTTCCATGGAACCATTTTCTAAGGGACAGTGAGGAAGAAGGAGGTAGATGGGCACAGGTGTGGAGGGACTACTGTGCTCCATCTTAGCACCTCTCCTCAGAAGAGATGCGGAGCTTGGGGCGGAGTAACCCGCTTGCCCGTGCCCTGTTCCCACAGCCCTCCGGTTTCAACATCAAGAGCCCCTTAAACACCCCCTGCAGGCTCAGGCTCTGGCTCGCTCTACTCTTGGGAACAAATCTCACCCTTGAATAGGGACTGACACAACGTGTCCCTAGCTGGGCCCGCTTACTTGCATCATCTGCGTCTGTTATAACTAAGGTTTACATCCCCTTTTCAGTATCTTAATCCCAGAATTATTTCAATGGGATAGATCTTCTACTTAGTCCTTTGGCACAGACTTTTCTGGCATGATACCCACAGCCCTGACACCAGCTACCACCTCCGCCTGCCTGGACCCCCTTCTTCCATGGTCTCTATCAGCCTCATCTGACACTACGCTCTGCCTCCCGTGGGGGCAACTTCTTCGTACACTGGCTGAGCTTCTCTAATGTTAGCACTTTCTTATTTGAATTTCCTTTATTGTTTAACACATTTTCATCTGGGCTGCACTTTTAGCCACAAGTACAACTTTCAGAAATCCTGATGCCTGGCATGTACTCCAAACTAATGAAATCAGCATGTTTAGTGTGGTAATGGGCATCAGGATTTCTTTTAAAGATTCCTAGTTTCTTAGCCTCGTTGAGAATCACTCACTCACTACTGGCACTTACCAACCCATTCTCCATTCCCATGTGTCTAATTTCTCAATTGAGGCTGCTTGAAAATCTCATATATCTCATACATTCCTCTGCATTGTTCATGACCACTCAACACTGAGCATACTAGATTTCAGATCTTTAATCTATTTGAATATCTGACAACTCTAAGATATTTGACTTCAATCCTTTACATTCTCACTCAACTTTGTACATTGTATTCTGAAACCTTTATCCTGCCTAAGCATCTAGCCCAACTTCCAACTACACCCGAGTGACTACATTGAGGCTGATAGGAAAAATATATCCTTCCTTGAAAGTTCTAAAATTACTTAAATTTGCACAAGTTTGTAGGGAGATTTAGAAATACTGTTTCTCAAAAGCTTTTCCAAGACTGTTGCATTTCCTTATGCAGAGAGAGTTAGGTAAGAGCTCAGAGACTGGGGTTCACCTGTGGTCTTATGTCAAACATTGAGTATAAAATGAGATTAAAGTGGTCCCCCCTTATCTCTTGGGAATACTTTCTAAGACGCCCTGTGGGTGCCTGAAACCATGGATAGTACTGAGCCCTATGTATACTATGTTTTTTCCTGTACAATTTATAAATTAGGCACAGTAACAGATTAATGACAATAACTGATAATAAGGAGAGCATTAAAATAACATACTGTAATAAAAGTTCTGTAAATGTGGTCTCTCTCTCTGCCCCAAAATGTGTTATGGTGCTGTAGTCCCTTTTTCGCTTAAAGGAAGCACTTCATGGCTTCTCTTTGGCATGTCTGAATTGCCAGCATCACTTCTCTTGTGTTTTGGGACCATCATTAAGTAAAATGAGGACTGTTTGAACACAAGCACTGCGATACACGACAGTTGATTGGATAACAGAGATGGCTATTACGTGAGTTCAAGTGTGGGTAGGGCATACAGAGTAGATGCTCTGGACAAAGAGAAAATTCACATCTTGGGAAGGACAGATCATGCTGCACAACTGAAAACTTGTAAATTGTTTACTTTTGGAATTTTTCATTTAATATCTTTTGGACTATGGTTGACCAGGTGTAACTGAAACCACAGAAAGCAAAATTGCAGATGAGGGGGCACTACTGTAATATATATAAAAATGTTTTGAGAAGTAAAAAAATAATATTCAATGAAAAGTGTTCCTACATTACTTTTATAACTAAAGTTAATTTTGTATTGCTATTTTACTGAACACACACTTGTTGTCTGCCTATGTGCAGGACACAGAGCTGGGTGTTAGTATAACCCATCTTAACAGTACTGGTTTTATTTTCTGAGAATATGTTAATAATCTGCTGGAACAGAAATCTGGTACCTATGGTTAATACTTTCAGATTTATTTTCCCTTACACACCACAGTTTTACATAATTTTCAACATTATATAAAATTTCTATTGTGCCTTTTATACCAGCCTGGTATTTGCAGAGTTTAGATCAAGCATTTGCATTAAGTCACCAAAATGTGAGACAATTAAACATGTAAAGGAGCCATACATTTAAAAAAAAACTGTGCAGTTTCAGAAAAATTAATTTAAATTTTTATTAAAATTTAATATTTAAAATATATAAATAATTTTTATTCAAAATGTAATAGAACCTATGCCCAGTGTGCACAACTGACAAGTAATGTGATTTAAAAAATAAAGACAGCTTACAATATTTGTGCAGCCACGTAATTTCATTCATGGGAATGCTTCGGCACACGCTAACATGTGCAGAGTATGATGAGGCAGGTGTATTTTACACCTAATGAAAACTCTAAAAGCCTCCTAGCAACATAGAGAGTAAAACTGGATATTCTACCTGTGGGATCGAAGTCTGGAAAATAATCCGGGCAGTGCTGATGGGATGTCACTCCAGCCGGCGTGTCGTCCCAGCACAGCCATCCGTCCCAGGTGCGGTTGCAGAACAGACCTGGCCGTTCAGAAAGAAGTTAACATTGCCGTTGTCAGAAACTGCAGAAGCCTTAGCAGGATTTCATAGTGCACAGATAGTTATTCTGGGGCTCTTCGCTTGGAAAAAACATTTAAAAGTAACTGCAGCAGCAGCAACAACAAAATAGAGGTGTTAACTTCACCAACTGCTAATGAAATTTACATTTTTCTAGGATTTTTCCCCATTTGTTCCTCAAAAGACACGAATATCTTCTGTATGGAATCTTTCATCCAAAACTCTTTCCTTTAATTAATTAATTAATTTAAACTTTATTTTTATTGTCGACATTATTACAGACGACCCCATTACCTGCCCCCCTTGCCCACCTCCACCCAGCCCTTGCCGCCCCCCTCCCCTCAGGCCATCAGCACACTGTTGTCTGAGTCCAGGGGTTATGCATATATGCTCTTTGGCTGATCCTTTCACTATGTTTCATCCAGCCCTGCCCCCTCCCTGACAGCTGTCAGTCTGTTCCATGAATCCATGACTCTGCTTCTATTTTGTTCATCAGTTCATTAGATTCTACGTGTAAGTGAAATCATATGATCTTTGTCTCACTGACTGGCTTATTTCACTTAGTATAATAATCTCCAGATACATCAATGTTGCAACAAAAGGTAAGAATTCCTTCTTTTTTATGGCTGTGAAGTATTTTCTTGTGTAAATGTAACACAGCTTTTTTATCCACTCATCTACTGATGGGCACTTGGGCTGTTTCCAAATCTTTCCTTTAAAATGTCTCTGGAAATACTATGAGAGAAATCTTGTGAAAGTATATACAAAATCACCCTTGGATAAAGCTTACCTTGAAAAAGCTGTATGGCTTTGGAACATAAGCATCTAACTGACCACTGACCTTCAGAGGGGTTGCCTTGGGTGGTTCTAGTCTTAATTCAAAAGTGATTTGGTTGTTCAAAATTCATACTGAAGATGCATTTGCAGCCAGTTGAATAACAATACAGTCTATTATTTTAGAATAACACTTTATTACTGCCTAAAATAATGCTCAGTTTGATTGCATACTCATCAACATTGGCTCCAAGTGGTTTCTCACAATCTTCAAAAATTAAATCTACCACAGAACACAAATATTTATCTTTATAAAAGAATGAACCTCAGGCTTTGAAGGTAGTTCTCAAAAAAAGTTTTAAATAGTGATCAATAGCACAAAAGTTCACCGTCCCAAGGTAACTAAGACCGAAGCGAGGGTGGCTGCACTTGGCCTCGGCAAACCCCAGTTTTGTGTTCCTATGGCTCCATTTACTTCAGAGAAATGGTTTCTTTTTGGTGGCAAGTTCCATCTACTGCCTTTTCAGGTTCTTAAGAAACACTGAAACTACTGCAGACAGAAAAATAACATGTACCTATTTTTCAGTTGACTTGATTTTTTTTTTGTTTAAACAAAAGTGGGAACTGCAAATTAAAATTTTAACTATTTGAAGGCAAACCATATAGTAATAGACTATATTTAACCAATTCTCCCACACCCAAAAAAGATCTTGTTGGGTCTTTTCAAATGATTTAGGGGGCAGAGGAGAGAATTTAAACAGACACAGCAATGCTCCCTCCCTTTTGTTTTCCTGTGGGCCCTCTACAGCTAATCAAATATGCTTGGCCCTGAGAATATTTGGGTAATCATGTAGAGCATTCTAGAAAAGTGATAGATAAACAATTCTGTCTAGGAGATAACTTTTTAAAATTCATCAGGGAACTGGGGGTAGAAAAAGAAAAGAAATAACATGAGTTACCAACCAATTGACAGATAATGGAAGATGCTGCCTAATTAGCCCAAATAAGACTTGAGTCTTGACAGGTTCCACACTCTGGAGAATTCTCTGCCCACGGTTTTCCAATCCCCTTCCTGTTATTGTCCAATTCCTTTCCCGCACTTAGTCTTGTATTGTTCCTGCTTGCCAGGTGCAAATATTGAGTTATTGTAGTAATTGTCTCCTAAGTGCAGATGTTAGCCATAAAGTTCTTGGATGAACTTGAGTAAAGAAACTAGGCATGTCTGCTGCATGAAATACACAATCATTCCATGGGATGAAAAGCACTGTGAAAACTACTGGCATATTAGGTTGAAATTAGTCATTACATATTTACCCATGGAAGAAAATAAACCTCCAATGATATTTGAAACACATGCTAACACAATTTTTCTTTTTACCTTCTCCTTGGTATGGGGGCAACTGTTGCATGCGTCTATAGCACTTGGCCTCTGCATCCTTCATTTTCCTTCGTCCTAAAATGTACAGAAATGGCTCAGGCTCCCCTGTTGGACTGGCATCATTTGAAGTGTTGGGGAGGACCATGGTTGGTTGCTGTATAAAAAACAAAAATCAGTTACTTATAGAGAATACATATGGCTGTGTACATAAATAAATGAAACAATAAAAAATTTGAGAACATTTATTTTTCCTCCTATAAGCAACAGGTATACATGGTCTCCTGTAGAATATTTTGCTTTATAACAAAAAAGTGTTTATATTGCATCCACGAATTCTACCTACAAATTCCATATTTGCATTCACTCCCTTCAGTATTGAAAATGTACAGCAGCCATACAAACTCATGCACCTCTTTGTTATATAAGATTGTTTTAATGTTATTATTGCTATAGAGTTTAGATGTCAACAAATAAAATAACCTGATTTCCAAACAATGTGAATGTTAAACCAACTTTGTTTTTTTGGAACTCCTAAGAATCATTAATCATGTTATTAAAAATAGATGTATTAGTGCACTAAATAAGCTTTTTTAAATAGTGTTTCTTCAGCTGATTTTTATTTGTACGTGAATTGTACACACTGCCAAAAATTTATCCCGTTTACTCCATAGTACAAACAAATCTATTCTGAGATATTCTGCCTTGAATAATTGACCTTAAGCTCTTTAATTTGTTTAGTCAGCATTTGACCTATACAGGGTTATTCATTTTCATCAGTGAAAATCAGTGTGAATCTTGAATATTTCTTTTAGATATTTTGCATTTTTGGTACAGGCCGTCCCACATTAGTTTTGTCAGTCTCAGTTAATCCTCATCGCCATTACAAGTCCTGTTTATCGATGTTAGGGGGTGGGTGGGTGGGGGTGTGTGTGTGTGTGTGTGTGTGTGTGTGTGTGTGTAAGACATCACTGTCTGATATATCATCTTAAATCGTGTTCATAGAGATGTCAATTTATTTTGTGGCTATGATGTTTCAGTGGTTTTTGAGTGTGTGATTTAAAAAAAAAATCTAGGTTCTACATAGTCTTTTTTGGAGAAGGCTTGCAAGCTTCAGCCTGCCCTGACTTTTCTTCATTGGCAGTTAGGAATACTCCTTACTCTCTTTTTCTCATATCTGTTGAAACACACTGTTTTATAACTTTGTCTAAATTATTCTAACATTGAAGTTTTCCCAAATGTATTGATGACAGAAGTAGCTTTATGTACTTTTCTCTATTCCATACAGTTTCTAAAGCAAACTCATCCCATTATATACTCCAGGCCATTCATGGTAGAGCCTCCCTTTTTTCCAGCATACGTCATTGTGTAGATGGGGCTTCCTGTTCTATGAGGTAGCATGTCACTAAGTGCTAAATTGTACAGTGCAGAATACTACAATAAAAATTCAGAGTGGAGGGAGGGCATGGAGCAAGAATACTAGTCAGGAACTACTACAGAAACAAGGTAGGACTTGAATTGGACCTTGAGTATATGCAATGTCTGCAGAGGCAAAGGGGAGAGGGCAGCCTTTCTGAAATGCTTATAAGTCTTGAGGTAGGAAATGGCATGTGTGAGACACTGCAGGGAAACCATGTGACTGGAGGGAGGTATATTTGTGGGTTAGTAAGATATGGAGTCAAGGAAAATCAGGTAATACAAGGCCTGGCAAAAACAAATAGAAATATGAAGTGCTGGGACCTGAAAGACTCGATGCATTTTAGCTGATGTTATTAAGCATGATAATGGAATGATATTTTGTAGCTTTTGATCATTGAAAGCTGTGAGTGGAGAGTGTTAGTAAAATTCTGTGGTAGGCCTCAGGTGTCCAGTGATTGTTTGGAGAGACCTGCCAGGAAGCTGAAGGTAAGGACTAGATCATCTCACGATGGAACAAAAAAGAGCCACTCTCAGCACTTTCCCAAATAATAAAAACATGAAGGCATATTTGAATGAAGGGAATGGAGAATAGTATTAATCAAATAGCCCAGATGTGTTGGTCTATATTACTGGAAAAACATATTAGCCGAGAAACACAAGAAGTTTGGAAAGGAAAATCGTATTACGGTTAAGAAGGTAAGTTCCCTCTTAGACTTGTTTTGGAGATGCCATTAAGTTACTTGAGTAGAAATTGCTTGCAAACACAAGAGAGGAGATAATTATTACTGTTATAACATTAGTGTTATAACTGTAGATGGGCATTGGTATTAATGTAAGTTAAAGAATGGTCAGTCATTAAATGTTCAGATATTCCATCAACAACTGGAATGTGGTTTGGGAGTAAAATCAAGTATTTTAAAGAGAGTTAATGTAATGCTTCTTTTTGGACTTTATTAGCCTAACACTTCTATGAATGTGTGTGTTAATAATTTGATTAAAGATCATGTAACTGATCTTTAATAAACCATGGTGTCCTCACAATATATTAATGATTGGTTGAGCTTATACATCTATTTTAGATTCTTCATGGCTCTATTATTAGAATCTTTAGTTGATATGAGAATTATCACTTGACATATTATTTATCTCTCACCATCTTCCAATCAAATTAGAAGATGGACTATGTCATCTGTAAATCTTTTCTGTCACTTCTATTAGATATTTTAGACACTAGGGACTACTTTTGCTTATGCTTGGCATTCTTTCCAGAAGCAGCATTCTGAATTCTATCTTTAAATGTACTGGACAACCAATTAAAAAATGTTCCTGCACTAGTTGGAAATTCATGGAAGCCATGGGGAGGCAGTATGTGCAAAGATATCAAAGAGAAAACACTGTACTTGTATTTTCAATTACAGCATTATTTGATTTAATGCGGCTTTGACATCAGTAATAGTGGACACAGGAGCATCTGAAGTAGGTAAATTTCATGCAGATGACAGTAGCATCAATCTTATCATTCTTGCAATGTCGAAACAATCTCCAGTGAACTTGGTTTGGAGCCGGTTCAGTAGAGATTGTATCAACACTGAAGGAATGAGGAATTAGAACCTTGTTGTTGGATGAGTCATAATAATCTTAGTCCACTCTTGGTCTGGTTCATATTTGAGCATGGAATTTTTGATGATGGAATTTTCCAGTGGTAGATGAATATTTCAGTGACTGTCTTCTGAAAATAACATACACATCCAGGCCTTCTGTTATATACATATATATATAACAGATATGTTGATACAGATATATATAAAATTATTTATCTATAAATATATGTGAACTTATTTCTATATAAATATATAATTATTTCTATAAATATATATTTATATACAAATATGTATAAAATATATACTTGTATTTAAGATTATGTATATATAAAATTATTATATATATAATTCCAATCATGGAATTACTACTGCTTAAAAAGAACACATACATAAATTTCATAAAATTCATTAAACACATTCAACTTTTTGCTGATGATTTCATACAAATTAAAATTGCTAGTGAGGTGGTATAATTCTCAGCAACAAAGAACGTTAGAAGCAGTAGTGATAGATAAAACTACCAAGCAATGTAAAAGCCTTAACATGTGTTAAGGCTTATCATGTGTTATATTCATACTATATATTTGGGAGATGTAAATAAATATATGATATTATGCTCACATGAAGGTAGAAACAAGACATTAAAGACATATTGTTTATTTGAATGTAGATTGCTGTTCAGTGTTTTGCTCACAAGCTATCTGACGTAAATCTTCCAAAACACAACAAAAGGCAACCTCTTAATTGTTGTCCTGTGTAGCAGTTTAGCAGCCATATACATGATGTCACTCCTAAAGGTTCAAGGAAATGGCGCCACACATACGACCACCAAGCTGCCACCGACAGTTCTAGTCCGTAGCTGACACATCGCTGGTTCTTTCAGTTAATAAATACTTTGAGTGTCCCTCACGTGCCAGGCACTGTTCTGGATTGTGAGGATTCAGCAGTGAACAAAACTGGCAAGGTCCCTGCCCTCGTGGAGCGTACAGTCTAGCAGGTTTCACCCAAACTAATCATGGAGCCCAGAGGGAAGCCGTCTGATTTGAATGGTCATGTGCTCAAGCAATTCTTACTTTGATGTAAGACAATCAGCTTACTTCTTGGTTATAGGTGGTTTCTAGAAGGACAGACTGAACGACCACAGAGCTGCTCTGTGTAGAACTTGGAGAAATGGTCTATCTCTGCCGTGGTTCTAACCTACTGAATGTGGGACCCATGCAACTGCACTGAAGGGAGGGATTCCTAGTGACTGCCAGACTGAACTGCTCTAAAAGGAATATGAATCCACATCCACAAAGTGATATAATAAAGAGGATCTCCACTTCACCATCCTTAATAATGATAATGTATCGATAACGTATATGTAAGAATTATTTGCAGTTTTCAGTTACTTATTCCTCTCAAAGTAACAAAGAATACAATAGAACTTTGTAAAGCATTAGTCCTGGTTCTTCCAGGTGGGATCAGATGCCTGGTTGATGTCTAATGTACTTGCTACTTAAGCAGGAGATAAACACCAAAACTGCTGCATATGTGATAAATTCAAAGCAAATAGGGGAATGCAGCCAAAAAAAGACAACAACAAAATGCTTCTCAGAAGAACCTATTTTTTCTTTCTTCTTTGTGGTTGTCACTGTCATCATCTTATCATTATCGCTAGCATTTTTGGAGTGCTCACTATGTGCTAAGCAGCGTTCTAAGCTTATTGCATTACTACAGATATGGGAGAGGAAATGAGGCAGTGGTTTTAATTAATGTAGATGAGGCTAATGGAATGTCACGACTCAAGCCGGTACTTTAAGGTCCATTTGGAAATCAGGTTGGTAGAATTCGATAAATATACTGGTAGTGCCTTTTCACAATATTGCATCTAAGAAGTGGCATTTTGGAGTAATTAAAGTCAATGTCATTTTGTTTAAAAATTTACTTTTCTCTGAGGAGCATCAACATGGAACATAATGAGTGCTGTAAAAGGAAATTGATGGATCAAAAATGTTTCAAGGACAAATCCTTCAAATCAAATATATAATCCAAATTCAGACAGAGAAGCAAATTTGTGTATTCAGAAAGAGCACAAAACCATTGAAGTGCCCTGAGCAGTTATGTTTGCTAATAAAGAGATGCCCACCAACCATAAAACATTTTTGTCCATGGCTCATGCAAACATATGAAATTCTTTCAATCTTTGAATTTTATAATTTATCAGGTAAAAGTTTTGAATAAAATTGACCTACATTAGTTTCTTTAACACACCAAAAATTATTAGTAGCCTTTATAATAACAAAGGTGATGAGATAATAACAAACTGTCTTGTTATTTCTAGTAGTTACTTTAGCTTTCTATCAATGTCTAATATAATGATATGCTTTAGGAAATAAAATTATTTAAAATTATTAATCACACATAATTATTAAATTCACACATAATTGATTAGACAGAATTTTATTTGAGCTATAACAATATCAATATATTAATAGAATATACCAATATTTCTACATTTATAGCATAGCACATAAGATATGGGAATTTACGGACAAAATATTTTAATAGTTTCCACAATATTCTTGTTTAAATGTTTTTATTATATTTCCAATAGCATAAAAGTGCCTGCATTTCTACATACTAGATTACTTTTAGCAAATTATATTACAATTTATCTAAAGATTAAAATAATATGATAGTCTTATACAATAAAATAAATTCTACTCATTATCTAAATATTCCTATAAATCACTTATAGGTACAAAAGGGGCTACATTAAAATTTATTCCTATAAATTACTTATTTGATATATAACATTACAAAATAAAAACTACCTTTAAAATTAATTTAACACTTGTAGAATATTAGTACAATAATATTCTTCCTTGAATAATGTAAGGTTTATGCAAACTCATGGAACCCTATGCTATCTTTGTTTGGGTAAGTACAATAGTATCAGATACTAAGTGATCTTTACTGGCAGCTGTAATTCATTGGATCATGTTGTTTTGATGTGGTAGAGAGTACAGGGGTCAAGATAACTCCCAATCTGTTTATTGAAATTTTACTTATCTCCCTTTCATGTGCTATTAAAATGTTATGATATTGGGTTAACAAAGTTGACAAAAGATAGGCATTGATAGGGTTTTTTAAGACAATTATAGTTCTAGCTACTTGCTAAATCATTTATGAATAAAACTACAAAATTATATAAAATGGACATGGTTTAAAAGGCTGGAGAGTTATGAAATGAGAGCGGTATGTTAAGATTTAAAACTGTCAGTTTTTGATAAGAAATGCATTTGAGAATCAATAAATAGACTGAAAGAGTTCTTATGTTTTAAAAAGACAGCAGCCCAGAAACTATAACTCAAATTCACATGTCTAACATGAAAAACATTTTATCCAAAACATTATTAACCTTCAATATTAATTTCCAAGGTAGTAAAGAAACACCTTGAATTAATGCTAAATTTTTGTAAACCAACAAAGCACATTTCTGGGTAAACCTAACACTAAGTTAAATCAATGTAAGTTCCAAGGGGAGATTTCTTAACAAAATATTAAGAAAATGATAGTTTTGAGGAACTTAGTTTTGGCTTCTGGAGAACAATGTCTACTCCTACTATAATGTCTATTCACTCATCCTACAAAACATTCCTCCATATTTCAGCATTCTTGATTGACATAGCTTAGAATAATTTCATTTTACTTACGTTTAAAATGATGAACAGTATGAAGCACCAGCGAGTAAGCGAGAACGACATCTTTGCATTTGAATTCGATTTTTTAATTCCTAGAAAAAAAATGACATATAAATGGACATAGCTTTAATATTGATTATAGTCTTTCTTTTTCTTGTTTTTCTATTTAACTTGAAGAGGATCAATGTCTCAGGACACCCTGAATAAAACCCATGTAATTAAGAACAGTATGCGTGTGACTTCATGTTCCATCGCCCTTCCTGTCACCCAGAAAAGGGTGTTGTCTGGGTGTTGTCTGAAGGCCTCCCTGAGGTGTTCTGGAGCCACCTTTCCATATCAAGACCAAAATAAAGAATTCTGAGAAATCAAGAGCAATCAATGTGCACTTCAATTAATAAGTGACATCAGTAGGACCACTGGAAATTTCAATGGAAACATCTGTAGAGTCGCCTCACTGAGCATGAACAAATAAATTCTGTGGCTTGTAAAGGATTAGCGGTCACACCTCTGGGTAATGAAAATGCCAACTTCTCTGTAAGGAGCCTTATTTAGAGCCTTGAATATTTTTCTTTCCTACAAAATTTTCTTCAAGCTTCAAGTTGCTATTAAGAATAAATTTCTTCCACAGCAAGGGCTCATTCTGTCACCGAACAGGTCACCATTCTTACTCAAGGCCACAATAGTCTGAGGCAGACTGCTTTGTCACAAACGTCAACAGTTTTTCAGGACTGCAGATACTTTTACATAAAGAAAGATAATAAAGGAGTAAAAATTTAAAAAAACCCATATATTTCTTTTCATCAATGGGATTTGTGTGAAAACTGTATTTTAACTAGGGGTGAGTAGTTGTAGTGGCATCTAAAACTACAATATATTTATTGTACCACATACAGATTTTACATATTCTGTTAGGTATGAATTAGTATCTACACACTGTGCCCAATAGACTTGTCCCCAAAAGAGTAAGTTGTATTTAATTTACAAAGTTTCTCTTTATTAACTACATAAATTGGTAAACTATAAACAATTTTTCATTGTGTGTCAAAATCCTTAATACATCCAGACCCTCGGGCCAGTATTTTCCTCCCTCATTAGGACAGAATCAGAAACTAGTCCAGGTTTAATCATGGATATATTGTCTATTGTGGTGGGATTTGAAAGTAATCTAAACCCTCAAAATAATAAATTTGTTAAACAAACGCTGGTACATCTATACTATGGAATACTATGCCACCATTAAAAATTGTGTATTAGAATATTTAATTACCTAGATAAATTCTTTATGGTACATTATATTAATTTAAAAATTATTTTGAATTAAACACACATAAACTCTCTCTGTGTAAATATATATTTATATGTGCACAGAAGAAAGGCTTAAAAATAATAATATTTTGATTTCTTATTACACAGCAGGCACTATAAGTGTATTACCTTATTTTGTCATGTATACTGTGCACTTTTTTGCCCAAATTTTTGAGGGAAAAATAAGGCACATTATACATGGATGGTACTAATTCTGTATCTATATAAATGTTTTTAATTCTCTTATTTATGCTTATGTGTTAAAAATATAACTCTAGAAAGCAATAATGATATCCTATGTAAAATAATACCCTGGACTATGGTAATCAGTTTTGTCTCTAAATATAAACAAATAAAAATATGAATTAAAAAGTTAGAATGAAAGATTTTTTTCCTGAAAATTTGGGCCAGAAATATGGGTGCACATTGTACATAGGAGTGTATTACACAGCAAAATACGCTATCTCTCTTAATCCTTTCAACAGACTTCTTGTGCAGGTACTATTCCTAGGTAAATTATTAGTCAGATTTGCTATGTAACAAACAACTCACAAATCTCAGTGGTTTAAAAGAATAGATACCTATTTTTCACTCAGGTTGCAGGGAGCTCTGGGGCAGCTGAAGCTGCCTGAGTGGATCTGCCCCCCCCCCCGACTTTCTTTCTGTGATCCAGGCGGAAGGAGCAGCAGTGACCAGCACGTTGTTCTGCTGGCCAGAGGTGGCCATGATGGAGGAGCCAAATCGCCAAGTGGCATTTCAAGCTTTGCTCAGACGGGTTAAGACACAACTACACACAACCCATTGACCTAAGCAAGTTGTAGGGTTGAGCCCAATGTCAATGTATCTGAATGAATAATCTTTTTCTGAAGAAGGAGAAAATGAATCAATGAAAAATTGGAAGTACACATACGCATACGTGCACACACGTGTCCTCAGGAAAATCTCCCAAGTTTCCATAAGAGAGTAAATGGCAGAGACGGTACTAAATGAACAACTATTGTTCATTTTCCAAGTCTCTTACTAACATCATTTATGTAACATTAATAAGCCAGAGCATGAAGGCAGAACATACCCTCAGAACATTAAATGTGGAGGGAATATATTTTGTGTGGATTTTTTTTTTGAGGGGAGATACATTACTTTTTTTTTGAAGACTTTATTTATTTACTTACTTATTTTTAGAGAGAGGGGAAGGAAGGGAGAAAGAGAGGGAGAGAAGCTTCAAAGTGTGGTTGCCTCTCACATGCCCCCAACTGGAGACCTGACCTGCAACCCAGGCATGTGCCCTGACTGGGAACTGAACCAGCGACCCTTTGGTTCACAGACCTGCACTCAATCCACTCAGCTACACCAGCCAGGGCTTTTTGCTTGTGGTTTTGATAATGAAAAAAGAAACATAGAGTAGGTGTCACCACTCAGTACCTCTACTTTACAGACACAAAAATAGCACAGACAATATTAAAAGTCACACAGATAATATGTAGTAGCAAGTATAAGTTACGGGCTGTTTCATGATTGGAAACTCGAGGACTTCTCAAGCCTGGATGCTTATAAGAAGCACCTGGGAATTTTAAAAGCACACTGGTTTTTTGGCCTCTCACTCAAGATTCTGATTCACTCGGTGTGGCGCAGCTGTTGGTAAGGAAACATCCACTTCAGTTCCCGGGTAGAAGACTGGCTAGATCTAAAATGAACTTTTGGTATGCTTTTTAATTTTTAGAAACAAAATGATTCTTAACCAAATTGATGGAAATAGTTATTTTAAGGGAAGGGAATTACATGAAAATTATATATTCCTCTTTCTTATCATAGAAAACTCCAACTTTTATATGAAGAATCCTATGTGACAGAAATGAACTGTGGACGTAGAGGAAAACATCCTGCTCTGAGGCTGTGACTCAGTTGAACCATAATAAAGATTACACCAGGTAAGTGGCTATCGATTTATCATTTTCAGAACCACCAGTTTATGTGCCCAGGAAACATGATGATGACCATTGGCACATTAAATTGAATGTTACCACTTGAAAGATAACTTGGTTTTAGTCAGAGGGAACAAAGTTTTGTTTCTAGGAATTGGAGCTGGATTCAGCCTTTGATAATTCTGTGACTGGGCTGAGGGTGGAGGAAGGCCTAGCAGCGCCATCTTGGTTCAGAGAAAAGCATGGCAGGGAGGGATCCCCTAAGAGTCCCAGGCAACATTTTTTCCGTCAAATTTCTTAGATTGTCCTCAACAATATTGGATTTTAGACAGGAAATGATGAAATCTTATGTTGCACATTATTGAAAATCTAATTTGTGGAGCGATTCTCTCAAGAATTGCTGGCAACTCTGAGACTCAAGTTATTAGAAATATGATATTGTTACTTTGGAAAGAGAAGATCCTTCTAGGCTATTTAAGAATGAACAGGCTTCCTAATCTCATACCATATAAATAAACAGATACCCAAGTCCTTTTGGACCTTTTAGTACATATGACAAAAACAAAACAAAATGAAAAAACTTTCAAGACAACTCAGCAAAAAATTCCAATTTTAAATCAATCTAAAACTTTGGAGTTTAACTGCAGAAACCAGCTTTATTTTCTTTCTAAAGATTTTGGCCAAAAAAACCTTTGAAATACTCACATTTGGAGATGAAGCTGATAGCCAGGGGGAAGAGGGGTAGGAGTAGATAAGGTGGTTGGGGGAGGTGGAGGTGGTGAAAGGGGGGATAGATGGGAACAGGAAGAGACTTTGCTTTGGGTGGTGAGTGCACAATGCTGTGTGCAGATGATTTTTTATTGAGTTGTACACTTGAAACATGTATGCTTTACCTAACCAATGTCACCCTAATAAATTCCATAAAAATACAGAAGTTTCTTATTTATTTTCTAAACAGAAAATCATTCTATCAAGTGATTTTTTTTTTTATTCCTGGAACAATGTTACATTTGAAGACTATATCTTTGATTAGGGACTCAGCATCAAGTAAATTATATGAATGACATCAGTATATCTTCAAAGTTTAAATACAGAACTGAAATACCTCTATAGTAAAATTAATAATAGTTAATTCTAATTCCAAATGAGGATACATATATGCTGAATACATAAAAATGTAGTTCCCTACATCATTTTAAAGTTTTTTTATAATCATATTATTTAGACATTATGTTTATAGTATTTTGCTAATTTTTTAGTATAGAATGGACTTTCAGAGATGATTTGGAGTGAGCTGTATCTTCAAAGAAAATCTTCTCTATGGGCTTGGGGATTTTTTTCTCGCTGTAAGTTTCCCCATTGTGAGCAAAGGCATTTATTTATATTTTAGTAATCGGAGAGAAAGAATAGTGAGTACTTGTTAATCATTTATATTGATGATCTAAAGATGTGTCTTCCCCTAAAAACTATATATTGAAGTCAGAGTAGGTTAGCATTTCTCTACTCCACATTTTCCTGGTTCAGAGTAACCTGAAGAACTGAGACCTGTCGAATGGCCATAGGGAGTGGTTCCCCAGGGACCATTAAGGTGTGGCTCGCCTTCCACTGCCAGAAGCCTCCCTGCCTGTCAGGGGCGGCTCTGGGAAGACTCCACCCTGCCCTGCTGGGCTTTCCTAAAGGAGCTTTACTCAGCTTTTTGAGAAAGGTTGGCAATAACACTGCGGTTTGCCTGTGTTGCATCAAATCCCTCATCTCTAAGGCTGGACCAAGAGCTGGGGAGCCTCTCTACTGTTAATTGGGAGAGTGACAGGATTCTTTTTGGAGAGAGAGTTGGGGAAGAATGATCCCAGAGGCAGGGGCAGCCAGGGAGCTGGGGCCTGGGGGGTTGGAGAAGACCTCACGGGGGGAGGTGACCTGAAGCAGAGGACAGAAAGATAAATGTAAGAATATGCCAGGTGGAAAAAAAAATACATAAATTGCTTAGAAACATAGACATGTAAGTTAAAAATCATGGAGATAATAATGAGAAATTTTAAAGTAACAAATAATAGTTGCCTCTGAGTGGGAAGGGAATGGAGCAAGATTGGGAAAGGGTTCATAGGGCAGTATTAACAATCTTCCTATTTACCTTCACAACAGCCCTGTGTGGTTCACGGCATCTTCCTTTTATCAAGGAAGAAACTGAATCCCAGACAGATTAAGAAACTTTATTTCAAGTTTTCCATTTAGTGGGGGAGCTATATTCAGACCTGTTTTTCTGAGTCTGCGACCAATGTTTTCATTTTCCCAGTACCTCTATGATTCTTTTCTCATTTTAGATAAGCATTTCTTTTGTTTTATGATTCTAGAATTTATTTTTAAAAAGTTATTCAGAACCTTAAAAATACATGTAACATGAGACTTTTGTAAAATTTACATGGAATCAATCAATGGCCATTTGGTGAGTATAAACATGGGGGAAGCCTTCTGCTTCACTAAATCCAGCTGGAGATCCTGAAATATTTGAGATAGTTATATTTTTTGATAACATGAATTACTATGACTTACACAGCCCATCCGAATAGCCAAATTTAAACCATCTCTCATTCAGAGTGGAAGAGGCTCTTCGGTCATTCTTAAAGAGCTGTGTGCGGTGTGGCGGCATCTGCCCCTCACACCAGCCAGAGCGCCAGATGACTCCTGGGAAAATTATCTGGTTCTAAATAGCAGTCATCAAATCTTTTTCCTCAATAAATAGAAACACTGACATAATTTATGATAACTACTTTCCTTCTCATGTATGATTACTGTCCTTAGGAACTGGCATGAAATTAATAAGCAGTAGAGCCTGCTATGTAAGAAACAAAATATTTAAGGCAAACTAGAGGCCCCATGAAGGCCAGAAGTGACGATTAACACTCCCTAAATATGTGTCCATGTCCAAGTCCAACCCAGACACAGAGCTGCAGCTGATTTCTACATAATCTCAACTGTATCTCACAACAACCCTAAATGGAGACAGCAAATACAAACATGTTCATTCTATAGATAAGGAAATGATGCTTAGATAACCAGAGCCTGCCCATGTTTTACTACATGCATAAGGCTAGATGGAAGATGAGGAGGCCAAGGACTTTGCCCTTATCACCCATATATAAGTGCAAAAAAAGAACCAGAATCCAAATCTTTCCACTCAAAGACCATTTTCTTTTTGCTCTATCATGCATATTTTATATGCATGGTATATACATTATATATATTTGTATATTATATGTGTATACATACATATAAAGTACATAGTTATATATGTATCATACATATTACATATGTGTATGTATATTTGCAAATATATATACCAAGATTAAGATTGTTTATCTCTTATTGTAGGATAATGTGTAAAATTTCCCATAAAGCTATTTATTTTCCAAAAAGGACTATATATTTCCTTTATAATAAAAAATTAGTACTTAATAGAAGTCCCTCATAAAGTATAAGTGACCTGGAAGACAGGGTTTTGTTGCATTATTCTTAAATTATTATGGTTTTTTAGGAAACCACTTTAGGATGCAAAGCTGAAAGTTCCTAACATTGAAAGTAAAAGAGAGTTGTGGTTCAGAGCTAAAGAGTAAGTCCATGAAGGACAGGCTTAGGTAGGACATTGGGGTGTTTTTGCACATTAGAACCATGAGAACATGTAATGGCTGGTGTTTGAGAAGACAATAATATAAAGTGGCCCACAGAGTAAGGTAGGCCGCTGCTTCACAGCTTTGCCTGTGCCTAGCCATTTCACCTCAGTGTAGGGAGTCAGAACTGAAGATTTTTTTTCTACCAGCCAATGTCTATTGTAGTATCAGGCATAAAGCCCAAGCTCATAAATGCTTCTAACTTTAGGAAATTTGGTGTAGTGGCAAGACTTTTGGACTACAGCTAAAGCGTATGAGTCTGATTTGAGATCTCTTTGTGTTATTTGGTAGCCCTATGATCCTACACTAATGACTTGTGCCTCTGAGACAGATACCCACTATGTAAAGTTCAGGTGGTATTAATAATTATAATGCCTCGTCATGTAGTTGGAAACTTTAAATAATTATATTATAAACTATGAATGATGAGTGTACATAAATGATTACTATTTCTATTTTTGAAAAAGACCATTTAAATATAGCATTGTAATAGTTTATAACAATGCTGCCATTTCTTTAGAATTTTTAAAGAGTACTCGACTAAGAACTCAGAGCAGATGAAACTATCTAGGAAGAAAAGAAAACTTTAAATTATTCTTACATCCAAGCTATTCAAACTTTAAAAATCTGAGATATTAAACACCTTTCCTCCCCTTGGACTTTTTTGTGTACAGTCGCTATGAAGGCAGCCTGACCCATCCACCTCTCAGGGCTACTTTGTCCCACAGTTACAATGAGGACATATTTTCTAACCAAGATAAGAAAACCTTGTTGAGTAATATATTGACCCAAAGAGAACTTTAAAAGGGATTAATTCAATATGAAGAAAATCCAGAAATAAGTCCAACTTCCTATGGGAATTTACTATAGGGTAAAGGTGCATTTTACATTGGTACTGGATTTTATGTTGGTAAATTACTTAATAAATGGTGCTGGAACAACTGTGCAGCCATTTGGAAAAAATTGAGTTTCTTTTTTATTTTCTATATCTAAATAAATTTTAGATGGGCAAAATAAGTAAATGTAAAAAACATTAACATTAACAATGTAGATAAAAATATAAATATTTTTTATAATCATGGGATTGAAAGAGGCCCTCCAAGCATATATGTCTCATGTTTTCAACTAGACTGAGTGCTCTTTGAGGATAGAACTCATATTCTACTGGTCTTGGTGAGCCTCAGTTAATACTTTGCAGAGTGCCTTGAATAAAATAGCACTTCAAAATTACTAGCAAATGAGCAAAACATTCTATTTAATTGCTTTTTTATACCTTGGAATTGTTCCTGTATTTTTAAGTCTAAGCCACAATAGTGAAACAAAATTGAGGTCAGCATAAGGAATTTCCCAGTAAGTAGATATTAAAAATCCAATATCTACTTCTAATATATAAAATCTGATAATTAGGTAGGTTTCCTTTTGAGGTAGTAAGTTTCTAAGATCTCAGTTCTAACAAATGTGCTAATATATATTTCTGCCTAAAACTTCCTATAATTGGATGCCCATATTTTATAGAAATTTATTCTGGGTAATATATGTATAACTCTAAGACTCTCTGATTATAGCACTCTTTAATTACATTTTCTGTTTCCATACTTAAATATTTTTTATTATAGAGGTGACAACCACTCATTAAATAGAATGAAAAGTATATGTAAAAGGAAGAAAATTGGCTAGAGTCCCACCAACTCAACACAACCACCTCCAATATTTTGGTCTTTTTTCCTCAATTTTTTGTACATATATGTATAATTTTCTCTCCCAGGTTATAATCAAATTATAAACTTGTATCATATATATTTCATTTTTTAATTTTATTTCTGCTCAATGAGAAAAATGCTTTCTTATACTAAGTAAGCAAATTTAATTTCAAGTTGTTCCATAAACTTGCTGGATTCCAGTTCCAGTTAGGCTGATTGTGTTACTTGTGCTCTTCTTTCACAAGGAGCTCACATATGCAATTGATCTCACAGAATTACCAAAATATTAGACTTAGAAACAAAATAAATAAAATAAACATAATGAGTGTGCATAATTGTCTCTAAGTAGATAATGAGACCTATAACTTTTTTCAGAAAATTAATGAAACACACTCATAATAAAGTATTCTTTAAAGTGTAGTTTTCCTCCCTGTTGGCTTCTACTATAAAACTGAAATTTTGAGGGTAGGTCATGTCACCTATGCAAGCATCAGTCTCTTCATCTTTAAATTTAAAAGGCTAGCTCTGGCTGGTGTGGACTGACCGCTGGCCTGAGAATCAAAGGGTTGCTGGTTCGATTCCCAGTCAGGGCACATGCCTGGGTTGTGGGCCAGGGCCCCAGTAGGGAGTGCACAATAGGCAACCACACATTGCTGTTTCTCTCCCTCTCTTTCACCCTTCTTTCCCCTCTCTCTAAAAATAAATAAATAAATCTTAAAAAAATTTAAAAGACTAATATAAGTATTTCCCTTAAAGGGTTGTTTGAAGAATTAAAGAAATTAATGCATGCAATATACTTGGAGAAGTACCTGAACACACACAAAGTGTTTCATGAATGTCAATTATAGTTATTATTACTGAGATAGTGTTTGTGGTGAAATTTTTTTCTTTTCTTGGCCTCAGTTAAATAGAAAATGATCTTTTTTTTGTAATAATAATCTTTTAGAAATTACGTGAACATTTCTATCTTTCCTCTGTTCTACATATTCTTATCTTCCCATTTCACCAATTCAAAGTATTTTTAAAAAGACAACCTTTTAACACTGACTCCCTGCCATACTTTTCTCTAGTTATTGAGTTTTTTACAAATCTTGACTTAGCATAACAGAAATTGCTAGGCTACTAGGGACTCACAGTCTATCTTAAAAGCTACCCGTTTGGATTTCTCAGAACTATGTTCGAACTAGTAACTGAAATAATTACCATCAAAGGTGGAGAGGCTTTTAAATTAAGGTTGAGAGCAAAAGATGGTGTAGAGGAGGCCACAGTGTATATGCTAAACGCCAAGCAAAAGGAGCCAGTGGCCAAGAACTCAATCTGGGTCTGCTTGGCCAGATTGCAATCTATCATGCCTGGATATCAGTACTGCAGCACACTGTACTCATCGAGATCAAGGCTGGAGATTTAAGTCAAGGGATTTTAGTAAGTAAGGTTGTCATGTGAAAGTTTAACAGCCAGTTAGGAATTAGAATGACAAAATTCCTTCCTTTGCTTTCTAATGCCCTTAGAAACATCTTTATTACAAGTGTTCTTAAACATGTCTCTGCATGCATTGCAGAATGTGTGTAACTTCTATTCACTTAGTATTTCTTTGGCTATAGAATATTTCAGTAATGGCTTCAAATATTTCCTTTTGGTTAATATTCCTTTTGTGGTTTAGAATCTTGTTTTATATTGAGTTTAAATGTGACTAGGTACTCTTTAAAAATATTGCGTGTGGGGAAAAATCGGTGTGTAATCCTAATGAAACATGTGAGCAAATTTGTAATTCACCTTTTTTGGTTCCATTGTCACTTCTAGACACAGGAAATAAGGACAAATGAAATGATTAGAATCAACAGATATATATCAATGGGCTATTCTGGTGAGGAGTCAATATAAAGATGAAAAACCACTATTCCAAAAAGATTCATTGACAGTAAAATACAGAAAGGGACTCTAGCATCCATCCATGTAAACTGGATTGTTTTTTTGTTAGCCGAGGTGAGGAAACTCAGACCCTGAGTCATGAAGCAGTGTTCGCCAAAGCGGCCCTGCTAGAAAGCAGCAGAACATGGTTGAAACACCACTGCCTTTGGCACCGATTCTTTTGTTTGTATCAATTCATCACACTGCTATTTTCTGTTAGAGATAAATGGTCAATACCCTTTCCACAGCAGTGTAAAGAAGGGGAAAAAAGGTAAAATGTTCCCAATATTAATTCAGAGATAAGGTAAAGAAAATAATTAAATTGCAAGGTATAATGAACATTTTGAATCACTTAGATTTGTATATAGGTTATTTAACTATGACAATTAAGAATATTAATAAGGCTTTCAAAATATTTCAGAGAATATGAAATAATGTGAAATGATAATTTATGAAACTTTATTTCATTCAAGCAGGTCAGTTTAAAAACAGCAAATTATGGCAAAAAGAAACCAAATGATTCCACATGTTTGCCAATAGCGAGATAATAAGGTGTTCTTATATGTTTTAGAAGTTTATTCATCAATATAGTTCCTTATAACTTGAACAAAGTTTTATTTTTTTAAAAAGGAAAGTTTCTATGTTTGATAGCATAAGATTATAGACAAGTTTTAGATACCAGAATTCTACTTTTGTGTCATCCTGTTCCCCGAATACATGGCATTAGGTTGATTACCTTTTGATACAAGGTAAACTAAGTTGTTCCAGGCATAAAATTATGGATCACATTGAAATAGTTTTGAGAAAGAAAAATCTATTTTTTCATGACTACTCTCTTTCTCCCAAATTTAGACTTGTATTATGAAATGTATTTTTTCTTTATAAGAACTGATTATATGCAAAGTGCTTTCTAGCTTTAATAGAACTTCAGATTCATTCAATAACAAATCTTCTTCTCTGTCAAATAGGAGGCCTGGCAAGTGAGTGAATTACAGGGGATGAACACACAACACACACACACACACACACATAATATGTTATGTCATTTTACATATATACTAAAATAAATATTCATATATACACTTATACAAATTTACATATATGATGTATAATTCTACAAGTTAATATGTATTATATACAGATCAGTTAAAGTATATATTTCTATTTAAATTTTCTATTTAAATATTGTGTACCTATTTATAGGGTGTCCTCAAAATCTTCATATGGTTTTAAACTTTAATCACTCCCCAACTATCAATGCTGTAAACTATAAAATATTATTTGAAAATTTAATTACTTAAATTTATTTTATACTTGTTTACTTTTGTTATTTTTTACTAAAGAAGTTTTTATTTAATTTTTTTAATATCCTCTGATTAAAGATGGCAAATAACTGAGGTAGGTAAACATGCTAAAAAATGATTGAATGATTCTCAAAAGAAAGTATCCAAAATAAAATTTGCCCACTTCCAAATATTGTCTAGGAATAGCTTTGTAGATAAGCTCCTGAGACCAAACAATGGCCTATGGCTATTATAGAAGAGAAATATAAACAAACGGAAGTGCCTCACTAAGTAGAAGCCCATTCTTGAGCACAGAATTCTGTGCTAATTCATGCAGGCTTGATGTAGTGGGAGAAGACATGCTATATTCAAGGTTAAACAATTAAAGTAGAGGCATTTTGGGGAAAACAGACCTGCTCAGTTTTCATTACAGAGGTGAAGTTTTTGTTATTTATTGCTTCAAAGTGTGAACATTTAAAATTTAGTTTAGTAAGCTTATTAAAGAAGCATATTAATCAAATGGCTTATTTGAAATTCCAGAATATAAGACAGCATTGTCTACTGCTCTGAAATATTAGTCTTTTTTCATCAGAGTCTAAAACTGCTCACTAAATGCTCTGATACCACTGATTAGTCCAATGGTTAAGTCTATGTTTAAGTAAATCCTGTACACTAATAACAAAGATTAACACTAACCTCAACACTGGTCCACCTCTAGGCTATTCATTTGTCCATCATCAAAGACTTGCACAGTGTTTTGGTCCAAAGTATACCCTCAATAATGTTTGGAAATGAAATTTGAAATTTTATAATGCAATATAAATATGTTCTAAAACATTATTCTCCATTTAAGTATAGCAAAATTGATTATTCAATTAAATTGAAAATGTAATATAATTTTAAAAGGCTTTAAAATAATTAGAAATATATCGTACTTGTATTTAGTTTTTAAAGAACAAATTAAACACAAAAGAAAAGTCATAGTAAAATTTCTTAAAGTGAGAATTCCATAATACTAATGTTCTATTTTGTCTCAAAATACTCAAATAAGGCTTCTGATTTACCATCACTCAAGTTGCTAATTTAGCATGAAACGGATATATGTTGGGTATTTGACCAATTTTATTGGAGATTTTGTGAAAGAGGAGTGTTTGGCTTTATTTCTATAGAAAACCTGGTCTTCAATTTCTCTTGGAGTAATGCTGTGTTCTATAGCTGTAAGCACTTTTCTGAAATATGATTAAAATTAATTATTTTAATGTCGCATGCATGGATGAATTGATTAATGAATAAAATTTGACAGTGATCATATGATAAAGATATAAGTGTGTATTTCATATCGTTTCAAAGTAAAGCAACAATTTGAAGAACAACAAAGCTTGCATATTTGATACTATGATTTTTCATTTATTTTTAAATCACTTATCCCATAAATGCCAAGTATCTTTTCATTTGTTGTCTTTATTTCTTTTAATTTTCTGTTTCAGTGTCTTGTACCTTGGACTTCCATAACTTTTATTAAATTATAGGGCCACAGTTCAAATAGAACACTAGGTATTAGTGTTTATTGAATGAATGAATGAATGAACAGAAAAATGATTGAAGGTTGAGCAAGTGAGTCAGTGATTACTAAGCTAAAATACAGTAGTTTTTGGAAAGATAGTACAATAAAATTAATGTTAATCTATGTGAGGGCAAATTGTCCTCTGCATTTAGATTAACACTTTATACTCCCCTTATACTAGCAAAATCCTCAAAAACATCATTATATCTGCATTTCTATATGTAAAACAGAGGTTTTTTTTCCATTGCTCTCTATCATGCCCTCTTTTAGGGCATGAACTCTCAGGTAAATTGGTTAACCAAATTGAGCAAAGATATACTAATAAATAGTTTGATCATTATTCATATTTTAGAAAGTTAAGTTCTTAAAAGAGCTCTTTTCCATTAATAGTGTTCTCACATAATTATGGGGCAGGTCAACATAATTGTCCTTTATTATGGAAATTAGAAAATACTGTGGGAGATTAAGTGATCCTCATAGGAAGTCAGTAGCAGACAGAGGTTATAAATTTATAAGTGAAACTATTCAGATTTTTGCTTAGTCTAAGCTATGACCAATTCTATTATTTTTAAGAATGATAGATATATATGTGTGTTGCTGATAGTGGAGAATACTCCTTAGTCCTTTCCTGCCAGCCAGCTATTTGGGGACACCAGGTTTATTTGTTTGTTTGTTTTCATTTTAGAAGGTATATAGATTATGTAGCTACAGACTTTATTTTCCCCCTTTAATTTGACTTTAATGCCATATCATGCCGAAGAGTTGACTCAGTTACATTTATTTGGATTAATGTAATATATTAGACAGGAGGTCCATAATATCCTTTCCATAAAAAGTGCTTAAGATCATCCATAAGTGGGATGTTGTAAAATTCATTAAAAATGTTTGACATGCTCTCCTATCAGCAAGGTTCTAGAGTACAGATGACAATTAGTCACATGGGCATTGATATGATTAACTTCGTTGACTGAGGAAAGCAGCACCATCTATGAAAAGAGGCTGAATTTCCAGGAACAATCAGTAATATTAGGTGGTATCCAAAGCATCTCCCTATCAATACTCTTAGATCCTTATGTAAATTTCTTAGACACTTATGTAAATTCTTTGTTCATTGATCAACCTGTTGTACGCCTTAAACTCTCAAATGTTATAGGTCAACTCTATCTCAATACAGCTGGGAAAAAATAAATCCTTTGCTCATTGTTGAGCTTTCAAAACATTCTGGTGGTGATCCCAGGAATCAATGTTATTATGAATAATCCATAGGGTTCCCACAAAAGCTAAATTTTGAGACCCTCTGCTCTAAAATGCTTGGAGATGCCTATGAAAAAGGCTCTCTAGAGAAAACATAGTGGAATGTAAAAGTTAAAATATTATAATTTATATTATATTTAAATTACAAATTATATCATGGATAAAATGTACAATTCTTATCTTTAATTTCTTCATTTTAATTAATTAATTAGAATAAGTACTTGAATTAATAACTCATTGACATAGCACTACATGGATGCCAAATGTGACTTCACTCTGGGAAGAAAAATTTGCGTTAGGCAATGGTGAAATGGAAAGTGTGGAGGTTGGGAGCCCAGGCTGAGCTGCTGTCAAAGTCTGTGCACACTGACAGGGACCTGAGATGCTACGTAAACACCTTTTGTGTGCCATATGTCCATCTTGCATGCCGTACGACTTTAGGAATATTTCCTTTAATCATACATTGCCTTTACATACCACAAAATAGAACTGAAAATCACAAACCATTTTGCAAGATGGAGAAATTAGCAAATTCCCAATCCAGGGTGAGATATAAAAAAAATCCATTTTTCTGGAATTGATTTTTATACACTCTTGAAAGCAATTTCAGAATTTCATGGAAATATGACTATATGTGGTCATAGAATTATACATATATTTTTAATCTTTCTTTCATTTTGGTCATTATTTTTATTGGTATCCTGTCACCAGTGACTTTAGCAGTTAAAGCCACTGTTAATGGAAGTTTTAAGATAACAGAAAGAACCCAAAGGTTTGGTGGCCAAAGTCTCATTCAGAATTAATGGGTAGCCTGCCTGGTGTGGCTCAGTGGGTTGAGCACTGGCCTGCAGACCAAAAGGTCACCAGTTTGATCCCCAGTCAGGGCACATGCTGAGTTTCAGACCAGGTCCCCAGCTGGGGATGTGCATGTGCAATAGGCCACCAATGATCCTTCTCTCACACCTCAGTGTTTCTCTCCCTCTCTTTCTCCTTCCCCTCTCTAAAAAACAAGTAAAATCTTTAAAGAATTCAATGTGTAGCTAAAATTTTAATACAATTAACTCACCATTAAGGAATTATCACAGAAGTTGTTTTTAAATGATAGTTAAAGAATATTTAGTATGCTGAATGATAAAATCAATTAAGTTCTCAATGTGGTTGACATTCATACCATTGCATTTGCAGTGCAATGCAGGTCGGAGGAGCCAAAGCCCTCTCCTTCCTTGGTCAGCTCTTGGCATTAGTGTAATGAAACGTTCCATGGCGTCTCCTGCTCTGCCTTACCAAGGTCAACCAGAGAAGAAATCCTGTAATACCAAGAAGGAAAGCCAAGTAGCAGTGGGTGGCCGGGGACCTGGCTCCCAATAGGCACTCAGTAAATAGCCCATCGAAAAGGATCAATTACTTCTAGCCTCAGCTCTACTGATACTTATCCAACCATAGTTATTTTTTTGAGTTTTCACAAAGCAAGGATAAGTATGGTTTTTACCTTCCAAGACTCTGACAAGTATTAAGAGGGACAATATCTAGACACACTTGGGACTAAAATACTTCTCTGAAACCTGAGAGATTAAAGATATTTCTCTAATTACCCAGGGACTAACATTTTAGTGGATAAAAAAAAAAAAGTGGTGTCAATTTTCTCATTTTTACATTTGTTTTATTAAAATTGTTAACCTAAATTGAAGCTAACTCCTTTTCCCATGAGACTCAGTTACGTGATTTTCATTTTGAAGAAGCCGAAAGTGTGTCGATGGACACTTTCATTTTCCCTGTGTCAATGAAAATGCCCAAGAGACAGGCACCAGTGGTCCAGTATGACAACACCTGCAGGGCGTTCTAATCATCCTCCTAACCTGGTACGCCTCCCTCCAGAAGCCTGGCATTTTTTAAACGAATTATGCTTCATGTTTTCTATGGAAATACTGGCCTTTGACCTCTGTTGAAATGTAAAAACTAATGGGAAAAATAAAGAACGAAGTTGTATTAGTTTTTATGTTAAAGAAACAGCAGAGATGAGGTTTCAACAGGGGAGGGTATTAAGGAAAGATCCAAAAGACTTGGCATTGTTGGGTCTTTAGACTTGAATTGGCAAGTTAGGGCTGAGAAACACACTGAACTAAAGTCTGTTCGTTTCATCATTTTACTCTGGGTACACCCTGAAGGAGGGTGGAAAGACAGGGATCTGTGTGCATGCAGTTTAGGAGCTAAGTAGATCCAAAATTTAGAGACATAAGCTATTAGCATTTTAGGGTCTGTTCCCCATTTGCCCAGTAAATTCAGAAAGTACTCAAATTTTTTTTTTTTTTTTTTGCGATGAATGTTACTTCTTTGGGAAATAAATCTGGGGGTCATTGCTAATGACTTTGGTCACAGTCTGCTTTTACCTTCCTGATGTTTATTTAGCAGCTTGTATGGCTGCTGTTATTGCTCTAGAGAACAGCTCTCTATCCCACATTTTCAAAGTGGAAAACAAACCAAGTGCCATTGCTAACAAAAGATCCCCTTATTTAGCAGAAGGATGGTATTCTGAGGATGCCACTTTAAAAAGAATGATCTAAAGGAGAAAGCTGACTAGAGCATTTCGTCAGTGTCATAAAGTTCTGTGTCAATGTAGCTAAATACATAACTAAGAAACATGATTTACTAAACACCTATCACACGTGTGGCACGTACTGCATATTATCTCTAATATGCACAACAGCCATAAAAGTAAGTATTGGTAATTCCTGTTGAAATAATACAAAGTAGGGCTGAGCCACATTAAGAAGCACGTCCCAAATTACACAGGAAGTAAATGGATGAGCTGGGATTTGTAACCAAGGGGAATCTGCCTTCGAAGCCCATTTGCTCCCCATTTACCATGCTGCCTCTTAAAATATGCTCTCTGCTCCCAAGTGCACAGATTTGCTCAGAGATTGCAAACCTAACTCATTCAAAAAGACTTGCCATTCTTCTGAATAAGATGTAAAAGTAAGTAAACATTATTTCTGTTTCTGCCCATGTTAGCACCCCTTCCAACAAAGTTCCAAAGTCGTGCTAATTATGCTATCAAAATAAAAATCATCCTTGTGAAGACTTTGAATTTCTTATAGTAATAATGATTATTAAACTAACATGTAACACTCACTGGTTGCAGAACCGAGGACAATATTTTTGTAAAACATTTCATTCCATTTCCTATTTCTCCATTTTTCAGAAAAAATAATTGTATCACAAAGCTTTACTAAAGAGAGACACGGGTGCTGTAAGACATTATTTACCCTGACACAAGTCTAGAGCACCTACCATGCTTAGAATGATATAAAAGTCCCACAGAGAACTATTCAAATAATCAGACAAGAGATAACATTTACTGAGTTATACTAGGTATTTTCTGTGTAATGTCTCAATCTATATAAAAACAAAGAGACTGATTACTATCTTCACCTTATATATGAGAAAACTAAGCTTCAGAGAATGAAAAACTTGCCCTATATCACTAAAGCAGTCAGTGATACATGCTAATGCAAATGCTAATTAGCTGTAATGCTAATCTTCCTACTCAGTAAACTGTATTGCCTCTCAACATTATTTACAGATTATTTTACAAATATTCATAACAATTCTCCTATAATTCTTCAAGGTACCTTCCTTAAACTTTGTTGTACTGACTAATTTTACCTATTTATTTAATATCACGTGCTTTTGTGCATGTACCAAGATACAAAATCCATTCAGGTTAATGTTTTGCTATTCTGTCTCAGGAGGAGGCGTTTTAAGGGTTGAGGCTTTCCAGAAATCCTCTCTCACTTCTAGTCATTGCTTTGAAGCTGAGAGTGTGTGAAGGAAGTAAAGAGCATTTTTAAAGTACAGAATAAATCCTGGCAGCTATTTTCTATGCTAAATGCTTTTTGCCCCCAGACCAACACATGCTATTCCATGGAAGTAAATGGTACACTTTATCACAAATCTCAGGCACTAATTTTGTTCCTGCTTCACTGATCAGCTTAAAGAGATCTGCTTTACCATGCCAGGCCCTTGTGTTTAAGAAGTGTTAATGTTTCCTGTTAACTGATTTTGGAAAGAAAAACTAGAGTCTTTGCAGAAAACTCTGAGCTCTTCTGACAGTATGGAAAAAAATGAAATCTCTAAAAATTACAGAGAATAGCAGAGAGCATTGTCTCTTAATTATTTTCTTCCCCCAAGAGGAAAGCTTTTTTTTTTCTTTTTTTGTTTCTTTTACACATTTGGTGACTTATTAATTTTCTTGTATTTTTTCATGAAGTTTCTTTTTGGGTCATTCTTGATATACAGAATTGGTGATGGAATTTAACTATAGACTGTGGATTAAATAATAATACTGTATCAAGGTTAAATGTCTTGATTTTGAGAACTCAGTCATGGTTATGTAAGAGGTTATACTTATTCTTAGAAAATATACACTGGAATATTTCAGGGTAAAGAGTGACACTTTATTCGATTCCTTGGTGGTATTATATTGCACGGCAGGTAAAATTCTAAAATGACCTCCATGATTCCTGTGCCGTGGCACACTGCCCAGATATAATCCATTGACCTTGAGTGTGGGCAGGACTGAATATATTTTAATTTGCTTCCATGATTAAGCTATGTTATATGACAAAAGCCAAAGATTTTTGCAAATATAATTTAGGTCCTAAATCTACTGACTTTGAGAAAAATCAGATGGGATTATTTTTTTCCTTGGTGGGCTTGAGTTAATCAGGTGAGTCTTTAAAGGAATGGGGCCCTTCCATAAATTGGAAATTGAAAGAACCAAAGGACCTATGGTTGGGGCCACATGGCAAGAAACTATCAGTGCCCTCTACAAGCTAGGAACTGTCCCTGGCTAGTAGCTAGCAAGAACGTGGGAACCTCGGTCCTATAGCCTGCAAAGAAATAGGAATCTCTACCAACAACTGCAAAAAAACCCTAAATTCTGCCAACAACCTTGAAACATCCTTGAAAGAAGATCCCTAACTCTGATGGGATAAGAGCAGGACTGATACCGCAATTTCAACTTTGGGGGAACCTCAGCAGAGTACCCACAGCAGCAATAGGAAACAAATACATTGTTTGCGAATGCTGATTGAAGTTGGATAAACCGTTATTGTATCTTCAGTTTTTAAATCTGAAAAAGAATGTTACTTGTAAAAAGAAAAAGAAGTCTGTAAATATACCCCTTTCTGTTTCTGTATGCTTCCTTTAAGAAATCTATTGTGATTCAGGATTACAAACTGGTCTTCTTAATACCTTAGCCAGGTACATGTTAATCATTCACTGTACACAACATAGTATTCCATTAGGGAATCATTTATGGTCATCTTTTTCTGTGGCATAGAATTATACAATTTGAAGCATTTTTGTTTATTTAACATGTTTTCACAATTTTTAGAATGGAACATATTTCTGAAAGCACTTCCGTAATGGAACCATGACACTTTTTTAGTGTGTATACAAACATAGTCTCTACTTAAAAGTTCCATTCTTTTTTTTAGCATGATACAGTTAATAAAATTTCTATCAATTCTGAGAACATATGAGATTGAAAGATATAAAACTTTTAATAGCATTTCCTTTAAGTTACCTCCTTAAAAATACTGTGGGGGCAATTTCTATGCAGAGAAATGAAACAGCTCCACTGCACTGAGGCATGATTTCAGTTCTCATTACCATCTTGAGCAAGATTCTACTGTGGCTTCAGAATTCCACTCAGCTCATTCCACTATATTAGCGGCCTCAAAGATGATAGACACTTCGCTAGATGTTCCTACATAGCCACAGAAACAGAACATGCAACAGCCAATAGAAGTTGTTTAAGCACCTTCCAAATGGAATTCTGGGGACTGGCAAGTGTCATAAATGTCTGGATCTGGCCTGATGTAAGTGTGGAGTACGGAGTGTCATTGCCCTGCCTGATATATTAACATTTTAAGAATAAAAAATTAATTAAAATACTCTATCAGTTAAACAAAATTTGCCTGCGGCCAAATCTGGGGTGCAGATCACTAATTACTCACTTATGCTCCACTGCCCTTTCAGGGTGTGACCGTATTTTCTGCTATAGCCATGCGCTAGTTCATCTTTTCAGTCAGTCCTTCAAATGTGCCATGGAACTGGTGCACATTCGGAGTCCTTTGTTTGGGTCAGAACCCTGACTCCTTTGCCTTCAGAGGTATAAGCTGAAATACCCTCTCCTCAGGTAGGCTTTCTCTCCTACCACCCTGAGTTCCCCCTATTATTCTTTATCCCATTGGTTCCTTCTATCATATTTATCATAATATAAACATATATTTATCATAGATTATAAGCTCCATTAAGGTAGGGACCAGTATTCATCCAATACCCAGCTTTGCATGTGACTGACACATAGGAGGTGCCCAGTAATTATTTGCTGAGTGAATGAATGAATGAATGATTTAAGAATTAAGGGAAGGCCTCCTGGAGGCGGCAACTATTAAGGTGAATACCTAGGATGCCTAGTTAGGCAAAGATGTGCTGGGTGCGTAAAGGGAAGAGGCTATGACGGGAAAACAGTGTATTGTGCTCTGGGAACTGAAAGAAAGCCGACAAAATTCTAGAGGGTGAGAAGAAAGAGGCAGCCGATGGTTTTGTATGGCCTGAACTCGAGGATCCATGTCAGAGGAGGGGCACTTGTCCTCTGACATGGATGGCACAGGCCTGCAACAGAATGAAGCCAGGACTCAGAGAGCAGTGGAGATGAGAGGTAGGAAGCAAGTGACGCCAGGCTTCTTGCAGGCTTTCAGTGTCTAGTTCCATCCCCTAAAGGGTGTAGAGAGTAGCTGCTTTCAGTTTCTGTAAGCTGCCCTAGGAGCCTTCCAACAAAATACCAGTTGCTAAGGCAACTACAAATTAGTTTCTGTTGTGTGCAATCAAAAACACTGATTAATTCAGCAGGATTTGAGGGGCAGGTAGTTCAGTTTTGAACTTGATGAGTTTTTGGTACCTGGGAAAGAGTTGCGTGAGTACGTTAAGTGGGAAGGCAAGAGTCAATGGTCAGGATACAGTTCTCTTGTGTGGAGGGCAGGTAAATACACTGTCCACTTACATACAATCACCCTTTCTTTGGTAAAACTGTAGTAGAAATTATTTTATGCTGATGTTCAACATTTTTTATAAATGGAACCATGTGATAAAATTTCATTTGAATTGAGATCCAATAAAAAGTTTATCTTTGCTGATACATTTTCTAGCTATTTTAATTTTTTTGTAAGTCAATGTTTTTTATTTGCCTTTACTGACAGAAAATTGGAGGCAAATTTGGTGTCCCTTAGTAAAAAACTTATTTTAAATGTAGTAAACTCTGCTTTTTCTTGTTCATTTTAAACAACTTGCATTGTTTTACTTCCAATTGTCCTATAAAATATGCTCAAACTTCAAGACACCTATAAAGAAAAGATATATGTCTTCATTATATTTAAGCGTTATAATAGAGTGGGAATATATAAACATTAGCATTGCTCTATAAATCAACTTAATTCAACCTCTCTTCTTCTCCATTTATAATCAATTGGGAAGGATTCAATGGAAAATAGTTGGTAGCAAAAAAATTCAATTTCATTAAGAAAAATGACAATTTGGCTATAAAACTCACGGTAACCTTATAAAGATGGCAAAATTTCAGCTGTGCTTTGAGTTTATCGTTTGTAGCCTATGATTGCCATGCAAATTCACTCCACTGGGCTAAACAATAGATACAAATTGGATTATAAACTCCAAAATAACAAAATCATAGGCTTTGTAAATGAAACAAGAAACGGAGCATTGGATTCTTAAGATAAAGAGCAACAGAGTTAAAATTAAGTGATAGAAGCTGGGGAAAAAATACATTTGCTGCTTCATTTGCATTTAATCTTGACTTCAGAGCAATGCTCAAATACTTTTATAATTTTAAAAAATCAGCTGAGTGTTCTTTTGGTATATGTTAGAAATCTTTGGGTTAGAGGGCATCTCAAGGTTGTGACTTGTATGCTAACATATGAAAACACTTTGGCAGAGTGCAAGTCAAGTTCCATTCCACTCATTTGTTCATGGACAGATATGGGCTCTGTGTGGCTGGAATTAGCCACCCTTTTTAAAAGGCTTGGTCTGTGACCATACACTGCCAGCTCAGTTTTTGGACTTTTAAATAATCCCTATAATCTGCTGGAAAGCATTGGAAGACTTTCTGATGTTTCTGCTTTCTGAGAAGTTCATTGATAAGAACTAAGTTAAAGATCACTTTAGTGGTTGTTTTTGGACTATAAAAAAGTACAGCTCAGGTGTGGGGGAGGGTTGGGAGGTGGAGGGACTGAACAAAAAGGAAAAAGGACTCATGGACGTGGACAATAGTGTGGTGATTGCTGGGGGAGGGGCGTGTAAGAGAGCTAAATGGTAATGGAAAAAATACAATAAAAAATTTTTAAGAAGTATAAATTCATTACATAAAATTTGGAAAATTAACAAAAATACAGTAGAGAAAAAGTTACACATAACTGATAAGTAGCTGACAGTTATTGTTGTCATTTTGATGTATTTACCTCAGTTTTTTTCTATGAATATTATATATACTCATATGTATATATGTATATGTATATTTAGGATCATACCGTACTAGTTGTTTGTCAAGTTTTAATTATATTGTGAGATTTTTTTCCATGTCAAAATTTTCTATAAACATTTTAATAACTAAAATATTTTATCAGTTGGTAAACCTAATATATTTAATATTTCTTATTATTAATTACTTGTATATTTTTCTGTAATAGTCTGTTTATAATTATTATGATTAGTAATTATGTTATATTTATATGTGATAATAATTGTTACAGGACTCCCACATTTTAGATTTTAGTAGAAATTAAAAGTAAACAGAGCATTGACTAGATAACGAAAAAAAAATGCAAAATGAAAGGAAACTAGAGTTTTACAGAAAAACTTAAGAGCAATCATGCCAATATGACAATGAAGATAGTTGGAATGCATTTTTCTATTAAAAGACTATAACTTTTGGTTAAAAATCCAACTGTATCTTGCTTACATTGATGAGAAACTAACAAAATGATTCAGAAATGAATAAATAAAATACATAAAGAAAATTTGGTCTGATACTAAAGAAGAATTTAAAGTTGAAACCTGATGGTGTAGTCTCCCCTTTCTACATCTGAGCTAAGGCTGAATGTTACAATGAGAAAAAAAGTCTTCAGGTTTCATAGGCTAACACAGTACACTTTTTACATTAATTTACATATATCTCATTATTAGTGAGTTTGAATACTTTCATATATTTTATGACGTTACCCCTCTTTTGGTGACTTGTTTTTTATTTTCTTTGCGCATTTTCACATCAGTTAAACTCATTTTTAAAAGGAATTTTAAAACATTTTATATAGCTGTATTGTTAATAATTTGTCATATAGATTACAATTTTGCCTTTGTCTTTGTAAATTTTGTTTATGGAGTTTTTTTTTTTTTAAACACACATTAGATTTTAAGTATTTGTGGCCACACATACCTAGCAATTTTGTACTTCATGATTTTTCCTTTTACTCTTTTCCTTAAAATGTCCTCAGATATGTATCCACCCACATCTTTCTCTAATTCCTCTTCATGAGTCTTTTAACTCGAAGTCGAGATGAGACGGATCGAGCTCCCTGGCAAGAGTTTGGCCTAAACGACCATTTCTTTATAGAGGCAGATTTGGCCAGGAGGAGCTTGAGGCAAATCTTCCCACAGCCGTCCTCCAACTGCTAATCAGCAAAGATATTTATGTCACTGCGAATCTCTACACCTGTGGTCAGTGATTTCATGCTGCTCATGGCTCATTTCATGCCGAGCAGCAGGAAAGGCCGCTGTGCCGCTTTCCCAGGCTGAACATGAACTCATCCTCTCAGGAGCTGCCCTACGCTTTCCCGACCGCCGGATTGGGCCGCGAACACACCACCCGGGGCTGCCGCTGCGCTCTCTCCCTCCTTAGGCTGCGGCATGCACGACATTGGATCTGCTGGGTGTTAAATTGATGGGACTGAAAGAATAAAATGCCCATGAGATAATGCATCTTGGCTTACTTTGCAAAGTGGGAGGCCCTGTACAAATGCTATTCCTGTTAGCATTGTTTTTAGGAAAAAAGGAACCTATTAGACTCTTCAATAAATTGTGACCTTCAGGTATGCCGTTGTTTTTCGTGTCACATACATGAAAAATCCTGTCCTCTTGCCAAGTGTAGGTTTTGCTAAATTTAGACTTAGAAGGGCAAGATAATTTTGATGGTAAATATGAAAAGAATTTGAACTAAGCAGTGTAAATTTTGCTTCCAGACACACAGGCTCAAATGAAGCAAATGCTGGTTGAGAAGCTGCATTTAACATAAAGTTGATTGGTATCTCCTAGTACTGGGATTATACTGAACGGAGGAATGCAGGTCAGAAGACCTTGCCTGCTGGACTTCAATGATGTTTTGCCAAAGAAATGATGGAAGCCCCATCTTTGGGGCAGCTGATGCTGGGCTGGCCAGGACCCTGAGAACATGTTTTTAAAAGACCCTATGCTGGCAAGAGGTACAGAGATGACTTCATGGGACTTCTGGGTCTGGAATTTCTTTGCTTCTATTACCAATTATTTTTGCTGGATTTTTGACACAGTGTGTTTATTTTTTCTTAGATCTAAATAAAAATAACTGTCAACTTCCTGAAATTAAACTTTAGTCCTGCTGCTGCTGTGGGACTGACCCCATATCACCTGCCGTCATCATCAGATGGGGCAGGGGACTGGAATGAACACAAGGAGCTTCCTTGCTGCGCTCCGTGCATGTGTTTCTATTGCACAAAGTGAGGATAGGGGCTGACTAAGTGCAACATTTGGGCGCGCGTTCTTTCCTTTTATTAAAAAGAAAAAAAAAACCCTGCTGCAAATTTACAAACTCTGAAAATATTAATAGGGAAAAGAATGCTATATTTTCAGAAAAACTTTGAGCATAATCCCTCAGGAAATATTAATATGATATTAATAGCTTATTCGCACAAGGTGCCAGGCGCCACGCTAGGCGTGCTGCTCTGTCTCCAGCGCACAATGAGACAAGACCCCACACTGCGAAGGCTCTGTAGCACGCCCGGAGATTTATGTCAGTGTTTCATACTGGATGATAATAAAGTACTCGTAGGCATCCTGTTTTGTTTTGTTTTTATATTTAAGGGCAATAGCATTTTTCAGGTGATTCTCATAATTCTCAATTTAATTTTCAACTACGGAAGGTGGTGGAGAAGAAGGGAAATTCTGGTAGGAAAGATAGAATGAGGACTTCTCAGCTACTGAATCTCCCAGTTCCTTCCTTGAGAATTCTCAGTTTGCAGACTGCTTAAAGTACCCAGCTTAGGAAGCTGACAGTACATAGTATGAAAATAATTACTCTGGAGACTGAAGTTATTTGTAATTTTTCATAGGAAGTTTCCCAGGGAAATAATTTTAAGTTAAAACTGTGAATATAGTCTCAAGATGAAAAGATTAAAATAAAAAAAATTAAGAGGTTAGCTTTAGAATTCATCTGGACCATCTGACTGGATAAACGCTCTGCAGCTTGCAGGTTTGTCAAAGACCTTGTTAGGTAGAGTTGATGGGAACACAAAGACAATTCAGGTCTGCATCTTTGTAACTCAGCTGAGATACACAGACCAGGAGCAGAGTTTAAATATTATTACAATGACAGGTACATTCAAGAGGGGCTATGCAGGAGCTTATCTGTCCCAAACTACCACAGGCTGCGGACAGAGTGCTTCAAACAGTGCAAATAGGCAATTCAGTTACAGCACAAGAAATTTTCTCTTCTGGAGAGATCAGACTGGCAACATAATTAAATGCAATAATTTGCTTCAGAACACTATGATAGAGTCCATCATTTATTGCACTTTAGTTAAATACAACAAAATGTCAAAATGTGAGATGGAATATTTTTTATTTTTCCCAACACAGGACATTTAAGCAGCTTTGCTTCTCAAAATAATGACTTGGTTAGACAGTGTTACTACATAGTGTACTAGGTGGTTTTATTTCCCCCTGAAAACAAATCAGGGGAGAAATTTGTCAATTTGATCAAGGTGGGCACATTTTTGTATCTTTAGAACTTAATTAATTGTAACCAAGAATTTCTATTTAGGCTAAACACACACACACAAGAAAATGAGATGTGGGGACTGGGAAGAATGGAAAAAGGTGTTAGGCAAGTACAATGTCGGAACAGATTAAAGATGACAAAACACCTACTTGATATATTCGAATAAATGGAATGCACTGATGCTTTTGTCTGAATTTGTAGATGTGACCTTCCCATTATTTGGTCAGCCACCACTACAGTTCAGTTGGCACAATGCATGATAGCAATATCAGCTTTCAGTAATTCCTAATTACTGTAATTACTTGATTCTGCAAATTTTCACTTCCAAGAAATTTACCAATAAATATTTGTAATTCTGAAAAAAATCTACTTCTAATCTATATCTGCTTCTACTTATTTCTAAGAGAAAAATAATTAGAAGTATATAATAGGAATATTTGAAGGAAGAAGGCATAATGGTTGAGTGTAAAGTTAGCGAAACCCAAATGACATAGAAAAAAGCTCAAATATTGTTTAATCTTAAAATCTGTTTCTAAAAATGAAATAAGTATGCTGCATGTGTGTTTCAACACTGTACATGTAAAGCAAGTTCTCCCTAAGATAGTTTTCCAACCAAGTTTAAGAAAATCCTTTATAAAGGAAAAGCCATTATTAACAAAGTGTTAACACTCTGCCACCTACTGGACAACTTGTCAACTACCAAGAAATGCACTCGAACTATTTCTTAGAGTGAGGCTTCTGAGAGTATTTATAACTTGAATAAAGCTCTGGGATATATGCAGGCAAACTTTTCTAATTGGTTTGACAGCCAACTACTTCCCATTTACTAGAAGGCTTTTTGATACAATGATTCATATGCTCAGAATCAATCCTGTAATGTTCAAACAATTACAACAACACAACACCAACAATGTCCTTTTGTAGTGGCAGGTACTCTAGATTCCATTTGCACATACGCAGTAACAACTTTATTTGTAGTCACCAGACCAAAAGTGACAGCAAAAAGGAAAGGGCTGTAGGGACTTCTGCTCCAAGGACCATCCTGTGAGCGGCATCTGCTGAATGGAAGGGACAGCAGGTGCCAGCACCTCTACTTTTAGCAAAGGGTCTTGTAGCTTTGGGCTGCAAGAGCCAAATTCTGTAATATTTAACTTTATTTTCATATATGCCAAAAGTAAAATTAAATCACACTGATACAGTATGTTAAGCCAATCCAAGTAGAAATGTCATTATTCAGTAAATCTGACTGACATAAATGTTCGAAGCATATAACACAAATTAAGAAAAAGGTCTGCCAGGAGTCAGTGAAAAGGTTAATGGATAATAATAATAATAATACAGGACATTAAATATTTACAGCAAAATCAGATAATTTCAAAGTGACAAAGGATATAGGGAGTATATAGACCTCCCTTCTACAAAAAAGTAAAGTAAGTCTCAGGTGGTTAAATGATGAAAACAGTTGAATGTGCAGAAAAGCTTGTATCAAACCCCAGCTTTGTCACTGGCCAAGTGAGTGATCTTGGCCATTGTTAATTAGCATCTCAGAATTTTAATTTCCTCAACTGTGCAAGGTAAAGGTATTATATAATTTAAAAAGTGGTTAAGACGTTTAAATAAGATAAAATGCTCAGCTCAGTTTCTCAAAGTCTAGCAGGTGCTCAGTAAATATTACAATCTTACACAAAGTCACAAAACCTGCTGCAGAGCTGGACCTGGAAGCCTGGTCTCCTGATGGTTGATGTGTCTTCTCTAAGGCAGCACTGTTTCAGGGCTTACGGTTAAGTAATTTTAAACTAAGATTCAGCTCCATTGGTATGCACAGGAATGGTCATGTTGATTGGCCATATTTTATTCAGCCCCATCTTTAGAAAGTCATTTTCATGGCCTGAAGTACAGGTGAATCAGGTTTGATGTTAAACTTTTATATTAGACCATATCTCTAATGATCTATCTTTGGCCCATTTCCATCCTCTCTGGAAGACACAGATTAATTTCAAAGTTAATCCATGATAATCAGCATTGTCTCTGTACATGAAGGACAGGACATTAATAGATTGTTATTTGTGAATCTCTAATGACAAGCAGTTGAGGGACATCTTAAGAAGAAATGCTCAAGTAAATCTCCCTTCCTCTCCATGTAGCCCCCTGTCCCCTTAAAAAGGGATTGCTTTGTTCAGTAGCACATGGTGAACTACATTCAGCAGAATATATCTGATACCCTTGCAAAGTTCTTACTCACTGGGCAGGATAAACAGAGAACCTGTTACTATAGAATGGCAGAAGTATTCACCATTTGTAGCTGCTGAATAGAAATGGGAGTCCTAACAACCTTCTTCTTCTTTTGAAATGTGTAGTGTTGGTTTTAGGGGGGGATTTTTTCAAATAAATAGCCTTTCACTCAAGTGTGGGCTGTTTTCACAACGTGCTGCCTACTTGCTGAGCAGGTCTCACTCACGGTGGAGAGGCCCCACCGACGTGACGTTGACGGCCAGCCTGTGGAAGAGGGTGCAGATTAGCTGTTTGCTCCAGAAAGGACACCAGTTGGATCAAAGTGGGGCTCCTGGGGAAGTAGATTTTGGCGGCACCTGCCAGTTCAGTAAGGGAAGACCCCGGAGATACTGAGATGGGACTGGGCGCTACAGATGGGGTGCTTTAACAGGTGGAAGACTGGTCCAGATGACCAGCAAGATCCTTTCCCGCACAAAGATGTTACGGTGCTAGGTTTACAAAATGTATGCTGTAGAGAGGTATTTATGAAAATTTACTCTCTATTGTTTTTGAGGGTTTTCTTTTTTTTTTCCTAAGAACTTTGGAAGCAGAGATAAGGATACTATGTGTAACCTGACTTCTTGACAGCTCTGTCAGTGAACCTTGCTCATTATTAGCTGCATCTCCTTGGGCAAGTTGCTGATTTGCAAGTTGCAAATTTTTCTGTGCCTCAATGCCCCCATCTGTGAAACGGAGTAAATAATAGTGTATACTTTTTAGGGTTATGTATTTTGTTATTCAATGAATGAGTACATGGGAAGGGCTTTGAGTAGTGCTTGTTCAGAATAATTCTTGCCCCCACTCCCCAAATGCAGTGCATTCTCCCTTTCTACAAAATACACACCACACTTTGCCTACAAAGAGGAAATGTATATGTGATCCCAAAACAAGCAGGAGCGGTAACTATGTGAACCTGAAATCGTATCTTTGAAAACAGGTATTGATAAACGAGAACTTGACAGCAAAGAGATAAGACAAGAGGCTGATTGGTGGACAGGTGAGGTTTATCCCATTTGTGAGTGAACAAGTATTTCTGCTCAATTTTTAATCTTATTAAAACATCCCATATTCACTGAGGTCCTTTTCACCAACTATGAAAAGATTAAAATTAATCCATAACACAAAGGTGAGTAGCTCAGATGGCCAAATGAGTGGGGCAGATATTTCATCCGGCATGGCTTAACTCAACCAAGTACCATATCCTGCAGACAGTTCAAAAATGAACACGGGTATATAGTCCCGTCAGAATCCAAGATACTTGGGGATACTTGAGGGTAAGTTCTTGCTTTAAAATAGCAGAGTAGGAATGGAGGATGGCAATGGAAATGGAATTTGGGTGGTTCTTATTATCAGTGGCCTGGAAAAGTACGAAAGCAAACCTTGGAACCCAAGGCTCTTGGTATTCTGAGTCATATACAAATAGGAAGCATTTTTCTTGCATCTAGAAATCTTATTCAAGAAGAAACAATCTATGTTGTTTTATTTGGGGTGTTTTTGATAGGTTTTTACTTTTTAATTAAAATTTGTTTTAAAAATATTTTCCATTACATTTTTATTGCCTTTAGCAAAATACACATTTTTTATTATAAAATCTAAACTAATAAGAACTTTGATCTTATTTTATAATTTATTTTATATTTTATATAAGTGAAAATTCCCCCTCAAACCACCCATCTTTCTTCAATGTGACTGCTTAGAAGCAGAAACCATTACCAATTTGAGGTTTACCATTCTAGATATTTTTCTTGGCACATAGATGTGCAAAGGACATTCAATTTTACAAAACAGGATCTATTTATCTAGATATATTCATCTGAAGCTTTCTTTCTCTTAATATGTGGTGAACATTTTTCCATGTCAGTATATGGACTTCATTCTTTTCTACTAGGTGTATATTACTGCACAATAATGGGCATGCCATAACGCATTTAGAGATTCTCTCTGTATATTGGTGTTTAGGGAATATCTATCTTTCAAGCATTACAAATAATATTGCAAGTACAAAAAGACCCTCATTTTTATAGAGCAGAAAATAAATAGAAATGCTGGGACGAAGCACATGAGCATTTGTAATTTTGACAACTAATAATAAATTTATTTGTATGTTTTAAAACAACATTATTTACTCTGCTATTTGTTTTAGGAAGAAACAACAGCTACACGCTGGAATTTTCTCTTTAGTGAGCTGGGGAATGCCATTTGAAATAGAGTGTCATGCCCTGGCTGGTGCGGCTCGGTTGGTTGGAGCATCGGCCTGTACACCAGAAAGCTGGGGGTTCAATTTCCAGTGAGGGCACACGCCTAGGTTGTAGGTTTGATCCCAGGCCAGAGTTTGTATAAAAGGCTATCAATCATTGTTTCTCTCTCACATTTATGTTTCTCTCTCTCTCAAATCAATGAACTTTTTTTTTCTTTTTTAAAAGAAAGAGCATCAGCTTTTGGGTGAATTTTTTTTTTCTTTTTGGATCCCTCAGTAGGGATGTTCAGTGGGAAGGGCAGATTTGATGTTTTGCTCTTCTTGATAATCTTTTAAATAAAGGTGATTCTCTTTATTATGTTAATCAACATTGAACTATAATAAAGAAAAATAAGGGAGAAAAATAACCTGTTCTTTTTATTTATTCAGACTTTTTTGATGTGAAACTTGAAAATATTAGAATGGAAGTACTGGAGATATTGAAAGGAAAGAACACATTTGAAACGTGGACAGAGAAGAAGTCAATCATCTGAAATGCTTCACTCAAAATACAATTGAACTATTGTCAGTGCTTTACTGACATTCTGACCAGGCAGCGAAATGCTAGGGCCTTTGACCTCTAGAATGGATTGGGGAGACAGGGTATTCAAAGGGATACCTTGGAGGTATTTTTAAGCTTGATAGTTTGACCAAAAGCATTAGTATCACCTGGGAACTTAGTAAATGTGCAAATTTTGGGGGCCCACTACAGACTGAAGTTTTCCAAGTGATCGAGTAGCTGGCTAAGGTTTGAGGACTGCTTCAATGCAGTAAGAAGAGGAGATGGGAGGTTAAAAAATATGACAACTGATAATATCCTTGTCTCTATCAACTTCCATGTAATGAGGATAGAAGAGAAGTTGACAAAATATGGAAAGACTGACAACTTTAAAAACTGGTAGGCAAGTTTCTTCAGTACCTCTTTCTTAGAAAGATTCACAAAAACCTCATCCATGGGGCAGACCTGCTTAACTGGATGGTAGTAAACGACAACTTTCCTTCTTTCTAACCCCAGTTCCCAGGATTGCTGTCCAGCAAAACTGGGCTGATCCGGTTTTTATAGCTTGCCCATTAAGAAGTGCCTTCCAATGTATAGCAGGTGACTATAGTTAATACTGTATTGTATACTTGAAATTTGATAAGAAAATGGAACTTCAACATTCTCACTACAAAAGAAAAGGTAGAATAAAGTAATGAGCATAGAATCAAACAAAAAAAGTAGCTTCCGCACTCTCATGAATGACATGTCAAGGCTTTTACTCTTTTGTGGTTTAGCGAAATGTTTTATTGGTGTTATAAGTCCAGCTGATTATTTCACTTAATATTTCTGTTACCTGAAATAAACCCAAAGCAAAATGTTGTGACTCTCTCCTCTCCTCATTTTTAGGAGTGGTGGTGAGTTGCTGTCAAGACACTTAGGTATTTGACAAAAATTATTTTGAAGATTTTTACTCACTACTTTTAATGGAGCAAAGTTAAACTTTGAAGAAATATGTTGGCCTTTGGATATAAATATTTTCAAGCCATTTTCATAAAGCGGTGCAGCAAGTGAGATTCTCAAACATTACCTCTCATACTCTCACTGGTGTCCCTGCCTAACTCCTAACTTGCATAACTTCATAATTCTTAACTTCCCCTGGGCGGTCCGGCTTTGTTATCTTCCATGTCTGGTGGCTGACACACCATGTGACAAGCTCTGGCACCCTAAATCACAGGAAGGTGTGAAACTTAACTCTTACAGTCTTCAAGTTCAAGATAATCACTCTCACAGCACAGTGTATATTGAGTATGCACTTGTCTTTGAATATATTAGAAGCAGCTATTTAAACCCCAGATCTCTGATGAACTCGAGAGATGGACTTCTAACTTAGAGTGTGCTGTATTAAGAGAAAACCCCTCTGAAAGAAAAAAAATCTGGCTTTCCTTCCTCATCTTCTCACTGTAAGAACTACTTCTTCTTTCTCCTTAAAAAGACAGAAGCTTCTTATTCTTTAGGATTATGACGAAAATAAAGCTTTGACTAAGGAATCAGTGAGCTATCCACTTTTTCTAAGCTTTACTTTTTCTAATCTCCATCCTAGGGAGATGAAGTCACTCTTCAGAAAATTTATATAAAAAACAAAGAACACACTATCAGTGTCTTTACTTTGGTAAAATATAACTGCCTGCATGCACTAGTCACTCAATGAGGCCACTTTTATGGATATAAAAATTATGGGTCCACTTTCAAATGTTATCTTCCTATTTAACTGGTGACTTTTAGCTACTGCCTCCTTCAGGCACAGGAGAATCTTACTTTTCACATCATCTGGTAACCTTACAAATTTCCATTCCTACTTGCATTTGTTTTCATGTTTTTTTATTGGATTGATAGATACACTAAATCATTTAAAATCTCAGTACTGTGCCCATATGGACAGCGTCATCTAACACACAACATCTGCAGAATGATGGAGGCACATTTAAATCAATGGGATTTCTCACATTTTTACCATTCCTGGAGTTGGGGTATATCATAGTGTAAAGGAACTTTGTGATTCACATAGAATTGTGGGTGACATCTTGGGATGTAGACAGAATTAGGTTCAAACCCCAACTCCATCACTTGACTAGATGAGCTACTTTAGCTCGTGTTTTAATCTGAGTTTTAGTTTTATCATCTGTAAAATGAGGATTATAATACTTATGACAATAATAGCACTTATTGACCGCATAAGCCTGTACCATGCTCAGCACTCCTCTTGCTTTATGTAAAACAGACTCATAGACGCAGAGGACAGACTGATGCCTGCCGGATGGGAGGCAGCGGGGGGCTGCTGGGAGAACACAAAGGGTTTGAGAAGTGCAGGGTAGTTACAGAACAGTCATGGGGTTGTAAACTACAGCGTAAGAAATATAGTCACTGATAATGTAATAGCTATGCACGGTGCCAGGTGGGCGCTGGCAATACTGGGGGAGCACTTCGTAAAGTGGATGATCGACTGCTGTGCTGTCCATGGGAAACTAATAGTGAATGTATTAGAATATAATATTAAATGTATACTGTAAGTGAAACAAAATTGAAAAAAACTTTCCAGATAGAATAATTCCTTCCATAAAGGAAACTGAGGCCAAGACGGGCCAAGCTGCGTTAACGAGCAGTACATCCCGTTGTGCCCTTGCAAGACAACACCCTTCCCGGGACAGCCCTGCTGCTGGCGCAGGCCAAGGGAGACCGCGGGGGCGCGGGGAGAACTTCCTGGACTGTTCACATACTCCCCAAAGCCTAGGGGTTTTGTATATGGAGAGTGCTACTTGTAAAAGTTTAGTTACACATTGATATAATTTTCTTTCCAGTGTAATCTGCTTTCTGGCAAATTCTTTATGGAGTGGTACTTGCTGGCACAAGGATTAATCTTGGGCAACTTTGTAAGCGTTTGCTTTATGTACCACTCCTCATTCCTTAAAGGCATCTTTTTTTTCTTTTTCAAAAGAGCCCAGATTCTTTACAGTTTATGAATAAATACTATTCTTCTTTCATTGTCCCCAGTGTGAGGTAGGGGGCATAAGGTAGACAAATTTTTAATTTTTAAATATTTAAGAATACAAAGTGCCATCTTCTAAATTGAACACACTTAATACCAGGAGAAACTCTTGACATTGTCTTTGAACTTGGCTGCCAGACAGTCCAACTCCATTCAAACGTGCCTCCCTCATTCTGTATATGAGTGTTTTAGTTGATGATGTCTGTGGTGGATCAGCATGGGTCATCAGGCCAAATCTGAGAAGTACTATGTTACGGTTCATGCGGGACTCTGAAAAATCATAGGCTGAGCAGCACACAGACCTGGTGAGAACGTAGGCTCTGCTCTTGGTAGCACAGGAGAGCTGTTGTTAGGCTGCTTACGTTTAAATCCTGCCTCTGCTACTAGCTGTATCATCTTTCTTTAAGCCTCTAAGCCTCACCATTCCTTGGAGCTAAAATGGGTTTACTAATGATGCCTGTGCTTATTACGAGAATTAAATGGAATAATAATTCCTCCAAGAACCACATAAGCTCTCAAAAATGTCAGTTTTTAAATTAACAAAACATATTATGAACTATAATAATTTTATTTCTATTTTTTATTACTAATTTATTTAGGTTCTTTGATTTTCCGTTTTCCCATCTGTAAAATGAAGATAGATATACCTAACTTGCAGGGTGGTTGTGAAGCCTGAATTAAACAATGCATGTGTGTACATACTTTGGCAAAGGTAAGAAACCCGATTAATAATAGTTGTTATTAGTTTTTGTGACACTTCCTATCCCCACTCCCCTATAGCATTCATAGCTGTCAGAGTGACTTTGGCTCCCCCACACCAGAAAAGGAAGACTATGGTCTCAGTTGGCACCCTACTTGGAGCTCCATTTCAGACTCCCCCAATCCCTCTTCCATGTGCCTGAAAACTCGCCTGTCTCATGTATTTGCCCCTTAAGCTTCTGAATGCATCTGAAAGCAATTCCATCAACAAATTGCCTTTGGGGAAGTTTTGAATACTATTTAATCAAGCACACTGAGAAATCGTAAAAGCAAAACACATACATGCTTATCACTTCAAAACTGAGCAGCAGCTATTTTGGAGCTTTGCTTAAAAGTATTGTGAAGAGGAAAGGAAAAAAGATGAAGACTTCACAACAAAACAATTTTAACTTGGATACAATGAAGAAGGGTAAGACCAGATAACCGTGCTTTCTCCCCAGCCTAAGGCTGTATTTGCACCAGGTGTCTGTCGGCCTGGACAACTCAGGCAGCCACTCAAGGTGCTAGTTATCTCCATACCTACTGCCCACTAGTCATCATGCTGGTTATGTCTGGATCCCAACTCCTTTTTTAAAAAAATTTAATGTGGAGTGAAATCTGGGCAGCTGGAAAATTCTGGATGGTGATGGAGTCTGAAGGAGAAATAACCTCAGCCTATTTTGTCATACTCTTGGCTCCTTGATGGAGGATGTCCTATTTTTTCCTAATATTCTCCTCTAAATCCAAATGTAAAATCGTCTGATGCATTATGGGATGAAACCGGACTAGCTTTTCCCAGCTCGTCCTCCCAGCACGTGCAGAGGGGGAAGGGAACCTGTTGGTGACATGCAGAAGGCCTCTCTCCTTCCCTTCTTCACCGACGCGGCGAAGGAGTGGGGTCAGGACCCCTGAGATCTGCTCTAATCATCTCATCTATAAGAACATGTGTAGATTAAGCGGTGGAAAATAGTAAATGGTTGTTTTAGAAGATTTACAAGTGACTGAGAGGAAACATGATAGGGAGATGTTACATTCTTCTAAAAATTCCTCAAATATGTAAGTAGATCATGGACTAACATAAACTAACATTAGAACTTAAGAATCTGAATGAAAGCTGGCAGTGGATATGCATATGTAAAATTGATAGTGAGAAATAACTTTTATTGACAAAACTCGGTGTATTAAAACTAGGGGTTTTATCCTGAATCATCTAGGTGGGGTTCTACGGATATAATAAATAGGAAGAAGAGCTCAAATGTGTTTTTCTTGTTACTCTAAGAGGTGGTACCTATCAAATAACAAAAAGGGGCTTAGAAAAATCCCCGACTGTTAAATCAATAGAGAAGTGTCAAAGAAAGCAGGCTCTGTATCATCTTTCAAGGTTCAACACACTATTGCCAGAGCCAGTCTGCTCTCAGTCACAACCTTCCTAAGTTTGTAAACCAATTGTTCTTTGGTTTTCTGGTGTGGAAACATTTTGGCAGCGTCTAATAAATTCTATGGTGCAATGATTATCAAACTTTTGGGTTCTGCTACATTGATTTGACTAATTCACCTATTTAATGGCTACTTAAACTGAATAGAACGATGCTTGCTCCTCTCCTATTAATGACCTTGATCAAGCTTCAAAAGCATTCAAGAGGAGCTTCCATGTTAAAGATGAAGTGCTTTTTTCCCCCGTCCTAAGAGGACATATTTTGTACTACTAACAGTAATACAGTTATTATTCTGTCATATTTTGAGATCAACAAAGGGCAAAGAAGACCCTGAACTATTTTTTCTTGAGTATTTATAACATAGCATTGTATCAAATTGATAGAAGAAAGGTTAAGAGTAGATTTTCTTTTCCAACTTGATTGAAATAAAATAGTTTTTCCTTGTGCAGTATACACATCCTTCCCCTCCATTCTTTTTCTCCATGAATTTGATTACAGTTTCATATGACTTTGGAGGATAATATTCTCTCACTTTCTGGTCCATCCATTTCCTAGTCTCTAAAATAATAACCTATGGCTGGGAAACAACCTGATTCACCAGGAAATTGGATAATCTAATGTAAAATAGTCAGGTTCTAGATCAATAGTCTTTGAAATGTCCCTGAAATACATTTTCCATTTTTTTTTTAAATTATTATCCTTAAAGTGAGCTGTACCATTGGAAGGGAAAACAAAAGCTTTAGATTAAAGCTTTTTATTAAAAATTAAAACATATTACACATATTTATTAAAACATTACATAATAGAACGCATGAAAATTTTAAAACAGTGAAAAAGGATCTAAAATTAATGTCAGAAAAGAAAATAACCACAGAAATGGTAAATAAGTTAAAAACAAATTAGAGATGGTAAATAAAAAGCTCTTGCAAGAAGCCGAGGAGGTTGAACATGGAAGTACACACAGACTTTCCTTTGGCCGTCTGTACGGACCCTCCCAGTTGTTCAAGTACACAGAGTGCCGAGGAGGCACCGCATAGGGAAATGAGGCCGCTTGGAGCACATGGAAAAGAGTTGCCATGCTCCAAAACAGACCTTGGAAAGTTTATCATCTCCAAGTGAGTAAATAGGAAACTTGACCATTTTTAGCCTAATTAACATCCAATGTATTTGTACTTGCCATTCTTAAACCGCTTTTTTTTCTTCCACGTCATTAAAACCATATATATCATGGGTTTCTGACAAATTTTCATGTAAGTAATCAAAATGTAGTTTTAAAGTTCCATTTAAAACCATGTTTTGTAAAGAGCCGTGTTTTGTGTTCTTTAGGTAAAAAGTGTACCTTTGAAATAATAAAACATTAAGTTTTTGTATTTGACTCTGCTTTTTATGAATGAGGTGTCAACGTGGTGGAGCATAACTTCCCCTTCTTGTAAACCACGCGGCAGCGTGGAGCACTCCTCGCACGGGCACATCCCACGACAGCTGTCGGGACTGACATTTACAACAAAAAAGGAAAACCGCTAGTTCATTTTTTTAGTTTTTTAAGAAAAAGAAATGTGTGGATCTGCTGTGGAAAGACCTGCAAATATGCAAAACCGAAAAACATTTCACATTATAATAAAACTTTTGCTGTTAAGGTTTTCACATAAATTTATAATAAGCACACTTTCTTATGAGAATGTACTTACACTCAGGAGCCAGACTCCCTTGGTTTCACTTCCGAATCGGCTGTGGATTAGACGTGTGTGCTTCCGTGGCTCACTTACCTCTCTGTGCTGCGGTTTCCTCATTGTGTAAAGGAGGCTGTAACAGTACCTACCTGACTGAGTTGCTGTGAGGATTTAATATATTAAAACTATAAAAGTCTTAGAACATTACTGGTTTATAGTAAGTGCTATGTAAGTGTTAGCTACTATTACAATAATTACCATTATCATCATTATTGAAATATTTCAACATGTCTATTCATATTCAAGTTTCCTTATTTTTCTTAAAAACTGGAAGTTGCACTTTGCTGGGGAACAGATATTGATCAAAGTTTCACATTTGTCTCTGTTTAGATCATGGTCCTGTAACTCCCAATACCGTAACTTCATTTCTAAGAATCTCCCATGTACAAATTGGTTATAATGATGGGGCGCTTGTTTCAGCTACTTTTTGCATTGTCTGTAGAGAGTTCTTTAGCATTTCACTTAGAAATGCCTGCTTCAATGTATAGACAATAAGGCAGCTTGGTGACAACTGCAGTTAATAAACATTTCAGATTCAACAGAGGCCATGAACAGTAGATATCATTTGAACAGTAGATATAGTTGTAATGGCTTATGAAAGTAATTAGATTTTTTTAAAAAAAACAACCCTATATCCTTCAAGGATGATAGAGATTAAAATTAACCTTGTAAACTTGGGTGCAGTTTTGCCTTAGTAGGTACTGAATCTATTTTGATTCATGGACATGACACCAGATGGTCAATCCCACAGTGAAGATACATCTCAAGGAAGATTTAAATGATCAGAAAGGTACCCCTACCTCACGGCACACTTGCATCAATACTTAAAATTCCTGTTATTACTTAACTTTATTTTAGAAAAGGCAAATTTCCCAAAGATTTTCACCAGGATATTAAAAGTTAATATACCACAAAAGGGTCCTATGGTCACATAGAGAAATGCTGTCGACAGGACAAGATTAAATAATCATAGTTCTTCGTTCATTAGACTTGAAAGTGAGTGAAAAAAACATCATAGCCAGAGGGAAGAGCCTGTGTGGAGGGTGATAGGTGAAAAGAACAGGGTGCGTTCCAATGACTGGATCCTGATCAGCCTGGTGGAGTGAGCGGTCCGGGTAGATGAGGTTGGAGCAATAGGTTGTGACAACCAGGTCGCAGAGGAACTTGAAGCTGTGGTGAGGAGTTTGTGAGCATGGCTGGACATCTTTAAATAGTTGTGAACCGAAGGGAAATCTGATCTGATTTACATTTTGGGAGTTCACTTTGGATGCTAGCAGAGAACATGCCCGGGAGGGCGGCAAGGGCTATTGAGAAGGTCAGACAGGAGGCTGTCGGAGTGGTCCGAATGAGAAATGACTGTGTTTGGGCTACATTAAAGGTGGTGGATATGCAGCAAAGCAGACTTCTCACAGCTTTTAATATGCTTATGTGTTGTATAAAGCTTTGAGTTTGGGAATAAACAGCTAAACTGATTTGACCAAGAAACACATCAGGAAACGCAAGTTCAAGAATTACTTCCTGAATCATTGATAATGAAAATATTTATTTCCTGATGGAAATAAGGGCTCATTTCCCTATTATACAGGGTCCGGCAGAAGTAACACTTGCTTGAGTGTGGTTGGTAGGGTAATAATATGGGTGTAATAATTTACAGTTTAATTTGAACATTTCACCTAACATGTCATGTGGTGTGCTTGAGTGACATATTGTTATGTTACTAAATTACATGCTTATGATTTTGTAATAAAAGATTTTATAATAAAAAAGGGTGTTATTTGTGTCGGACCCTATATTATAATGCAGACAGCAGGGTTTGCAGTAATAGGATTAAAAAAAGCAATTGATTTTGGTGGGCAAAGGGAGTTGAAGTGAAGATTGTGGAAAGGCTCAAGCAATGGGCAAGGAGAGCAAGATTACAGAATAAACGGGAATACTATGAGTGGCAGGTATCTGGAAAACTAAGAGAAAAGAAGAGACACCAGAGACAGGCTCTGCCTCTTATGCAACGTAGTCCAGGGCCACTCTCGTTTATGTGTTTAACTCTCCTCGTGGTCATCTATAAGTCCATTCGTGCAAATATTTTTCTTTAGATGCTCATGATTCCTTGCGACTTTGCAAACTCTTAGGGGAGAGCACTAGATATTGAGTCAGAAGGCTGGAATTCTCAAGGCGGCACTGTTGCCTGCTGGAGGGGAAACGTTATCTCTGTCTCAGCCCCCTCTTTAATGAAAGCATTGAACTCCTGATAGGGGTAAAATACTAGCTACCAAGAAAACGTATGGCATCACCTCAAATATGAGGAATGCCTCTTTAACAAGTTAACGTGTAGCTCAGTGAGATTATGACTTTCAGTTTTGATATCTGCTGATTGCTACCTCATACATTTGCCCAGATTATTAAAATTTTAGTAGCTCAAAAGAAATCCAAGCTTCTCATTAACTTTCTATCTGCTAAAATAAGATATCTAGTTTGCTAGAATATGTATCTTTTCATGAGAGGCAATAACATTACTTTCGTTTTGAATGGGAAACAAAGCAGCTCGGTAACTTCTTGTTTTTCTGGAACTGGCCCTCCGGCCACAACTACTGCTCTCTGCTTTGCTGGGGTTTTGCCTTATGCCATCTTTGTGGTCTACATGATTTTAGAATGAAAAAGTGTTCTAATGACCTTTTAGCCCTGTGGTAGGTCCAAGGAACGAGGTGCTAAAATGATTTGCATTATCGCGTTCTCTGTGCCCTGAATGTCTTTGAATCTTGGGCTACAGAGATCACATCTCAATGTCTGCAGACACCGACATTTTCTACAATACACCTTCATGCTTGCAAGAATTCTGTCTGTTGGAGGGAAAGTTAGAAACAAATAATTATGCCCAAGTTTCGGTTAATTAATGTATGAGCCAAGCCAATTTGAAATTAAAATTTGGCTTTAGCGCAATTTGCCTTTCCTTTTCCCCCGTTGCCCAAGTTGACTTGTGAAACCCAGCAAGAAAGGCGATTTCTTCAAATGGCCGAGCTTTCCTTGGAAAATTGTTCTTACTGAAGACAGGTTTTTTTTTCTTGTGCAGTCCTAGGATCTGTGCTGCTACTTTTGGTCCCAAAAAACAATAAATATAGCTTTCATATTAAGCTGACGCCAAATTCATAACTGTTTACAATAAATTCATTTCACATCTTCTTAATAGAAACAGATTCGGATCAGACAAGAAAGACTAGAGAAACTGTATCACATTTTACCTTTTTATTGCTGTACAGAAGCTCCTGCTTAAGGACATAGCTACCTAGAATGTCCCCTTGATATACAGCATAAGCCTGGACTATTTCAGGCTATTCCAAAATGCTGGGCTTTGACTATCAATATAGCCAACAGCTTCAGCCACTGAGTTGGAGAGCTGAGCTTAAAACCTCCAGAAATACTGTCTTAAAAGTCCACAGAAAGGAACTCCTAATTACATCTGTTAGTAAAGGCTCTAATTATTCAAAAGAATATATATATCAATTATAAAAAAAGACCTCTAAGTCACCTTTGAAATGCCTTTGGACTCAGTAGTGGAATGAGTGTCGTCCTTCGGCATCAGGCAAATTTAGATTTGAGTTTTATTGAGCTCATTGCTTCAGAGATACTGTGAACCTCGGAGAGTAGCTGAGTCTCTGTTTCCTCCTCTATGGAAGGCACTTGATAACATCCCGGAGTGTCATGAGAAGTGACTGAGCATTGCTATATCCAGGACACAGTAGGGGCTCAATGAATTGTAGCTGTTTTTTTTTTTTGTTATCATTTTAGTTACATTCCTAAAATCTACGGAGTATTAACTTGCTGATGATCAGTAATTCAAACAATTTAGGATTAATTGCTTTTAGGGCTCTAGTCCATATTGAGAATATGAGAAGAAGTCCTATTTGTTTTTTTTTCCTGCCTATAGTACTGATAAATACCACCTACGTAACTTCAGCCTTAGTGCAGGAGGCAGGGGAGAAGCAGAGGGCTATACTTTGTGATTAGGAGAGTGTCACGGGCCTGACGGAAAATCGTTCTGCGTGCTTAAACTGAATGCTACGTTCTGAATATGTAAGCTATGTTTTAAATGCTTGCTAAGGAAAACAGAGTCGGCTCTTCCAGCCAACACTGACTCCAGCTGGAAATACAAATGTGGGTATAAGAAATGTGAATGAATTATTGATTTGGAGGAAGTAGCAAAGAGAAGGGGCTGAAATCTCTAGGGCCACAGCTAGTCAATGTCTTAAAAGAGGAAAACTGTAAGACTCAATGTGACAAAAAAGGTTTCAGGAAAGAAAAAGAAGCATGAATACGTATGGCCACATTCAGGGAAGTTGAACTCATTTCATAGGAGAAGGTCTCCCGTGTGTGCCGAGGAATACAAAACTAACGAATGAATTTGTCCTTTTTAATCTAGAAGGGAACTAAAAAATTAACAGACATCTCCAACAAAAAGACGAGAATAAAGTGCCATAAGACAAATACACTGATATAATTTGTGATCCAAAATTGGCATGTTTCCCTGAAAAATTCAGCTGTGCAACTTTTGAGTGCACATTTTGAGAAATATTTGGATGCTATAATTTTGGGATTTCTAGATTGCAATCCTTAAACATAAGGGTTTATAAAACCCATTTTTTTCCTCCAACACATTCTTATAATAAAGCTATAAAGATTTATTTCAATGAATAAGTGACAAAAGAGAAGTGTTCTTTGTACATACACAGGTATGGATGCACCGTTCTCTGGAAGCTCTAAGGAAAGAGACACGAGTATGTGATATTACATCTTGCTTGGGGAGGGGGTGGTCAATGGCTAAGCGGGTAAGGCTAAAAGAAGGAAGAAGCCTATTAAGTTAAACTCAGGAGGACTGTAAGATTTCAAGAAGAGGAGATAACATGAGGGAAGCACGTCCAACTCATTGAAATTATTGTGCACACTCAGTGCCTCTGTTTCTTCACTTATTTATTCCTTACCCTACACCCAACCCACTACTACAACAGTTCTTGGTTAAACCCAACTATGATCTCTCATTCTTTATCCTACTGAATTTATTTGTAATACCCAGTTTAGGTGTCTTTCTTCTCCCTGGCTTCCATAAAACTGCTTTTTCTGTGTTTCTTCCTTTCATCTAGCTTTTTCATTACTGCCTTTTTTGCAGGCTTGTTTTCTAATTGTTATTTTTAAAAAATGGTATTCCCAGGGTTCTGTCTTAGATGTTTTTCTTCTCTTTTTAATTTTCTGCCTTTGTTTCTTTTTTCTTTCTTATTTCTTCAAAGGTGAATTTCTTCAGAGGTATTTCTTCTCCCTTCCTACACGCATACGTCTTCCAGATCTGTATCCCTAGTACAAAATTCTTTCTTGAGCCACAAATTTCTGTATCAACTTCTAAAGGACATCCTTACATGAATAAGCCAAATGTATCATGTTCCAAATTAAATTCTTTATCTTCCTTCCCTAAAATATTCCTTGTCCTGACTATGTGAATGATATCAACCTCTCCTATCATCTGTGCAAGAAACCTGGAATTAATCATACCATCAGCCTTTTTCCAACAATAATCTGTTTTCTCTCCTTTTCTAACTCCAACAAGGCAATGATCCTAATTATTTTCTCCCCCGTTACTGCAAGAGGCTCCCACCTTCCAGTTCATTTGTATGCATCCTTCCTGAAGGCTAACATTTCTCCCACCCCTCCACTAGAGTGATCTACCAGAATGGCAGAGCTGATTATTTCAGTCCCCTACTTTAACTCCTTCAAGGACCCCTATTGTCTTCATAATAAAAATGCAAACCTTTCAGCCCAGCAGGCACGAAAACCCCTTGTAACTGATGCCTTCTAGACCTGGGGGCCAGTGAAAATACCTGTTAGTTCCCCAAATCAGCAAGTTGTTTCAAGCCTCCTCGGCTTTTTATAGACTGGTGTCCTGCCTGTGACACACTTCATCTCTTCCCCTCTACATTCTCTCTTGTCAATTCAGTGCTGTATTGTGTCCCTTTTAGGGGTCACCTTCATCAAAACGCTTTTCCGATGCTCAGCTCAGTGTGGTCCCTGCTTCTAGAGCACTTAAGGCATTTCTTTCCTGAGGTACTTACCACACGGGCTTGTCCGTCTCCTCCAGTCCTCATAAAGGAGCTCTAATTTGTCACAATATCGCCTGACCGGGACATAATATGCATTTAGTAAATATTTACTGAATTTTAAAATATGAGCAAAGTTATAAGAATGAAAATGTGCTGGGTGTGTTACGGGTGAATGATGAATACATTTTGAAGGACAGGGGAAGGTAAGTTTGGAAATGCTGAATTCTGAACTACCAGACAAATAAAAGGCATGAGCTGGGACTAGGGTTTCTGGTAGCCCCACCTCTGTCACACACCCCAATTTTGAAGCAATAGAACACAGACTGAGGTTGTTGGACAAGCGCATAAAGGCTGCAAGTGAAGGATATGGCATCACTAAGGCTTCAGAACTGGAATTAGGTAGCTGTTGAGGTTTTCTACTTAGCCTGGGTAAGAAAGATAAAATGGGTATAATCTCATACCATGAGACATCTTAAATGCCAGGTTGAAGAGTGGTTCTGAGCCGGGGGTCCCTGGGCAATCGCTGAACCATGGTGAACAGAGGGAGCCTGGCAAACAAGCCGGGCTGCGCTGCGCAACACCGCACGCAGCACAGGGAGACCGAGGTGACCGGACAGCATGAGGACATTTAAGTGACCCAAAATCATGAGACTGTTTAAGTGAATATTTTACAAAATATGTAAGTGACTACTTTACAAAATGTTTATTTTGTGAAAGGTAATAAAAGCTTAAACTAGAGGGGTGGCAGTGAAACTCTGAGGAAGAAAATGCAGCTTCCATGGGAAAAATTGGGGGTAGCCTTGAGACTTGATAAAAGAAAGCCATACATTTGCAAACAGAAGTTTTTGAAATAAAATGGTTAAATATTGATAACAAAAACAGAACATATATCATAGAGCCAGGTACTTTATTTTTTTGGGGATTAGCTCCATTGATTTGGAGTATATGTGTTATTTTTTTTTACAAAGAATAGCTATTCAAATGCTATTTTTAATAATGAGAGGCTTTTCATTTGAACGAAGACAGAATCTTATACCTCAGGTATCACAGGCACCCTGGAGGTATCATGGAAAGCCGGGCGTCGGCTCCGTGGAAGCAGCAGAGCCAGCTCCTGTGAGATCAAGATTTGCCAAGCCGACCCCATATCAGAGACCTTTAATTGTATTCCTTGACGGACACTCCTGACCCTAAAATTATTTTGCATTTTATTTAAAAAAAACATGTTCCAGACAACACTCATTTCGGAAAACAAGAAAATTACATTTAGGAGTAGATTCCAATGACGTTCTCTATCAATTATTTCCCCCTGTCCCAAATTCTTCATCTCAAAAATAAGATTTTAAAGACTCAAAACTCTTCCACATTACCAGTTTTCTAAACTCATAAAGACAGAAACATATGTGAATATTATTTTGTGTTTTGATAGTAGATTTGAAAACAAGTTAATACCATGTGACAACAGAAGTTATTATCAATTGTTTTTTATAATCCTCATTATACAGACCTCTGGGAGATCATATTAATATTGAAAAGCACACAGTGCCACACAAAATAATGCTTTTAATTATAATTAAAAGAGAAGAAAACCTCATTCCTGTGTGGAATGACTATTTATGTATTGGTCATTCTTTACTAGACACAAAATCCTTGAAGATTGGGACATGTCCTATTTTTCTATGTAACATCAAGCACAATGCAATTCTTGACACATAATAAACAATAAAAAACAAACAAAAATATGGTTGAATAAATGATATATTTTAAAAAATATAACACTTACATAGAACCTACTATGTACCAGGCACCTACCCAAAAGTGATTTACAAATATTAACTCATTTAATTCTCATTAGAAAAACCTCAACTTAGAAAAGAAATTGAGGCATGGAGAGGTTAGACTATTTGCCCCAAATCCCACAGCTTCTTAGAAAATGATGGAGCCAGGCCTAAAACCCAAGCAGAGCCATGCAGAATCTGTAGTTTTAACCAATACTGTTTTTTAATAAGAATTCTGTCTTTAAATTTAAATATATAAAATATGTATATAAATATATATTTTATTACAGTAGTAAACTTAGAACAAGAAGGTCTACGTTCGAACACATGTTAAATTTATTCGGTTTATGGTTTTGAGCAAGTTCATTAACCTAATGGGTCCTTAATTTCCTCATACATAAATCAGAATAATAGCTGGTACCTCACAAAGCTATTGTAAGCTTTACATAAATAATTTATGTGAAAATTCTAGAACATAGTCAGCACCCGGAATCTGTTGGTGTGCCAAGGAGAATGGTACTGTTTTTCTCCTTCTCCCCTTTCAAAATGGTACATATTTACACATTATACACCATGCAGGTCTTAGCAAAATAAGGTCAAGTTCTGTGTTTCATAAAGCTTTATTTCCAACATCTCCTAAAGGTAGACTTAATTTACTAAAACATTTTCTAGACAGTCAAATAAGCTTCAAACTCAGTAGACTGTTTTTTGGAGAAAAAAGAACTTCCCCAGAAGCTGTTATGATTTAAACATCGACAGAAAACAACAACAATAAACCCCCCCCCAAAAAAAAAACCCAACAAAACTCTTTCTTCTAATTGGGAAATCAAATTATACACTTTATTAAAGAAAAAAGATTAGACCAAAATAAAACATATAGCATTTTTGTTTTTTTTTTTTTAGTAAGACCCTCTGACATTAAGAGGCTTTATCAAAACCGATGGGAACCATCTCGGCCATTGATTTCTAATTATTGCTCTGCATTACCATCATATATACATATATTTTAAATCAAAATTCAGACCCCTTCCTCAGGTATTCTGATTTCATTGGTTTTGGGTAGGGTCTGGACATCTTTTTTTTTTTTTTTTTTTTTTTTTTTTTTTGTGAAAGTTCTTCCACTGAGTCTCGTTTGTAGCCCAAGTGGAGAACACTGGATTAGGCTATCAGTGAAAATATCACCTGTCTCCTAATTCCATTTTGTTTTTACTCTAATAAAAACCAACAACAGATAATATCTTTATTCAGCTCAACATTGAAAGAGTCTGAGGAGGTCACCAAGAACAGAATTGCCACAGCACTCCTAGGCTGAGATTTAGCTCTCTTTTGTTACCTGATTGAAGCAAATTCATTCTCTATTCATCATCATTCATTATCCGGAATTCCAAAAACACAAAAAAGTGGGAAACAGAATTTGAATTTGTATCAGCTAATTTTCTTTAGTTCCAAGCATCATAAAACAATACAACTTTAAGGTTCTTTATGTGTTCCTGGGCATAAGTTACAATAAGGATTTCGTATTTACTGTGCTTAGTATGCTTGTGTGGTCAATAAATAATCTTAGAGCACTTCACAATATGACTGAATATTATTTTTGTAGCTAGAGTTCCTAAAATTAACTGTGGATTAGAGGCATAAAACCCGAACAAACCCCGGCTGAGGGATACATTTTGAGCTAGTTAAAATATTGAGTAGAAATGAGTGCCCCCCCACCGCCCCGAAGAACACCACCTTAAACTGCGAAGATGCCTTGCAAATCTAATCACCTTGGTTCCTCTCATAATGCTAGTGAAGAAAACTGGAAATTTTGAATTATTTAAGCTGAGTTCTTTAACCGAACTCATAGTAGGCTAGCAACATGCTATTACAAATTACACTTTAGAAATTCCACAACACCGAATGCATTAATTCCTACTCTGTCTTTAATGGTAAGCCAAAGTGGTCCAATGGTATAAAGCATTTGCCTTTTCTTATCATTTAAGACACACTCAAACTTGGACACTCTGGTATTTAAAGATTAGTGTCAGGAACTCCATGGTCACACTTTGGTGTATTTTAAACATTTCACTTTCAATCACCCAATATTTCAAACAATAGCCATGAATAGGTGACTTGGTTCAGGTTAACTACAACCACGATATCGTGAGGGTCTCCAGAAGGTCTGGCAGTGGGGCCCTAGCCTTCCAGTCCTGTATGGGTCATACAATATTAGGTTCCAGCTTTCAGACAGAAGTTGATTTGCAAAATAAAGCCTGAATAATGGGTTAAAAAATATGAATGGATTGTTGATTTTTGACTTTGGTCGGATTTTCTTGGATGTCAAGAAAAATGTATATTTAGGGAAAAAGAATTAATTTATTAGAACTGTTCTCGATGCCTTTCATCCAGGCTTGGAAAGAGCATCATGCAAAAAGAGTACCCATTTGGAAACTACGCACACAACATATTTTTCCTAATAGGTGTGAAGAATGGCTGCTATGCATAAATGATTGTTGGAAAATAATTCTCTGTAAAACATGACTTAACAAGCAACCCCATTCACCACTGTACTCATTCCCAATATCCAGAACAACCATGACACGTCACATAGATGCCGGCATTATCTGTTCGTTAGTTAATAAACACCGTTTGGAAAAAAAACCCCACCACTGACAGTCCCATAATTTCCATACGCAATGCGGTGGAGAATAAAATTTTGACTGAAAAAATGATATTAACAACATAATAAAACTCACAAAAAATCAGAGGACTTTTCAATAGGAAACGATAAGTTGTAGCATCTTCCCAGGACTATGTGTTTTTTCATCAAGGGTAAAGTGAAGCGCCTGAGACTAAGCTAACCCTGCATCAGAACTTCAAACACCACAATCAAACAGCAGTAGGAAAAAACAAGGCACCTCAGGCACCATCACTGTTAACCATCCCAGGGAACGTCCCAAAGCTCATTCCCAGACCCTCCTTACCTCGCATACTTTCACTGGGCGGCTGGGCACAGCTCAGGAGAAGCGAAGGGAACTCTCAGGTGGTGACTCCAGCCTCAGGAACTCAAGCCACAGCGTTCATCTGCAGGGCAGGAGACGTTAGGTGCAGGGTGAGGTGCAGACAGTGCGCACCTCTCCAACCCGGGCAGGTCGGTCAGCCGCGCGATGCAGCCCACCCAGGGTCTGGGGGGCTGCCTGTCTTAGTTTGACAAGAGAGCAAACTGCGTTAAGTCCTGAGCCATCTCTCTCCTTTCCCCCCTTCCCGATTTCCTGACACTTTAATTCTGCCTTAAGTGATGCTTTCAACCTAGTCCCAGCTTGTATTACAGGCTAAAAGGCAACTGCTTTCCCCCCAAGCTTTATTTCCACCTCCCCAAAGTCTAGGTGGCTCACCTTCCAGGCACCTTCCTTCCCTCGCTCAGCTGTGAGCAGTGCGCAAACTTCTCCTGACTTCAGACTCTTATACTCGTCCTCACTCCCGCCCCACTCCTCCCGCCTCCCGCCTCCCTCACGTCCCCCTCCTAGCTGCAGAGGAGGTGGCTGCGGAATTGATGAGCGCCAACCCCCCCCTCCCCGCCCCTCCGCCCCCGCCAGCCCCTTCCTGTCCCCGGAGAGGGAGTGGCGAGCAGGAGAGCTCCGAGCGCCTCCGCGCCAGCCCCTCTCTCCCCGGCCCGCGCTGCCTTGTTCTAGTCCCGGCTGGGACTCACTCTATGAGTCCCAGAAACCAAAACGCGGCGTAAACATGGAAAGCAGTAGAGGGACCCGAGTTAAACCTGGGGAAGGGAGGGATGGGTGGGGGGCGGGGGCGGGGCATGGTCCGGTCTAGGAGATTTGTACCGTCCCCGGAGACAGCTTACTGGGAGCCCCGACCCCTCCCTGGAGGATGCAAATTCCGGAGGGAGGTGAGTTCCCAAAACAACCCACGCAGGAAACCTTGCCACCCTGGCTCCTTCAGCCACTGCTAGGAGGACAGCACCACCTGGGAGCCCCTGGAGAGGGTCTGCAGTGGGCGAGGCAATGAAAGTGGGATGGGGATGAGTGGGAAAGCTGTTGGCTAGGAGCTGGGTGCTGAGAGGAGGCAAGAAGAGGAGCCGGAAGGCAGGAGGTAGGAAGAGGGACCGTTCTGGGAGAGTACGGAGTTGGGCAAGCTGCCCAGAGCTGGGGGCGCTGGCTGGATTTGGGGGAACAGCACCCTCCTCATAGGAGTCTGAGGGCGGGCACCGTAGCCTAGGGTGAGTGAGCGCAGTGGGGCTGGCGTGGGAAGACGAGGGTCTGGAGTGCCAAGACTTGGTGTTGGAGGCTGCCGACACCTCCCGTGTCCCTCCTAAAGCCTTTGATGCCAGGTGGATCCCGGGACAGACCGAGTCCAGACGAGGTGCAACCTGGGCGGTAGCATCTTGGGAGGCGGGCAAGTTGGTTCCAAGGACGCACAGCCCTTAACATTCTTTAGCCTACCGCTAGGGCAAGGCGGTAGTGGACACTTTTTTAAAAAAAACTCTGCACAAGGGGCTTGGGGTCAAGAATGAAGCATCCCGCGCATCCGGGGACTGCAATGTGGCCGTGCACCCTCCAGGTTACCAAAATTGTGTGCTCAACGAAAGAAATAATAGCAATCTAATAGGGCGAGCAAAAAGGCAGACAGCAGCACAGCACACTTCCTAGGCTGTCCGAGTTTTTCCTAGACAGCAGTGCCCTGTGAGTGGGACCGCAACCTGCACCCATTCTGCCCCTGATTCCTCCCTGGAGAGAAAAGTACTACAGGCAGAAGGTGCATGTGTGTCTGCTCAAAGGGGAGCTCCCACTCCCCACCCCAGGGAGACCTCAGGGACCCCTAATTATCTGACTGGGGGCTTTTAGGGAACCCAAGAGAGGACACAGTCCAGGGGCAGAGAGGCTCCCCCACAGCCCTTCCAGGGGGTTTGTGTCTCCAGGCCCCATCTCCCCTCCATAGTCCCCTCCCTTCCTTGCCACCTGCAGTCTGGTGACTTAGAGGGCCGCTGTGTGACTCACCATGCATTCAAACCCTACAGCACCATCCCACTGCAGGGGAATGTTCTCCCTTCCCTTTATTCCTGGGATCTAGGTGGGAATGTTTTTAGCAGTAAAAAAAAAAAAAAAAAATTACGGCTAGGAAAGTAATCTGGGCAATGAGGAGAGGAACCTTGCAAAGGAACGAACACACACACACACACACACACACACACACACTCCTGTAAAGGAAACTTCTCGATTCAGGATTTAGACACGGCTATTCACTCTGTGCTTTGACAGCCGTCCTGGGTTCCACAGCTCCCTGCTTCTCAGCTCCTGCTGACCCTCTAGCACCAGACCATGCCTTCCTGTAAGGATTCTCCTTCAGAACATTAATTACCCTTTTTTTGAGACAAATGAGCAGAGAATTATTAAAGTTCTTTGAATATCTTGTATCTTGTTTGGTCCAGAGGCCAAACGTAGAGAATTTCCCTGTTGCAGCCCAGATCATGGAATTAACACTGAATCGGGAGATTTTTGCCGAGTGGAGGGTGCTGCTGTCCTCTGCACCGCATGACAGAGCATGCGGGCACAGGCAGATTTTTCTGTTGGAGGTTAGTTTTAGGGCATCCTGCATCCCTGATTGACAACCGGTAATCCGAGAACAGGATGGGTTTGGCTCCTAGAGCTACTAAAGATGTGTAGGACACAGCCTTTAACCTTCACTTAGAGAGACAAAACAAAGTCTCAGAATTAGTGAGCAAAATGGTATGGATGTATTACAGACTTTACACTCTGTGTGGTATAAGAGACCCAGACTGATTGAAGTGCTAATTGTGTTAGAGACGTTATTGGAGGAAAACCTCTGTAGGCAGAAGACCTGAGGGAAGGTGACATAGTAGAAGTGGGATCAAGGATGAGGTTCTCTGGTCTCTCAAGAGGATAAAATTAACTTTGTCAGCACAGGCATCTATTGAACACGAACGGAGGTTGCACCTGTTAGGAGCACTTGGCATTTATAGACATTTAACTCTTGCTGCCTTAACACTATCAAAATATTTTCTATGTAGAAACAGTGCTGTAGATCCCTGGAGGGTGGATATTAACCTGGGGGAGGTCTGGTAAGAAGAATTGGCAGTGCTTTTGGAAAGGCAGAGAACCCAGTCGTGGGTTCTGAAATCCACTCGGTAGATACAAGCTGCATTTAAAAAATGAAGTGGCGTAGAATAGGAAATACTAAAGTTCATTTTTTCCTTGTGACAAGTGTGAGCATGGTTTCTTGAAACCCGTCTTTTGTGTGTATGTGTGTATGTGTGTACTGAGATGCAAAGTACAGTATATTTTTTCTGTGACTCAATCAGAAGTGTTTTAAGATATTTGGTTATAATAAGCCAACCTTCGAATAGAATACCTTGTATTTGCAAATAACTCTTTAAATGAAATTAGTTCATCAATGGGGCCCTAAGAAAATAAGCCTCTTAACATGTGGCAATCACACATTTCTGATGTTTTTTGATTACTTATGACTAAAACTCTATGAGACTTTTGCCTCTTTTTATCTTTAAAAAAATTGCCTTTGCGAAGGTATTAATTTAATTTTGTTGTAGACCTTATCTTCCACGTTTGGCTACTAAAAAACAGTCTTTTGATGCAAACTCCACTCTGATCCTCAAATCCTTCATTCTCATTGCTGAGGGAGGGAAGTTGAAGTTCTGCTACTAAAAATGGGAAGGCTGGGGGGTCTCAGCCCTGCCTCTCTAGTACAAGTTTCGCTTGTCTGCAAAATCAGGGTTTGAACCGTACCACTTTAATAATGCCACTTATGATCCGAGAAACCAGTGACTTTTTGAATTGCAGTGAGCGGAAGGAAAATTACCTGTTATTTAAAATTAACTCTACCGAAACTTCTTCTTATATATGATAATGTAAGGGAAGGTTACATTATGGAGGGACTAAAAAATCATTTAGTTCTATGTGGAAAAAAATCATTGATCAGGTTAAATGAATTAGTTTGTTTTCTTTTGAAAGGAATTTTGGAGAAAAAAAATCTTTTGGCTCTCTCATGAACACAATACCTATCTTTAGTAAACTCTGCAATCGGCAAAGTTTTCCTTATGTTGAAATTCAGCTGAATCCCTCATACGTATCTGTCAGCAATTTAATGCATATTTAACATTGCCTTATATAACCATACACTGTCCTAGCCACCCAAGGGGGACCCGAATATATAATATGCAGCCCCTACCCTCAAGAAGCCCACAATCTGAGGACATTTGTTTTTTTCCTCTTGTAGCCTCCTTCCAAATAGACAACAGCTGGTGATTATCCTGTATATAATTACCCTTCACAGATTTACAGACCTCATCATGACAGAGAGAATAATAATCCACCGTGGTGAAGAATGAATATTTTCATTTGGAAACAATTTGAACTTCCACATGATAAACCAAGCTCTCTTGAGGGTAGTCTCCTGCTTCGATTTTCCACCTCTTTTTGCAGCAACAGGAGCTGATGCACTTGTAAGTCTCTCTTCTCTCATCGTCTTTCCAAGGGTGTAACACTGTTGTGTTTCTCTACAGAATGTCTCCTCGCAGGGAAAAAACAAATTCCATTTAAACTAGCAAGTGTCTTTCCAGATTGTATGACCATAAACTGCACTTGGGTTAACTGTTAACTTTATAAATAAATAACTCAAGGTAGGAGGTGGTGGCAGGGGCATATACACTGGTAAGTGGCAGTGGAAACTAATTGCTTCCTCTCTGATAAAGGTGAGAAATATCTGGATATTTCTCATGCTTCTAGAGAGAATTTTCTAGGGAAATCCAGGAGCCAGGAGAAAAACTGCAGAAGCAAATAGATGCATGCATTCATTTATTAATTCATTTAATAAACACTGACTGAGTTTTAAAAGTTTACATTCTAGTGGGAGGCTAGAAATAGATAAGAAAACAAGGAATGGGGTGTCAATTTCAGATCCTGACAATGATAGGATACCATGGACAGAGAAGGGAGAGGCAAGCACCGGCAGTGCTGCCCTCGGGGGCTGGAAGGCCCTCCAGGAGCTGAGATGCGGAAGACGAGGAGCCAGCCTTTCTGAGCTCCCCAGTAAAAACCTCCTGCCGCGCCACTTCCATCCCACCCACCCCACCTCCATTAAATGAAAGGAAGTGGTACTTGGTTCAGGAGCTACTCTTTTTGTGATTCTGTGTATATATGTGTGCACTTGTGAAAGACTCTCTGTAATTGATGCATATTTAGTTTGTGCTCAGGAATCTGGGAGACGGGAAGTATTCGACTTGCAGTAAGTGAGACAGGTCGTGGTCATTTTCAGTATCTTGGAGGAGAGACCTCTCACATGGCACTAGCGTTTAGGCTTGGGTTGTCTCAGGATGTATTGGCAGAGTGCCGAAACGAAGACAATTTACAGCATTACTCAGAATTTGTCGTTAATACCTATGACTCTTAGTTTTCCCTTTTCTGATTAAAAATCAATAGCTTTATTGAGCTCCTGCCACCTACTATATGCTATGCATTATACTAAGCACTTTAATGCATTATCTCATTTTAAGTCTGTGAAGTAGGTACAATTATTTTCCCATTGTAAAGATGCAGAGACTGATGCTTAATGAGCCCAGTGATTTGACAAAGAAGCCCAGATTCTAAGAGGCTGACCTTGATGCAGTAATTAGTACAAATCTTATGCCTAGTGAGGCATAAGATTATTCTCATTGGCAATTCTATACAGATTCACGTATATTTAAATGACAGGCAAAAAAAAATCTTTCAAAAACTAATTTCTGTTTCAGCCAGCCCACAACCGAACACCTTGTCATCTGAATTACAGTGAATTTTTACCTTCCAGGCATAGTGTAGTCTAATGTGGAAGTCAAACCATTTAAACAATTAATAATAATTCAAAGAACTGCAGCAGAAGTGTGTTCCAGTGCCCTGGGAGCTCAGAAGAGAGGGGATTAATTCTGCCTGGGAAGAGATTTGTTTTTACTAGTTATCGTCTCTCTGAAATCTAATACTTTGGCACCAACAGACTCTGGTGCGGGTGGGCAACTGTTAGAAACACAGAGTTTTACGTGCCCCAGAAATAGAACTATCCTTTTTTAGCGTAAAATAAGAGGTGACATTTTCAATTACATGGTAAGTATACCATGAATGAAATCACATAACAGAATATATTGACCATACAACTGTTCTTTATTGTGTTTAAATATTTAAAACACAGTTTCCAGTTTAAGCAAAAATGTTATTTGGATGATAATGTTTCATGACCAGGACATTTAAAGGGTAGAAAAGAAAATGGCATAAGCAGAAAACACAAAGAAAAAATATTTTAAAGGCAAAATAAAAGTAGAAAGAGAAACAATTGACCCAATTGCTGAAACTGAGGACTTACATGTATGAAAATGTTTTTGTAGAATTTGGAATCAACCAGCACCAGTCTTGGCTGGCAGGAGGAGACAGGAGGGAGGAACAGACATGAGTTTATACGCGATGCCAAATCAGATGGAGCACTTTGCTTCAGGTAGGCTTCCTAATTTCTTAAAATCCTCTGATGCTAGGTGTCAGAGGAGGCCCATGGTGGGCAACTATAAATACTTAAGAAATTGATTTTAATTGCATACATTCCTCAGAGAGGAAGATGGGGATGAGGATGTACACATGTGTTTCAAAGGTGGAAAACCGAAAAGAGAAAGGAGACTTTCTGTCTAAAGAGAAAGAGCATGAGTAGGTCGAGGATTAAAAGAGAGGAAGGGACTCTGAGAGATCAGCATTTCATCCCTGAGGTGATTGTTACACTCCTTGTGTCTCCGTGGTTCTTAAAAATTGACTACAGAGTACTAAATTGATTACAGATTATCATATAAAGGGGAGGGGCTGAAAAACAGGTCTCCAGAACCTCGTTAGCAGCCGCTGCCACTTAGCGTCAGCTTTTACCAGCTTTCCCTTCTCTACTTCAAAGGGGGGCAGCATTTTTCCATGGCCTCTTTATTCCTGCTCTATTTAAAGAATGTTTTCACTCTGTTATTGTTTCTTTCAAATGCCTGTTTATGTTTCACCTCATTGTTAACCCTTTTATGAAATCCTCCCGCATGTCCAAAATTCCTCCTCCTGCCGCAGCCTGCTTTCCCCTTTCTCTGAGAGAACACCTGTTTTCGTTTTCATTGCTCAGTGATGAACCAGCTAGATTCTCAGCTTTTGGAAAACAGCTCTGTACTATTACTTAAAAGGAAATGTTCTGTTTCTTTTGCATCGATGATGAGCTCTTCAGAAAAATGGACAAAAACATCACCCACTGTTATATGCAGAATGATAGATTTGATTTAAGGATTTAGGGCCGTGCTTCACACATTTTAAAGTGCTGCAGAGCACCTGGATATCTAATTAAAATGCAGATTTTGATTAATCAGATCAGGGCAGGGCCTGGGGCTCTGCATTTCTAACAAGCACTACAGCCACGACGCTGGTTTATGGATCACTCCTTACAGAGCCAGGCTTTAGAATCGCTCCCCTCAAAGTTGTACTTCATCTTACAAACATCGTTCTTTTAACATTTAGAAGTAGTCTTTATTTTAAAAATGCATTGCTGTATGACCATGGCAAAATAGAACTAATTCAGGTCTTTTTGATGTCAGGAATATCTTAGCAATTTTCTGTAGCAGAGATATTTGAGGATGGTTTCCTGGGAAGGGAATGTTGTTTTTGAGGACATGCTCGTTCTGTAAGAGGAAGCTGGGAAAGAAATTTATTCTTGGATTTGATGGACATCATCCTCTTTCCCGGAGGAGAGTTGGTTAAAAGGAAACTAGTCTTCCTTAGAGGGGAAAGGAAGTGTCGACGGTGGAGGTGCTTGGCATCAATGGTGATATTGGTGGTGACGACGGCTGTGGTACGAATGGCGGTCCCAGCGGCGCGATGGTGGCAGTGGAGACGGCTGTGGTGTGATGGCTGTGCTGATGTGGCTGCTGGTGGCGCCGGCCGCAGGGACGCCGATGCTGATGATAGCGGTGCTGGCATCGGCGGTGATTTGGTGGTGGTGATGGTTAGGGTAGTAAGGAGAGTGTTGGAGAAACTGATTGTGATAGTCAAGGTGGTTGTACTAGTTGTTATGGTGATGGTGGTTGGCAGCACGTGGGGAGAGATGGTAGTGACTGCAGTTTTCGCAATTTGCACTAGATAACAGAGTAGCCAAAGTTGGTTTTCAGTCCTGGTTCAGGCCATTTAACTTACCTGTGTACTTGGGCAAATTACTGACTGTCTTTGAGTCTCATCAGTTTTCTCACTTGAAAAATGGTGATAATAAAATATTTCGCTATGAGTATGCTCATACTCATAGCGAAATGAAGTATTAATCGAAATGAAGTATGTTAAGCCCTTAGCAAAGTGTAAGGCACATAACTGCTATTCAATAGATGTATTGACTATTTATTGGTAAAATTGACTGCTCATTCATTCCTAACTTGTGTCAATTAGGGTGAATTCAGATTTTTAAAATTTAGTTTATATTTTCTGTCTTTTTTTTTCCTGGGCCCATCCTGATTTGCTCAGAGTGAGAAGTCATAGATTTGACATTGGACTTTGGATGATAAATGAATAATAAAGGCAGTTCAATCATTTGACTTAAAAATTCCTCTCTATAATTTTAGCCTTTTAGAAATCAACATTTCCAGAATATAACAATACATCTTTGTATCTAGAAACTTGGACGATCTCATAAATGGGGAGGTCAGAGCCAATGTTCTGATAAATGGATGTGCATTATTTTCCAGACATTTTTTTATTTTAGCCTAGGATCTTCCCTCAGTACCACTTCCTCTTGTCCACCAAGTGAATGCTCAGAAAACTCGAGTTTAATATTGGCAATAGACATACAAAATTTCCTCCTTGAAAACAGTAAGTGATTTGTAAAAAAAAAAATCCACACTTCCTGGCCAGGTATTTAAGATCTTCCCAACTTGTATCCTTACTATCTTTGTAGCTCATTATTGCCCAGTTATCACCCTAACCTGACATGTTTTGGCCAAATGAAGCTATTCATCCATTGGCCGTAATTGCTTCAATTTATTAGGTACCCACCATGTGTCAGATGCTATGTTTAGCCTTTTATGGGCACTACCTTATTTAATCTTTACTGCAACCCTACAAGGAACATGTTATTATTCTTAATTTACAGACAATTAAAGATTAATTTTATCACTGTCACAAAATGAATAAATATTCTAACTCTTGTATTTATTTTCAAAGTAAGGGGAGTAAATGGTAATGGAAAAATATAATAAAGATTAAAAAAGAAAACAAAAACAAACAAAAAAGAACCCCTAAGACCTGCCCCTAATCACATGTAGCTTTCCTAAGGCTCTCTTGTTTACCTGCTTCTCTGCTGTTCCTCTTGTTACATTTCCACTCTGGAAATATTCTATTTTAAAAAGTATTATTTCTTATAAAATCCTATAAACCTTTCAAGGCTTCATTCAAAGAGTGCTGACTGGGAAGTACCTGAATTTGAATCCCCGTCGTATGACTTAAGGCAATTTATTTCTTTCACCATCGTTCAGTTCCTCAGCTGAAAAATGGGAGTGATAATACGTGTATTTGTACCCTCAGGTTTATGTGAGGATTAAACATATGTGTGCGTTAACACTGTTTCATATACATGTGCACATACACACCGTATCTTTATATCTGTAACTATGAAGAAGTTCAATCAGTCCTTGCACAAAACACTGTATCAGTGTTTGTTGTAAAAGCAGAAGTTATCTTAGAGATCATCTGGGAAAATTCTCCTAACTGGAAAAATGATGAATCTGAAACTCACAGCGGGTTTGTAACCCTGTCTTGTATCACATAGTTGGTAGGACAGCCAACTCTGGAATTCAGGATTCTCTCTCTCTCTCTCTCTCTCTCCCCCCTGAATGTTTCTTCACATTTTGATATCGGCATACTCTCTCCTGTAAAATCTTTCTTATCTTGCTCTGACCTTCATTGCACTTTGTTCGTTTCCCGTGGGGAACACTGTGTGTAACGACTTGGGTGTGTGTCCCCCCCCGGCCCCCCCCCCAACACCCCCCCCCCCGCACACCTTTGTTTCCCACACAGCAGGGAGGCTGGCTGTGTGCACTCACACAGGATTTCTGAATTGATTGACATCTCCTGCTAGAAATTGAAATCCAGGTGCTTCCCTATCAATTTCCGGTCCAGTCCTCGGCTTTGAGGGCAAGGTACAATTATACTGCAGATGAAACTGAGGTTCAAGACTCAGAGGAGAGGCTAGAAGGTTAATTGCACAGGTGTTCCAAAACCAACCAAAGCAAAATTGAACACTGGGTCATTTGCATTTTGGGCAGCAATATCTTTGTTGCCTTCCTCTAATTCAGATAAATGAGAACTGTTGCTCTATTATTTGCTCTTAATTTCTGTGCCATGTTGATTTTCCTCATATTTTTCATTCTATGTGTTTTCTTCATTTAATTGAATTTTGTAGGAAGTTGAATTATATATTTTTTCCTCTGTTTTCAAAAGTAGTGTTTGTTGCAGAATATTTAGAAAATGAAAAGGGAGAAATAAATCACCTGTGACTTCACCAGAGATAAGCAACATTAACATTCTGCTTCTTTTCTCCCCAGTTTTTCCACATTAGAAATATTAATGTGGAAATCTTTCTCTTCTTTCTCTTCTTTTAAATTAAGATTGTAATTTTCTTTGCAACTTGCCTCTTTCAGTCATCACCTAGGATCTGGAAGAGGTAAGTAGCACACACGCTTAGGGGGGCATATGATAAGCAGTTCAAAACAAAAAGTGCATGGTGTCTATGCATCAGGAAAACTCTTTGCAGGTCTCACCCCAGCTGGGATTTGTTTTCTCCCAGCCACAGCTGTGGCAGCACCAATAACATCAACCACTGTTACAGTGGTGCCTCTGCAGAAACGTCGTTTTTCAGTGCAGCTACTGAGGGTCCATTGCCCAGAGGAAGAGGCATAAACATTTAGAACGAAGCACAGTGAAATTTTTAGCTTTTGCATGAATCTGCTATAGGTATTAGTATAAATCGAAATCAGGTAAATAAAAGGGATAAAGTCTGTGTACAGCATTTTAAGTCTACGCTTTGAACAGTTGTAGAGAGGAGATTGATACTTCTTATACATGTTGTATAACTTCCCAATGTAAATGCATAAACATGATCAACTCCCCAGCAGGTTTCATGATGAAAAGAAGTGAGCAATTAATGATGAATGAGGTGGGAGGAGACTGTTAGACAAGAATACTGATGCTAGGTGGGCCTGAGGGTTTTGCCTATGGCCTAGTGAGTAGGCCTGCAAGTTATATTCACAGGAAATAGGTATGGCTGGAAGAATCCCAAATAAACATGGACTCATAATATTAATATTTATTTCTCTCATCAAAAACTATATTGAAATGGGCATTTGATGAATAATATGGCTAATACGATCTGTTCCTACCAAGTCCCCAAAGACCTGGGCTCCTCCCAACTTGTTGCTTTTCTGTCCCTAGAGTGAGGCTCATGTCCTTGTGAGCTTAGACAGAGTTCCAGTGAGAGCAACCACATTTCATCAAGCAGCAAGATGCAGGAAGCAAAGGGTGTATGTCAGCTTTCTTTTAAGGAAAGTTTACAGAAGCTGCCAAGGGACTCTTGTGCTTACAGCTCATTGGTACAATGAGTATGGGAAAATAATACAGGAAAATAAATTTTTACTCCAGACCACCATGTGCTAAAAATGATATCAATATAAAAGGAGGCGAGGATAGATAAAGTGGACAGTTTTGATCTTTTCTAGAAAAGTTATTAAAAGAATCACAGCGACTATTATCTATAGCATATTCTATATATAATTGTGTTTCAGGCAACTCTTTAATAAAATAAATAGTTCAATTTAGACTCTCCAGCACAGGAGTCAGCAAACAACAACTTGTGGCCCATCTAGCATGCCAAGTTTTTGTAAATAAAGTTATGTGGGAATATGGCCACATTCATTCACCTGTGTGTTGTGCCTGGCCCTTTCTGTACAAAAGCTGGGTCAAACATTTGCAACAGAGACCTGAAATGTTTACTACTTTGCTTTTTCTAAAAATGTGCCAATTCTTGCTCTGGACTCTAGAGTATGGTTTCAAATTGTGAGTGAGTACTTTTTTTGTAATTAAGTCCCTAGTTAAAAGAAACCCTTTATGTTTTTAGTTCATCTAGGTGCATCCATAAATCAAATATATACTGCTCTTATTTATATTATTATTTATATGATAGAGAAGAAGAGATGGGGGTGGGAGTTAGGAAATAGAGATGCAGTTTCATTTCTTTAAAAAACATCAGAAATAAACGGACAAAATAGTCACACCTGCCAAATCTAGGTGATGGGTATATGGAAGGCTGTTAAATTATTCTCTGTGTTTCTTTGTCATGTTTAAAATATTCTATAATTAAATAACTAAAAATGTTTAAAAACAAAATAAGGGGCTTGCAATGGAGTGCAGGCGCCACTCCAGCGTGTGTGTTCTGAGGAAGCCCCTCACAGAGTGGCGCCAGCAACAGATGCCTCTGCTGGAGGGTGACACTTTTGCTACTGAAACTCCAGAATCATATCCGTGGTTCTAGAGTTTCTGCACATCCGTTGAATGGGTCTGACTCTGCTTGTGTGCTCCAAAAAATAGCATGTGCATCCAAAACCACAGAAGAAGGCCAAAGTCTCCCAGAAAGGGAACACCTGTGTTGGAACTGGTGCATCTTGATGATGAGAATATCTGAAGTAATCAGGACTCTGCATTTTTTTTTGGTTGGAATAAAATGCAGATCATTTACTCATAGTAGGATAAATTATTTAGGAGACCAAAACCCATGTCGTAGACCCTTTTAATATTTATGTTCTTGTTGTTGTTTTTAAATGTACTTTCAATCTATTAAAGCATGTAGATATGTAAAGGGAAAAATAAGTCTCTAAATAACTTAAGATTTACCCCTTTAGAGGCAATAGATTAGGTCTCATTGTTTCTTTGGGAGAGGCTTCCATGTGATGTTGCCATGGGAAATTTGAGATCTGCTGCTGCTGTAAGAATTGTACCTAGTCAGTCTTTAACACACATGCATATGCATATAAGAAGCTGCCTATCTGCCAAAATTGGATAGCTTTACCAAATATGAATTTAGTTAACTAGAAAAGAGAGTTAAATTTTAATAAATAATTGGGGTTATTATGAAGCATTATGGTATACTTAAAGTGTGCTGGTAAATGCCATCATAGTAGGAGTATCGTCCTGGTTTGATTCCCTGACCATTTCAAGTCATTATCTTTTAAGAATAAAATTAAAGAAATGGATAATTCTTTTTCAGCAGGAAAGAATATATAAAACAAACAAAAAAAACCTTTATTTGGGGAGCATGATAATGTAAACAGCTATTACGTACAAGATTGTGTGTTACATATTAAGGATATAAAAATGAATAAATCATCGTCTCTCTTCTCAAAGGACTCAAAGCTGTGTGGTGGAAAGGGAAGTAAAAAATTAAGCATCACACAGAATACATGTGTTTCAGTAGAAGTGTGTATCAATGCTCTAAGAGCACAAGGAAGAGAGAACAATGTGTTTTGACAGGCCAGCACAGAGAAGGTGCGCGGACGTACACATCAGGCAACCGGAGCAGGCAGAGAAGGGAGGGAAAGAGGGCATCTCCCGCAGAGGAAGGAGCATCAGGCAAGTCATGAAGGCCCCATGTGTATACCTTGTTTGAAGACATGTGAATTGCTTCATGCTGCTGGAATCTAAGGTCATGGGAAATAAATGACAGGAGGCGTAACTGTAAAGGTGGTTCAGCTTTTAAGGAGAGCTTACATATGGGCAGAAATGGATTTTAGAAAACAAATCACCTTTAATTAAAGGGGAAAGGGAAGGGAAGGTGGAGGCCAAATACGAGGATGGCCAGTGTCCTTGTTGATGATGGGGGTAGTGGTAGCTAATTCAGACCATCAGCAGAGACAACAAGGGGGAGATAAATAAAAGGAAACTTGCAGAGGTAGGTCCATTTGGGGATGGGAGGGCGTAGGTAAAAATGGGTAGTAAAGGGGGTGACATTAACCAAAGCAGAGAGCATGTGAGTTGGAAGCAGGGCGGGGGAAAATAGTTATTTCATTTTTAATGTCTTCGGGTTACTGGTTCCTGTGGAGACTGAGAGTGTACAGATCTAGACTCCAGGGCAGAAGTGAAACGTGGGGATGGTCACTGGGGGCCCATCTGGAAATGAGTGATGATGAAGGTTAGAGAAATTACCGTGTGCTAAGATGTAAAACAAGACCAGGTAAGGATGCAAGTGACTTTCTGATCAGTGTGACACTCTAAATGGCTGTGTTCCTTTTGACGATAAGGAGGCTGCTTTGCAGTTCCCTGACAAACTGGGCTTGATTATCTACATCCTCTTTCTCATTAATTGTTATTTTTGATCCTCCCAATTAACAAGAAAAAGTTTAAAGTATGTATGGAGTCCCATGTAGAATTATTCTGGGCCCTTTTTCCCCCTCCTCTCCTTCCTTCTGGAAGTACCGATTCCTGTGAGCAATGTCTCCTGATGTCTTCTCTCAATCTGAAATTACCCACTCAGGTGAAGAACCCCACAAAGATGATGAAACAGAAAAATCATAGCCAAGTTTTAGTAAAAATTTTGGAAGAGATTTTAGCAAGCTTATTTTTGACTTTTCTACAATCTGCTCTTTCTTTTGTTACTAACTTAATGTACATAGGATTATCATGATTTATATTTAAGAATCATATTGCCTTTCATAATAGCACACTTTCTTGAACAATATAGTTTAATAGAAAAGTGTAGATATTTCAGTGAATATTGGAGGTTAAAATGAATTCCTGCATTTCTGGTGATTTGATCATTTTGCTGTTATCATAAGAACATTAATTGTTTATAGAAATAGTCCAAACACTTTATTGTCTTTATTCCTTACATGCGGTGTTGAAATACTGGAAATGTGGACGAAATTCAAGATAATTTTTTTTTATCTATTATTACCTAACTTTGACTCATTCCTCTTAAATCAGCTTTCTTATAATTATGTTTGATGCTCATGGACCAAACTCAGCTACAAACTCCATTTATAAATTTTAAGTTACTTGAATCATTCACTTATCATTTACTTTAAGCTGATCCAGCATTTAACAACAACCTAAGTCAATTTTGTCTTACGAAGTGATACTCAGATTGTCTAGCCAGCTCCCTCAGGCTCCATGCCAGAGTTCCAAAGTAAGGAGCTGATACAGACAATCAAACAGCAGATGTCGCTGATATTCCTGTACAAAACTGAGAGCTTGGAACAATATTATCTTGCAAATTCAGGAGCAGAACAGTTGAAGTGGAGAGGAAAACCATGTATTCAGTGATGCAGGTAGAGCATGTTTATGATGGCTTCACTGGGCAACAGTGATGGATAGGTGCAGCATACAGATTTTCTCTAGGCTGCTGGGAACTGTTGGTCGGAGACGTGACCACAGTGACCTGAGACTGTGTTTTGAATGTGGAAGAAGGTGGCAATTTTGAACTACATGAATAATTTCCCCTGGATACCCAGCTTTGAGTCAGAGAGAAAGGATTGAAATTTCCATAACAGAATGAGAGACAGGTAGACAGATAGACAGATAGACATAGACAGATAGACAGACTATAGACCCGACAGACTATAATATTACCAGGCTGAAAGCCAGGAAAAGACATAGTAAATAAATGTTTTTCATTTCTCTCCCTTGAAATGATCAGGTCTAAAGAATTTCCTAATGGTACTTGATAATACTTCAGTATTCTCAGGGTTCTTTCCTGTTAGGGATACTGTAGTGAGGTGGTTAGGACTGAGCATTTTGGGCTTAGCCTACCTCCATTTGCCTTCTGACTCTGTGTGATCATTTAACACATTTAAATTCTTTAAGCCTCGGTTTTCTTCTCTGTAAAATGGCAATGATAATGACATTTTTACTTATCTGTAAAATAGGAGTGATAACAGTGTTTCACAGGCATTTTTAATGAAAATTAAATGAGATAATCATATAATGAATTTGGCATATACCAGACACTCCATGCATACTTTTAATATGTAATAGTTACTACATTAGACTGACTAGAGTTTTTGCTTTTTAAAGTTCTTTTCACACCAAACAGAAGATTTTGTTAAGCTGTCACAACAATGATAACTCTTAGGTCTTTTTTTGTATTCTTTCTTCTCAAAGTGGTTAAATTATTTCACAGCTTATCAGCTGTGATCCAGTCCCACCGTTCATATTCAGGCAAAACTGCTTCCTCAAATAATGGGAGTTGGGTATAGAAACTACAAAATCAGGACAAAGAATGTTAAATTGCTAGTTCCAATGTGCCTTACTTTGAACTTGACACTATGGAATTTTGCCTGCTATGACGGTGCCCAATTCCTGCTTAGAATAATTCTGCATTTCCTCCCATTCCATAGAACTTGAGCCTGACTGACAGTTGGACAATCAATCTAGGCTGATGTCATTGTATTCAGTTCTGAGTTTGATCCCCCAATCAATGCATGCAAACAATTCCCATATTTTACTTAATGAATGTATATTTAAAAAAAGTTGGTGGTCAGTTAGAATGACTAACATCTGAACCCTATCTCCTCCCCCTTCCCTGAGAGCCCCCAAGACATGTACATGCCCAAAGAAACACAAAGAAGGCAAAGTGTTATTTCATTCTTGGCTGGGGTTTTTGCTCTGGAAAACAGTGTAAAGCTGTAGTAGGTGGGTTGGGCTTCCTGAAAAAGCTCTTTTTCTCTTTACCTGGTAGGATCCTTCTCCTCAAGACCCCCATCAGAATCTAGGCTTACCTCTGATGGCAGCACCTGTGCTAGTTGCCAGGCAAGAGAAGAGAGAAAGAGAAAGCTAGCATTTTCATTTTTTGTTTTGAGGGAAAACAAGTTCTGGAGCTTCTCTATGTCTTGTGGATAGAAGAGAAAAAAAGTAGAAAGAAAAGGTATGTGTGGCCTTACTCTGTCATGTCAGTGCCATGGGAATTGTCTAAGTGGAGCCATAGCTCTGTGCCAGATTTGTGAGCCAGTGGTTCCTGCCCCCCAAATTCAGGGTAGTACATGTTCTTTCTTGTGGGAGCCTTCACCTGATTCTGAGTCATCCTTGAGGCCCAGTAAGGAGGAGAGGCGTTGCGGAGAAGTTGTCATTTCTTTCTCGATAAGCCGAAACTGTTGTGTTTGTATTAGTTCTTTTGTGAGTTCCATGCATTTCAAGGTCAGCACTGTGATCAGCTGAGGACAAGCTGTCTCTCTTGGGGGAAGATGGCAGCAGACATCAGCAAGTCTTATCTGCATCACTATGGTGATTTGCTCGAGCACTTTCCATACTCTATGTTGTGTATCAAGGATTAATGATAGTTCTGCTTCTCTGTACTCTATTGTTGTGCAACAAATTACCCCAAAATTTAGCAGCGTGAAACAACAAACCTTTATTATCTCTCGCAGATTCTGAGAGATAGGGATCTAGGAATGGCCAGGCTGGGTGGTTCTGGTTCAGAGCTTCTCACAGGGTTGCCCTCAAGGTATCAGGTGGCGCTGCAGTTGTTGGAAGGCTTGGCTGGGGTTGGAGAATCTGCTTCCATGATGACACACTCACACAGTTGTTGGCCAACTGCCCCAATCTCTCACTGCATGGAACTTTCAGTAAAGTTCCTTGAGTGTCCTTAAGACATAGCAGCTGCTTTCTTAGAGTGTGTGATCCATGAGGAATCCAATTGCCTTTTGTGTCTGGCCTTGTACATCACAAGCCATTATTTCTGCCACACACTATTCGTCAGAAGTAAGTCACGAAATCCAGCCCATATTCAAAAGGAGGAAAATGAAACTCTGCCACTTGAAGGAAGGGCTATCAAAGAATTTGTGGATGTATTCTAAAAACACTATACTCTCAAATCTTTTATAATCGCCCCAAGAAGTTTCTTCAATCATTAAAATAAAACATTAATGCTAAGGTCACATCAAGTCAAACCGTTGCCATCGCCATCTCTTTTACTTCCTGCGTTGAATAATTCTTGTCATTCAGTCACAGTCACCAGACAGGGTTAAACATTGTGCTATGGATACTATAGGCCAAATAATGCAATAAATTCATTTAATAATCAAGAAAGTGCCTATTTCCACAGAGAAGGGCAAATTAGCTTTCTTTCTTTTTCCTGTTGAGAAACTGTTTGCTCACAAATGGATCAGTTTTTTCTGATAATGGAATGATTATTTTAAGGTTGACCCTTTAACGCTTCCTATTCTGTTTGGCCTTACCTGGAAAAGTCTTACGCAAGTAAGTAAGTAAATATGTGTGTGTGTGTGTGTGTGTGTGTGTGTGTGTGTGTGTGTGTTTAGCCCAAGTCATTTTGCACAGAACTACTAATATGCTTCCTTTACTAGAGAATTACTAAAGGATTAGTCTCAGCATAACGGTGGCACACTGTTGTGGTAATGCTTCCCGAAGACTCATGCCTCTAACCAGCCACTCCCTTGTGTGTTCCTCTCCATATTGATTCTGGGTTGTCTTTGGGACTTTGTTTATTAAACATCAGCATATGTGGTGCAAACAGAGGTTGATTAGCACCGGTGCCTTGAGCCATGACATTTTAAAATCTAGTCACTGGGTGAGAACGTCTGAATTAGACATAAGAAAAGGCCATATGAGAAAGAATTGAAGAGCCTCTACTGAAAGCCCAAGCCAACTGTTATACACAGAAGTGAGGCCATCCATGACCATCTAGATCCTGGCCCACCTGCCAGCCGACCACAAGCACATGAATGAGTCCAGCTGTCACTGCGTGGAATAGAAACACGCTGTTTGTCCCAGAGAGCCCTGTCTAAATTGCCAAACTGCAGTGTCATGAGAAAATAAGACTGTTTCGGGGGTTGTTGGTTGGGAAGCAACAGTTAACTAATGATCAGTTTCTTATATGCATATGTTATTTTCAAAATTACAGAATGTCAACACAACACAAAACTATAGCATTGGAGTAGTACCTATGCAACTTAATTATAAATATTCCCCAGAATACAAGAAGACACCCAAATCTAAAAGTAGCAACTTATACTCAAAATGCCGATTCTCTTATATAATAATAATAATTCCCAAGCAAAGCAATTTCTCCAAATCATCTCTTATTAAAGTCTAGGTTCAGACTGAATTTGATAGCTAAAGAGCATTAGCATTATTTGAGAAAACAAAGTAGACAGGATATATATATATGAGAGAGAGAGACTGACTCTTGGTTTCAGCTTTTTCAGACTATTCCTCAATCTTCTAGATGTTAAGAGGCATTTGAGAGGAATCTCACAGTGAGAGGCTAATTGTGCTACAGTCCTGCCTTCTCTCCTCTCATTTGGAAACCTAAAGGAACTTGTCAAGTGTCTGCTGCCAAAAGCTGTGCTTCCAGATGCTGCGCTCAGGAGACTGGTGCCTCAGGGCCAGATCAGAAGCGAAGTATCCCCTGCCAGGTCTCATGCTGTATGCAACCCTACTCCGCCTCATCTCCTGAACACCCATCTTCTCATTTCCTGAACTCATCTCAGCCCTCTTGGGCTGTGAATGAACTTTCACTTCTTTAACACATATTAGGTGCTCAATACATATTTATCAAATACATTAAAAAACATTTTTATTAGAACACAATATCCTCTTTCTACTACATCGCCCCCCACCCCCCCATAATTGGAGCACAGCCTGACTTGCCATGCAGAGATAAGAAAGTTCTCAGTAATGATTTTTTTAAAAAATCTCAATAAATAGGGCAAACCAATGCCCATGTCTCTATTTAGGATCAAGGCTCCCTTGCTCCGAGAAACACATTCCAGCCATTGATATCCACTGAGGGCTTAGCAAGAGCTTGCTGACTCCTTGGGAGATTCAATCCACAAGAACAACAGCTTCCTCTTTGGTCTGAGGCTTAAGAATAAGTCTCTGCTATTCCCCTAAACAAATCTTAGTTCTTGCCATGGTAGGTTCCTGTTCCTTCCAAGACACTCTCATTCAGCAGGTTTTAAAATAGTCTTATATGTTAAAATCCCAGAAATTTCTGGATCCCCAATCCCATTCATATCATAAAATTACACTTTCATTTAGAGGTTTAAAAGGAAGAAACCACTTTTGGAACAGGAGTCTGCCCACATTGTAACTCGTTCTCCAAATGTCCATTCCTAGGCAAAGATAATTGCAGATGCGTAATGTTCGGGCTAAATGCCAAACACAGTATTTAGTCCAAACGTCCTTAGTCTGCATTTGGCTTCCGAAAGAAATCCATATACAAAGGATACAAACTAGGTAATGCAATATTTTATACTATCTGGGGTTTTGTCTCAAAATCCAAGAATTCTAGTCTTGGCTATGTGAAAGAGTCCTTTCTTTTAACCCTGTCAGCCCTAAGAATTTCAAGCTAGAGCAGGATATGAGTTGTATTTTGGTCATTTCCTACATCTCTCCCAAATTTGCCACTCCAATGTACTGAATTACCACTCTCACTGCCCAAAAGAGAAGACAAATAAGGTAAAATAAAATTTCAGAGTTTACTCTAATACCTACTGACTTGGACTTTCCTAGATTCAAATCGGCCTTCTAAGAGGGCGCGTGGGACTGTCTTACTACAGCTATGCAAGCGTGAATCACCTGTGGCAAATGGCACATGTATATTAATGCCTCCTGCCTACTCAGTGAATGCCTTTAGAAGATACTAAGAATGTGAGAAAAACTGATATAATTAAAAACAGCCATTTTAAGAACAAGTGGCAAAGTCAGGTACTCTATCAAGCTTATATCATAAATACTTGCTAATGATTAAAGGTAAAGTTTTGCAGTTGGGAGGTTTTTAATTCTAATTTTTGGTCTGGCATTCAAAGATTAATAATATAGACCTATAGTATTTGGAGCCAAGTCACACATGACTGGAAATGTCTTTATGAGAAATGATGCAGCGTCTCCTTTAAGACTAAAGTAATTAAGTTTGCTTTCAAAATCCAGCTCACTCTACGACTCTTAATATTACTATTGGGAAGATTTAACTTCAGCAATACTATAATTGCTAATGCTGTCTTTAACTAAAGGTTGCTTATTTTATGCTAAAAAGAAAAGTAATAGTGCCACTGTAAGCTTGCACACACACATGCACATATACACACATATACACTACAATGGGACATAAATGTATAAGTTCACATCAAATACATATTTTTATTATCCAGATTAATTTTACTTAAGTCTTTGTTTTTAGGGGCAGTAGTTATACATCTAAAAGTCCCAACATTATTGTAATAACAAGTAGCTTTTATTAAAATGTATAATATATATAATAAAATTTTGGATGTGGGAAGATGTAAGATTAAGATCAAGTTACTTGTTGAATGAGTAATTATTTAAAATGTGCTTTAGGTTGATTTGACCAAATTTTACCCTATTAAATATAAAAATGTAATTGTAAATAAACCAGATTTCTAACTGGGGTAGTCTACTAAAATACTTCATAAACCCCAGCAAAATAATATAGTTGTTTCTGCATCTTGCTGAGGTCAGAGTACATTCATATCTCTACACGTGCTTCCTTTTTTATACTTTTCTATTTTACGTCAAAGTGAGCATAATACTTTGTGCAACGAAATGATCCTGGTGTTCACATAGCTATTTTCAGTTGATTATAATGTTTAGATGTATCAAAATGTATTTGCTTGGGATGGCTGACCATGTTTGTATTAAAATCAATGTAGCTTGTATTACTGAGTTTTCTTTTCTACTGGTCTTCTCTCCACATTAAGCCTACTAGGAAGAGACTTTCTTCTTTATTAAAGGTTCATTAAACTTTTGGGGACCCAAAGCTTTCTCTTTAACATGCACAAACACTTCAGTAGCCTGAATAAGAGAATGTGACTCTAAAAAGTGATCCCTTTACTCCCTTTTTACTAAAATATAATCCATGGTCAGATGATGCATAATGCCAGGTAATGGACCACAGTAAGTAACTCATGCCTCTGAACACTTCCACTGATCCTCCAAATACTCGTTTTTGCCCAGAAAAATGATAAATATGGAAAAATCTTTTAGTCATGCTGTTGTATTGCCTTTTCTTTAGGAAACAAAGAAAGAAAAACGTTGTGTATTTTTTTTTGAAAGGTTTCAGGGGGCGTAAAACTTTATTTTTTAACTAAAAAGAACATATATATTCTTTAAAACATAAGAATATATTAATTAAAACAGAGAAAGCAGGCCTAGGAACTTGTGGTATAAGAATAGAATGGGACACTAGAAAAAAAACAAAGGCAAATTCAAATGAAATAAATGCTAACCAATTTTCAACACTAGAAAAAATGCTCCAAGTACTTTTTTTTTGGTCATATTATAAAGACAGTGCTAAGTGTGTCCTGATAGGCTTATACAACCATGAGATCATTTTGTGTGGCCCCTGTCTCCGTCAGCAAACTGTGGTAACACCCGTCCTATTTGACATTGACATTGATAGCATGATGTTGATAATAATGTCACAACATCAGGTTTATTTTGGCATTTCACAGACCTCAAGATGCCACGTGTTCTTTTGGGCCTTCTATGTTGAATGTATAACTTTATCTCTGGAAGCATAAAGGGGAATTGGATGGTGAATTCAGGTACAGTACTACAGAGTTTCCACAAGGTTGTGAGATCCCAGACTTTTGCCGTCAGGCCTTAGAGATTGTTTAAAGGCATTGAGCCAGACAAGTCCTCGTGCCTGAAAAAGATTCCTGCTTGCTTGGCTCTGTAGGTTATCTCAGAGACGAGTTCCTTTTTTTATTCTAGAGAACTCATTATGTCTAGGACAGAGATTCTTCCCTTCTCTTAATTTCTTCCTATTTGGAACCATGGCCTAGATAATATTTTGAGATCTTTACAGCAGTGATTCTCAAACTGAAGGACACAACCTATAGATGGATTGTAATATCAATTTAGTAGGTCTAGAGAAACAATTAAAATAAAAACATACTATATGGCAGCTTAAAAGTGACCCTACTGTGACAGAATAGAGAATATTAGCTTTTACTGTATAGTAAGGGTCTTTGATTCAATTAACATGTATGCAAACATATGTTTGCCTACTACATCATGGTGAAAAATGATGTTTATTTGTTTGTTTTTTTTTACTGAGTTGTAGTGAAACAAATATTGAAGAGCAAACAGTGATTTATGACAATGTGGTTCGATAAATGTTATGCTTTAGAAAGATTTGATGATTCAATTCAAGAAAATTGTCATCTAACTGGATAGACACACACCTAAGTGGCAAGAGAGTTGTGATATTAGTTTTGCATTTGTAAAGAGTTTTTGATTCACCAAAGGGTGCTATCACAGTAAACAAGAGGGAAGAGAATGAAATATGCTGTTTTCTCAGAATATACAGTCTTCTACAGGCCTATTAAATAACAGTATGGGTTTCTTGGGATCTCACAAAGAGAAATTCTCTTTTAGACAAAACACATCCCCTTCTTGTAGGTGTCTGGAGAGTTGGGAGTGATGGAAGGTCAATTGCGAAATTGTGGTTGCTTTCTCAAACAAGAGTTTAAACTGCTGAGGGCTCACTGACTGACCATTTTCACATCTTGTTCATTTTTGATTTGCAGTCTCATGACCTGTTTTTATACAATGTAAAGCTTAAAAATTTCTTTAGATTCTTTTTATTTTGAGTACACAAAAGAAAGCTTAGAGCATTTACTCTTTGAAAATAACTTCAAAATATATCTTGTTCCTCCATGGTCACCCTGTATTTTTTCATTGTGTAATTTGGATACTTTCTTAGAATTACTAAGCAACCCCGTGCACTGTTCAGAGACAATTAAAGAGTACTTTTCATCATGGGTGACCCCTTTGTTCAGTGGGAGACTTCACCAAATTACCAATTGCTAGCAAAAAACCAAACTCAGTTTTCACCTGTAACTCCTCTTTAAGCCAGTCCTATTATCTGACAGAGAAATGATTACTGATGTGGAACATGAATTCATTGGGTATATGCATTTCATAGAAAATAAAATCTTTTAACATAAATTTAGAAAACTAGAAATGGTGACCAGCATTCTGTGTAATTACAAAACATTTTTCTTTCATTTTTAAAAACATTTTGCAATTTTTATTGCTATTTTTTTATTGTTGTTCAATTACAGTTGTCCCAATTTTCCTCAGAAAACTAAAAATGGAACTGTCTTTTGATACAGCAGTTGCACTGCTGGGATTGTACCCTAAGAATCCGGAAACACCAATTCAGAAGAACCTATGCGTCCTAATGCTCACAGCAGCATTATCTACAACAGTCAAGTGCTGGAAACAGCCTAAATGCCGATAAGGCAATGAATGGAACAAAACATTTTTCTATATTCCAATCCGTCAGGGATCTTATTATCTTAAAATCCTTTCAGTCTTTTGTTTTTTCTTTTTGGCAAGAGAAGGAGGATTATAATATCTCTTAATATACTTTTTAATCCTACATATATCAGCTTTGCTAAGATATTTAAAAAATACACACATTCCTTCATTACTATTCATATATCCTAGTAATTTCTTCAGACTGAATAGTCATGCAGTAGCCATGGATATATAGATGGACTAATTGTGGCCAGTGTTCTTATCAGTCATAACATCCATTCTGATTGGTCAGAGCCCAAGCTGTGTTGCTTATACATTTTCAATGTCCCCTTTTACTGTGATTTCATTCTCACTAAAAACTTTTTGAAAAATAAGTTGACTCATGTAAGACATATTTACAATATTTTCTGCAAGGGCTCTATAGCCAGTTTTAGAAACCTATTACCAAATTGTATTTCTAAACAGTTCTCCTCTCAAGAGGGTTTTCAGGAAACACAGAGAAAAGAGAGGACTGATCAATGCAATGTAAATAAAAAGTAAACTTAATGACATATGAAAGCAGAATTTCTTCAGTTAATATCCAATCTCTATACTTTCCTTATCTTTTTTTGTATGCCATATGCCATAAACTAGAAAACAGAATTATCCTCTCTAAATGTGATGAATAATATTGAAAAGTGAAATAATGGTGTTAAGAGTAACTGAGGGAGAGTTGGGATTCTTGTGAATTTTGCTTCCTCAGAAAGAAGTTTCCTCTCAGTAGAGGAAATTTCTATTTGGACAAAGCCTAAAAACTCTGAGGTAAGTCATGAAGTAGTCCATTAGAAATTATTCCTTCCTTCCTTCCTTCCTTCCTTCCTTCCTTCCTTCCTTCCTTCCTTCCTTCCTTCCTTCCTTCCTTCCTTCCTTCCTTCCTTCCTTCTTTCCTTCCTTCCTCCCTCCCTCCCTCTCTGCCTGCCTGCCTGCCTGCCATTACTTTGTTACAAAGATTTAACTTTGTTTTGATTGGAGGAAAATCTGTCCTGGACTGCCAGACCTTTGGCTAATATTTCTGCTTTCCTATATCAGAGAAATGTGCTGTCTTTTACTCTACTTTGATGATTATTTCTATGGTAATGTGGAGGCTAGTCATATCCATCTATTCACACAAGAACTCAGAGCTGAATATGTTGATGTAATTTGACAACGCTGACATTAAAAAAATGTTCCCCATCCTTTTTTTTTTTCTTTGTTAAAAGTCAGGACTTCTGTATGAAATTTGAAGTGATTGGCAAACTCAGGAGCTCTCTAAAAATGCACAAAATCATAGCCCAATGTGTGCAAAAAAAGAAATAATTTTTACTCTGAGATTACAGACTCAAAAAGGTGACTGAGACAAAATATAATTACTTTCATTTGAATTGAGCAAGGCACAGGGGTTAGCAATGTCAATCTTATAAAAAGTGTAATGAAATCTGTAATAATCACACAAAGTCTGGGTCTTTACTTCACATTTCATTTGAAAAATACTCTACTGGTAGTAATGGAAATGAATGGGATTATTAGAAGCTTAACACACATATTTCCTCAGTACAATACATTTTCAGATATCTAGCATGGTGTGGGAACTGGGGAATTTCATTAACTGGTTATAGTGGTTAGCAGAAAGGTAACAAATAACAGAGATGGTTTTCATTATTGTCTGGTGCGTCCCGAGCACAATGGCTGGGAACTCCTTTTCTTACTACCTCTGCCTCTATAGGTCTTAAGAATGCACCTTGGTTATAGAAAATGGGTGTACTCGTGGGGAGGTCAGAAGAGGCTTGACAGAATTTCAGGCATTGCTTTTTCTGTAGGCAAAGTAAAGGTAGCTGTGGATTAAGGGCCCTACAAATCAGTGTTATAAATAAATGGGGCTAATCATATGGAAAATGTAGTGGGTGCTAGTATGAAAATAATCAATAGGTATTGAATCATGCCTTTTCTGACTCACTGGTAAAGTGACAGGATAGGAAAAGCCCCAGGTCTGAGGTCTTCCTCTCAGGTCCTGTAACCTTCAAGTTTATAACTATCATCCCTTTTCCCTCAGGACCAGCCCCACAGACTTTCATTTGTCACAATTATCTCTCCAGTCTCTCATTGTAGCAAAAACTCTAGGGCCAGGGCTGTCCAACCTGCGGCCCATGGGTCATGTGTAGCTCAAGATGGCTATGAATGAGGCCCAATACAACATCGTAAATTTACTTAAAACATTATGAAATTTTTTTCTGATTACGTGTCACAATGTATTTAATGGGCGGCTCAAGACAAATCTTCTTCTTCCAGTGTGGCCCAGAAATGCCAGAATGTTGGACACCCCTGCTAGGCCTTGCTTTTTTCATGGTTATGCTTTGATTCTTAAGAGCTGTGGTCATTACCAGTTCGGGACACCGATGTCTAGTTAGTTACTCTCTGTTTTAGGTGAATATTTCTCTTTTTGAAAAATGGCAGAATTGTACTGTTTTTGTATCGGTTCCCTTAAAGTTGGTTGTGACCAGTAGTCCTGCACAATGAACTGTGAACATAAGTGATGTCAGCCAATGACTGATGGGAGTTGTTGCATAAAGACTCTGCTGTCTCACACTACGGGCAAGAATGCCCTGAGATGGTTTTCCCTTTCCCAGCGGTGTCACACTTAAGCTGTCTATAGTAGGGAATTGGTAACATATTTATTGGATAGTTTCCTTCTTTGTCTATGTCGCTTTCTTCTCTCCCTCTGGTATGTCCTAGGATTATCTTCCAACCAAACTATATGCACTCAGATCCTTTTGTGGTGGTTTTAAAATGTGCCCACAGCTCTTAGGTACTCCTTTTTCTAAAAGGTGGAGCCAAATTTCCTCCTAATTTGCCTGGAGTTAGTGACATGTTCCTAACCAATAGCGCGTGGTGGAAATGATGTTCTGTGTGTAGGGGTAAAAGACATCATGGGTAGCTCCTTGCTGTCTCTCTTGGCTTCCTTCCTCTGGAGAAAGCTAGCTGCCATGTCATGTGACTGCTCAAGTACCTCTATGAAGAGGTTCTTATGACAAGGAACTGGGCCTTCTGCCAATAATTTTGTCAGTAAGTCATTGAGGCAGATGCCCTGGCCCAGGCCGTGCCCTCCCATGACTTCAGCCCCAGCCAACATCTTGACTGTGATGTTATGAGGGGGGTCCTAACCCAGAATCACACAGCAAACCGCTTCTGGATTCCTGACTCTCAGAAATTATGTGAGATCATAAAGGTTTGTTGTTTTGAAGTGCTAATATTTTGTTGCACAGCAATAGATAATTAATTCACCTCATCTCAGATTGCATCTAGGACACATCAATGCAATGATGACTCTTATTTTAGTGAAGTATACCAAGACCAGGGGCAAAAGGAGAGCCATGGCTTAAGTCCATCTTGCAGTGGGTTTAGTGGGTCCATGAATCAACCTGTGTTTATTTATCTACTATCTATGTGCTTAAAAGGATGTACATATTTAGCAGCTGATGGCCTCTCCTATTGATTTCTTGACCTTTGGAATCATATCCATTAGAGAGGGAAAGGCCATGTAAAAGCCCCATATACTGTATCCTTCCATTCAAGACAGTACATCAGAAGCATTGTAGGTACAATGGCAGAGATTAGTGCCACTTTAAAAAATGAAAGAATGCAGATATTGCATCTGCATCTGCCATCTGGAAAAAACCAGATGGCCTATGGTGGCTAATGGTACACTTCTGAAAACTTCAAGTGGTATCCCCAATTACAGTTGCTATGCCAGATATAATATATTTATTATACAGATTAATACAGTTTGCAGGACATTATATGAAGCTGTTCATCTAACAAGGGTATTCCTTTCAATCCCAGTCAAAAAAGAGGATCAGAAAAATTTCACTTGGAATGAACAAAAACAGACATTTATAGACTTGCAGGAGGGATATTGTTGTCAAATTACATACAATCATGTGCCATTTAATGATGAGGCTGCATTCTGAGAAATGTACCTTAGGTGATTGCGTCATTGTGCCAACATCCTAGAGTGCACTTACACTACCTAGATTGTATAGCTTACTACACACCTAGGCGATATGACATATCCTATTGCACATAGGCAACAGATGTGTATAGTACTGCAATGAATGATGTAGGCAACCATAACACAATGGTAAGTGTGTACCTAAACACATCTAAACATAGAAAAGGTGCAGTTAAGAATACAGCATAAAAGAGAAACAGTGGCCCACCTGTGTAAAACACTCACCAAAATGGACTTGCAGGCCTGTAAGTTGCTCTGGTCGAGCCAGTGTTTGCGTGGTGAGGGACTGTGAAGGTCTAGGACATTACTGTCCACTACTGTAAGACTATCTACATGCTGTACAGTTAGGCCACACAAAATTTATTAAAAATATTTTTCTTTCATCAGTAATAAATTAACCTTAGCTTACTATTCACCTTTATAAATGCTTTAATTTTTTTTAACTTTTGGAACCTTTTGTAATGACACTACTTAAAACACAGCTTGTACAGCTGTACAAAAGTAGTTTCTTTTTGATATCCTTAGTAAATTTTTCTTCTGTTTTAACATTTATTTATTTGTTTCTTTTTGCTTTTTAAACTTTTATGTTAAAAACTAAGACACAAGCACACACATTAGCTGAGGCCTACACAGGGTCAGGTCATAACTGTCCCTGTCTCCCGCTCCACATCTTACTCACTGGAAGGTCTTCAGGGGCAGCAACACACAGGAAGCTGTCATTTCCTAGGAAGACAACACCTTGCTCAGGAATCCCTCCTGAAGGACCTAACGAAAGCTCTTCTTGAGGAGGTGTTACTCTTTTTAGAAATATGCCCATGGTGGTTTGGTTGGATTTTTTTTTTTTTCCATCATAGATTTGCTTAGAAGCAGATACTGCACAGTGAACATCCCTTTGTTTTAATGCAAACCTTTCAGTGTTGGGGGTCTAAGTTTTGAAACTTTTTAAGGAGCTTATTGAGGTTTACAAACCTGCTGGTAATCCCTTCAATGACAGTTTGCTTGGGGTTCTTTTTCTTCTCTTGCAATTTCCTTTTTTTCTTGCTTCTTCTTCAGCTATGTGTTCCTCTTCCAGTTCCACAACTCCTTATTAGTCAATTCTGTGGGAACCACCTCTAAGGGAACCTCAATGTCACCTTCTTCCACACCTGGGTGAAAGCTGTTTGCCTTCTCAATTGCACAGCTTGGTTGATTTTTGTAACCTTGTTATCTTCACAAATCCATTGAAGTCATGGGTGAACCTCTTGAATGTCTTCTTTTAGATGCAATTCATATACTCCCTGGTGACATCATTCCAAGCCTAAACAAGGCTCTTGAGGAAGTCATAGGTGTTGTAATCCTTCCAGAATTATAGCAGTGTCTTCCTCAGTTACAGCAATAACCTGGACAAAGGTCCTCCTCAGGTACAGTGCTTTAAAAGCTGCTGTATCAAAGAGGTGGTGTTTGCAGAAAAAAATAAGTACTTTGATTTTGGGATGAATATCAGTAAGGAAAGGAGGATGTTTGGGAGCATTCTCAACAATAAGCAAAATCTTGAAAGGTGGGTTATTCTCCACATAGTACTTCTCCATTTCTCTAGGGCACCTCGGAAGAGAATCTGGGTCCTTCATGATTTCTTATTGCTCCTGCAGTACACTGACAGTGTTTGCTTACCGGCGTGCTTGAAGGCTCTGGGGTTCTCACTGTGCCAGATCCCAAACGGTTTCAGTTGTAGCCTTCAACACTGCCCCAAAGCAAGACTGTTCTGTCCTTAAAATCCTTGAAGCCTGGCATTGACTTGGTCTCCTTATGGACCAAAGTCCTCTCAGGCATTGGTTTATGGAACAGGGAGTTTTCATCCATATTAAATACCTACTCTAACAAGTCATTTTCCTTCACAATCAGCTTCCCTAGAGTTTCCTAAAGTTCTTCAGCTGCCTTCACATCAACACTCAAGGTTCACCACACACTTTCCCATTATTTAATGAATAATGATCCTTGAATCATTGAAATCACCCAGAACTAGCAGTGAATTTAATACCATAGTTGGGTCCAGCCTTTCTTTCAACATCACAAACAAACTTTTCACTGTTAGCTCTTTTCCCTTTCAGTGCTTTAAGAGTGATTTTTTACAGCTGAGTAGTATGCCATTGTGTATGTGTACCATAGCTATTTTATCCACTCATCTACTGATAGGCACTTGAGCTGCTTCCAGATCTTGGTGATTATAAATGACACTGCAGTGAACATAGGGGTGCTTATATTCTTCCAAATTAGTGTTTTGGGGTTACATGGATATATTCCCAGGAGTGGAATCACTAGGTCATAAGGCAGTTCCATTTTTAATCTTTTGAGGTATCTCCATACTGCTTTCCACAGTGGCTGCACCAGGCTGCATACCCACCAACAGTGCAGAAGGGTTCCCTTTTCTCCACATAATTGCCAGCACTTGCCATTTGTTGGTTTATTGATGATGCCATTCTGACAGGTACAAGGTAATATCTCATTGTGGTTTTAATTTGCATTTCTCTTATGATTAGTGATGTTGAGCATCTTTTCATATGTCTATTGGCCATGTGTATGTCCTCTTCGGAGAAGCGTGTATTTGGGTCCTTTGCCCATTTTTTAATTGGATTGTTTGTTTGTTTGTTTTTTGGGGTTTTTTTTTTGGTGTTGAGTTATAAGTTCTTTATAAATTCTGGATATTTAATCCTAATCAGATGTTCCAGTGAATGTCTTCTTCCATTCGGTGAATTATTTTTTTATTTGTTGGTGGTTTCCTCTGCTGTGCAAAACCTCTTTAGTTTTATATAGTCCCATTTGCTTATTATTTCCCTTGCCTGAGAAGTTATATCAGAAAAAAATATTACTATGAGCAATGTCCGAGATTTTACTGCCTATGTTTTCTTCAAGGATTTTTATGGTCTTAGGTCTAACGTTTAAGTCTTTAATCCATTTTTAACTTGTTCTTGTGTGTGGCATAAGTAGGTGATCTAGTTTTATTTTTCTGCACATATCTGTCCAATTTTCCCAACACTGTTTATTGAATAAACTATTGTTAGCCCATTATATATGTACTTGTTTCCTCTGTTGAATATTAATTGCCAATAAAGGCATGGGTTTATTTCTGGTTCCACAGAAATTTTTGAAATATTTGTTCTAGTATTGTGAAATATGTCGTTGGTATCTTGATGGGAATTATGTTGAATATATCAATTGCTTTGGGTAGTAGGGACAATTTAATTATGTTAATTCTTCCTGTTCATGAACACAGTATGTATTTCCACTTATTTTTATCTTCTTTATTTTATTTCTTCAGTGTTTTGTAATTTTCTGAGTACAGGTCTTTTGCATCCTTGGGTAGATTTATTCCTAGGTATTTTATTCTTTTTGAAGCAATTGTCAATGGGATTGTTTTCTTAATTTCCTTTTCTGATAGTTCATTATTGGAATATAAAAATGCAACTGATTTCTCGATATTAATTTTATGTCCTGCGACTTTACTGAATTAATTTATTAGTTCTAGTCATTACAGTATAGATGGACCTGGAAAACATTATGCTAAATGAAATAAGCCAGTCAGAGAAAGACAAAGACCATATGATTTTACTCATATGTGGAATCTCATGAACACACTGAACTAACAAGCAACACAGAGACAGACCCATACAAAGAAAGCGGGCTGACTGCTCTGGAGCCGTGGTGGTTCGGGGGCGGGGGGACCGAGCAAAACGGAAGAAGGACTCACGGACATGGACGGCAGTGTGGCGATTGCGGGGAGGGGGTATAAGGTGGACAAATGGTAATGGAAAAAATACAGTGTCAGTAGAGAAAAAAAGAGCGATCTTTTTAAAAAAAGAACCCCACATATTATAGTTTAAAATTACCATACTAGAAAATAAAAATCCATACAGATTCTGCAAGTGAGGTGGACAATGACAGGAGCGTGGCCTCCACTGAAAAGTCAAGGATTACCGACGAGATTGTGGAAGTTTATTTTCCCTCTGTAGGGTTTTCTAATGGGCTGTACTGTGGCATGTGACTGGAAGGCAGACGCTCGGGCAGCAGCTTTTAAAGGGTGCAAATATATGGTGTCTCATGGGACCACAAGCACATGCCACGCTTACCACCAGCTCAGGTGACGTCAGCGTGTGCCCCGGGCGGCCGTCCCCAAAGCCGGGGCTCCCGGCGAGTGTGTAGGCTCCCGTCCCGGAGACGCCGTGAGCGGCAGGGAGGCCGTCAGAGGGCGCCAGGACGGCAGCCCCCGCCAGGTGGGGGGCCTGAGCGCGCCTCCCGCGGGCCCGGGACGTGCCAGGCCAGGAGCCTGCCCCTCCGCCCAAGGCCCCAGGACAGGTAGACAGGCCTCCTGTCTCCGTCTGTGGTCTGTACAGTGTGGCGGGGGAAGCCGGGTGGCAGCCTGCCGGGAGCTGGCTCTGGGGTTGCCCGTGGGGGACCCAGGAAGGCGACTCCCCCGCTGGCCCCGGGCCCGCGCCGCTCGTGCAGACCTGGCCCGTGGAGCGAGGCGCGGGCAGCGCGGCGGGCAGGCCGCCTGCCACCGTGAGCCCTGCCAGGTGCCTGCCCCTCGGGCGGGACGCGCAGGACCAGCCAAGGAGCCTCTCCGGGACCAGGCCTGGCCGCCCCTTCCTCCGCGGCCTCCTGCCGGGCCCTGGGGCGGGGGAGTCCGAGCGCCAGCGCTTGAAGGCCCAGCTTGTTAGAGCCTCCTAGGCCCTGGGGGCGTGGACCCTGTTGGTGTTAAAAGCTGGTTTTGGGGGGCCCTTTTTGCAGGCGCAGGTCTTAAAAGGTGGGGGTGCCTGATGGCGGGGGTCACACCCTTCCCTCCTTAGTGAGAAGCTCCAGGTTTTCCAGGTTTTGAGTTTTCTCCCGGATGAGAGTTTCCACGTGGGGCGGGGGGGTGAAGGAGGTGGCGGGATTTACGGGGTCCCAGCCTCTCCTACCCACGTCCACGTGGGCCTTCTCTTGGGTGGCGGATGCTAGAAATGACTCGGCCAGTCATAGTTTTTTAAAAGGGAGGTTTCTCTTCAAGCAGATAAAGATTTGGTGTGTTGGTGGGAGGAAACGAGTTTAGAACCCTCTTACCTCACCGTCCTGAGGAAGCTCCTAAATCTCTTAATTGAAGCGTCTACCTGAAAATTGAGCTTAGCTTTACTTCTTGTGCATCTGTGACAGAAGGGTCTTCACTTTTGAAGCAAATAAAGGAAGAGAAAAGCTGTGACAGTTTGTGAGGAAAAGTTCATCGTCCTACGGGTTCCATGTCCCAACTTTCTTCCTGACCAGGACTCACAATAAAATGATTGTGTTAGTAAGGGAGTCTATCCATGAATCTTTACTCTGAGATATAAGTTTCATGTATAAAATCAATAAGCTGATGAGAATAGGGCCACATGTATAACATATTTTCACAGTTTCTCAAAACCTCCATTTGTGGGAATTATGATGATCTATTGTTATCTCTTAGCCTCCAACTTAAAGAGTCGGGAAAGTGAAGGGCAAATTTTGTAAGAGGTAGGACCACCTTCAGAGAACATTTCATTAAATATTCGTTACAACAAAGCCCAGCATCTGTCAAAATGGTTCTCTTGTCTTGGCTTTAAGGAAACGTGACGAGAAGCACAGCGCTGAAAACCAAGCATTGTGGTATATTTAGATGCTGGAGGCAAAGAGCCTTGAGATCACAGAGTATTAGCTATAGTTTTCTTTCACCAGTTAGACTTACAAGATGGAAGCCAATTCTGTAAATTGGAAATTGACAACGCATTTGACATTTTTTTCCCTCAAAAGATTTCTCAGAAAAATTGTCTTCATGAAACCATGTGACCTTCAAGATTAAAAGATAGTTTTGTTTGTTTGTTTCACTGGGCTATGTTTTAAATTTACAGAATGACTCTAAGAGAGAAAAGTTTTTTGTTTTAAATTATCAGGATAGGTTTAAAGCATCTTGAGAAAGAGCTTGTTTAAACCAGTGGAATCAATGTCCAGTACATACATGACATGGATTTCCAAAGAATATTAAGAACATTTATGTCATGTGGGGAAGGAAGGGGAGGGGGTGCATCATGGAGTAATTTTATCCAAATTTAGCCATTGCACCATTTCCTCAAAGATCAAACCAATTTCCTTTTGCTCTAAAACCAAGTTTTCCAAATCGAGCCTGTTTCCTTTGTGACAAATGGCAGGAGTCCTGTAGCATCCATCACTGTTTGATAAACTGCACATCTTGTAATACTGTTACTGAAGTGCTTTGGGGTAAACATTTTAATAACAACATAAGTAATATAAATATGGATAAATGCTAATTGGATTGCAAAGTTCTCATTCCTAAGGTAAGCCACATAGGGCTGGACCATTCAAATATATATTCATATTCACCATCATTTGTGTTAATCCCATTGAAATGCTTTTGAAACAACCTTCTAAGAAAAATAGGAATTTGATGAAGAACTTGAGTGATTTTACCCCTGTGATCACCAGGGTTAATGTTTAAAAATTGTTGCTACCCTAAATACAAAGTATCAAAAAAGAACCCAAGTGAATAGATACCTATTTGCTCTCTAGTCATGATAGACTACTTAGTAACTGTCTCGAAAACTTCATTTCTCCTGCATAAGAGTCTCTTCTCCTTCCATAGATCTTATCAGGGAAGAGATTGTAGGAATACAGATCTATGCCTGGGGCACAAAGGATCAAATCAGTTTTTATTGTCTGTCCTGATTTGACTCTGACTCCTCAGTTCTAGTACCTGGGCTTCTGCTTTGTTCTTAGTTTTTAAACAAATTCTTATTTTATTTTTAATTGCACAAGTCCTTTATTTAACATCTTCTCAACTCTGAAAAGGCAGAGTCCATGTGTCTTTGTCCAGTTACCTGTCTGCAGGCTCTTTCTCTCCACTGTTTCACTGCCTCTTTCTCTGTTTCCATGAAATTGTGTTCATTCCACTGTTACAGAACCTATCACTATTTCTGTCAGGAATACATTGTACTAATTGCATATTCCTGGTACTGACACAGATCTTAGCATATATGTATCATATTTTCAATAAACTTTTTCAAATGAATGTGTCTTCCTAGGTCTTTGCTCCCTTATAGAAGACAAGGGTAGTCAATTTCATAAGACCACCTTATTCTTCTTAGCTAAGTACATGCACAGGATCCTGAAGAATGTCTAAGCTGTCTTCTACTTCAAGGGCAAATGCTGTATTCTAACACATCCAGAGTCCACTGGGAGATGGATATTCAAAACCGGTTTCTCTCATACATTCAACTCATCTCCTGTTTTTGTCTTCTGGCTTTAATTCTTAGTTCTACACTCTCCTTACCAGCTTTTCTTTCTGTCAGCCCCTAGAGCGGCCCTGTGCTTTTTAGCTTTTGGGTTCCTTCTGAAAAATCTATCTTGTAGCCTGTGTTGTTAGCCATCCTCAGTCACTTTTAATTCTGTGTTGTTAGCCATCCTCAGTTACTTTTAATTCTGTCTTTGGGTGGGAGGTGGGAGAGAGTTTTCAGATCTTGAACGTAGAAGGAGGAGGAGCAGAAACCTCCATGATGGCATTGCCTCAGAGTGGGGAATCTGAAAGCCTATTATTTCTTTATTACTGCAAATAAGGATTGCCATTCATGTCTTTATTTTGTTGATAAATAAAAGAGCTGATGATGTAGCATTAAAAATATATCTTCCCTTAATGAGCTGTTCTCTATGTCTTTGTATGTTAAAAGAATGTCTCCTAGTCCACCCTCGGTTCCATTACAAAAAGCCCCTTCTATAATCACCTTCTATAACCTTGGTCTCTGTATAAAGGTTTTCTTCTATTACTCTAGTCATTATTGGGTGGGTGCCAGGCTATAGAAAACAGTTGAGTAGGGCTGGAATAGGTGTTTACACTTGTTTAGTTTTATTGCTGGTGCTTGCTGTTAGTTTGCTTGACGTTTATGAAATTTCTCAGAAGGCAATTGCTTATTCAGCACAGCTTTTTACCTGTAACCATATTTACCAAATCCTATGCTGTGCTTGGCTGGACTTCCCTTCTCTGTCACTAGGTTCCTATTATTTCAATTCTTGCTGTTAGTTTTAGCCCTACTGGTTGAATATATTTTCCTCACTAATGACTCTTCAGGTACTTTTACAACATTTAATCTTTTGGATCAAGATAAATGCTCAAGATAAGAGAATGAGAACATTAAAAATAACCTTGATTTGAGGTCCGTTAGAGGGTGGTGCTAAAAATAACCCTGATTTAGGCATCTACTGCATGCAAATTCAGAACCAAAACTTGTTTTCTTGCAATCAAAGCTTGAACTCTTTGGTGACTCTAGTGGACAGTATGTGTCTGTAATTTCTCTGGTGATGAAACTTTTATTTCATTGGAAACTCTTTTTGTCTGAGTGAGCATAGCTCTCCCCTTCCTGGTCAGTGAGGGACAGGAAACATGGCATAGGTTAGATAAGTCAGAGAATCCTATCTCACTGGCCACTTTGATTAGTCATTGATGAGTATGTGACCTATTCAGGCTAATCAGAGCCTTTAGGGATTTTTTAGCCAGAGATGTTAGGGAAGGCTCTAAAACAAAAACAAAACAAAACAACCCCCAAAGACATATGGCCAAAGAGGCAGTATGTTCTGTCTAGCCATCCTTGAAACCCCAGGACCTAACAACATTTCCAAACTTCCCAGTGGTACGAATTAACACATACACCACTTTTTGTTCCAAGCTTGAGTGGGTCTTCTACTGCAGGCAATCTAACGAGTCAATTTTAATGTTGTAAACACAAATTGAACCATTTATAATGTTATTTTCTGTCTGAGATCAGGGAGTTGTCTTGCTTCAGATAAAGGAATAATATAGGAGACACAAATTAATATCTCAACTGGCTCAGACAAAGAAAGCAACATAGCAAGGTGAATAAAAAATGCTTTTCCAAGATACTTGAACCACAATAACAAAAGAATGTACTTCTCTATTCATTATTCTAGTGACCTTACTTATTACATAGCCTGGGAATTTAAATAATTAATTTAGTGGGGCTAACTGGGAAAGTCAAATTGTTCTAGAACTAATTATTCAGACTTGAATGGGAAATGAGGCACAGAAGGAAGGGAGACTATGGAACCAGTTGGATATTGGTAAGAAATTCTAGTCTGTAAATAGAAGAAAATAATAACCAATTTTATTGGCTCTTATGACTTTCAATGCCCTCTGTGTGCTACACACACAACATACCTTTATTTCTTGCAATAGTCTGCAAGTATTAATACCTCTTTTATAGGAAGGAAACTGAGGCTAAGAAAGTTGAAGGCCACAAAGTTAGGGGACAGTGACAGAATTTGAACTCATACCTTTTTCTTTTTTCTTTATCATTTTTCAAAAATTGTTATTAAATTTATTGAGGTAACATTGGTTATAGCATTATAGAAGTTTCAGCTGCACGACTTTATGATGCGACACATGTATATTCAGTTTTGTGCTTACCATCTGTAGTCTCCTTCTGTCGCCACGTGTTTGATCCCCTTTACCCTCTTTGTCCTCCTCCCCTCCTTCCACTCTGGTAATCGCCGTTCTCTTGTCTGTAAGTTTTTTAGGTGTTTTTTTAAATGTGTGTTTTATTTGTTCATTTGTTACTTTTTTATTTTATATTCCACATAGGAATGAAATCATATGGTTCTTGTTCTTTTCCGTCTGAGTTATTTCACTTAGCATAACACTCTCAAGATCCAACCATGTTGTCACCAACGCATTCAGAGTCCACTGGGGGATGGATATGGCAATATTACGTCTTTTTTATGGCCGAGTAGAGTTCTATTGTATACCTGTAACACATCTTCTTTATCCTGTCATCCATCAAAGGACATTTAGGTTGTTTCCACATATTGATAATTGTGAATAATGACACAATGAACATAAGGGTACGTATATATTTATGAATAAATATTTTCAAAGTTTTGGAGTAGTTACCCAGAAAAGGGATTGCTGGGTCATATGGTAACTCTATTCTTAATTTTTTTAAAAAAGATTTTATTTATTTTTAGAGATGGTGGGAAGGAAGGGAGAAATATAGGGAGAGAAACATCAATTGTTTGCTTCTTGCATGCTCCCACCTGGCGACCTGGTCTGTAATCCAGGCATGTGTCCTGGCTGGGAGTCAAACCTGTGAAATTTTGGTTTGCAGACTATGCACAGTCCACTTAGCCACACCAGTCAGGGCTAGTCTTACTTTTTTTGTGGAACCTCCATGCTGTTTTCCACAGTGGCTGTAACCAGTTCACATTACCACTGGCTGTGTGCAAGGGTTCCCTTTTCTTCACATCCTCTCCAACGTTTATTATTTCTTTTCTTATTGATAATAGCCATTCTCACTAGTTTGAGGTGATATCTCATGTGGTTTTGCTTTGCACTTCCTTTATAACTGGTGATGTTGAGCATCTTTTCATATATATCTGTTGGCCCTCTATATGTCTTCCTTGGAAAAGTGTCTGTTCAGGTCCTTTGCCAATTTTTTAATCATATTATTGGTATTTTTGTTGTTGAGTTATATGAGTTATTTATACATTTTGGATATTAGCCCCTTATCAGAGGTATCATTTGCAAATATCTTCTTCCATTTGGTTGGTTGCCTTTGAACTCATATCTTTTGAGTTTTAAAATCCAGTATTTTTGCTTTTCCACTATACCAACTTAACTATCTTGATACAGGGACATCAAAGAGTGTAGTGACCAACGCATCACTGACTTCATCAGGTTCTAGTGGAAGATGCTAAGATGTGGAAAAAAAATTATTGAAAAGGCAATTCTATTTTTGGATATATTCTTAGATAAAAAGAATATGTCCACTGAAAGGCGATCAGTATAGCTCCATAGTTTAGGGGACTGTGAAGTCAGTCTCCCTGGGTTGTATTATGATGCCAGCACTTGCTAATTTTAACATCTCAGATAAGCTATTTAACCTCTTTGCGTTTCAGTTTTCCTAATTTTAAAATAGGGTATTAATAATATATACCTCCTAGAGTTGTTATGAAAATAATATATGTTAATGTTTGCAAAGGTCTTAGAAGAGCAGCAGATACATACTAAATACTATGTAAAGACAGAAGGTGTACGTGTCATGGTTTAATGTTAATTTTGTGTATGTTTATTTTTGAATTGGTTCCTCTGTGTCGGAGTTCCTCGACTTTGACACTTTCATTTTTAGGCTGGATTATATTTTGTTGCAGGGCTGTTCTGTGCATTGCGGGATGTTCAGCAGCATCCTTGGCCTGTACCCACTAGATGTCAGTAGCACCCCCCATAGTGACAACGAAAATCATCTCCAGACATTGACAAATTTCCCAATGGGGCTTGTATGGGGGGTGGCAAAACTGTTCCCGCTGAGAATCATTACTCCAGATATAAGAATTAGAAGCTTCAAAGTCTTGAATTTGTGTACAAGTATTAGTTATTACAAAGTTGTAAACTGGAGTCAATTGCTACTTGTCACTACTACTACAGACATTTAGCAATTAAAACTCAAAAATTTGTTAGAAAAGTTCTGGAAAAAAAATGAGGTGTTGCAATAAAGCTTAGTCATTTTCATCACCCTTTTATAAATGTCGTATTTCTCTATTCAGCATACTCTGGGCTTTTCATTTCTTTGTGTACGATTTCCCCTCTGTGCCCTTCTCTGTGTAGCAACGCTGCATGTCTACCAGCAGGTGGTATCCATGAATAATTTGATCTACATCTTTTCCTTGGCAGGTATCATTAGATTAACTCTCCCACACTGCTGTGCGGAGGCTTAAATGCTGAGTGTTCTACAGGGATGTTTTTTCCTACATCTTTCCCCTAACTTGGGAGAAAAAGAAGTTTGAAATAGAATTTTTCCTTCCTAATTCTGAAGGCTGCTTGCTATATGTTATATCCAGCAGCAGCTATTATGTATAACCCTGCTATGTGAGTAGTAAGGCATTACTTCTAAGCAGACTGTCAGAGGTATTTGCTTTGCTGGATATTCAAAATTCTGCTAATTTGAGTACCCAGATTATGTTATTTCAGTCTTCCTAGCTGGCCACAATTACAGCATTCCATAATTCCAATGTGCCATGTGGACTGGCTTAAGAACGTAATAAAGGAAACCTGAATAATGTCTTTAGCTACTACATTTAAAAGCGTTTAAAAGCACACTGTCTCCTCTATTTGTATATCACAGTCATACTGTTGATGTATTTGATATTCTAGTAATGATCATAATCATATGGAAATAAACCAACATTTTCATATAACCCAGGCAATTTAACAGTATCCATTCATTCTAAGAGCTTTAGAATTTCAAGAATATGTATATTAAATATTATGCTTTATGTTGTGTAAATTTCAGTTTATTACAGTCTCATCCCATTTCCTGCAAAACCAAATTTTCATTCTCTGGATCTTACAGTCTGAATCTTAATTAGGCGTAGGGGAGGCTTATAGCCCCATTATTGTATTGCCAAAATAAATCATACCTGCTCTTTGGAAAATGAGCACAGGAAATCTTCAGAAATAATGTAGTCATTCTGAGCCTAGAAAGACAAAATTCAAAGCAATTTTTTCCCAGGGAGTAAAGTGGAAGGTTAATAACCAAAGAAAAGTTAAAGGGTAGGATTCTAAATTGATGAAATTCGTATGACACATGAAAGGATTTTGCTATTTCTTGTCTCCGGGGCCACTCCATACTGGCAATAAAATCAGGTTAAGCCAATCATTTCCTCCAGCTTCACAATCTCTATCTGGCCTCATATTCCAATCAATAGTGTAGTGATTGGAATTGATCTTGAAGAAAGTTGAAATGACTGGTTCAACTGTGCCTTGGTTTGATCAATTGCTAGGTATAGATCCAGTGTTAGAGTTGTGTTTCTTATGAAATCATGATCAAACAAATGATCCCTAATAGAACTTTGACAGCTTAGTAATAAAAGATTATCTTCATTTAGTAAAATAAAGTAAGGCTTTATTAGCTAGTATGTGCCAGGTGATTTTATACACATTCCCATTTAAAAAATTATTTTTAGCAGAAGTTTGGAAAAGATATTTTATAATATTTCAAGATTTTTTACACTATGAAAAAATTTATATCTATCTGCAATATTTACCTTCATCATTATCATCATTATTCATTCCTCTCTCAGGTTTATCAGTCATAACCTTTTGCCATATATATTTTTTTAATTTTTAAAAAGAAACTATTCCTGAAAATCCATACATGCACATCCTGATCTTGTTCCCATTTATGCTTCTCCAGCCGTACTCTAGAATTTTGTGTTGTTTCTCTGTCTGTTTTATAATAAATAGACTCATACTCCGTGTTTTCTATAACAGCTTGTTTTTTTAATTATTGAAATGAAATTTTCTGAGATTCATCCCTATTGATGTAACTCTTACATACATGCAGTTCATTGATGCAACCCCAACGTACATGCAATATTTATCCATCCTTCAATTGAAGGACATTCAGGTTGTTTACAGTTTGTCTCTATTACAAACAATGCTCCAGTGAACATTTGTGTGTCTCCTTGTACTCATGTGTGAGAGTTTCTCTAATAGGGAATTAGTAGATCATAGGAAATGCATCTTCAGATTTATCAGATATCCCCAAAGTGTTCTCAGACTTACACTTTCTCCAGCCGTGTATGAGAGAGGTTTTATTATTCTACAATGTCATCAACACTCGGTATATCAGACTTTATTTGTGTTTATTTTTTTCCAGTTTAGGGGGATGGAATTGTATCATATTGTGGTTTTATTATAAGTTTATATGATAACGAAGATGTGCTATGTTTATTTGCTATTGGATTTTGCTTTTCTGAAAAATTCTTTGTTCATATTTTTTCTCTTTGATTGTTTGACTTTGTTCTTACAGGTTTACAGAATCTCTTTCTCCTGCCTGAATATCCTCTACCTTGCAATCTTATTTTATTTGTTATATACCACAGTTACTTCTTATGTTATTTTTAAAAAACAATTATATTTAAATTTTGTTTTGCCCACAGTAAAAAACAGGTACATTTTATTCAGTAACAAATAAATAATGTATCTCTACATTAAAGTAGTTATATGATACATACAAATATAAGAAAGTTAGGGTCTGTTGAAATCTCACCATCCTTAATTAGCTACCACCATTTTAGTTTGTCTTTTAATGCATCATTTGTGCCTCTGCCCACACCCAGACACATAATTTTACAATAATTGGATCATTAACTTTTCCTCTTCTTCCTCCTTTTTTATTACCCCCATTTCCATCTTCAATCACTCCAAGTACAGCTTGTAAGTAACCTAGATTCTTCAAGGAAGCAATGATATATCAAAATCTATGCTTTGACTGTCTCTTCTGTGACCAGTTGGAGAGAATTCTCTGCTTTTAAAGGTTCACGTGATTTAGTCACATTTGAAACCCACATGGACAGTCTTTCTATTTTAAGGTCAGCTCTGCCTATATCATAACATAATCACCATAGTAAAATCGATCATATTCAAGGTCCCAGGTATTTCAGGAAAATTGTAATTCTTGAGGGCTAGCTTAGAATTCTGCCTACCTCCGTTTGCCATCTGACCCCCCAAAGATTCAAGTTTCTGTTAAATGCACAACTCATTCATCTACTCCCAAAGATTCCAAGGGTCTCAGCCCATTTCAGAATTGGATAAATCCAGAATCTCATCCAAATATTATTAGGTCAAAAGTTCAAATTCTCAACATTTAACGAATCTAAAGCACACACAGATTAGGCTCCTGGGTACAATCTGTTAAATGTAATTCCTGGGACACAATTGATCTTCAAATGGGAACATGTGAAACTAAAGAGACAACTTATATGATCCTGAAACTTCCTACACACAATTCTGGGACACATAGAATAGGCTGACACCTATGTCATTCTAATCCAAAAATGGCATAAATGGAAGGTAAAAAGGAATAATGGGACTAATGCAGTTCTGAATTTAAGCCAGGCAAATTCTAGCCCAAGCTCCTTGTTTGAGCTTTGAGACTTGGGGAAACCCTTCCTGGCTCTCCGCTCTTCCCCTGAGGCTCTTATTTGTGCCCTGGAGGATCTTGGCTATGTTCTCTCTGCACTTGGTTCACTCTCTTGGTCATATTTCCTTTTTTTGTGAAGGGTAACATGTACATGCAACTGAGTAATTTTATCAGCTTGCCTCCTTCCTGTAGAATTATGGGCAACCAACAGCCTCTTTTCTTTTTTTGTATTTTCTCTGCTCTCTTATAATTTTCTCAAGGATCTTTTTATCTCATTTATTTTTTGCATTTATATCTTTGAGAGATATTGTTCTGCAGTTTTCTTTTCTTGTGACAACTTTGTCTATTTTTTATATCACAATAAGGCTCACTCCATAAAATAAATTGGAACATTTTTCTTTATCTTTAATTTTCTGAAAGATGGTGTATAAAGTTGGTATTTCTCCCTTAAATGTTTTGTAGATTCACCAGTGGAGCTATTTGGGCCTGAAGTTTACTTTGTGATAAAAGATTCAAATATAGATTTCATTTCTTTTATAAGTATAGACTCATTCAAATTATCTTTTTTTCTAAAGAGAGCTTTAGTAATTTGTGAACTCAAGGGATTTGCTCATTTAATCTAAGTGTTTCAATTTATTGGTATAAAGTTATTCATAATGTCTGTAAGCTGCAGTGATTTCCTTTCTCTCATGTCTGGTACTGATAATTTGAGGGGGATTTTTTTCCTCACAAACCTTTAGAGAGGTCTTCAATTTTATTGACTTTTTAAAGAACATTGGTTTTATTGGTTTTTTATATTGTTTTTTTTTTTTGCTTTCAATTTTATTGATTTCTGCCTTTATATTTATTATTGTCTTCATTTCACTTGCTTTGAATGTAATTTGTTATTCTTTTTCTGGTTTCTAGTGGAGAAGATTAGATCATTGATTTGAGACCTTCCTTTCTTATATGAGTATTTAATGACTGAAACTTCCTTCAAAATGGAAGAGAGAGAAAGAAGGAAGAAACATCGATATGAGAGAGAAACATCGACTGGTTGCCTCCCACACACACCCTGAACAGGATTGAACCTGAAACCTAGGTATGTGCCCTAACCAGAAACTGATCCCCAGACTTTTCATGTATGAGATAACGCTCCAACCAACTGAGCCACACTGGCCAGGCAATGTGTTGTGCTTTGATTATTGATGTTTAAAAATATTTTCTAGTAACTTTCTTTGTGATTTCTTCTTTGACTCGAGTTGTTTAATTGGCAGATATCTAGAAAAGTGGCTTTTCTAAATGTGTTATTTTGATGACTTGTAATTTAATTCCATTTTGGTTAGGGAATACATTGTGTAAAATTTCAATCTTTTCAAATATTTTTAAGATTTAGTTTATGGTGTATCATATGGTCTATCTTCATGTACATTTTATGAGTGCTGTATAAGTGCATCTTCAGTTGTTGGATATAGTGCTCTTCATTGGCAGAAGGTTAATGTCATTATTTCCTCCAGCTTAATAATTAGCATATAGTATTATATAATTTAAAGTATACAACATGAAAATTTGGTATTTGTGTATATTACAAAATGATTACCACAATAAGATTAGTTAACATATCCATCACTTTACATAGTTGCCATTTAGATTAATGAGGTTATTAGTTTCATTTGATCTTCTATGTCTCACTGATACAATATATATTCACATCTTTACCATTTTAGGTGTTTAAAATTTCTTTCTGTAGATTTAAGTTGCCCTCTAGAGTATCCTTCTTTAGTATTTTTTTATAGTGCAAGTCTGTGAGGTATAAATTCAATTAGTTTTTGTTTGTATGAAAATCTATCCACTTCATTTTCATGTTTGGAGTTTATGTTCACTTGATATATAGAATTCTTAGTTGACAGCATTTTCCCTTCAGCTCCATATGCCATTTGAATGTCTTCTGGCTTGAAGAGTTTCTAAGTCGTCTCTTATTAAGTCATTATTATGTAATGTGTCATTTTTCTTTGGTTGTTGTTGAGGTTTTCCCTTTATCTTTGGCTTTCAGCAGTATGAGGAAGTCTAGATGAGTATGATGTGTCTAGAAGAGCTTTTATGTTTATCTTTTAATCTTTCTTGGAGTTGGTTGAGATTCTTGAATCTTGCACTCAGTCAAGAAAATCATCAGACTCACAGATCTGCCTCCGAATTGCTTTACCTTTCATGAGTGGGTTTCTTTGCGGTCTCTGTGAGTACATTCTCTGTGTCCCCAGGATCCATGCCATTATGCACAGCATAGTTGTTAGCAGTGATTTGGTCAATTTATACTCTGAATTTTGGCTTTATTTTTATTTGGTTCTTAGGTTGCCATGAGTTTTTCTTTATACCTTTAGCTTCTTTCTGAGATCTGAACTCTGATTTGTGGAACTCTTAGTAAATTTGTGCTTTCATTTTTTGACTGCCATTTTCTTATTTGTCTTTTTCTGGGACTCCTATTAACTTATTATATATTTTGTTTTTACACATTTTGTTTTTCCTAAATTTAAAAAATATTTTCTATTCCTGACCAATTCGATATCTAGCTTTCAATTTAATAACTCAAAACTTTAGCTGTATCTATTTGTGGTTTAACATTTTATGTTTTAAATTTTATTATATTTATCTATTCTTCTGCTTCAAATTCTTATTTTATATCTTTAATTTACTTTACATATTTATTTTTGTAATTGTTACAATGTCTGATGACTTCAGAGGGAGGATCTTATCCCCTGTTGCTGTGACAAGTGACTCATCCTTATGCAGGATCCTCAGTTGCTGCTTCTTTCTTTGCATGATGTAAAAGCCTTGTCCCTTCCTGGACTTTGAGCTACAAGTCTGTTGGTGACAAAGCCCAGCCATGGCCCGTTCTGTGAAAGAACCTGAGTGCTCTTTAAAGAGATGCCATGCAGGACTCATTTCCTTGTTTGAGTGACAAGCAGACATCTGGATAAACATGTAAACATGTTTTAAATTCTATTATTGGTGGTGACAGGTGGTTTTGATCAACTTTAGATTAAATAGTCATATGTAAGTGGTTTTTACTTTTAATCAGAGTTAAATAGAAGCAAATGACAATCTCATTTATAGTCAGAACAACAGAAAGGAAATTAGCTCCTCATCTAAGACTTTAGGAAATGAAGCTAAGTAATTATTATAGGAATAGAGATGAAGTGACAGTCCCTGTATTGTCCAATATTTCCTTTCCTGCATAATTATTCTGACCCAGAATGCTCAATGAGCTACAGACACAAACTTTTCATGGCGGAAACAAGCTTTAAGTTGTTTGTGGCTTATTTCTGGTTCCTATTCTTGGAAAGAAAATGTTTCAGTTTGTATTTTCAAATTTCCAATCAAACCTGTATGTATACAAGTTACTATCAATATAGATTTTATATTCTCTACAATTTGTTCTTTTTTTCTATGCAATTAACATTAAAATTTTCCATTAGCTTGGTCAATAAATCACAATTCACATTTTACATGTCTGTTAAAAATGTACTGCAAAAATATTTTTAATCATTAAGGTGGTTTTCTTTATTTTAATGGATTAGATAAAATAATATACTTAGATTCAAGAACCTAGGTCTTACTTTTGATTATATTGCTTGGTGAATTTCAGTATTTTAACTTACCTCAGTTTCAGTTTCCTCATTGTGAAATGAGGAGGACCAAGAAAGAAAATCATTACCATCATTACTAATTTTGATATTTTGTGTTGGGATTTCACACAGATTTGCTGAGTATAAAACATTTACTATAATTCCCAGTTTCATTCTAGCTTCCATGTACTTTCTAATTCTTTCTCAGGGCCCCAGAGATACAAACTGTTCTTCCTTTTCTGAGCTATAGACCATCTAGGTAAGTGACTCTCAGTAATATGCTTCAGATCTCTGAGAATCTGTAGAGTCATTACAATGTATGAAATATTTTTTATGGGCTGAAAGTGGTTCATATATATGCACTTTAATTTTTCAAATATAGATAGATGTAACTGGGTTTAGCAATGTTAAAATAATTCAATTTAAATGTCCATTAGAGGAAAATTGCTTAAAGATTAAAAATATTTTTACAGTGCATTTTTCTAATAGATTATGTAAAACTTAATTTGTGATTTATTGAACAAACTAAAGGCAATTTTTTTTGTCATTCTGAGTTTTCTAAATAATGTATAATCAAAGTAAAACTACTCTCATATAGGCATATTTGGAAATTTTAGTTTTGATAATGTTAGAAATAACTTATACTACTCTCTTCATATTTTTAATTTCAATATGGATTCTCTCTAAAAATAAAATCCAAATTTCAGTTTTTGGTAAGCTTCCTGCAAGATTACTATAGAAAAAAAACAGATAACAATTTACTATCTACTCTATGCCCATAACACTTTGTATATACCTTCATTTTTATACTTTTGGACACTACATATTAATTGATTATGTCCATTTTCCTACTGGATATGGATTACTTAAGGATGATAATAGTTGTTTACTTACCATTGATCTCTCCCATGGTGTCTACCATGTTATGCTGCATAGAGAGTAAATGCTTAATAAAAATTCTTTGGATTGAATCAAATGATTCTGGGATTCTGGGATTCTACTGGCAGCCCTGGCAGCTGTCAATAGATCAGAAAGAGTGAGAAGTCCTCTGTTATTGAGGAAGTGGATGTGACCAAAGAACAAGACTCCTGATTAAGATACTCAATAAAGATCAGTTTTCTAGGATGCCTCAAAGACCCTCTTGATACTTGGGAAGTTAAAAGGCCCTGGGTAGGTTAACCTTATTTTCTGAGGTTTTCCGGTTAGCTTATCAGATAGAGTGGGGATGAATCTGCCTAAGGAAGGTTAGGTGTCAGAAATGTATTACATTTGTTTAATCCTTTACAGTTTTTTAATGCTTTAACTAATACATAGTTTGGTTAGGGGTTAATTTTCTATGAAACCTGTATTCGATTTAGCTCCTCTGTGGCTCAGTTGATATCTAAAAAAAATTAAGGTTGGGAGAATTCCAGAAGATTACTTGATTCTTTGATGATGTTAATGTCCTAACAACAAGCCTAAATGTAGTTACAAGACGAGTAGGTAAGGGAATACTTATTGAGTGATCAAGTGGTAGTTTAATAAAAATCAGGATGATTGCGTTAAAGGTTTGTCAGATATCCAAATATCACTAGAATCCATCCCTTTTCTCCCAGAATATCTGCCTACTTTGTGGTTTGGCTTATTTTATAGTTTTCTTAATGATGTCTCTACTTCTTGTGTACATTCTCTTATCCATTTCTTCTCACGTTGCTGCTAATTATCCTTTTGAGCGCCGACCTGATCGCTCTGTCATCCGTTTGGAAACTTTTGAGAGTGCTCCCACCCTGGAGAATACAGCATGCTTATGTTAGTATGTGGGGAGATGCAGTCGGGATTTCTCTGATACATAACCTTGGATAATCTTTCTGGGTTACCTGACTAGGGGACTTAGGTCTCCTCTTCTTAGTGGCCGAGACTGCCAATATCTCCAGGTGGTAGGTGCCTGGCATTTCTAGTGTTTCTCTGGGCAGCTGTTACACTCAGAGTTTTAGATGACAAAGCAGTTAATTTTGCCCAAACTCTGGAAGGACTAGAGCTAGCCCCATAAAAAAAAATGAAGTCAATGTGGGAGCAGGACAGGAAGAAAATGGCATGGTTTCTCTACTACAGCACAGCAGCGTGGTGTGTCCTGCCGCATGCCCTCCCCAGGGAGCCTCTCCAGGGCAGGCCACGGGAGGCTGAGAGCTGGAGGGTCTTTGAAACCGTTGCACTTTGCCCATTAGTTTCAGGTTGTACCAAATTCTTTGTGATACTCAAGAAAAATGAGATTCTTGACCATATTCTTCAAATATGCCTTTCTAGCCTCCCTATTCTCCTTCTTTTTCCCTTATTGTATCCCAAGCTGTTTGCTGTTCCTCCCATATTCTATACATTCATATCTTTATCACTTCTGTTGAGAGGACTTTTTATAACCCATTTACCAGGCAGTCCTACTGTCCTTGGTCACCATACCAATCCAGCAGAGCTGTTCTGCAGGTATTGGCTATCTACAACACTAACATCCCTTTTCAATTCATTGTTTTTCCAAGGGAGCAAACTGTTGTTTTCTCATTTAAAAAGCTGTCTTTGTAAGCATACCACTTGGTTGATTGTTTAACCATGAAAATATGACTTATTTATTCCAACAAGGGCAACTGTGTCAGTGGGAGAAAATAACAGGCCTGCAGTATGACAGAGTTCTAAATATCTAGGTTTGGATTTTCATACTTACATGAAACTCCAACCCCGTCTACCATATATATATATATATATATATATATATTTTTTTATTTTTTTTACTCTACCAGATTTTCACTCAGCTTTCATTGGGTTGTCTTTACAAATTTTCCCCCAAGATGGCTCCCAGAACTGCCTACTTCCATAATCAGATTTATAATTTGGTTGAACTATCATGCCATTATAAAATAAGGAGTTGTCTAATATTTGAGACTATTTTATTTGTACCCCATCCAGTTCTCCCTTGTTGATAACCCTTATACTAGATGATTATCATCTAATTCTTTGGAAATGATATGCTCCTTTGATGAAAATTATTCAAAGACTCAGATAATTTACTTTCCACTTTATTTTAGCTAGATGCCAACAAAAAAAGCCATGGTGTATATTCAGTGTCAAGGATCGGGGGTGAATCAATTACTCTGCCTGACTCAGAATTAACTGCAGGAGGGACAAGAATCAGCATGAAGGCTATGATAGGCAGGATTTTTAAGATGGCCCCACAATTCTGGTTGTCTTGATGTATACATGCCTCTTCCCAGTTATTCAGTTAAATACTAATCCTGGTACTCCTGTGAAGATATTTTACTGATGAATTAAAGTCCCAAATCTCTTCAATTTAAGATAGGCAGATTATTTGTGTGGATCTGACCTGACCTTAAAATTATGTAAACACAGAGAATCCTCTTTAGCAGATTACAGAACAGGAAATCAGAGATTCAAAGCACAAGTAAGATTTGGTATGGCACCGCTGGCTCCAAGATGGAGAGAAAGAAATGAGGGACGCCTCTAGGAACTGAGAGCGGTTCCTCGATTAAAGACAGCAAGGAAATGGGGATTCAGTCCTACAAGCACAAGGAACTTAATCCTGCCAGTAACAAGAGTGGGCTTAGAAGTAGATTTTCTCCCAGAGTTTACAGATAAGAATTTAGCCTACCTGATATCTTGGTTTCAGCATTTTTGATGCCCTGAGCAGAGAACCTAGCTATGGCTGCTGCGTGCTAGACTTTTGACTTAAACAAAACTGTGAGTTAATAAATTGGTGTTGTTTTAAGACATTCTGCTTGTGGTAACTTGTTACTCAGCCATAGAAAATGAATGCAGAGAACATTGCAATTACTGGAGTGAGGGATAATAGCAGCTTGGACTATGGTGGTGGCAGTGAAGATAGAGGAAAAATAGGCAGAAGTAAGAGGTATTCAGAAGCTAAAATTGATATGATGAATTGGGGGCAAGGGAGATGGGTATGTTAAAGCAGCTGTGTGGTTTGTCATTGTTTATGGTTTGTCACACACTGGAAGATGACCATGCTAAGTGGATTATGAAGTCGCTGTGGGAATTGGAAAACAAGAATTGGGCTTTACATCTATAGAGTTTGATGTGCTTTTGAGGCAATTAACAGGAAATACCAATGAGGCAGCTGGTTGTGAGCCATTGGTGCATTGGTGGTAAGTAAAGCCAGGGCCGTGGATTGCATCACTTATGGACAGTATGGCATGAGAAGAGGATGGAACTTCAAGAATCTTAATATTTAATGGCCATGTGGGGGTCAGTAAACCCACATGGGAGACAGAGAGACAATATCTGTGGAAGTTAAAGAAACTTTATGCCATGAAGCCATGAAAACAAGTCTTTTAAGGAAAAGAGCATAGTGTGACAAATGCTCGTAAGATATTAAGTAAGAAATATTGCTCTTGGGGTTAGTTAAGTGAGGTTATTGGTTTCCTTAAAAAGAGCTGTTAACAAAGCCAAAGTGGGGAAGGATTGAGGGTGGGAGGTGGGGATGGGAAAATGGAGACAACTGTACTTGAACAATAAAAAAAAATGAAAAAAAAAGAGAGCTGTTAACACGAAGCGATGAAGGCATAAACCAGACTGAAGTGTGATGAAAACTGAAGGTGAGGAAAAGAAAACACTGGGTATAGAACACTTTAAAGCTGTGAGCTTATGATCAGGCAGTGGCTGGAGATGTTTGTTTTATTGTTTTCTATAAAAAACACTTAACATATTTAAAAGCCAACTAGAAGGATCCAGTTGAACGGAGCTGTTAAATATAGAAGAGAAAAGGAGAAAGAGGTAACATAGTTTCCTGCAAAGGTGGCGGTGATGATGTCCAAGGCGCACGTGAGGTTAAGATCCTTTAGTGCAACGGGCATGAGGGGGTGGTGGTAGGCTTCATATGGACAGGTTTGCACATTAGGAAAGAGGTAATTAATGGATTTCCAGCCTGATGGGTTCTCTTTTCTCCAAAACTATGAGCCATTGTCATCTGTTGAGAGTGCAGGGAGGAAAAGAGGCATTATAAGGGTGAAAAGGGTTGGATAAAGTCTAAAATAGTCATAGTGAAGAAAAGGGGCTGCAAATGAACAGACTCAGGCAAATAGTTTATGTGGAGAATGTCGGAATGTTAGTGGAGATTTTCCTTTTGTCTTCCCAGCAGCTGTCACCCTTTGTCTTGTCTCGCTTTATGGTGAAAATAATCAGTACTGTCTCCTTCCCTTGAAACACTGTGGTGTACTTTTCGTACTATGATAGTCTCACTGTATTATAACATCTGTTAACATGTTTGTACCAACAGGCTGTGAACTGCACAAGCCCATTTCCGATGTCTTCGTTGATCTTTGTATTCCAAAAGTTTATCAAATAATAAAAATAAAATATTATTATTAGCACCTGACAAAAAATAATAGTAATTTTTATTCTTAAAAATTAACCTTTATTGAACACTAACAATTATCACTTTACTTCACTAACTACATTTTTATTTTCTTCTTTATCACTTAATTTGTCCTTACAACCACCCTAATTTGTCTATTTAATAGATTAAAAAAGTAAAGCTGAGAGAGGCAGTGTCTCCGTGGTGATACTGCTACTAGTTGGAAAACTCTTTGAAGCCCACATCTGCCTAATTCAGAATCCCATGCTTTTAACCACTACCTTCTATGGTACTTACTAGATTTTAATTAGTAAGATGGTTTTACTGAATATTTATAAAATTTTTCTTCCTTAACCTATTGGAAATAGACATTACAGAACAGAAATGAAAAGGAAAATTGATGTGGGAATATTCCAATTGTCTTAGTCTGTTTGGGCTGCTATTACAAAATACGACAGAATGGGTGGCTTATAAATAACAAAAAATTTATTTCTTGCAGTTCTGCAGGCTGGGAACTCCAAGATGAGGGTGGTGGCATTGTCAGATTGTGGTGAGGGACCCCCTCCGGGTTTCAGATGCTGACTTTTAGCTGTGTCCTCACGTGGTGGAAGGGCTAGGGAGCTCTGTCAGACATCTTCCACATGGGCAGTAATTCCATTCATTGGGCTCTGCCTTCCTAATTTAGTTCTCTCCCAACTCCCCACCTCCTAATACTATCACTAAAACCTAATACTATTAGGTTTTCAACATGTGAATTCCAATCAAATATTCAATGTATAGCACCAACCAAATGAATTAGAATTCAATATCACCATTACTGCATCATCCAAAAAATATATAAAGCAACTTAGTTGGCCAAGCACAAGTATCTGCTTAGCCTATTTATTAATGAAAATGAAAATGAAGCTTTGATTCCAAGGCATAGCATGATCTCTATTTAGTTACTGAGACAAAAATTGGATCACCTCAGAAGCAGATTCTAAAATTAATTTGGGAGATGTTTTAATACATTGTAGAAATTCAGGCAGTTACCCCATCCAAATTAAATGAGAAATAGTAACTTCGTTGCTATTCTCTATTATGCTGCTTTTAAGGAAAACATGAAGAGAAGAAAGATACAAAGATGAAGCACAATTTAGTAGTAAATGGAAACTGTATATGCAAACCATTCCTTTGCTATTTATGTAATGGATATTTCATTGGTCATTTTCTTTCTTTCTTGATAGCAAAGAACACTATATGAAAGAATGAAAAAGGAAATTTACTTTTACATTTTGTCACTTATAGGAAAAGAAAGACTAACTATAGTAATGTTTAATAACCATAACATTGTGACTTTTTCCATAATACTTACATTGTCTAATATCATAAATGGGCATTCTCAAATTTAGAAGTTTATCCCAAATATTTATCTGTCCATCATTATATATCTAAAATCATTTTTATTTGTTGAAAAATTAAAAAATATTTTGTATATTTATATTTAAGTCTAAAATATATTATGTAATTTCAGATCAGAATGTATTGAAATTCATGTTATACCTGTTCATGTATATATTTTTGAGTTCTACAATTAATAATATTTACTTAAAGGTAAATTTCACATATACCACTTAACAATTAAGGATTTTAGCTTAATTTATTTAGCGTAAGTTCTGTATTTTGGAGAAAAATACTAACAACAAATTAAGAAATGATTTATTTTAAATTAGGAATTGAATCTATGTTAAAATGTAGGTTGAAGTATAATTGTAGTTGAACTGTGAAAATTTGTGAAAAACATTTTATAGTATAACTGTTTGATATGCATGAGTTTTATACATAAAATTATTGACTGGGTTATTTGTATATGTTTTCTATATTATTTATGATTGATAAGATGTATCAGTTAAAGATGCCTTTGGAAGCAAATAATAGAAAGTCAATTCAAATTGGTTTAAAAGCAAGATTTATTTACTCACATAACTAGAAGACAAGTAAAATGAAATTAAGTATTTACCCAATGGCTCCAACTTCACTTTTTACAAATCTACTTTTGTTAGGGATTTGTATTTGTATTTGCATACAATAAATGCAGCCATTTTAAAGGTTCTATTTGATGAGTTTTGACAACTGTATACAACCACAACCCTAATTGGGATAGAACATTCTCTTTACTCTAAAAAAATTCTTCAGTGGCTTTGGCAGTCAACCACTCTCCCCCAGCCCTAAGCAGCCACTGATCTGATTTCTAACATTATAGGCTACTTTGCCTGTTGTAGAATTTTATAACTTATCAGTCATGGCTGGCTTCTTTTGCTCAGCATAATTTTTTGGGATTCATTTTGTTGTATGTATCTAAAGTTGGTGCTTTTTAACTTCAGAGTGGTATTACATTGCAAAAAATATACCACGATTTATAAATTCACTCACCTGTTGATGGACATTTGGATTGTTGCCAATTGGGGGCTATTATGAATAAAAATGTTATGAACAGTTTGGCTTAAGTCTTTGTGTTGGCATATATTTTCAATATTTTTGATAAATACTAAAGGGGGAATTGCTGTATTTTATGATAAGTGTATATTTAACTATTTCAATGTGGCTATACCATTTTATAATCCCACCAACCATGTATGAGGCTTGGGGTTATTCTATATTCAAGCCAACATCTGATACTGTCAGTTGCTTTAATTCTGCTGTTAGTCCTGTCTAGTGTTATCTCATTTGTGATTTAATTTGCATTTCCATGATGAGAAAAGATACTAAGACTCTTTTTCTCTGTGCTTATTGCCATGTATATATTGTCTTTAGTAAATATTTATTTAAAACTTTTTACCATTTCTGTTGGGTTTTTGCCTTATTAATGAGGTTTAAGAGTAATTTATATATTCTGGATATAAGTGCTGTAGAAAAGGGTTAATCCCATAGGCCTGAGTTGCTCAACCCTTCCCTATTTCCAAGAAGGGCCTATTTTCATTGACGGCATTTGGCAAGTTCTTGGAAATTTAGTCCATGGAATGCTCTGACTGGCAAGAGTATTTTGCACACTTCGGTCCCTGAACCATACTGTAACAGTGTGTCTACATAGCTTATACAAATAATGATTTGTGTTGAATACTTCATGTATGGTTTCTGGGATGAGAGATAATGGTTGCACTCCATTGTGAATATAGTAAATTCCACTGAATTATACTTTTAAACGATCAATTTTATGTTACATGAGTTTTACCTCAATAAAAAAATCAACAGCAATTTTCAAAATGGGCAAAGGATTTGAATAGACATTTCTCTTTTAAAAACCCACATATCTGGCAATTAAGCATATGAAAAATTTTCAATTTCAGTAGTCATTAAGAGAATGCATCTCAAAACTACAGTGTTGTAGCACTTCACACCAAGTAGGATACTTCACACTATAGCACTTCACACTATAGGATAGCTATAATCAAAAAGATAATGATAACAATTGGCAAGTATCTAAACAATGTGAAATTCTCATACATTGCTGGTGGGATGTAAAATGGTGCAGTTGCTCTGAAAATCAGTTTAACAGTCCCTCAAAAGTGAAACAGAGAGTTACCATGTAGTCCAGCAATTTTGCTCCCAGAATTATACCCAAGAGAAATAAAAACCTATGTCCACTAGTATGCAATGTTCATAGTAGCATAATTAATACTAGTCAGAAAGTAGAAACAACACAAATATTTATTAACTGATGAATGGGTAAATATAATGTTGGATATCTATTCAATGGAATATTATTATAAAATAAAAATAAATTAAGAACTGATACAGATTACAACAAAGATAAATCTTTAAAGCTATATTTTCAGTAAAAAAAAAAAAAGCCAGCCACAAAAGACCTTGGATTATGTATTTACATTTATATGAAGTGTCCAGGATAAAAAAATTGATAGAGACATAAAAGTAAATTAGTGTTTCCTCAGAGCTGGTGGAGGTGAGGAGGAGACTTGAGAGGCATGGGTATTTACTGTTAACAAGCATGGGATTTCTTTCAGGGAGGACAAAATATTTTAAAATAGGTTGAGGTGATCATTGTGCAACCTAGTGCATTTAATAAAAATGTTGAATTGTACATTTTTAGTAGGTGAGTTGTATGGTATGCGAACTATAAATCAAAGCTGTTGAAAAAGCAATTACTGTGGTGGCTGGTATCTTTCAGTTGAGTTATAAACCAATTGGCGACTAAGTCATGAATATATTCATTATATAAGTGATGAATATCTCCATTCATACATATCCAGTACAACTCTCACTCTTTTAAAACAAAATTTGAATACTTTTTACATATAGTGAACAAATAAAAATGGAAATACTGCATTATTTTGTTTAACATCATAAACACCTGAGAAACTTTTGTGAATCATTCTAAAAACAATCAAGGATTTGTTCCATGGTCTCAGAAATTTTCTGCTGAGAGATAATATTAAATGAAAAAAGCATATAACATACTTTGTAGTATAATATAATTAGAATATTGATAGAATACCTAGAATACCTGGAATACCTAGCATTACCAGTGGTGCGACCTGAGAGAAGGAAACCATGCCCATTAGCTGCTTGATGTAACTCTTCCTTTTGTAACTTGTCTTCTTTATTTATAAAATGTCTACTGTAATTCTATTTTAGAGAATTGTGAAAATTAAATTAGGTAATGCATGTAAGTCCACACATAAGTATTTTATATTATTACAATCACCATTATTATTAGCGTTTTTCTGTATGTATGTGTGTATTTATATTGTTATCTTGGTGACCATGTCTAGAATTGACAATCTCTGACTTTATAAGACTATCAAGTATTTGATTCCAAAGGGTCAGATACTTTCCCTCTACATCCAAAGTTAGTAGATTGGTCGAAGCTGGGGAAGACGTACAAGGGAATAAGGCTTCTATGGTCTTTGTGGTCACATCCTGTGGAAATCACATTTTACACTGAAATCTTGGAGCTCCGCTTTATTTTCAAAGTCTTGGGTTCTTTATTTATGTGTAAAAGAACTGGATGTCATGCCTCGTCCTATGATGAGAAAATAAAAACCTGGAACTCTGTGACAACCAGTTCTGAAGACACAGAAAAGACATCACTGATTAAACAGTGAGTTGTATTGGGAAAGTCAGAACCTATTTGGTTTTCTGTTAACAACCCTTGTGACTGCAACAATGAGCAACTCAGTTTTCTCTCACTACTGCAAAATGAATTCCTCTCCGAATACAGAGATAAGTCTCTATTGTGCAACATTCTAACACCTAAGTTACTTCTTAATTGTTCTTCAGTAATAAATTGTTCATGGAGTAGAAATGAACAAAGGAAAACTACTCAACTTGATAAACTGTTTTCTGTTTTTAAATGAAACTACTTAAGAGATTGGATTTTTCTCCTGGTTAAGATCCAGTTACCCGGGAATGGAGAAAGAAAGGCAAGACAAAGGAAAGGCAAAGCAAAGGCAAGGCAAGGGAAAGGCAAAGGCCAAGGCAAGGCCAAGGCAAGGCAAAGAAAAACAAAGGAAAAAGAGGCTGGAAATATTTTAGAGATTGATTCTGTCAAATGCTCAAGCAACTCCTTTCTGCTGGGCTAAAAAGAAAAAAAAAATGCCTACTGGAAGTATATACTTATTAAATAGGAAAAGAAGCTTTTCCACATTGTTGAAGCTACTATAACTTTTAGTTTAAAAGATCATTGTCTTCTGTGCATTTCTTTGTAATTATCTCAGAAGACTGACTATGAAGTCGGTTGCTTTACTGACCCTTGTTTTTAAGGAAGAACACAGAAAATGATTGCCTTTTTTTTCTTCTTCTGGGTTGTTCTCTTTTTGGTGCTCTTCTTCTTGCTTCTCTAATATTTGAGCCACCCAACCTTGACTTTGACCCCATTTAGACTTCCTCCCTGATAGTCCATATTTTTTTTTCTTTTTCTTTTTGCATGGTTTAGTATTTTTTTCTTTTAGGTTTTACACTAATATTAGTTCTGGCTTCCTTATAATATGCATAGTTTTATTTGCCTGTATCACAGCTCTAAGAGAGTCCTGTTTCCCATTATCCTTTGCACATGTCCAGCCGGTTATTAAGGAGAAAATATTGTCAAACAAAAGGAGATGAGAGATTCCAGGACAAGGAATATTAGAGGTAAAGGGATGTGGAGATCAGCTGCTACAGACTTTTTGCTTTATAAATGAGTATACTGAGGTCTAATGGAAGAAGTTATGTTTTCCAAGATTACACATTACTTAAGTGTCATTAAATCCTCTTTCCCAATCATCACAAATGTCTATGCTCAGCTATTTTTCTGGTAACCACTCTTTTTGTGTTGTCAACAGAAGTCATTGATGTAGTTGTGCAAGTAAGTGACAGCAACTGTGGGTTCAGGCCATCCTTCCACTGATGCACTTTGTAGACATTTAATTTGCTTTTGGATTAACAACACTACTATGCATCAGGAAGGTTATCAAAGCATGTGCTGGCCTTGGTGAGGCACATGGCTACTCTCATCTGTTCATACCAGAACAGTGAAAATGAATACTTTTCAGTTTGCTGTTGCTGATATAGAAAGCTACAATTCTGAGTTTCCTGGATGTATATCTATGTTGAGTGATGTCTCAATGTAGCTCCAGATATGTTTTATGAGCTTACCTTGGTGTAAGTCTCTGCAGTAGTTCTATTTATTGAGTCCTGAATTTCAATTGATTTAATGATATATATTCTGATTTATCTCAAGACAGAGCAATGATACATTATTTTAGAAAGGCATTAATTTTTAATAATATGCATTTGTGATGTAAAATTTCAGAAAATTAACAGAACTTGCTAATTTATTAATAATCTATAGGAAAAAAGATACTGCATTAGTCTGGCTCATCTTTCAAAAATATGGCTACTTCCCTATGAAGCACTGTTTGGTTGTCATATCTTGATAAAAATCTATGTATTTCATTTTATTTACTAGCTATTAATTAATTGGTAATTTATTATGTTAAACATATCAGTTAAAGTTCCTGACAAAGCCAATCAGAAATTGAAATATATGTAACAAGTTCAATAAGGAAGAGACATTTACTAAATCAGAGAAATTAGTGTTATGCTCCTTAGTGTGACCTTCAGCACTATATCGTCAATAAGAATAGGGACAATGAGACTTCCATAGTGCTACCAATTGCTGCTATCACATGTTGAATGAGCAAGACAGGAAATAGAAGGCATTTCATAAATTTTGGGCTTTTTTTTCTTTTTCTTTTTTTATTTAATCTTTATTGTAATTTTTTTCCATTATGACTTAGTCCTCTTATACCCTCTTTCCCCCAGTAATTACCACACTTGTTTTTGAGAATTTTTTTTCCCTATCACATTTGAAGTTTCTGAAACTTCAGTGGCTGGGTGATACTTTTATAGTAGACTCCACCAGACTTTTATAGATAAATCTATTTTATTTTTTAAATTGTTTCTCTAGAAATTACAACAAGAATCATAAAGTTACCACAGTCTATCCTAAAATAATAACAAATTACCTCAGGATCTGCATAAGAATCTTATAAAAATTATAATCATGTAATTCCATTTATTTCTCCCACTCTTTCTTTCTTATATTATTGTAAGTTACTTCTAATACACTCCAATGTCAAAATGTTTTTTCACTATTTTTGAATAAAAGTTCTCTTTCAAAATTATATAAGTATAATATAAAAATCAATGTAATAAAGGCAATTTAAAAAGTATTTTATGTTCACTAACTCTACTCTTCCTGGAACTCTTCACTCTTTCAAGAAGTTCTTGGGTTTCATCTGGTATCCTTTTAAGCCTAAATGATTTATTTTTTCTACATACAAAAATTTTTTGGAGTGTGGATTTGTTAAAGACAAATTCTCTTAGCTTTTGCTGTATGATAACATCTTTATAATCCTTTCATAGTTGAACATTTTTACTAAAGATAGAATTCTAGATTTGACAATTTATATCTATTTTTTCTTTTAGCACTTTAGAGATACCATCTTATTGTCATCTGGCCTTTATTGTTTCTGCTAAACTGGTAGGCAACACATACATTTTTTTCTTTCAGTATGTGTTGAATCTTTTCTTCTCTGGCTACTTTAAAGAATTACTCTTTATCTTTGATTTTCAAGAATTGATTATGTTGTATATAGGTATAGTTTTTTTTTTTTTAAACTTATCTTCTATTCCTCATCGAGAATTTTGGATTGATGAGTTAATGTTTGTCACCGGTTTTTGAAAGTTTTCAGCCATTATCTTAAATGTTTGTTCTGCCTCATTATTTCACTCTTTTTGTGACTGAAATTACACATAATTGTTTTGTTCACTTTTCAAAAAAATTTGAGTTTTAGTTGAGATTCTTTCTATTTAACCTATCTTCAACTTTTCTGCTCTTGTCTGCTATTAAGTCCACTAACAATATTTTTTATTTTTCACGTGATAATTTCATTATAAACATTTCCATATAGTTCTTATTATAACTTTCATGCGTCTGGTGAATTTACTGCTTTTAAAAATCTTCTATACCTTTTCTACTCGATCCTCTAGCATTTTAATCACAATTATTTTAAAGTCAGTTAAATTCACTACTATGGAAATCACTGGGTCTGCATTTATTAACTGTTTCTTCCTTTCTCTTCTGTTATATTTTTTAATAAATTCTGATTATTTTGTATAAAATATAAGTAGAGACATACGTATATAATATTTACCTCTAGAAATGATCAAGCTGGAACATCACTTTGATCAAGCTGGAACAAGTAGGAAGCCCTGTACACCTTAGGGAGTATTTCTCTAAGCTCTCCTTTTTGTCCCCAGGTTTTGGTATACTATTATTAATTATTTGGTGAAAATATGAGGTAAATAATTGGTAGGTCATAACAGGTTCAATCTGTAGCTGAGGTTCCTCAGAATATTAATGTGTCATACTAACTCTCATGCAGCGATTAAAAATTCAGTTATTTCTCCTTCTGTGGCATGTTCTTCTTCCTCTCACTAGCATTATATTAATGTCTTGTCACTTTATGTAGTTTAGCTCATTTGCATTTCTTTGTCATTAGCTCAGCATTATTTTGCACATTGTCCAGATTGTTTTGCTTTGTGTTTTTAGAGTAATTGTGATGATCTTGTGACTTGAAAAATCTCTGAGTGAGAAGAACCTAGGAAGCTCTGTATTTCAAATTAAATAAATTAACTATCACAATGAAAATAATATGAATGAATGAAACTCAAATGTAAAGATTTAGAAATATATGTATATGTTAAAGAGATTTAAATGTACAAGAAAATTTAGAAGTATCCTCTAAATTTTATGCAATGATCCCCAAAGATCAAGCTGCTGAATGGAATTGATCAGGAGGGAAATTTACTGTGTAAGATGGGAGAAGTAAAATAGGTTCACTTAGTAGAGATAGAATATAGTAAATTACTAAAATCAAGGAGCCATTGGGATGTGTAAAAACAAGTTGGAGAAAGATACAGAATGCTATATATTTAACAATTTTAATACCAGGACAAGCCAGGAACAAGTGGCGGTTCCCTCAATAAAAGAGGAGTATTGACTTCTATTTCTGGCAACTCTTGATCCAAGTTATCTATATAAAATCTCTGGAAATAACTCAAAATATGAGATAAAATATAAATATATTTTGAAACTGCATAGAGGGGTAATATTTAAAAGCAAAAATAACCTTTGATGCATATGGTGTTTTTAAAAAGCTGAAAATAAAAGAACCAAGGTCTTTCTCAAGATATTGGAATAAGAACTAAAAAATATTACAAGTAAGGAAATTGACTTAAGATAAGATTATTAATAAAATAGAAAATTAACATGCAATTGAAAAGATCACTGGGGACAAAAGATGGTTCTTTGGGGAAAAAACATAACTTTCAAAATTTCAGTGACACATTTAAAACAACAAGGCACAAATATCAGGAATAAAAAAAGTGATGCTTATAAATGATATAGACATTAAAACTTATGGCAATGTACTATGGAAAACTTAATACAGTAATTTTGAAATTTTAAGCAGAGTGAATACATTTCTAGAATAGTACAAACCACCATAACCAACTCAAAGGAAAGAGAACCTGGATTTAAATTAAAGAATTAGACTAGCAATCAAATTTTTTTTATAAGTAGAATGCAAGTTTCAATGACTTCATGGGTGAGTATTACCAAGTTCTCAGGGAAGAAAATGTTCCAATTTATACAGAGCTTCCAGATAATGTGAAAAAATTTCTCCAGATTTTCTTTGAGTCTGGTATAATATTGATGCCACTGCTACTTGAAAAGGATAGAATGAAGAAGGAAAATTATAGGCTAGTTTCAATCATGAATAGAAATATAAAAATTACACACAGAATAATAGCAACCATAATCCCTGAAAAATAAAAAGATAAAAAAGAATGGACTTTATTTAAGAAATCAAGTAGTTTAGTTTAATATTAAAAAATCAATTAATATAATTCACCTCATTAAGAGTTTAAAGGAGAATAATGATATTTTTATTTCAATATATGCAGAAAAATCCAACATTCTTGATGGTAGAAATTTTAGAAAACTGAGGAAAAGAAATGAAGTTTCTTAAGCTGATATAGGTTCTATAAAAATATCTATAGCGGCATTATACTTAATAGCAAAAACATAAAACTTTGCTTTGAAATTAGTAATAAGAAGAAAGCTTACATTTTAATGTATTGATAGATAAATATTTAGAATTAGTAGGTGAGTTGTTAAAAGTGTTGATCTAACTTCAATTTTTAAACATTATCCGAGTGATGTCAGCAGGAATTGCAGAGTAAGGACCTCCAGAAATCCCTTGTCCATAAAAACAAAAGGATACTAGCAAAAAATTTTCTAATTAAACTTACCAAAATTCTGGAAATTAACCAATGGCTTGCAGCAATCTGGGGACCATTTATTCATTTTACAGATGACTCTCTGTAAGATCATTGAATTTTGTGACATTTTAACTTGCCTTATTCCCAAACTAGGTAGATTTTCTTACTAATATTAAGGTTATTATTAATTTCTAATAAGTAAAATGACATGATTCAGTAAGAGACATATAGAACAATGGGCAGAACTAATAACCTAGGGAAAAAACATGCATAAATGGACACTGAATATATGAAAGAGATGGCATAACTGCTCAGTGGAAAAATGCAGAACTTTTAAAACAATTTTATTTATTTTTAGAGAGAGGAGAGGGGAGGGAGAAAAATAGGGAGAAAAATACCTATGTGCAAAGAGAAACAACAGTTGCCTCTTGCGTGCCCCCTAATTGGGGAACTGGCCTGCAACCCAGGCACATGCCCTGGCTAGTAATCAAACCAGCAGACTTTCAAGTTTGCAAGCCAGTGCTCAGCCCACTAAGCCACACCAGCAAGAATGGTGAAATGCAGACTTTTCAGTGAAAGGTACTGGTACATTGAAATCCACATGGGAAAAAAAAAAGTAGACTACTGTCATCTCCTACTATATCCCCCAAGATTTCCCAAGTGAATTCAAGATCTAATTGTTAAAGGCAAAACTAGTATTTTAAAGAAATTAATATAGAATAACATTTTGTGATTTTTGAATAGGGAATAGCTACCTTTAAAAAAATATATATATATATATAAAATCTTTATTATATTTTTTCCATTACCACTTAGTCCCCTTATTCCCCACTACCCACAGCAAACACTACTCTGTTGTCCATGTCCATGAATCCTTTTTCTTTTTTGCTCAACCCCTCTACTCCCTCACTTCCCCACATGCCACTAGCTGTCATCTGTTCTCCATCTATGAGTCTGTCTCTGTTTTGCTAGTTAGTTCAGGGTAGAATTTCTTTTAAAAAAACAGAAAAGCGTCCACCATAAAAGTGATAGATAAATTTAATTACATTAAAATAAAATATTTTGGTCCTCAAAGTTTTACAAAAAAGTGAAGACCAGCCACTTTATGGGATGTGAGAGAAGAGGAATACAAAACATAGACAATGGACTTGATTTGAGAATATAACATTCCTACATCTTGTGAAAAATGCAATACATCTGGATGAAAAAATATAAAATATGTTTAATGTCTTTGATAATCAAGGATGAGCAAAACAATACTATAATATCAAAATACTACTTATCATACACATTTTCAAAAATTTTGAAAGTCAGGAAATACCAGTTGTGTTAGATTGAATTATTGGTTCCAGCATTCCATTCCTTTATAATACAATTACTCATGTACATCCTTGCCACGGCTTACTGGTGTGTAAAATGAATGTCTTCATTCCCTGACTTTGGGCTTATTTATGATTTGCTTTGACTGATGGTATCTAAGTGTATGTGACATTAACAATGGGTTAAACTGGGCCTACACTGTGGAGCTTACCCTTACGCTGCCCAGTAGTTCTCTATAAAATTTCTATGCATGTACTTAATGCATATGACATCCACAAGATTAATAATCTGTACTTTGAATTTGCTTTATCAGTGAATAATCTATAAATCATGAGATGTTTAATACACACACACACACACACACACACTTTTGGCCTCTGTATATTGTTTCCAAGTTTGTTTGCAGTGTTGGATCATGATCACTCAGTGGCTATTTTCTTAGAAAAGTGAGGAAATCCATTATGTTCATACTGAATGAGCTGCCTTTCAAGTATTTCTATCTCTTGCCTTTCCAAAGACAACAAAATTGACCTAGAGGAGTTTGTTTAGTAATCTACAGAATGACTTTTCCTCTGAAACTTTGGAGAAGGGATAGTGATATGTTCTGTTTCAGGTATAACATAAATCCAGTTGCCTGTTGTGTGCAAAATGCTGTACTGAGAGCTATTTTCTTCTCTGCTTTTGCTTCCAATTGCTTTTACTGCAGGTCTCTGGCCAGTTTTGGTAGGATGAAACTGCCCTCTCTGAGGCTCCTATGTTTCTGCTACGAGTTTCACTTCTATGGCCTGACCCTCTTTACTCCTCTCTATGTGACAAATGGTCTACCATTTCTACAAATGCTGCCTAGTGACCCTGTATCACCGACATTGCCCTGCTAGGCTTTGTGGGCCCCCCCGCCATGACTTCACGGGGGCTTACTCTATCCTCATGTCCTCAACTGCAGTACATTTGTTAGCACGAAGGCCAGTGATTGTCTCAGAATTTTACCAAAATTGGGAAGTCAAATAAATGAATTACTTGCTGTTTGTATCTCCGTTGTCTCTGAGAAACACACAGTTAGGTAAGTCATTCATATCAAAAAGAAAAAGGTGGTGTATAAATCCATTGGGACAAAGAAGTTCCTGATGGACCTGCAGATGCTTGTTTCAGGTATAAAATGTATGTCCTCTAAGATGAGTCCCATATGGACACACATGTGAATATTTTAGAACTGAGAGCTTCAGGCTGGGCAGTTGTGTCATAACTATGGCTTATGTTCCTATCACAAGATAAACAAGACCCCATGAGATCTTCTCTACATGCATGGAATGAATTATTCAGTTGGCAAGGGAGATCTAGAATGCTTTATTCAGGCAAACTAACACAGGCTCATTTTTCTACCTTGAATATGCCTTTCTAAAAAAGCTTTTCATAGGTAAAGACTTTTGCAAGTTGGATATTACTAGAAATATTTTCTATTTTTATGAAAGATGGCTCAATATTTCAGTTACAGCTTAAGTCATTTCACAGGATCCTATGTGATTAGGCATATACTGTGTTTCATTGAAAATACTCCAATAGGCACAGAGAAAATCAAAATGGTAGGTTCTTTCTGTGGAGTCAGTAAGCTATTAGTTTATTGCCAGGTCATCCCAGAGTAGTTCTGTAAGGATATGCCACTTTAATAATGGAACATATTGTCCTTTTAGAAACATTCAGTTCTTACATTATTCTAACTGCTCTGGGATCTAGATGTTTTTCTCTCATAATCCCTGCCCTCACGATATTGTGATAATCAAGGAAATACTAAAGTGATTATTCATACAATGATAGTTAATATCAACCACTTATACTTTAAAATAATTTTTATGGACCATAAAGATAAATCATTTGTGTTTATAAGCTGAATAGGGTAAATCCAGCTCCCATAAGATTTTGAAGAAAAATTCTGGTAGAAAAGAATTTATATATTACATACAATCTGTAAAAAAAGTTCAAAAACTTTAGAGTTATTTACAATTTATCTCTATTTTATCATTCATGCTTCTAACTATTACAGGCTTTATATCCCTCTATCTTTTCACCTATACTAATTTATTACGGTCACATATTTGTCCATTTCCTTGACTTGATTTCACTTAGCTAAAGACAAGTCTTTTTCTTCTTTGTATAAATAAGCATCTAGATAAAGTCTAGCATTTATTTTGCACTCAGAAGAAGTAAATACGTGGCTGGCTTACATACTAATGTCCTTTTTATCCTACAAAGATTGGTTAGAAAGGTTTTTCTGTATTGCCATGAGCTTAGCAAAAAAAAATAAACTTGAAGTAAATTTCTGTACTACATATAGAAATTTAATAAATCTGTTTTAAAAAACACAACTGCTTTTCCTTTATGTGGTACTGTGTAAAATTTTAGCTCATGATTGAATGGGTCAAAAATTTCCACTCAAATGGTTAATGATAATTGGACCCAGCCTGAAACTTCAGGTATTTGAATTTTTATATGCAGAGAATAAGGCCAGTGTGTTAAGAAACCCCTCTTAGCTTGCTTTCTTAGCTTCTACTTATGTCATCAAATAAATCAAGTTTCATAGTTGAGTCATAAAGAATTTTAGAAAACCTATTTTCTTGTTTTAGTTCTTATACTAAATATCTTCCAAGAAAATGACATCTTAGCCCTCTGTACTTTCCTATAAAATAGCTATAATGATAATAGTCTTGCTTCCCCCAAAAGGATGATTATGAGTGTAAACAAAATGACAATATATGGAAGTGTTTTTGAAAAGTATAAGGTGCCAAGCAACTGCAGGGAATACAGACAAATACAAGTACAGGAATATGATGATGAAAGTTCTGGGGCTGATTAATACCTTTTATCCTTGGCTCAGTTTTCAAGGCTCTTAAAAACATTTTAACTACATGTGCCTGGGTTTTGATGAGCACTGCTTCCTCCTTCCTGGAGCACAGCACTGTGACTTCTACCTCCTCTGGCTAATACTTCCCATATCACTCTGAGCTCTTTCCACCACCCCAGCAAATCCATTCAAACTTAGCCACTTCCTATGAGTGAGGAAGGTGCCTTCTCTATTCCTAATGTTTCTCTTCTGTGATTGGGACTCAATCAGAGTAACCTAGATCTCTCTCTTCTGCCTGGGTGACCTTGGGTAAGGTACCTGGACAGGCTTAGTTCAGCTCCACTTGTCTCTCTCAGGAACAAGGTCTTCTTATAAGAGAGGTTCTCCTCTCCTTCTTTGCACCATGAGTCCTACTTGGGCAAATCTCCGCAATGCAGGGAGGCCTGCACGGGTCCAGCACCGCTTGCCTAAGTCTATCTAATTCAGGGGTCAATAGTGGCAATCCTACTTCACTATCCCACCTGAAAGTCCTCCAGCTTAGCTGCCGATTAATAAAAGTAATACTTTGTTCTCCATAACTACTGTTTATTTTTTTCTCAACTTGTTCAGAAGCTGGACATTGAAGAGATGTGATATTTATTTCTCTATCCCTTTCTTTTACCCCAAAATTCTACACACATTTGTTGGCAGTGTCTAAAAGTTCTATCACAAGTAATGACCCTCTAGCTCCAGTATTTGTTCACATCCCCTCAAACTCACCTCTTTTCTCCATTTAAACTTACCGGTCTTCATTCCTGTATCCCTGGTTCTCTGGCCCTGATTTTTGCCTATGTTTTGTTACCCAGTGACCATTTCAAGCAACCTTTCCTGTTATCATGTACAGGAAAGCTCATATAATTTGGTAGCTCAACTTCGTGCATTTTAACTTGGAGAAAGAAAGCACCCATTCCAGGAACAGCCTTAAGGGGTCCCAGATAGTAACCCTGCTTTGCCCTAATGAAAGCTTCCCTGTGGAAAGGGAGGTTGGTTGGCGCATCCTCCAACAAATGAAGACCAGGCTCACGCGGCTCACCTCTCTCAGCCTTTGCTATGTTTCTGCCGCCTTTTCTTTGTTAGCCTAGAGGATTTCCCAGCAATGTTTGGAACCAACTTACCTAATGCTGGAGGAAATGTTTTGCTTTTCGCCAGTCCTGCCAATAAACTGCTTATACTTCCCTTGTGCATGAGGTTGAAATTGCTTATGAGGAGTTTGTAATGAACTAAAATTTCTATTTGGATTCTGAATGGAATGTGGTGCAGGAGACTATTCAGTGGTACTCTTCTCCTTCCCCCCTTTTTATTGAATTTGTTGGTATTTAGTTTAAATGTCTTGTTTCATGGTTTTGACAGTGCTATGATATGCTATTACTTTGCAACCATCACGGTGTCACTATTCCAAAGGTCACTGAGACACTCAGCCTGTGTTTATATTCCATCTCCTACTTGGAACACTGCATTTAAAGTCCTGATCGACTTCACCTAGTTGCTGAGGCTTTGGAATACCTCTTTGAAACCAAAAATTTCAAAAAGAATTAACAACTGTCTTGGACATTTAGAGTATAATAGGTTGAAGCAAAATTAGAGGTCCCTTATACTCTAAATTTAAAAAGATAAATTGATATGACACAGATTAAGTGATTTGCCCAATAACAGTTATAATAAACATAAATGTGAAGATTGTAACAAAGTTGACACTATGCCTGATTTAAAGCTTTTCCCAACTTCACATTGCTGTCCTCTCATTACCAGAGAAGGTAAACATATTTTGTCAAACACTTTATAACTTAAATAATCTCTCCCACAACACTTTGCGCTCTTTCTTTCCAACCTGGGCCTGGCATGATGGCACCTGCAAAGAAGGAGCCATTGTGAGAAGAAGAAGAACCATTCTGCCATCAACAAGGCAGTGACCAGAGGGTACACCATCAACATCCACAAGCACATCTATGGAGTGGGCTTCAAGAAGTGTGTCCCTTGGGCACTCACAGAGATCTGGAAATTTGCCATGAAGAAGATGGGAATTCCAGATGTGCATGTTGACACAGGCTCAACAAAGCTGCCTGGGCCAAAGGAATAAGGAATGTCCCGAACCGTATCTGGGTGCAGTTGCCCAGAAAGCGTAATGAGGATGAAGATGCACCAGACAACCCCTATACATTAGTTACCGATGCACCTGTCACCACTTTGAAAAATCTACAAACAGTTAATGTGGATGAGAACTAACTGCTGATTGTTGAATAAAGTTATAAAACTGCCCCCAGAATAACCTACACTTTCTACTTAATTACTCATTGGAAAATTTCAACCTGTTTTGCACATTTGGATACTCTCCAAATAGAACAAAGGCAGTCATTTCGTTCTTTAAATTCTTGCTCTGTGGAACTGATGATGTTTAAGAGTAATTGTTCTCCTGGCTAACGAGTTATAGAGATTAAAACCTCTTTGATACTCCTTACTCTGACTTAAGATTACAAACGTGTAACCCACAAAACCACTGTGGCCTCGGTGGCAGGGGACCCATGCTTTTGAAACCCATCATCTACTTTGACAAAGGGGTGAGGAACTTTTCTCTGCCCACCTTGAATCCATGAAGGATTACGGTCACACGGCTCCATTGCAGGAAAATGAAGAATCAGGGACAATGAGGCCCATCCTCCCATCTTCACAGGCAGGTTGGTACAGCCATCCAATATGAGAGCCACTCCATGAACAGAATTGCATTTTGAAGGTTTCTTTCGGCCTGATAGAAATTACTGTATCAGATATTAAATCAGCAGGATAAAGCAACATCCTAAGGGGTTATCAAAAATAATTTCCTTTAGAACAAATACATGGCCACATTTAAATAAAACTAATGAAGAATGGCTAAATACCCGAGAGCTGGTGAAAGCAGATAGCTGGCATTACCTATGGGCTTAAAAGGGGGCAAATATTTACTAGAACCTTCTGAGACCTCCAACTATAGGACAGACTCATTTAATAGAAGCTGAAGTTTTGGTCAAAGAATATAGCCTTAACCAATTCAGGACAGATTAGGGGTGAATTGCAGATATGAATACCCTGAATTCTTTCCTCCTAACTTTAAGCTTTCAGACAATGCCTCATATAGGCAAAACAGATCAAAACCAGAGGATAAGGAAGCCTGATGTACATGAATCAGTCCTGAAGCATACAGTAGGCTGGAGCAGGCAGAGCATGTCTGTGGAGGGGCAAGAAGGTAGGGTCCAGCCATGTGCAGTATCAAAATTTGTCTAATAACTGAATTATTTCTTTACTACAAAAAAGACCTCTGAATTTGACCTCTTGCTTGCTTCAGCAGAAACTTTTACTAACTTATAATTATTTTCTAATATTAATGCAGGTTCTCACACTTGTTTTAATCACCATAAGAATAATCTCTCTTCCATAACAATCTCCACTTCAAAACACAGCTTTTAAATTTTCCAGTTAAGAGAGCCAATAAATTATATTTTCTTGTTTTGCAAAAAGTTTGTTTGAGGTTTTACATCTTGTAGCCAAGAGTCCTGATATGACCTTATTTGCTTTCTTCAGTCACACTGCATTTCAGTTCCTTAAACACGCTCCTGTGAATGTTTCAGAAATGACTGCAGAATAATAAGTGGCTGAAATTGAAAGTGCCCTTCTCTAGGCACCTCATGAAAAATAAAGGAGGCACAATAAACACAGAAGACAAGGTGACATGCTTGCTTGCACAGATCCCTTAGTAGAAGTCCAAAAGACATCACGAGACAGAGATCACTTTATTAAAAACCAGCATATCCAGAGTTTTGTTCATTGTATCCAGAACCTTGGGGAAATATCTGCATTTCACAGAAGTAAAGGGGGTTGGTCCATGTAGTTGTAAAGAGTCTTGGTGTTAATAAATTTTATTGCAACCAAATCATAATTAGGCTCTGAGGACTTGCCAGGTGGTGGCACATTTCAATCTCCTTCGGGATTCATTTCACTCATTTATCTAAGAAACACTCTGAAATAATGATGATTTTGATAATCCTACTAATAATTATAATCAAAACTACCATTTTTGAGGTCTTGATCCTGTTCTGAATACTGTAAAAGGCATTTGAATGTTTGATCTCATCTTTATAGTAAGTCTATGAAGTAGGTATCAATCCCATATATCTGAAAAACCAGATCCAGAATTAACTTGCCACATTATCCCCTTTATTCTCTGATCATGAGTTTTTTCATTATTACACTCACTGCACTTCCATCTTAGCATGTATTAATGTCTATATTAACAATGTAAAAATATTTGCTTAAGGAAAGAATTGAGCAAAAACTCCGTAAGAGAAAGAAGTCTCAGTGTGTGTTTGTTTAAGCATCTTAAAACTGATAAAATGCATATTCTATGCTAAAGCTAGGAGTAATCAGAAAAAAGTAAATAATCATTTTTTCTACTTTTTAATATTCTATTTCATAATATCTGATGTTACATTGACTTTTTTGGAGGGATATGGATAGCCATAATGAAATTGTAGTAAGGAAGCAAATGGAAATTTTGGCTTCATATTTGAGACCAAGGTGGTTTTATTGCTATTTCTCATCTAAAATTAATTACCTAAAAAAGAGTGGAGCATGGTATCAATTAAATCAGGGACATGATGAGTCAAATACAAAGCCAAATGTGAAACACACAGTATCTTGCTATATATCTTTTGAAATACCATGAAGCCTTTACAAATCATTAACATATATATGAAAGAAAACTCATTAACGTACATGTGAAAGAAAAATAAAATAATAAATGATAAAATACAATAATTTAGTCCAACAAAAATACAGACAATTTTCATTTAGGTAAGGCCTTCATTTCCAGATGTTCAAAACCTACTGGGAATCGTATTTCTTCAGGCATTATGATGTTGGAAGCAAGAATGCTTTGTAGTATTTGCTCTGAATAACTTGCCTCATGGTGTCGGGTAAGCTGATGAGAGCATCTAGCCTTCTATTTTTGCTCTAGCTACCTCCCAATATTGCCTTCCTACAGACTGGAATTGAAATGTAAGAAAGAACATGACAAAAATGAAGATATTTATAGCAACAGTCAAGCTCAAACATTTCCAAAACTATTAATGTATAGTAAACTTTGGATATTGGTGAGTCTCCTATCTGAAAATGCTAAGTATATGCACTATAAGCAACAGATGTTTCCAGAGGAATTATGAATATGTATGCCATTTTTAACTCTAAATATGAAATGTCTTTGCCTACATTTTATCATCCCCGTCTTTGATGAATGTCCTGCTTCTAAAAAATCACTAAAGTTTCTCTATAATCAGTGGTGTGGAATAAACATTTTGGTTTCCAACCATACACAGCACTTTTATTGATACTTTTTACCAATAAACAAGAATTGATATTGAAATGAGCGTAAAGTACATGCCTAAGCCCTGAACCATTTTGCATAACTTCGTCTCTCCATTGCAAGGCTACTCAGATGCTGGAGGGAGGAAGTATAAAAAAACTTTAGCACTGTTGGTTTTATCAAATGCAGGTTAAGTCCATATTCTTATGAGCAGCTGCTCAGTGGAAAACCAAGAACGTTCTGTCATTTGAAAAACATACACACACAAGCACATATATGCTTCTTTTATCGACTCATGATCTTAATTTAGAAAAGGATAATTTCTCACTGAGGACTAACTAAATGTAAAATTAGAGCAAAAGTCAATCGCACTAGACATGAAACACCAGAAACTGTATGTTTCTCCATGGTTCTCAACTCTGACTTTGTAGCTACCATCTTCACATTTGAAGACCATGAACTGAGGGAGAAACATCTCCAGTTTTATGAGAATATGAACATTTCCCCAAGGGAAACTTTTTGATGACTTAAATGTCAGTGAGCCAGGATTAACTCAATTTCATTTTTAAAAACATTCATATACATTTTAAACAAAAACAGGAAAATATTGTGAAACATTTACATTGGGAAACAGTAAGGATGACCATTTTTAGCTGGGTTATCTACTTTTGACATATAATCAAGGTCCACGGGTTGACTGAGGACTGGGGAAGTGTATGGTGGTAATATGGATCGCACCACCCAGAAACATAAGCCCTGAATGTGTTTCAGAGTTCTCTGGGCTCAAAATACTTATGGTAGGCTGAATAATGGCCAAGTATGTCCACAGTCTAATTCCCAGGACCCATAAATATTACCTTTTAAAGCACAAAGAAATTTTGCAGATGTAATTAAAGATCTTGAGATTATCATGGATTATCCAGGTGAATCTGTGTCGTCACAGGGGTCCTTATGAGAGCAGTGGAGGAGGAACGGATTCGGAGAAAAGGCCACGTGACATTGGGAGCAGAGTTTAGCGTGATGAACTTTGAAGGCAGAGAAGCGGACCGTAAGCTGAGGAATGCACGTGCCCTTTAGTAGCTGGAAAAGGCAAGGAAATGAATTCTCCAAGAGCCTCCAAAAGCCATGCAACCCCGTTGACACCTTTATTTCAGGGCAGTGAAACTGATTTTGAATTTTTGGCCTCCAGAACTGTAAGAAAATACATTTGTATTGTTTTAAGCCATGAAGTTTGTGGTAATTTCTTACAGCAGTCACAGGAAACTAACACAATACCTTGCCTCTACATTTTTAAAGCATTTTTTTTTCCTATTTAACCTTTAAAGTGAACACTTTACTTTTTGGGTGGAAAATCTGAGAAGAAGATTAAAAAATAGAGTTGGGGAAAGATGAATTTAAAACTGAACTAACAAGCAAAATAGAGACAGACTCACAGTTGGAGACCAGGCTGACAGCTCTTGGTGGGGGACGGTTGGAGGGTGCGGGCACCCAGCAAGGAGGGAAAAGGACTCATGGCCGTGGACAGCAGTGTGGCAACTGCGGTGGGGAGGCGGGTGTAAGGAGTATAAATGGTAATGGGAAAAATACAATAAAAATAGTAAAAAATTAAATAAAAAATGAACAAAATTCAGGGCACTAGATAATATTAAACAACAGGATTGAAACAGTAGGAATCACAGAACAGTACCTACCACCTACAGGGACCATGAAGTACAAAAAAACACATTAAGCCCAAATAAAGAAATGATCTGAGTTTATCTGGTGTTAACCATAAACTGTCACCATTTTGATATTATTCTACTGTAGAGTACACACAGATCTCTTTCTAATTATTTCAATCAGAGCATTTACTCCTCCCCAACATATAAACTATTTCTTATTGTCTCCTCCCTCAGATTATGTGAACTCTCTTAGAACAAAAACTGTCTTTCTGTGTACTAGACTAAGATTTGGTGTTTAGTAAAGATTTAATTAGTGTGTTTTGAATGAATAAATTAGAACCCACAAGTGCAATAGCTGCTTCTCTTAATACTGGGTCCACCTCACACTCACACCCCTCGGCGCTCAGGCTGAGAGGAGATTGCAGTCCCAGGTACTGGCTGAATGCAGAGCCATCGTAAGGGAAATCTGCACAAAGTTCTGTGTCTGAACGGAGGCAGAGCCCTCACTAGTGGTCAGCACCAAATCCCAGGCCATTGCCTCGACAGGGAAGAGGTGCTAAATTCTCCAAGAAAAGCCATTCATTGAAGTAGATTCGATACATGCTGTTGTAAAATACTTCTGTCTTTCTGGTGTGAAAGTCGGCAACCTTCAGACTGAAACCAGCAGCAATAGCTTTGGCCCTATTATGCATATGAAAGGAATGCAGAAAAGAGCTAGTGGTAGCCCAGACTTCTGGTGTTGGATCAGTCTGGACCCACTTGAAATGATATATTTCAGAATGGAATTTGAGTGAAGGGTAGAAATTCCTCAGTTTTCACTTGGGTACACTAGTGAGAAATGGTTTTGAATAAAACCCGTGGAAAAGAAAAAAGCAAAGAAGGGCATCCGACTTTACCATAGAACTGAGAGCAGGAACTAAGCCATTTTTGCTTTATCTGGCATGCCTTGCACTCATTCAGGGCCACTTGCTCTCTGGAAAACATGAGAACCTTGTTGAAAATAATTAGAAACTAGGAAGCATGAGAGATCAGATTCTTTGCAGCCTGTGAATTTCGATTTTGTATTTGGTTTCTGTGATAGATGTCAGTTGCCCAACCAGTCAGGCAGGCAACTTTATTCACAGTATGAAGTCTCATGTAATGACTCAAAATGTTCCAAATTCACCTCCCCATGAGTTATTTTTAAGTGAACAAAGGTAATTATACTAAATTAAATGGACTTACCCGACAGCCCATTAATGTGCCCTAGAGTAGAAATTACAATATCTGTTTTCCGTCCTGGTTATACATTCAACTCTGCTACCTTTCCGTCCGGTCATTGCGGGGGCCCATTAATCTGCTGTTGGAGACATCCAGAAATTTAGCTGTGGGATGGTTAACTAAAGAACCCCAGTGTGTGTGAACTCCACAGCCAGGAATCAGTGCCTAGAGCCCAAGAAAATGTTTTATGTATACTTTTTTTAAAGAGAAAATATAATAATGAAGATATAATAATGACTACAGCTTGTATTATATTTACTTTTATATCACACAGATATAAAAGGTCATTTTTATTTACTTATTTTTTTTTAATAAAAGAAAATTCCCATTTCTTTATCTGCCCTGAAACCTAGGGTAGATAAAACCATTGAATCTGGGGATACAGAAAATCAAACCCAATATTTATTCAAACTGTCCCATTCACATAGTGGACAGCATAGCCTAAGATGACTTTATTCCCAGAGTGTTACATAAAAAAAGCCAGGAGGAGTTGGCCACCATCTAAATGAAAAAGGATCTGTTTTATTCAGTAATAAATTTGTTGTTATGTAAACTTAATTTCAATTGAACATGACAAGTATTGGAAGCTAGAAAGCTGGATGGCCTGAGGCAGACACAACCAGAGTGTCCCTCTGTCCTTGCCCGCCCTGGCACAGGCGTATGCTGTGAGTGGGTTTGAACAAGGTCAAGACAATGATCTGCTTAGCATTTCAGGTGTCCAGAGGGGAGCAGGGTAGGCTGCGATGGGGTACCAGGGCCAGCTGGAGCCTCCAGGGAAGTAGCCTCTTCCTTGGAGCAGTCTCAGTTAATTAACTTAGTGTTAATATTTGTGTGTGTGTCATGATATGAAACAGGTAAAAGAATACTATTCGGTCTAGGCTTGAGTTTCTTTATCTGTAACATGTAGATGTGGGACAAGTTGAGCTCTAAACCAGTTTAATTCAATAAACATTTTGAGAGAGCACCACACTAACTTCTGAGATTCAAAGATTAACAGAATGTGGTTTGGCCAAAATCATATATTTGAGAGTTTGTATTCTCACTGGAGAGACAAACAAGAAAGTCATCATCTTCCGGCAGTACAAGCCACACTGATAAATTTAAGGATGAATTATAATCAAAGTGATAGTAAAACTCAGAAGGAATGAATAATTCTAATTGCAGGAAAAACACACACACACACACACACACACACACACACACACACACACGGCTTCACAAAAGGAGGTGACATGTAGCCTGGATATGAATGTTGTATCTCCAGAAAAATCGATTAGGATTCAATCTGCAAGGCAAGGAGAGAAGGGCCTAAGAATCGTGGTCCTAAGCTTGGAGATGATTCAGATATAGAAAAGCTAGATTACTTCTTGTTCAAAATCACAGCACCTATTGCTTAGACAGAAATCAGCCACTTCTTCACAGGACCTCCTATGCAATAGCTGGGGAAATGGGATTAAATTCAAGTGTTTATATTTTCTTTATAGAAAAAAACCCCCACAAAAGGTCAAGGCATATCATCGTTTCATAGGGAAATAATAATCAATGGCTGAAAGAAGAGTGAGAAGGACACTCGAAAGCGATACGAAAAGCACCATCTTTTCCCCCGTTCCCTCAGCAGTGGCACAAGGCGTTGAATAAGATTCCTGAGAGGTGGACATGCATGGAAATCAGGCATTTGGCTCATCTATAATTGAAGAGAGAAATTAAATTGAAAGTGGCTCTCTAGACTTATTAAGAATGATAAGTGGCTAAGATAGGAAATATTAGGAAGTTCAGATCAACATAGTTATTGGTTTAAAATGAATGTGGGTGTTGGGAGTATAAGTAACACATGCTAATAGCACGCCAGTCAGACTATATGAAATAAGTTATACAATAGATCAACATATGAATCATTTACTCTCTCTTTGTTTTTAATGCTGAAAGTGTCAGATATAAAGATATTGAAAGGAATGGTGCAACGGACCCCTCATTACCCAACGCCCAGCATCAACGTTTATAAATACGCTGCCAAATTTATTTCATCTAAATTCCCCTCTCCCAACCCTTTGTTGGATTTGTTTAAAAATAAGAGTTTTACTGAAGTATAATTTACGTGCCATAAAATTCATTCATTATAATTACATAAATCACTGATTTTTAGTAACCTTACAGCATTGTGCACCCACCATCATGATGTAGTTTTAGATTTCTGTCCCCCCAAATAGTTTCCTCATGCCTGGTTGGTAGTCATTCACTGCTCCCACCTCTATAGCCTCAGGAAACTACTGATCTTTCTGTCTCTGTAGATTTGCCTTTTTTAGGTATTTCATATAAGTAGAGCCTACAATATATAGGATTTTGTGCCTGACTTCTTTCACGTGTTGCAGTATTTTTGAGATTCATCCATGTTACCTACATAATGGTAGTTTGTTTATTTTTATTGATGAATAGTATTCCGTTGTACGTATAGACAATATTTTAAAAATCCACTCACCAGTTAATGAACACTAGATTGTTTTCAGTTTGAAGTTGTGTATAATGCTGCTATAGATATTTGTGTACAAGTCTTTGAACATATGCTTATATATTTTCTGGTTAGATACCTAGGAATGTAATTGCTGAATTATTAATAAGCTTATTTTTAACATTTACAGAAACTTTCAAATTGTTTTCCATAAAGGCTGTGCTATTTTAATTCCTGCTAGCAATGAATGCGGGTTTTTCTCTTCATCATCGAAAGATTTTCACCATAGATGATCATGTCACCTGTGAATAAATACCATCTTACATTTTCTTTTCCAGTCTGATCCCCTTTACTTCTTTTTTTTTTTTTTTTAAATTGGTATTAAGGATTTGTTGTTCTTTTTTTTTTTTATTTTATTTATTTTATTTATTTTTTTAAATTAATTTATTTACTTTTTAAATACATTTGTCTCTGCCTTCCCCCAACCTCTTTCCCTTGCCCCCTCCCACCTTCCCTCCCTCAGCTCTTCCCCTTTGGTTTTGTCCATGAGTCCTTGCTATATGTTCCTTGACTTTCCCCTTCCCTTCCCTTTCCCCTATTTCCTAACTGTTGTACTGACTAACTCTCTGGAACAGTTGATGTAAGTTTTCTTTAGATGCCCCTTATTTGTAAGTCAGTTAATATGATAAATTACATGATTTTCAAATGTCAGACCAACTCTGCATTCCACATATAAATAACACTTGGTCTGATGTTGTCATTTTCATATATTTTTGACTCAATTTACTATTTTTTTGTTTAGATTTTGCATCTATATTCATCTAGGTTATTCATCTGTAAGTTTTCTTTCTTGTATAGTCTTTGTCTGCTTTTGGTATCAGGATAATTCTGGCCTTAAAGAATGAGTTGGGAAATATTCCTCCTCTTTGAATTTATAAAATGATTTTATTAGAATAGATATTATTTATTCATTAAATATTCATTTGAATACACCAGCAATTCATTTGGGCCTGGATTTTCATAGGTAAGAAGATTTAAAACTAGAAATTTAATTTCTTTTAAAGGTATCGTCTATTTAGGTTATCAATTTCTTTGTGAATGAGCTTTGGTAGTTTGTGTCTTTCAAGGCATTGGTTCAATTCACCTGATTTGGTGAATTTACTGACATAAAGTTGTTTTTAGTATTTCCCTATCCTTTCAATACCAGTAGAATTTGTAATGACATCACCTGCTCATTAATTGTGCCTTACCTATTTTTTTCTAGAGGTGTTTAAACTTTATTTATATACTTAAAGAACCATATTTTGAATTTATCTATTATTTATATTACTTTAATATTTTAACTTTTAGTTTTGTTGTTTCCTTCCTTCTGCTAACTTTGTGTTTTATTTGCTCATCTTTTTCTAAATCCTTATAGTACAAGTTGTGGTCATTTTTTGGAAACATTTCTATATATTCCCTAAGTCCTATTTTAGTGGCAATCCTATAAATTTTGATATTTTAAAAAAGATTTTATTTATTTATTTTGAGAGGGGAAGGAAGGGAGGGAGGGAGAGAAACATCGATGTGTGGGTGCCTCTCATGCGCCCCCTCCCAGGGGCCAGGCTTGCAGCTCTGGCACGTGCCCTGCACTGGGAATTGAATCGGCAACCCTTTGGTTCACAGGCCGGCACTCAATCCACTGAGCTCCACCAGCCAGGGCGAAACTTTGGTATGTTGTGTTTTCATTTTCATTCAGTTCAAATATACTTTCTAATTTTGATTTCTCATTTATTTATGAGACACTTAAAAGTATATTATTTGTTTCCAAATATTTGGGGGTTTTTCAGTAGTCTTTCTCATATTGATTTCTAGTTTAATTTCATTGTAGTTATAAAACTTACAAAAATTCTTTAAAATTTTTGGAACATGTTTTATGGCTTAGAACATGGATTGTTTGTTGTATGTTCCAGTGCACTTGAAGATAATATACTTTAAGCTATTGTTGGGTAAAATGTTCTATGTCAGTTAGATTAAGTTGGGTGATAAAATTGTTTAACTCATATGTTATATTGATTTAAGTCACCTTGATATATTACTTATTAAGAGAGGAGTATTGGCACCTGTAACTGTGATTGTGTATTTATTTATTCTCTTTGCAGCTCTATTAGTTTTATTTCAATGCATTGTTATAAGATGTATAGAATTGTTATATTCTCTTATTAACTTTGCCTTTTTATCATTATGAAATGAGCTCCTATCTCTACTCTTGGTAATGTTTTTTTATCTATAATTTGCCTGATACTAATGTAGCCACCACAACTTTCTTCTAATTAATGTCAGTGTGGAATATTTTTTGCATTATTTTACTTTTAAGCTATTTGTATTTTTATATGTAAAGTGTTTTTGTAGGCATCATATAATTAGATCATGCTTTTTAAATCCAAACTTAGACTTTTTTTTCCTTGTAGTATTGACATTGGATGAGACTGTTGATATGGTTAGCCATAAATCTATCATCTTGCTATTTCTTTTCCATTTGTCTAAATTCTTCTTTGTTCCCATTCTCCTTCTTGTGAAATCAATTGAGTAGTTTTTTTAGATTCCATTTTTTCTCCTTTGTTGGCTTATTAATGAATATTTTTTGTTTTCTTATTTTAATGGTTTCTCTAGGGTTTGCAGTATACATCTTTAACATATCATAGTTTATTTTCAAATGATATCACTTCTTTCTGCATAGGAATCTTATTATAGTACACTTTTGTGTGTTTTCATTCAGACTTTATACTATTAATTTTACCTATTTTATATACATATGTCATAAACTCTACAACCTATGGTCTTCTTTAACAGCTCCATTGGGGTGATAGAAGTGAATCTTTTTCCTCCCATTATCCTTTTAATATTGCTATTTCAAATTAATTGTTTCCTGCATGAAACTATTTACAGTAACGCAGATTATCTTTTTATACTTTGCCACAAATGTAATATTCTTAAAGAGGGAGGAAGGCATTGTCTTATAACTATGATCAGTTGGTATTTGGGTTGAACAGGAAAAAAAAAAATACCGTGGTCAGTTGAACATTTGTGCCTTGGGTGCAGAAGGAGGAAATGAACAGTTATTCCTTGTGTTTTTTATTTCACTTACATACTATTAGATGTACACATTTTAAATATTAGCCCCTCCATGAAATACTATAGCAGAATTTGTGTATCAAATGTGGGACATACTTTACTGTCCACAATTTTTATCAATTAAGTAAGAATGAAGGCAAATAGAGATCAACTTTTAATTAGGTATTACAATAGAACATTTGAATTTTCAAGTAGAATATGGAATTTTCAAGTAGGACACCAAACATTCAGAGGAAGGAAGAGAAAAATACCATCTGTGCATTACAAATAGACTAGTCATTCTCAGCTTAATGGGGGAAGCAGGAGTTTGGAATGTAATGGGAGAAAGTAATACCTCCTTAATAATAGTTATAGTTTCTGTACTGAAAGATAGCTTCAAGGAAGTGTATAAGCAACGGTGAAAGTGGTGATGGGAAAATGGAGACAAATATATTTGAACAATAAAAAAATTAAAAAAATTAAAAAAATTTATTCCGTATGGTAATGCTATCTGATGTGAAAAGAAAGTATCGAAGGGCAGACTTAGCAGAGACAAGGAAGGGGATCAGTACTGCCTGCCTGAACAGGGATCCTAATTTGCTAAGAAAAGTAACCATATTCTTAAAGAGAACATTCAAGGGGTTTTACCAGTTGGTGGTGAAGAAGAATTGCAAATTTACATCAAAACATCACTTTACATTAAAAATCATGCCTGTGTTAAATGTAGAGAACATTAAATACAGTTCTCTTTTCACAGTATGGGTTTAGTGATATTATAGGCTACAAGAGTTCTAGTTAAAGAGCCTCTCTAAATATTAATATATAAAGAAATTACTGAACTTGGAAGATGTATTCTACCATTGTGGTCAAGATTCAAGTGCTCACATTAGGCATGAAAAGTATAAATATTACTCTTTAATGAATGTTAATTTGCCTGGGTGAACTACAGGACAATACTATAATTTACAATCATTAGTGTGAACTCAATGTATATTGCTCTCTTGCATTACTATACAGATTATATTCACAGTAAAATTATATATTTGAAAATAATTTATATTTTTAAAAAGCATTGTAGAAAATTAACTTTCAAATCCTTTGAAATGATTATACTTTTTATAGTAAGAAGGAAAGCAATATTTAGCAAAGCACTCCACTCTTAGATCCTTCATGAAGAGAAAATTAATAAAATGATGCAAAGAAAACACTATTTTTCTAAGAACTTATTGCCAAGTTGTATTATTCTTTCCTCTTAAAGGTGTCAGTAGCCATATTTTTTACCATTGCTTCTAGAGGTGAATTCATTGGCCTTGTTTCCAATAACCTTAAAGCCTTAACATTCAAAAAGAATAGATAATGACATCAGTATAAACTCAAAATGGATAAAAGACTTAAATATAAGTCATGATACCATAAAAATCTTTAAGGAAAACATAGGCAGTAAAATTTCAGATATCTCGTGTTGCAATATTTTTGCCAATATATCTCCTAGGGCAATGGAAATAAAGGAAAAAAATAAACAAATGGGACTGTATCAAATTAAAAATCTTATGCACAGCTAAAAAAAAACCATAATCAAAATAAAAAAGGAATAGACTGTATGGGAGAACATATTTGCCAATGATACATCAGACAAGAGTTTAATCTCAAAAATATATAAAGAATGTATATGTCTCACCACCAGAAAGACAAATGATCCAATTAAAAAATGGACAATGGACCTGAATAGACACTTCTCCAAGGAGGACATACAGATGGCCCATAGATATGTAAAAAAAAAGCTCAACATCATTCATCATCAGAGAGATACAAATTAAATGCTGGAAACAGCCTAAGTGCCCATCAGTAAATGAGTGGATAAAAAAACTATGGTATATTTATATAATGGAATACTATGCAGCAGAAAGAAAGAAGGAACTCCTACCTTTCATGACAGCATGGGTGGAACTGGTGGGTATTATGCTAAGTGAAATAAGCCAGTCAGTGAAAGACAAATACCATATGATCTCACTCAGAAGAGAAATCTAATAAGCAAAGTAAACTAATGAACAACATAGAACCAGAGTCATAGGACCATGGAAGAGACAGACAGCTCTAAGTAGGAAAAGGGGAGAGGGGAGGGAGGGGGCCACTGAATGAAAGAAGGTGAAGGCTTAGTCAAAGAACACATATGAAAGACCCATGATCATGGACAATGGTGAGGGGACTGATTTTGGAAGAGAAGGGCAGGCTGGATGGAGTGGGATGAAGGAGGAAAATGTGGGACAACTCTAATAGCATAAACAATAACATTTTTAAAAGATTCTTAAAAAAATGAATAGAAATGCTTGAAAACTGTTTCACTGCGAATGTATGTATGAGTACACACTTGTTAATGTATGTGGGCCTTTCTTCTTATTGTAATGAATAAGATAAAAATTATTACAATAGATAAGATAAAAATAAGTCCCTGCCATACAAATGAAAAATAAAATCAGAACCAGCCAATTCCCTAGAAGGAATAGTAGAAAAATACAGACACCTGTAAAAAGAAGCACAAGAATAAAGCAAAACAAAACATTTAGAAAAAATGGTTCCTTATATTTTATGTCATTTTATTTTCCAAGAACTCTGAGAGGTTAGCAAGAAAGGTATTATGAGATAGAAAAGGAAAGCTCTGAGCATTTCTAAAGTCAGGCAACTCCCAGCCCTCACTATTTTCTCTCAAGATTGAAATTTAGGGAACATTTTTTTAAACGCTAGAGGTGTAGGAGACAAAGAACAGAAGAAAGAGAAACTGTCTTGAAGGTAACCAAAATCCTCAAAATTAGATAACTGACCATTTATGTAAGAATAAGGTTGTGAAACTGACTAGTAGTCATAAGCAATGTTTTGATGGGTGAAAAAGAATGTCAGAAACAAAGAAGTGAGACTATCTGTCACTGTTCATAGCCACAGAGTCACACATTGTTTACCTGATTTTCTTTTTTGTTATTAGTGTGAAGATATCAATTCCCTAAGTTATTACTCTTATAACCAAATGCCATCCAACACCTGCTACTAATGTATGCTGAGTTACTAGTACCAAATGAGGGGGTCACTTGGCAAAAGCAAAGGGAATGGAGAGCTCAGTTTTCTTTGAGTTCTTTCTTATGAAGAAAGCATAAGAAGGTCGTGTGCGGTTCCACGTGGTCTGGCAGTTTTTATTTGACTGCCAGTGCTCTCAGGCCCTTTGAGCACTACAACTTCGGCCTTGTTATGTTGTTCTTCACCAACCCTTCAAGAATAAAGGGACTTTCAATAGTGGGTGCGGGTGGTGGGTATCTTTCTTTGCCTCTCCAGGTTCTTCATTCACCATTCTTCAACACGCTCTGTCCTTGTCTCCTGTACTCAAGTTGAGCAGTGGATTTTGCCAACCTGTAGCATTGACAGAATGTAAGAGGAGGGAGGAGAGGCATGGAAGAAAGTGAGATCGTGATATTTATTTTTCAACCTCTTTCCCATGGGCTTCATGAGGGCTGGCCTTCTCAGTTGTCTAAACACACGGATTTCCTCAGATCCCTAAACTTTCACTCATACTGACCTCTCTGCCCAGAACATTTTTACCTCTTACCAATTCCTACTTCTATTTAAGTCCTGTTCTTCTTTTGCATCTTAACACAAGCATCACTGCTTTAGGGAAGCCTTTCCTGATTCACTAGATTTAGTTCGGACTCCTATTATATACTTTTCCTTTACAGCATTTAATTCAACTCTAATTTAACATTTTAACGGTGACTGTAATCATATAATCAACTAATCTATAAATTCCATAAGGGCAGGTATGATTTTCTAAGCAGCTTCTTATAGTATAGAAATTAAATAAACAACATCTTAGTATCAGTGTTAGCAATGGATTTTAAATATGATGGGGTAGGTAGACCCAAGACTGAGGTGGATAAAAAAAGATACACTTAGAAGAACTAAAAGGAATGAAAGTTTTTGGAGGATAAAAGATACAGATAATGAGAATTCACAGGCACCATCCCCTTAATCAGGGGGTGCCAACCAGATTTCAGCTCATCTATTATCTTGGATCTGCCATTCTTGTCTTCCAGGAATGATGTATTGAGAAGGATTCTGAGCTGCATTAGAACTCAGGTAAAAAAAATACTGTCATTGATTAATGATGTCTTCCCTGGGGTGGGAGAGTGAAGTGATGGCACATGCGCTATAGGTTTACCATGCCTGTCAAAAGGTATTGCCAAGAAATTGTGGTCCAAGTATTGATCTGCCAAAGATATGGGGTAAAGCTAGCCACTTTAAGAACGTCCACTGAATGAGCACAAATTTATTGAAAACAAGAAAGGAAAGCACACAAAAACTCAAATACCAAAGACAAAAAGTAAAACACAGTCAAGTGGGAGAAAGCTTATTGGTATAACAACTGATTTTGCCAAGATGCTTTTACTTGTGGTGGAACACCATACTTATCTTCCCCAGTTGCAGAAAGCATCATGGTATTAATTTCTTTTAGCACTTTCCACACACAATGTGATGTAGCTTTACATTTATTAACTCATTTAATTTTCATGGTACCCTATAAAATGAGTACTATTATTATCCCATTTTATGGATGAGAAATTGACTTCAGAGAGATTAAATAATTCAAAGAATCACTTAAAACACAATGCAAGAGCCAGGATTTTAATCTAGATTTATAAGATTTTTAAAAAAGACATATATTCTTGACATATGTATCTTGGAAGTTCTGTTTATACACAACTTTTTAGGAAGACCTTAATATGTATAATAAGATAAATGAAGTAAATGAAGTAAATTGACCAATAAAGAGCAAATGTACTCATATTTTTCTTGAAATACTGAAAGAACTAATTTTGCAGCTCTATAAGGACAGCTGAAAGGAATAGTTCATCATAAAACTATAATAATTTTTACCCCAGGTAATTTTTTAATGCAACTGCATGGTTAATTGATGGTTTGCTTAATTATTTTTGAAGTATCTAAGTAAAACTAATCAGTATGATGTTTCTACAGTCATTACTTTTCAATCTTTGATAAATAGTACTAATTGTGGCTTTTCCAATCTTAAAATGGTCCTAGGAGTCTATATGAATTCTTGAAAATTGCACCTTATAGCCACAATGAACTATATAAATTTTTGAAGTGACTCTCTATTTGGATTTAGTTTCCCTAAGAAAATATGTGTGTAATGAGTCCTGCCTTGAGAAGTGACTGTAGTTGATAGAAATTTGAATTTTTACAAGAAGTAAAAATTCTTTGAGTCTTTGCTAAAGGAAGCACTTTGATGGTAAGAACTTCATAGCTTCAGGCAAGATCAGATATTTTTCTAAAATAAAATTAGAGCACAAAAGACAACCACCCGAATGGGAGAAGATATTTTCGAACAGCAGCTCCAACAAGGGGTTAATATCCAAAATATATAAAGAACTGATATAACTCAACACCAAACAAACAATCTAATCAAAAAATGGGCCAGAGGACCTGAAAAGACACTTCTCCCAAGAAGACATAAAAATGGTTAATAGATATATGATAAGATGCTCAACTTCACTAACTAAGGAAATGCAAATAAAAACTGCAACGAGATACCACTTCACCACTATTAGAATGGCTTTTATCAATGAGACAAGTAATAACACGTGTTGGAGAGGTTGTGGAGAAAAAGGAACCCTCATTCACTGCTGGTGGGAATGTAAACGGGTACAGCTACTATGCAAAACAGTGTGACAATTCCTCAAAAAATTAAGAATAGCATTACTACATGGCCCAGCAACACCTCTTCTGAGTATCTACTCCAAACATTTTAAAATACTTATTTGTAAAGATTTATATACCCCTATGTTCATTGCAGCATTATTCACAGTGGTCAAGACATGGAAACAACTGAAGTGTCCTTTGCCACATAACCAGATAAAGATGTACATATATACAAAGGAATACTCCTCAACCATAAGGAAAGCTGAAATACTGCCCTTTGTGACAACATGGATGGATGTTGAGAATATCACACTAAGAAAAACAAGTCAATCAGAATAAGTTAAGAACCATATGATTCCATTCATACATGGGATATAAAAATGAAACTCATAAACACAGACAACAGTGTGGTGATTATCAGAGGGAAGAAGGATGAGGGTGTAATAAAGGGTAAAGGGGGCCAAATATGTAGTGATGGAAAATGATTTGACTTTGGGTGGTGGGCACATGATGCAATATACAGATCATGCATCATAGACATGTACACTTGTAATCTATATAATCTTATTAACTAATGTAACCCCAATAAATTTAATTGAAAACATAGAGCAGCCTCTAGTACTACTAGTCTTCTGTCTTTCATAAGCATGAGAAATATTGTAAATGACAAGAGAAAACCAAGGGCTGGATGTAGTGACTATGTTTGACACTTTATTCTGTACAGGTGGAATGAATTTCTTTTTCTATACCAAAATGATATTCAGTCATTAATTCTTGTCAATGGTTCTCCCTGCCTCTGTCTCTCATTTAAAATTTTTCTGTACAGTAATCTGTTACCCCAAGGTGCCTTGTCATGTTGCCTAACCCAGTCTGCTACACCAAGGATGACACTTGAAAGAAAGCAGTTCTGTTGTGGTATTCTGCCATCAGCAGATAGTTGTAATTGTAAAACTCCCAATTTATCGTGTGAGCTCTGGCTCTCCACCAGGAGTTGTCAGTTTTTCTGTAAAGACATTGTGGGCCATGTGGTCTATATCACAACTGTTTAGCTCAGATGTTGTAAAATGAAATGGTCAGAGACAAAATATAGACAAATAAATGTGACTATGTTCCATTATAACTTTATTACAAAACCAACAGAAGGCCATATATGGTAGACAGACTACAGTTTACCAGCTTATGCTTTGTTCTTCCCCTCAGTCCAAAATTCATCATTTCCTCCACCCCTGTGAAGATTATACAGGTAGAAATCCCACAAGAGCTACTTTTGGCAGACATAATTAGGTTTTTCAGTGACACTAAACAAATTATCACCAGTCTTCTATTTGGGATCTGAAAAAGACCTTTGAAGTATCAAACCATGGATGGGATTTTTTTTCTCCTCCCTCCCTCCCCTCTCTCTCCTTCCTTTCTTTTTTCCTTCTTTCTTCCCACCCTGTCTGTCTGTCTCACATCAACAAATATTTTTTGAAGCCCAAGTGGATGTTAGATGCTAAAAATATGATAATAATAAGACCTAGCTTTCTGACTTAGAGATGCTTTCAGTCAATAAGAGAGAAGGTGGAATAAAGAGACCATTTCAATACAGTGTTTTAGATATTACAATAGAAGTATTAAAAGAGTATTATGTGAACAAACAGCCTTGGATGAACAGTGAAAGTTTTTCAACTGAATGAAACAGTTAAGCTTAGATCTAGAAGATGACTATCAGCCAGGCCAATATCAGGGAAATGTAGTCCAGAAAGTGCCCTCACAGACAGGGTTTCATAACAGGTCATGAGTTACGGGAAACTATGTGGAGTTCATTGAACTGCAAGAACACTCAGAGCTCAGAGTACGAAATGGGATTGATGAAGGATGAAGCTGGAGAGGATGTCATGGACCAGCCCACAAGGGACCTTATGGGCACCCTAGTTCAGATCACCCTAAATTTTACCCAGAGAGCTCAGAAAGCCCTGTAGCTTGTTTTCTGATCCTAAATGCCACTCCTCTTCAGCCTATTCATCGTATCATTGCCAGAACGATCACAGTCTAATGTAGTTCACATTTATCTCTACTTAAACCTCTTCAATGGTTCCACATTACTTTCATAATTATTTTCAGCCACTTAATATAAATAAAGACCCCAAATTCCATCATGATCTGACCCTGACTGTATCCTCAGCCTCATCATTGGTGAGCTCCATCTCCATGTTCTGGTTGTTCTTTTGTTTTAGGTCTTTAATGCCTCCTAGGAGTTTTTAAAGTAATATTTTTGTTATGTTTATTCCTAGGTACCATAGACACCTTATGACATTTGTTGCTATTTAAAATGGTATCTTTTGTTTTAATTACATTTTCTAATACCTTGTCATTGGTATAGAGATGCAGATGATTTTTGCATATTGATGTTGTGTCTAGTACTCTTGCTGAACTCTCCTAGTAAATCCAGTTGTTTGTCTATGCATTCTTTGGGGTTGTCTATGTAGACAATTCATATTAACTACAAATAATTTAGTTTTGCTTTTATTCTATCTTTTTATATTCCTGCCTTTTCTTGTACCTTTGACCTCCCTAGTACCTCCAATACAATGTGGGATTGATGTGGTATTAATGGACATACTTGTCTTGTTCCTGATTTTAAAAAATTGGACTGCTTTCAGGTTTATATTGAATGTGCTGTTTGTTTTAGGGTTTTAAAGATATCCTTTATCAGAGTAAGGAAATAAATTTTATTCTTAGTTTGATATGAATTTAACACAAATGTTAAATTGTCCTGATTATTCCCTCTGAATCTATTAAGAGGGTCATATAATGGAATGTGAAGGATAACAAATAGATTTGCTGATGTTGGATCAATTCTGAACTTCTAAAATAAATATAGCTTTTAATAATACATTAATGGGCTACATCTATTAATATTTATTTTTAGGTTTCAATTATATCTTCATAATTGAGATTAGTCTGTAATTTTTTATTTTCATAAGGTTCTTATCTGGGTGCTAACCTGATAGGATGAGTTGTGGAGAGTACCTTTTTTTTATAGCTTCTAGTAGACTTTGTGAAAATAACTGCTTTTAAATTTTGGTAGAATTTACCTTAAAACCATCTGAACTTGGTGTCTTATTTGTGGGTATATATTAATTACTCATTCAATTTTTAAAAACAGTTTAAGGACTCTTCTTTCTATGCTTAGTTTTAGTTAAGTTTTTCCTAAAAATGTATTTTGGTCTATGTTTTCAAATGTGTTCTTATTGTCTTTCTTTTGTACATCTTTGCTGTAACAGTTTATTCTCTTTTTTATTTTAAATATTTTTGTTTTTGTTTTCTTTTGCTTATCTGCGCCAGTTTTGCCTGAGGTTTATAAATTTTACTGGGTCTTTCATTGAAACCAAATTTTAGCTTTGTTGATCTTTTCATTTTATGTTTTTTCCCCCCAATTTCATTAATTTGTTACTAGGTCTAAATATTCTTCTTTCTACCTTCTTTTGGTTTATTCTTTAATGCTCTTCTTAACTTAAAGAGGAAATGTAGCTTATTTACTTTTAGTCTCTCTTTTATAACATGAGCATTTAAACCCAAAAAGGTTTCTTTCTCATATTTCTTTGCATACAACCCCCAATGTATTAGAGAAACAGGATAAATGATATAAGAAAAGATTTATTATAGGATTAGGCTTACACACTTAGCAAAGCTAAAAAGTTCCACAATGTGCTGTCCACAAGCTGGAGAGCCAGGAGAGTCAGTTGTGTAAAGCAGACTGAATCTGAAGACCTGAGAATGGTGTTTGTGTGGCTGGTGGTGTAAGTTCCAATCTGAGTCTGAAAGCTATAGAGCCAGGAGCTCCAGTGCCTGAAGTCAGGAGGAGATGGGAGTATCAGATCAAGCAGGGAGATCAAATTCACTTTTCTCTGCCTTTTAGTTCTATTCAGGCCCTTAACGAATTAGATGCTGTTCATCCACACTGGGGAAGGCTATCTGCTTTATTCATGTCACCAAACACAAATGTTAGTCTCTTCTAGACACACCATCAAAGATACACCCAGATACAGTTTTACTAGCTATCCCTTACCCCAGTCAAACTGATATAAAATTAACTATCACTCAGGTTTTGAGATTTTTTTATTTTCTTACTTATTTAGCTCTGAATATTATCTAATTTTTGTTATGATTATTTGTCTATGAAATATTTATAAAGGCTTTAAGATATCCAAATACATGGGGTCTTTACAGATGTATTTTGTTTTATGTGTGTTAACAGAATGGTCTGATGCAAAGTAAAGAAATTGTGTACCTTACATGTACCTACATACAAAGTCTATGTTTTAAGTTTTATTCTATCAGTTCTTCTTATCTCTAATATTTCCATGGCCACAAAAACGATGGAACAGGGGCATGGAGGAAGAAGGTCTGCAAGGGCCAGAAAACAGAAATTAATTGGAGAGAAAAAGTTGAATATGATTTCTGTATGTCCACTTTGATGATTTTACTTTTGACTAACTAGGTTTAGGAATATTTTTTAAAGCTGTTTAAGACCCTGATCTAGTTGACTGTTCTACTAAGACTAGTGGCTTTTGGGAGGAATTAACAAAATCCATAACAAACCTAAAATGAAAGTATTTTATTATCTTCTATTAAACAAAAGAAACAGAAGCAAATGAGGAGTAAAACAGATAGTGAAGATTTAGGAAAAGAAACACTGAGAAGTTCAAAGACTAACATTAATTACATCAGATGTTTACAGGATTTAATTGATCTGATCCTACAATAATGCAACTGCATTTCTCAACCTCCGAAATATTATTTATTAGAAGTTTCTTTTAATCAGCATGCAGATAGGAATTGGTTCCTGAAAGCAACGGGCTAGGACTAGAGAAAACGTCTCACATAATATGTCTTTGCTCCATTTCTTCTTAAAGACTATACTTTTTCACTGTTAATAGGATAGCAGCATTCTGTGTTATCCTGCTCATTAATCAGTCAGTAGCTTCATTGATTCCTGGGAGGCAACTCCATTCGGAAAACTACCAAGATAACAGATCCTCCTGCTTATAGAACAGCCACACCTGAAGCAGCAAAGACTTATCAGAAAGCCCATAATCTCTTCTTTTCTGAGAAAAAGTACTTTGGCAAAACTTTTAAGTACATTGATGTCTTTATAATAGGAAAACAAAAATCTTATAATTTTTTTTTTTTTGGTAAGATGGAATTTTGGAATAATAAACAAGGTTAAAGATAGTAAATTTCTCATTGTTTTTAAAGAAAAGAAAGAGAATATATATATATTCAGATCTATAGTGCTTTTCTGACTCAAATAGAAATTTGAAGACATTTTAATCTTTTGCAAGTTTATTTTAAATTTATAAACAATAAAATTCAAACTTTATATTGTGTAGTTATAAGATTTGACAAACACATAGAGTCATGTAATTACTTCCATGCTCTAGGTACAGAAAAGCTTCAATAACACCTTTCCAAAATGTCCTCAGGCTGCCACATTATAGTCAGACTTATTTCTTTAATCCTTGATACTACTGGTGTGTTCTCTATCCATATAGTCTTGCATTTTTTCAGAATGTCAGATTAAAAGAATTATATAGGAATACTTTTGACCCTAACTCCTTTCAGCCAGCATGATATATTTGAAATATATGCATGTTGTTGTAGGTATCAGTAGTTCATACCTTTTTTAAAAAGTAATATTACTTTATATAGACATAACATAATTTAATTTTTATTTTTCTCCAGATGAGGGGCATTTGGGTTGCTTCTGGCTTTTGGCAAATCAAGCTGCTGTAAACATTTGCCAGCAGGTTTTTTTGTGAACATGTTTTTGCTTCACTTGCATAAATATCTATGAATGGGATTTGTGGGTAGAAATTCACTTTATGCTTAACTTTATAAGAACTGCCAAAATATTTTCCTTAGTGGCTGTACCATTTGACACTTCTACTAGTAATGCTCTTCTGCATCTTTGATGGAGCTTAGTATTGCCAAGTGCTTCTGCCTTTCTTTTTCTTTCTTTCTTTCTTTCTTTCTTTCTTTCTTTCTTTCTTTCTTTCTTTCTTTCTTTCTTTCTTTCTTTCTTTCTTTCTCTCTAATATGTGAGTAGTGGTATCTTATCCTATTTTTAATTTATATTTCAATCATCAAGGAGTAATGCTTTTGATTATCTTTTCCATCTTATTTGCCATCTGTGTATTCCTTTGGGTGGGGTGTTTGTTTAAATCTTGTGTCCATTGTGTACTGGGTTTTCCTATTGTTGAGTTTTGAGGGTTCTTCATATATTCTGGATACAAATCCTTTGTCAGTTATGTAATTTGAAAATATTTTCTCTGAGTCTGTGGTTTGTCTCTTCATTCCCTGAATGTCTTTCACAGGTTAAATATTTTTAATTTTTATGAAGCCAATTAATCTTACTTTTCTTTTATAGATTATGCATTCGATGTCACACCTAAGATGTCATTGCTTATTTCAGTTCTCAAAATTTTCTGTTAAAGTTTTACATTTTACATTTATGTCTATGCTCCATTTGGGTCAACTTTTATTAAGGTGTACAGTATATATTAAGGTTTATTCTTTTGACTATTAATGACAAAATGTCCCAGCACCACTAGTGGAAAGACTACTCTTTCACCATTGAATTGGCTTTGTATTTCACTCAAAAATCTGTTGCACTTTGTGGACAGGTCTATATTTAGACTCTCTATTCTGTTTTAATGATTTATGTGCCCATTCTTTTATCAAAACCATACTGACTTAGTTACTGTAGTTTTATAATGGATTTTAAATCATGTCTTATTAATCCTTTAACTTAAATTTTATTTTTAAACTTCAGTCCTTCTAGTTATTTTGATTTTCCATAAGTATGATGTATCTTTTTTATCTTTTTACTTTTAATAAATCTATCAATATATAATTCTATTTCAGTTCTATTTCTATAGGCAGTTCATAATTGAGTCTTAAATAAATCTATTCTGATAATCTTCATTTCTTAATGGGTGTATTGTGTTAGGAAAACTGGATATTCACATGCAAAAGAATGAAATTGGATTTTTACTTTACACCGTTTATAAAAATTAACTCAAAATAGATTAAAGACCTAAGAGTAAGATCTAAAACTATGACACTCCTAGAAGAAATCATAGGGGGAAAGCTTCAGGACATAGGATTTCTTGAACATGACATGAAAAATACAGGCAACAAAATAAAAAGTAGCCAAATGGAACTTCATCAGACTGAAAAACTTGCAATCAAAGGAAACAATCAACAGAATAAAAAGACAACCTACAGAGTTAAAGAAAAATATTGCAAATCATATATCTCATATGGACTATATCAGAATATATAAGGAACTTCTACAACTTAACAACAACAAAAGACAAATACCCAATTGAAAAATGGGCAAAGGGACTTGAATAGATGTTTTTCTGAAGAAGATATACAAATAACCAATAAACACATGAAAAGATGCTTACCATAAATAATCTTTAGGGATTTGCAAATCAAAACCACAGTGAAATATCAATAGAACCAGAGAAAGCATTTGTCAAAGTCCAACAACCATTCATGAGATAACCTCTCAGTAGACTAGGAACAAAGGGGACTTTCACAACCTGATAAAGTCTACCAAAAACCTGTAGCTGACATATTTAATCATGTTCCCCATGCCTTAAGTGCAGAATCATTTGGAATGCATTTTGTGTATTGAGCTCACTTCTAATTACATTTATGTCTTATTTTCCTCTTCTTGTCCTATTTTCCTCATTCTCTTATTAAAGGTTTTATAATTTATGAGCTGATGTAAACAACCTAAAGTCCTTTTGAAACAAATCATAGATATAAATAAATAAAATATAGCATGTTCTTTGATTAAAAAAACACTGAATAGCCTGCAGATATTGATTCTTCCCAAATAATTTATAGTTTTAATGAAATTCTAATTAAAGTCCCATTTCAGAAGTAGGCAACATAATTCTAAATTAACTTCATAGGAATCAAGTGATGAAAATACCTGAGAAAATGTTTAAGGGAAAGTGAAATCACCACTGATATGAGTGAACTTGCCCTATCATATATTCAAACATTTTTGGAGCTGAAATCATTAAAATAGTATGGGCTTTACATAATTCTGGCCAGAGAGAGTAATAAAAATATACATGTTAGTATATGGCAAAATAAATATCACAAGTTAAAGTGGATTGGATAAATTAGTGATAAAATGGCTCGAAGAAAAATACTTATTTCATATCATATCATATATGAAACAAATTCCAGATACATTAAAGGATTTATACATTTAGGGAATAACATACAAATCTAGAAGATATACATTGAGCAAATCTTTGTGAGAAAAGTTTTTGACATATAAGCAGTAGCACATACTTTGCTTCTTCTAGTCAGAAGAGACAGAATACAAAGAATAATAATCATACTCTATGTTTATATAGAATAAAGATTAATTTATTAATATAGTAAAAAAATTAAGGGAGGAGAGATGGTATTGTAAGGTGAAACAATAGGGAATTGATAGAATTTGAACTTGGAAGTCCAGGCCTAGAGTTCATGCACCCAATTATTATTATATATACTACACTGGCAATTTAAAAAATGATTAGGGAGTAAGGAACCAAGATGGTGACATATGCTAATTAACTCAATGGTGGGAATTCTTTCACAAGGTACATGTATATCAAGTCGTGCTGCCTTGTATCTACAAATATAGCATTTTTTTGGGTCAATTATACCTCAGTAAAGCTGAAAAAATTAATAATGGTAGTAAGGGAAAGTTTTGCTCAGATGGTGACATTTGCAAAACGACCTTAGAAAGGTATGAAATCAATTCATGTGGCTCTCCTGCAGCAGAATTTTTTGTGCAAAGGCAACACCAAGTACAAATGCCCCGTGTTGCACTTGAGGAACAATAGAGGGCAGTGTGTGTTGGGACGAGGGAGTCACTGAGAAAGGAGAACGCCAGAGTGAGAAGAGAACGCGGAGCCAGAGGAAGGCAGGTCTTTGGCTCTTACTCTGAGTCTAATGGAAGCAACTGTGAGGTTTTAACCAAGGAGTTGACTAAAAAATTCTTATGTTGTACAATAGCTCTGACTATTGTGCTGAAAATAGACTGTCAACAGGACAGTTAGAAGCAGGAGACTAGATGTGAAATCTCTGAAAAAACCCAAGTAAAAGATGATAGTACCTTATACCAGGGAAGTGGTAAGAAAGTGGAGAGAAGTTGTATAATTCTGGATGTATTTTGAAGTTAGAGATGGCAGGAATGCTGACAATAGAGGGGTATATATTATAATAATTAGTTGCACAAATTCTAGAGCTGGACTTGTGAGCTCAAATTCCAACTTTAGAATTTGCTAGCTATGCACCCTGAACAAGAAGCTCTGGCTTAGTTTTCAAATTTTAAAATGTGGAGAATGACAGCGTCTACACACATGGTTATTTTGAGTACTTAAGGAGATAATCTATATAAAGTGCATAGAATAGTGCCAGGCAGATAGTAACTACTACATAAAGTAGAAGTATTATTGTACTTGGGAATATGAGATAAAGAGTTGGATCAATGCTGACACTGGAAAATCCTTAAAATATAAATTATAAACTATTGAGTTAACTATATCTGGTTATAAAACACACAAAAAAATGTGTAACATAACCCAAATTAAAATTGGAAAGTTATTTACATATGCATACAAAAGAATTTTAAAAAGAAATATTTTCCAGTGGATCGCCCTAGATAACAATATTGTGGGTAATTTATGTTCTGATTATTTCCCAAATTTTCTGCAATAAATATACAGGTTCTTGTACAATCAGAAAAAAAGTTATTGAAATTTTTAGAAAATAATTTATTTTAAAAAATGAAACAAAAGTCACCCTATTTTTATCTTATAAATAAAACAAGTAGGTGAATAAAATAAAGAGTAGAAGGGGGGAAGAAAAATATTTCCTTGAGGTGATTGGAAAATAGTTGGAAGAGAAATGAAAAGTAAATGACTATGTTAGAAAAGATTATACAAATTTGTATCGACTGAATTCTAAGTAAAAACATCAAAGAAAAGAAGGCTCCCAGAGTGCCTGTCATCTCTGAGGTTTAGGAACATCTGTAGAAACAGGCGTCTGGTGAGAGAGTTCCTCAGGTGGCCACTAGGGGGTTCCTGTGGTCCAGGAAGCCTCCTAGGCCAGGAGAAAGCCTCCCGCTGGTGGCGAGAAGGACCTGTCCACAGGGAGGGAAGAGAAAGAAAGGGAAAGGCTTGTCCACATTTGTGTAGTATATTCCTGTATCTTCGTATCAGTGAATGTTAGACCTGGAAGGGACTTCATAAATTTTCCAAACTATGTCCTCATTTTCAAGTTAGAAGCTTACCTGAAGTTATACAGCTGGTGAGACATTGGGTAATTCTTGGATAATTGGGTAATTTATTTAATCAGTGCTTTTCCTACCATTTCACACAGTTAGAAACCCTGGGACAGTGGGTTCATAGACCTGACGTCACAGCATTGAAACCCCAAAGTGATTCAAATGTTGAAAGTGATCTCCAGGATTTTTCTCTCAAAATAATAATAATAGCATGTGATCTTTGGAAATATATATACTGTGTCTGTTGCAGCTACATTGTGTTTTCATGTAGAGCTTAGTTCAATTCCAGTGATCAACTCTGTCACATAAATGGCCATTACTCACAGTTTGATAGTTACAAATAATTTCTTTTTTCTTTCCCATCTTAGACAACGCCAGGAATTAACTGTTACAGCCAACTTTGTTGGTAGTAAAAAAAGAAACAAACAAAAGTACCAAAATACATGACTTTAAATTGGTCATAACCTTTTAAATCAATTAAGTTAGGTATAGCCGTTTAAATCGATAAAGGTAGGTGTAACTTTGGGTTCTGGTCTCTACCTGCACCTATACCCAGTACCCTCATTGTTTATAGCTTCTCCTGCCTCCCCCCTCAGAAATTCATCCATACCTCCTACTGCTGTTCCCTGGTCCTCATTGCCCAGTGCCTTCCTCCCTTGTCAAGTGCAGCCTCCTACTTTTCCTTCATTATGTTTCATTCATTTGAACCACAATATTTATTTAACTTCTCTATAGCAAGTTTTTGCCCAAGAAGCTTTGGAGCAACACACAGCAAAATGAGTATTTCATTAATTTCAAGGAATTAATGGTTTAGTGGGGAGGAAAAGGTGCACACAAATAGCTAAAATGCAAGCTGCCTATGGCTCATGATGGCAGTGGCACAACTAAATGGTAAGAAATTCCTAGGTGGTTGGTATTGCTTCTCACTAGAAAAATTCTGTACAGTTTCACAGGAGGCTGATATTTAACTAGGGCTTTAAAGGTGTAGACAGATGTGCTCAGATGGAGGACCTGGGTCCCCCCTGCCACAATCCAGCTTTCCCATGTGAAAAATGGATATTAATACACATTTATCCAGCTTTAATGCATCTCTGAATATGTGGTAGTTACATTTACCCTCCCATGGGAAAGTTTTGTTAACTCATAGAAAGAAAAGACATTAATTCTGGACAGTTCCATCAACAAATCAGCTGGAAGAGGAGGTAAACTGTCAGAGAAGCTTCCTCCCTGGCTCCATCTCAACTTTACACATCAAAGGGCAGCTGTAACAGTTAAAGATCATTTTGCAAAAGTTGGTCACACTGGAGGAGTGCAAGGGGTGATAATGGCCAACAGTGAGTCAGAATACTTTGAATCTACTAGGCAAAGGGGCTGGTTAGTAGAACCATTTTATATAATATAAACATCAATAGAATTGGCAACTAACTAGACAGAGCAGAGCCAAGCAAGTGTCCTATTGTGTTAGGCAAGAGAGAGAGAATTGATTAGAATATTTTTTAAATCTTCACCTGATGATTTCTTTTATTGATCTGAGAGAGAGGAAGAGGGAGAAGGAGAGACACTGATGTAAGAGAGTAGCATTGATCAGTTACTTCCCTAATGTGACCCAACTAGGGATCGAACCCAGAACCTAGGTATATGCCCTGACTGGGAATCGTACCCGCAACTTTTTAGTGCACAGCATGACGCTTCAACCCTGACAGGACTGACCAGAATTTTAAGTCTTTGCAATCACTGTCAGTCAAGGACATGATGACCTTCTGATGGAAATCTATTTGGTGAAGGATTAGAAAATGGAAGAAATGCTTGGCATGCTGTTTCCATTGTAAGACAAAGATGGAATGTATCGAATCCAAGGTCCTATTCATGGCCTTTCCCCTGACCTGGGGGCAATGGCTTAATGAGTTATGGGCAGCAGATTCCTCTTCTAACACACAGTTGACAGTATCTGCTAGTAAGGGTACGCTCTCCTGGCCAGGAAGCATGCTCCAGTCCGTTGGTGTCCACACAAGTCTTAGCAATAAATCAGAGTAGCGTAAGCAACAAGTTGCGTTAATGTTAATTTTTAAAACCACATCAGAAACCAACAACCAAATCAGGTAGAGCCAGGTATACTAGAGGGCACTTGCAAAGCCCTGTAAACACAGGAGAAGACTAAAGTGATTTTAAAATATGAGAGCTCTGAGAGTGGGGACATGGAATGATTACAAAATTGTATTCATTGGGCCCTTAAATGAGCAGCTATTTCTTTTTCTGAGAAACCCACAGTACATTTTCAGGCAACGTAAAACCATTTCCCTGCCCTTAGCAGATGCACCGCAGCCAGTTTCCTGGGTCTGGGGTAGTATTTTCAAAGATTGGTGCTAATAAGATTAGCATCACCTATACTGTCTTCCCTGACTACTTTCTGTTTGTTGTCCCTAGAATAATTCTCTTCCATAGCTCCAGGCAACAAGCTTCGGCTGCAAGCTGCCAATGAAAGTGTTTGTGTGGGAGGAGAACTGAGATATATTGAGTCGTATACGTGAAACCTATATGATTTTGCAAACCAATGTCACCCCAATAAGTTCAATTTAAAGAAAGGTATAGGATTATTCAGGAAAAAAATCCAAATATGTGAAATTCAGATACCACTAATGAGGAATTAGTATTGATGTCTTTATGCCCCAAGAATAATAAATAAAAGAGCCTCTCAGAAGAGAAGTGGAGTGTTCAGGAGATGGGTCATTAGTCCATCAGACTGTTAACAAGTAAGGCTTCACAGTGGTATCATCCTTGAGTTGAGTCCCTTGGGGATTGTGTTAGTTATCTATTGCTGCATAACAAATCATTCCAAAGTTTAGTGGTTTAAAACAACAAACATTATCTCTTAGTTCCCAGGGTCAGGGATACTGACAAGGCTTACATTGGCGCCTGCCTTCCTGTTTATCACAAAGCTACAATCCAGGTATCAGCCAGGGCCCTCAGGTACCAGCAGTTATCTCAAGGTCCAACTCACAGAGGACCTACTTCTAAATTCAGTCATGTGGCTGTTGACAAGCCTGGATTCTTGCTGGCTGTCATCTGCAGTTTTTTGCCATGTGAATCTCTCCATAGCTCAAAACACTGCAGCTGGCTTATCTCAGAGAGAGCAAGTCAAGAGAGAGCAAGAGAGGGCCCAACGCAAATCACGGACTTTCGAAAAATCCAATTGCAGATATGACATCCCATTACTTCTGCAGTACTTTATTCATTAAAAGTGAATCAGTTAGTCTATCCCAAACTCAAGGGTTGGGAATTACACAACGCCATGAGTAGGAGAACATGGGAATTCTGGGGAGCCACCTCTGAGGTTTCCTACAACAGAGATGATTGCTAGCACTCTAAATAGTTAGAGTATGTTGGCGAGCAGCACACAGTCTGCTTTATTTAACATTAAGTCTGTGCTGATAATGGGGCAGTGGGAAGAGTGTACTGTCATTGGAAGACCAGTGAGCTGCCAGAGAATCTGCATTTTTGTTCGAGCTTCATCACTTAAAGTTACAGGATGTGCACTCTGAGGATTGTAGGAGGAGTATCTGGTCCTTATAAATGTCCCACTCTACTGCTTTAAACTTCTGCTGGAGATTTCCTAAAGTACAAGGAGAGTTAACACAACTTTTTCATCTCTGTACTGGGAACTGGAGGTGTGGATGAAATCTGTCTGCTACAAGGACACATTTTGGTTTTTTATTTTATGTAATATCTTAAAACGTTATGTGAATTTCATGTCCTCTTTTGTAATATACTTGCTTCTTATACTTAAATATGTCACTACTAAGTCAAATGATATGCCCTGAAGATTGTGTTTATCTTATCATCTTAATGTGTTAGCACAGCATGCATGCTGCCCACTGAGGATGAAGACCCTTCCAGGGGTTTGTTGACAAACTGGTTGTGGAAGGAAGGAAGGAAGGAAGGACGGACAAGAGGGAGGGAGGGAGGGGGGAGGGGGGAGGGAGGAATGGGGCTCTGGTTTATAGTGTTTGTCAATTTTCCTGGTGTAAAGATCTCTACCAGGTCTGATGTATTGAATGTGGAGTTGGGAAATACTGGTTACAATTGGATCTTGAAAGCAGCTCTGAGCTGGCTCTCACACTGCTGAGTGTCATTTTATCTCCTTGAGCTTTTGTTGGTCATCTGGAAAATGAGGATAGCACTTTTGGCCCAGCCATTTCAAAAGATAACTGTCTAATCATTTGCAGGGAAACAATATTTTAGATCAGGGGTTCCCAACTTCAGGACCGTGAACTGGTACCGGTCTGGGCCTCTTAGGAACCAAGCAACAACACAGGAGGTGAGCTTGAATGTAATGCACTTGAATCATCCCGAAGGTACCCTCCCACCCCCCACTCCCCTCCACCCCGTCCATGGAAAAATTGTCTTCCACAAAACCAGTCCCTGGTGCCAAAACGATCGGGGACCACTGTTTTAGATAACTAAGTTATAAAAGTTTTAACAAAATTAAACTCTAGCTGGGTTAAATATTAAAATGTAGAGATTGAAACAAATTTAATATAAAATGTGCATGAATATTATAAAGTGGGGAGGAAAAAGACTTCTTAAGCATAATAATCAAAACATAAACTGTAAAGGAAAATATTGATAGAATAAAAGTATCTCCACTTTATGGCAAAAAAATATAAACATAAATAAAGTACATAGGTATTTCTGCAGAAAGTAAGAAAATAATATTAATAATTTTAATACTATAGTATTTCCTACAACTTCTAGGATTCCTTGACATATATAGCTATTATTTAGTCCACAGAATAAGTGTTGAGGTAAAGAGTCATCATGATCATTAGATGTAAACTGCACAGCCTGCGTCTCAGAACCGAGTTCCCCTGCTCCAAGTGTTATTTTAGGGAAAATAGCAAACAGTTGCTATTTCTGGATTAATCACTCTGTCTAGGCCTCCAGTCATATCCTGCAGTTGTTAAACTGGGCCAATTTATTTTTTTTCCTCAATTTGTTTTTCACCGAGAGACCCTAATAACTTGAAAGACGTTCCATACTAAAGGAGAATTACACTGATGAGAAAATTTGTTTGCTGGCCAGGAATCACTAATCATCATCCAGCAAACATTTACTGTCACCACCTGGGTTGTTTTATTTTCTGATGTTGACTTATTTTCTAAATAATGGTGTTGTCATGAATTGAATTATCCTAATGGAAAAGGAATTATCAGTATGATACATTATTGCTCTATATTCAGAAGATCTGACATTTTAATATTTGTACTATTTAGTAATGTTTCCTCCAACATAAAGCCATGCAAACATATTTAATTAATTTGCAGGTGATAGAATGGCACATTTTTCACAAATTGCAGTAAGCAAACAAACTAGCAAAGAAACAAACGATTCCCCATATCAGGAAGCTGCAATAAAAGTGAACTTTATAATAAACTTCCCCATTGGGACAAAACAAAATAAAAAATTCTTTCTATATAATAAGGAACTAACAAAATGCAAACAGTACAGAAGGTTTATTCTCAACATAAAGTCTATGTTTCATTTTTTTAAAGTAACTATTTGTAGTTAGTCAGAAGAGGAGGATAGAAAAGCTGCCAAGAGGAGACCAGACAATGTCAGTTACTTTTCCCACCTCTCCTTCCTCCAGAACTAAAGATTATTCTCTCCCTTCTCAGCAACAGAAGTGGAAAAGAGCAGGGTTCTCAAAGTAAGGTAGGAAGCAAGCCCAGTTTAGGGATGGAGGGGCGCGGTAGAGCATGTGTAGCGGAATGGAAGAAATGAAGAGTGAGGCACTGAGGATGACTGCGTCTGGGGAGAAAGGCATAGGGTCTGGGGCTGGGGTGCATATTCTAGCGCTCCAAGGAGCTACCACGTGGTTATATAAAGAGATTGATACCCTGAGGCTTCCTGCTGGTGGATGATGAGTCTGGGTGGATCATCCAATAGAGGTACCACAATTAACAGTGCGCATCCTTGTCCCCATTCCCTCTGTTTATTTGGATCTCTTACCGAGAACCTTATTGACCCTTCCTCAAGGTTCCATGTGTGGGAGAGACAAGTTTTTTCACACCCCCATCCACTGCCCCATCTCTGATTGCAGACTAGCTACTTGACCTCTTCAAGTAAAAATGACCGGAAGACCCCAAAACTGTGTTGGCATCACCTGACTACCCAGTAAGCCAGGCCACCCTGACGACCAGTCCCTAGCAAGACTGCAGGTGTATTTCATCCCTCTGTATGTTTTAGGTTAGCACCTAGATTCAGGAAATTGTCTTCATTTTGGTTTTATCAAACTATAACTAGGTCAGCTTTGGGGTTCACTTAACCTTTCCTAAAGGAAACAGGCTTCAATTCCTGTATTGTTTCATTAGTGAGGTCAGAAGCCGCGACAGAGGGGCCAGAGCTTCATTTGTGTGGGGAACAAGAAACTGTAGGTTTAACAACCATGCTGCTTCTCTGCGCTCACATAATTTTAGCCCTTAGCTTTGATTAAAGACTTTTGGAAAAACAATCATGTGGAGTATGGGAAGGTAATTTTCTCTGTTAAGGTTTTGAATTTTTGCTTGTGGAGTCGCTTTTCTGGAATTTGGGGGGTAAATAAGACTCTCTTGTTGGAGGAGATGACCACTACTTTCCTTCAGTTTTATTACCCATTGTGTGAGCCTGTGGCTATTCCTTAGGTATTCTTAGTTACATCCTGGAAATGAGTGTCCACACAGCAGCTGAGGATAATACATCTATGGTAGCAGCAGCTGTTTCTTGCCAGGTGTGAGGTGGGCAGCTTAGATATTATTGCTTAGAGACTATTGCTCTTAACGATGCATAAATCAAAATCACAACAAAAGATTTTTAGGGAGAAACCTGGAGTACAAATGAAGAAGGTTGGCATCTGTTTAAAGACTGCAGATCTAGGTATCCATTCTGATAAGTGGAGGTTTGTGTTTCTTCTTCCAGATGTTCTTTGAGAACATACTCTTTCCATCTTTAGCAAATATCTCTCTTTTACCAGTGACATTTGTCCAATTCCTGATTTATTCAGAAACACCAGGGGTATGGCATAATAACGTTTATCAAGTTTAAATCAGCAGACTAGTCTTTCTGCTTTTGAGTAGTTGAGTAGAATATACTGACATATCTCTCAACAAAATTCAACAGAAAAAAAAGTGCACTTGCTTTGGTAGCAAATTGAGAACACAACAGAATCGGTGAAAATAAATAAAGTAACTGAAGAAGTTCAAAGTTTGTTTACCTTTGGGAAGTTCTCATGTGTGGGCAATAATGCAGATGAAAAGTAACTTTGGGGTTCTGTTCTGAGGAACTATGTTTCCAGTTCCTGGTTCAGATACTGTGTTGTGAACTGGATTAGTCAGAGTTCTTCAGAGATACAGAACCAATAGTATGTACAGATCTCTCTATACAGAAAGATGTTCTATTGTTATAGTGGTATAAAATAAAAAAATCGCCTAAAGATCTATCAATAGACAAATGGGCACTACATACACAGAGTAATCAAAATAGAAGAGAGAAAGGTAGCATATTGATATGACATACTATATAGAAGATAAAAGCGATAAAATTCTTCTCCATGTAGCAACAAAAATATATTTAAAATATTTTTTGTGAGAATGAATAAGTTGTTCATTAGACATTGATAGAGAAGGAGGAAGAATGCCAAGAAGAAGACTCATAAAGTTATAATCATTATCAAATAGTTCCAGAGACAGGTGGGGCAAACTGGAATTGTGTTTGATATTCAAATGAAATGTTAATTTTTATTGTAGTGTTTCACTGTTTTATAAGTTGAATCAAGAAGAAGAATCTAAAATATCCTGTGATATATTATCGCCACCCCCCCCCCCATATCAGTGGTTTAAAATCACAAAGGTTTCTTTCCTACGTTGCTGGTTTACACTGAGCTGGCAGAGGGGACTCCTGGTTTAACTTCCTCAGAGATTTCATCATATAGAGCAGCCACTGTCCCAAAAGCTAGAAAATAAAGAACTCTATAGTGGGTTTTGCTCTGGCAATTAAATGCTTGACCTAAAAGTAGAATGTAATGGTTCTACATACAATAAGTGGATCCATAAGAGGAACAGGAAGTTCAGTTCTACCATAGGCAAGGACATGAGAAGTCAGAAGTATGCAGAGAACAGAATTAATGCCCACCACCCAGGAGATTATAGTTGCCTAGTTCTCCTACAACTGACCATTTAAAAATGGAATGAACCAATGCTTAAGTTACTTAATTACAAAAAACAGATGGCTAGGTGTATGTATAGGCTAATACGACAATTAGGTAAGTTTATAACATGAAAAATTTGGAATAATAGGTTAATGTAAAATTTGAAGGAGTATTCTTGACACTGACAAGGTACAAAGCTTTTCCCTGGTTCTGAAGTCTTCAACATTTTTATGAATGAACTGGATGAAGATAAATTACACAGATGCCATTCCCTTAATAGTAAAGGGCAATTTAGTGCATCTCATGATCACTCTTAGTGAAAAAGAGGCACAGTCTCTCCTACTCCAGCCAAGATGGAGTATCAGGGAAGAGATTTACCTTTCCCCCCGAAACAACAAAAAAATTGTACACAATAAAATAAACAACATTTGAAACTTTAAAGATAAGACTGCAAAGGACGAAAACACCGAGGCATGAGAAATGAACAGGGTGAGCCATATAATTAATCCAGCCTGCCATCTTGAGAAAGTGACCAAGCTGTGGCTCAAAGAGGGAAAATCCAGGTAGGGCTCAGCAGTCTCACTAGTTAAGGAGAAGAATCTCAGAATCTGTAGAGACTGAAGTGGCCAGAGTTCATGGAGAGAAGTACCAGAGAGGAGAAGGTTGAATAGAAGGAGATACCTGTGTAGTATTTAAAAGAATACTGTAAGTAGAGGTATATACTGAATCTTCCCAAGGTTAGGAAAGAACTGCCAAAATTGATTAGAGGGAACAGTACATGGGGAACAGTGCCTTTCTCCATGAGCCAGACTGGGGAGACATGTTAAGTCACAGAATATTGGGTATAGCATTCAGAAAGATTTTTCCCTAATCATGGGGAATAATTAGGTCTAGACTACACTAGATTCCATCTACCAATTCTTAAAAGCAAAATCTAAAGTAACCAAACTATTTTTAAATAACTACATCCCAGAAAAAAAGCTCAAGGATAAAAATAGGAATATATTTGGCATCTGGCGTCAAACAAGGCAAAATGCATAACGTTTGACATTCAATCAAAAACTACAAGGCATGCCCAAAAGCAGGAAAATACAATCCATAATAAAGATAAACATCAACCAACCCAGAGGTGACACAGATGTTAGTTATAGCAGACAGGGATATTACAACAGTTATTATAACTGCTCCATATGTTCAAAAGCTAAGGAAAGGTTGAACATGTTAAATAGAGACATGGAATATATACAAAGACCCAAACTTCTAGAGATGAAAACTACAATGTCTGGGAAGAAAAACATTCTAGATGAGTTTAGAGGTTGATTAAATGTTGGAAAAGAATGATTAGTGAACTTAAAGACGTAATAGCAGAAATAATCTGAAATAAGACATTTAGGAAAAAAGACTCAGAAGACAAAAAAAAATTAACAAAGCACCTGTAAAGTTGTGGGACAGCTTCAAGTAGCGTAGTATCCATTTAATTGGAGTGCCTGAAGAAGAGTCAAGAAAAGGGAGGATAGGAAAAATATTTGAAGAAATCATGGTAAAAATTTTTGAAAATTCTAAATCAACAAATCTAAGAGGCTTAAGAAACCCAAGGGACACCATGATTTTTTTATCAGAAACAATACAAGTTTGATTACAATGGAGCAACATCTTCAAAGTAATGAAAGAAAAAAGTTAACCAAGAATTCTATTACCCAGCAAACACATCTTTCACAAAAGTAAAATAAAGACATTTCCAGACACACAAAAACAAAAGAATTCATCCTTAGCAGACCAATACTATCTATGAAAAAGGTTAAAGAAAGTCTTTAAATCAGATGGAAAACAATACCAGATGAAAATAAGAACCAAAGGGCATAGTAAATGGTACCTGTGTGAATAAACATATTTTTCTTATTATTTAAATCTACATAAAGGATCATTGATTACTTGAATAAGAATTAATAAAAACATAGTATGAGGTTTATAAACATATAGAAGAATAAGAAATCAGGACTGATTTACAGAGTCCATATGGTATGGTAGAACCACCTGGAAGTTAAGATTTGTACTATTACAGCGTCCCATGGCTGGCCTACAGGAGTGTAGGGAAGGGACTTGCCATAGAAATGATTTTACATTGACTCTTAGGATAAGGCTTAGAAGGAGCAAGATTTGAAAATTTAGATCAACAATAGATAGATAATTATATTTAATATATGAATGTGAAAATATGTGTATTTCATGTGCATGTTCACCAGTCTCCAGTACAGAGGAGGCACTAAGTAATTAGGTGGACATAATGATGTTTGTCCTCTCTGTCCTTTAAGTGAGCAGGTCAGAGGCTAGCTTGCTAGTGATGCCTTTGCTGACTTTTATCCCCTCATCCTTCTATAGAAATCTGTAATTCCCTTTGTTACAATGATTTATACATGAAATGCAGAGAATAGTTTTTTGGGTTTTTTTTGGTATGGAAACTCTGACAGATACATCATGCCTTAAACCCAGTGACCATGAACTCTTACATTTAGAAGCATAACTCCAATTGCAAAGGTATAGGATAAGAAAGAAATGACTTAGCAACATATTTGAATGACAGAAGCTTTCATTAATAAAACTTCAACATGAGTGAATAGTTTAATATATCTATTACAAATATTGTACTCCCCTTGATACTTTTGCAGAGCATTACTTAGAGTAGACCACTCTGTTTTAGATGCTATAATCCAGTGGACACACTGGAGCAGGTTAAGAGAATGGCAAGCTATGGCATGAACAGAACTATTGAAAGTCCTTCAAATTTCATCCTGGGATAGAGAGGATTAGGTGCGGTGGAAAATGGAGTAGACTAGAGGATATAAACTCTGTATTTGTAAGACTATCAAATGGAAGAAGTTTGAATTTTCAAAAACTTTAATATCATAAAGGCATAAGACCAAGACCGATCAAAAATTATATTATTTGAGCAAGTAACACAAATCCAATGTATGTATTTATAAATTGATGGAGGCTTCAAATACTCTTCTTCCTTTCCATTGAATAATCAGGTACACACCAAGTCCTTCTTCCAAAAGTAGGACTTCCAAGTCTATTTCTTCTTCCAAAAGATAGCTTTGCTCTGCCTGCACCTTACCATCTCTTCATCCTCCATGCCAGACCAAGCCACTGTCCTGGACAATGGCAATTGCCCTTAGCTGGCCTCCTTATTTTCACTCTCAGTCTCTCATTTATTCTTATCAGAGCAACCAGAGAGACCACTTAAAATATGAATTGCATCTTTTAGTCTTGCTGCCTTCCTATGGAAAACGCTACAGTAACTTCCTATTTCTCTTAGGATAAATTCTGAACTCCTTGACATATGGGGCCCTTCTTAAACTTGTCCTCTGCCTTATTTTTTCCTGCTTTACCTCGTACAGACCTTTACCTCATTTAATATACTCCTGCCATGCCGGCCTCCTTTAGTTATTTAAATGCTCTGGGCTTTTTTTCTCTCCCATGGACCGACCTCTCATGATATTCCCTCTTCCTGGAATAATGCTCTTCTGACCATTCCCTCTCCTTCCTAATTCTTACTTATACATTTGGTCTCAATTTAAATTAGTGACACGCTACCGGAGGTGGTGTGACAATAGCTTGAGGTATTTTTGACTGTTACAGCTGGGGTGGTGCTGCTGGCATCTGGTAGGTAGAGTTTAGGAAACTTGGAAATAATCTACAGTTTACAGGAAAGCGCTCTACAGCAAAAAATCATCCAGCCTAAAATGTCAATCATGTTGAAGTTGAGAAACCTTGCTTTATTTGTGACTGCCTCAGCATTTTTACATAATATAAAATTAATTCACTTTATTTTTCTCACACCATGCTGTTCTTTTGCTCAGCAACTCACCTAAATTTTCAATTATGTATTCATCTCTGCATCTGTTTGTTTAGTGCCATTTTTTCCCCCACTAGACTAAATTCTGTGAAAACAGGAAACATATCTATTTGATTTCTCTACTGGATAATCAGTGTGTGGCACAATATCTGGCATACAGAAGGTGGTCAATAATAATTGTTGAATGTATGACTAAATAAGGTTTATTATTGAATATGGCACTATTTTAGGAAATAGTCATTCAACACACTGTCATTCAAGTCCAGAAAGAATGAAGCAGAGGGCTAAGACATACAAATAACCAATTAGGGTACCGGAGAGATGAAATAATATCCTAAACACAGCTAAAAAATAATATGCTAGATAAATTCAGAGGAAGGAAGGAATAATTACCATGAATTTGGGTTTAGGAAAGCTTGTCATCTACTTCGCCATCAGTTTTTTGATAATTGCCAGTTGACTAATAATGTTGGGGTTTGTCTCCTCTGGGCTGTGAGGTGAGACATGACTTAACTCATCACATTGCTAAATGGTAATTTCTTAGAGACTTTGTAGTGCTAATTTCCCCAACAATTATAAACAAATGGTGAACTTGTGTTTCTTGGGCTTAAAATAATTATTCTATCTTGCAATGATTATTTAAAATATTTAAAGAAACCAATTATGATGTTGAGAGGAACCTAGAACTCTATCCTGAGGTCCAACTCTTAGAATATGACAGGGTGCAATCATTGATCATTCTTATGAGATAAATTTATAATTGGCCAGTTATTATTACTATTCCAATTTGGAAATTTAAGGTTATCTGGATCAATTTTGAGTTAGAGTTATACTTTCAGAGTGTGTGTGTATGCATGCACATACATTTAATATTAACACATTCATACATTCAATTCTCTGTCTATGGAGAACTTAACACACACACATATCTTTTCCTACCACAGATATGCACCAGATGCTGTGTACGTGATGACTTGTAAAACAATTTTTTGGCTCCTCAGGATTTTGTGGTTCTGCACTTCCATTTTCTTTAAGTTACTAGTATTTTGACTCATGATCCCCAATTTAAACTAAGCCCTGAACATGACCTGGCAATGCAATGTTTCTCTAGTCACTGCCTTTCACTCACCACACAAGACACTCAAACAATCCTTTGCTATCTTTAAAGTCCCAACATTTTTTTTTTTATTTTTTACTTTAACTGTTCAACCTATACTTTGCACAGAAAGCAGGAACCATTGGTGGGAGTCCTACAACCATCACCAGTACAACTTCTACAGCCAGATCTCCCAACCTCCTTTTACCTCTCCTATTCCTTTCTGCCTAACCAAGTGAAGAAATTATTCCTCCTTCTTCCTAGAACAAATGCCCTGGTGTACTCAGAATCTCCCTCCTTCCCTGTTTCTTACGTTCCTAGTGATCTCATACGACTCGTATCTATTCACAAACGCCCCTCTCTACTTGCTACTTCTCATCCAATTTTAAATCTTTGGACCCATGTCCATCTGTAGTTTGCTTCTGTCTTGCTGGTTTCATAATTAAATTTCTTGGCATCCTTTCATCCTCATCCCCATTTAGTCATGGCTGCTGCCCCAGACACACCTGTGGAGAGGTCCTCTTCTGTCACAGGAGGTAACGGGTGTTCTCTCTGGTCACTCAGCAGCCTGAGATGTGGCTAAACACTCATTCAGCTTTAAAAGACTTGATTTCCTTGATTCCACGACATTTTCATGGCTTTTCTTCTACCTCTCTGTCTACTTTTTTTCTATTAGACGTTAGCTGCAGGAGTCCTGATAGTTTCACCCCAGACCCTATTTTCTTCTCTCTCCACCAGCTCTTTGCTTGATTTTTCCCACTTTGTTGACTTCAGTTCCATCTATATAATGATTATTCCAACTCTGTGTCTCTAGCCCAAATTTCCCTTCTGAAGCCCAGAACAAAAATACCAGAGAGTCTATTCTAAATCTCCACTCATGTGTTTCATGGGTCTTTAAAAACCACCTTGCCCCAAACATGAAATTATGATTCCCTCTACTGCCTATGCTCCTTATACCCTCAAATGGCACCCACAACCACCCAACCAGGAAGCAATGGATCATTCTTGATTTTTCTCTATATTAGCTCCCATAGGCATTCATGCATCATATAACATGAATTCTACCTCTCTAATCTCTTTCGAATGCTTCTACTTCTCTTTCCTGCTTTTCTTTTACCTAAATCCAAGCCACTGCCATCTCTTGCCTGGACCAGTGCATTCCCTTCCCATGACAGTTCTGTTTTACCCTCCTCCCCTCTCTCTCATCCATTATTTGGAGCAGAACATAGAATCTGGAACAGAAACTCCTATGAATGGTGCATAGTGAATAGGAATGGTGCCTCCCTGAGTTGTTTGCACCATGACTCTGACTTAAAGTAATCTTCAAAAAATAAAAATCAACCACAATAATAGTCCACTTAATTTTTTTTTCAGTGGCTTCCCCTTCTCTTTAATTTTAAAATAATTCACTTAAACCATAAAGTCCCTCATGACCTGGCCCTGTCTTGCTTGTTTTCATGCTTCTGCCATACAGTTTTTTATCCCTTGAATTCCCTAAATTCTCCTTATTCCCACGAGGAGCCTTTGCATTCCTTCTTCCTGGGAATAAATCTTTCCAACTAGTCACCTGGATAAATTCTACTTGGTTTTCAGGGTTTTTCCTTAAAGATCAGCATCTGGTTGTTTCTAGTTAAGGTTTACTCATTAGAAACTTAGACACAGTATTTTTCCTTCTAATCTTTGTTACAATTGAAAGCTCCAGGTGGGGCGAGGAGGGGCGGAGACTGTGTTTGCCTCTTTTATCTATACATCTCCAGTGGCAAAACAATACTCAGTAAATATTTGTTTAAATGAATAGAGACTTTGGATTCTCAGTGAAAACAGCAACTAAATTATTTATATAAAATATTTACTTTCTGTCATGAATTAACTGTATTGACTGCTTACATCATCAAAAGTACTTATTGAATTGCAAAACTGCATTTTATCCTATGTCCTGTTAACAAGTAGACTTATCTAAAGCTAATTCTCAATGGTATTTCACAGGCTCATATTAGTTCCAGAAAATATGACCGGAGCCACTTGTTGCATCTTTTAGGTTTTGGGTAAGGGACACTGTGGTATGAAAGAACATAGTTATGGAGATCTCCACAAGAGGTTTATATTAAGTGAGCAGACGCTTTTGAAAATAGACTCTATACAAGTATAAGGTGATATCGCCATAGTTAGAATTGCAGAGTCTTCACCAGCTGTGAAAGGAAGTAAGACCATGCGTGATAGGCAGGCAGTAAATGCATCGCAGAATCTTTTTTTTTATAATTTATTTATTTTTTCAAATATGCATCACAGAATCTTATTGAACACAGCCTTGGGATCCTCTTTCTCTAGAGGCATAAGAATTTCAGAACAATAAAATGCTTTTGATTTAAGTAATTGTTCTATTGGATTTCTCTCATATATCTTAAAAGGAAAAATGCCAGCTTATAAGTTCTCCAAAAAAGTTTCTTTTAGTTAGTAAAACAATTTAATATGATACATTATAAATCAAGAGAACAAAATTCTTATCCCAGTACTGACAATTATAGTGGTGATAATACAGGAGCTTAATATCTCAGAGCCTTTGTTTTCTAACACATGAAATGTATATACCAAAGAAAAGACACAGTGTTGTTATTTTAACTAAATGAAAAACAAAAATTACTGAGTATGACATTTAATGCTCTTCTCAACAGGAGTGAAACTGATTTCTTGCTCCTGTTAGCCTTCTTACTCACCTTCACCTCACCTCATCATGGGAGGGCGGGAAATGCCTCTAACATGGAATTAAGTTGGGAATTTTATTTTTCTGGACAGATCCCTTTTTATTATGAAAGTTTTCAAACATAATAGACGGGAAAGTAATACAACAAACTCCCTTAAATCCATCACCAAGGTTCAGTAATTATCAAGATTTTGCTATGTTTGCTTAACCAGCTTTTTAAAAATTTTTTTGCTCGTGTTTTTTTTTAAATTTATTTTAATTTATTTTTTTACTATTGTTGTTCAATTTCCTTTGAACATTTTCCCCGGATTACTCTCACCCACCCTACCCATCTCCACCTCCCACATTCAGTCCTCTCCCCACCCCACTCCCCCTCCCACTGTTGTCTTTGTCCATAGGTCCTTTATACATGTTCCTTGATGACCCTTCTTCTTCTGTTGATTATTTATCCAGTAGGAGCTGTTTTGAATTTAAAAAAAAAATTAAATTAGAGGACACCAACTATAGTGATTGGCACTATTTTTTTGGCAACTTCCATTGTCCAGGGATGAAGGCCATCAGCTTGTTACAGAAAACAAAGAAGCTAGAAGGTCTTTGCATAGCTCTATTATAATGTGAGTAGAGTTCTACTATTCTGTATTTGTGCATCTGTGCCTGCTGTTGTGTCTACTGTGAACATCCTTTCTTTTTCCTCTTCTTAGCAAAGTCTAGCTCACCCTTTAAGTTCTTATTCAAGTATCATCTCCTTTGTGAAAAATAACGCTGGGTGTCTAGGCAGTTAGTGGCTTTTAGGAGCCTTGGGCTCCTAAAGCACATAGTCCAGAAAGCTTGATGAAGGGAAGATCCCCAGGACCCAAGCCTATGCTGTTTGATTCACTAGTTATGGGTTGAGAATGAGGAATCTGCATTTTAATATGTACCTCTGATGCCTCTGATGCAGCTCAGATCCAGACTTTGAGAAATGCAAGCCTAGAGAGTCAATTTCATTTTATTTTCTGCACTGGTTGCATTTTAAGCCATCATTGAATTTATTCCTAGTGTGTATACACCTTAAAGAGAGGTAATTTGCCATTAACTTCAAGACTATACTTAATGAGGCTCGCACATACCACAATTTAAAACTTGCAATACTGACCCCCTACTACTTTCTCTACTTTATTTATCTTTAGTTCATTTATCACATATAAATGATTATATAATTTACTTATTTATATTATTTCTTTTCTGTCTTCCTCCAATAAAGTATCAGTACCAAGAGGAGAGAGAATTTTGTGTTTCATTTACCCACATGTCCCCAGTGTCTAGAACTGTGCCAGTTGCTTATAAAGTAAAAAACTTATTGTTGAATTGAAGAAAATAAATGGCCAATTATGGTAACTCTACCTGCAGACATATAAATCACAGGGAATGTGTCTGATTCATGCTCCATTGATTCTTCCCTTTCAGCTATGTACCAGTTGCTAAATAGCAACAGGAAGCTACTGCCCTTTCTTTTAAATCACTAGTAATAAAATTCTTTGAAAATTGTCTGTAACACCTGCAATAGCTTGAGAGAATACAGCCTCTTCCCAGCCATAATTTCATGAGTAACAATGCTTCCAGCCAGTCATCTTTCTGCATAACTTTTATTGAAATCTGTTCAGTCTGGATCCTTCCTCAGTTCTATCAAGTTAAAACTTTCCTGTTCGTGGAACTGCACCTGAAACAGCCATTTAGCTTACAGTGAAGGTCCAGGGCTGTCTATTGACTCAAGGGTGAGGTGGTGCTAGTTCACATTTTCTTCACTGCCAAAGGCAGTAGGTCTGTAATCACAGTTCACGTTGCATTCTGATAGAATTTGATAATTTTTTTAAATTCCATTTTTAATGATGAATAATAGTTGGAGTGTTATGCTTTGCACTGATTCATTGATGTTACAAATTGAAAACTAAGCTCAAAACTAGAAAACACTTAATAAAGTTATTATAAAAAGTATTTTCATAACTGCATCTGCTTGGAAATTTTAAAATTTATCATTGAAATATGAACCTGTTTCAGGAGCTATATACCTTCATCTTGTACCTGATCATTTATTTCTAAAAGTAGCTTCAATTTTTGGACATTTTTCATTTTATGCATGAGTTTGGCATAGAATCCCATGCTTTGGTACTGTTGTCCTCTAAGTGCACTGATGTTAAGACTCAGTTCAGGCATAATTTCCCAGTTTCAAATGCTATGAATCTAACATAAGTTAGGCACTGAAAAAAATAATAAGATCAGGATGGTAGAAGCAAAAACATTTTTTTTTTGTCCATTTAGTATAAAAGCTGTCATCTCTCAGGCAGGGAGTACAGTGTTTTGCATTTTCACATACATCTTCTCAGCTGGCCCCATCACAACCTTCTGGTTAAAGAGGCCATAGCACAGTTGCTTGGTCTATAAATAGTGCTCACTTTAACTCTCACAAGTACCCTGTGAAAAATTATCTGGTCAGTTACATATAATTAGGAGAGATTTTATCATCTCTATATTACATATGAGAACTCAAACTCAGATTTTTAAATTGTGCCTAATTGTTATTGATTTGTTTAATGCTATGGATAAAAATGTGAGCAAAACTTTAGTTTCCCAACTTCTAGGTTACATGACATTTCCTTTGGACCAGAATTTATAGTGTAACAGAACTAGGCATTTTGTAAACTATTGCTAAAGCAGTCCTTTAGATGGTGTCGGTATGATTAAGTACAGGTGTGTCAATGGAGAAGGAAACAGTATTTATGAAACACCCATTTCTGTCCTGTGGTATCACATGTGTTGTGTAATTAAATTCTCACAACTCCCCCTAATTAACATAAGTGTGGCTCTCCCTGTATTATAATGAGAAAATTAAGGTTCAGAGACTTTCAGTAACTTGCTCTGGTAGATGCATCTCATAAGTTACCCAACAGAGATTCAAACCTCAATCTGATTGCAAAGCCCATGACACCCTGGAGTGTTTTAAGGCAGGAGGCTTAAGTGCACACATGCATGAAAAGCACAGCCTTTTCGGCGCAGTCCCTAGAAACTATGTAATATTGAAGGATCAAGATCTCACCAAAAATAAGAAAGACAAAGAAATGGAAAGTGATTCAATTAAAACCTTACTGCTTATCGGTGAAGAGCACAATCCAAGTCACCTTTATTCCTCATAAGGCTGCCTCTCCTCTGGTCCTGAAAATGGGTACTTCCAGCAAAAACTATGGAACCAGCAACTACTGGCTTTCAGCATCAGAGTCAGTTAACCTGGAAAACATCACTTTTGATTTCAGAAAGTCCCTGTTGGATGGAAGGCTGTGTATATGCTTGGAAATAAAATACTCCTTTTCCCTTTTACTTTATCGCTTTTGAATACCATAGAAGACAGCTAACCACCAGCCGTTGGAGGGCAAACACAAGCAGAGGCCAAGGAGACGTAGTCAAATCCAAGAGGGAAATCTTGCATTTAGGATTAGCAGTTGAACTTGGCTTTCTACTGCATATGTATTCCAGAGAACTTGTTTTGGGGAGAGACCAAGTAGTCTATTTATTTTCTTGTACACTAATTAATACTCAAGACAGTGTCTTTTGAGAGACTAACATTTGGTGAAATTTTTATTTTGACATTACATGCATAACTTTAATAAAATCTATACCTTTTAAGCCATAAACATCCACAGTACAAAACACAGTATATTTTCTATGCCATACTATAAAATCTGATTCGAATTTCTTTTTCTTAAGTAAATAAATATCTCTATATCAGGGAGAGTTTTGTCGATGGTAGAGGCTTACAGATGACTTTCTTGATTCAGAAAATCAAATGTAGCCATTTACCCAGAGTTGTTTGAGAAAATGACTTATATTACCTACCTATGCTCACAGGAGACTGATAGATCCAAATGGCTGTTAATTCATTTTCTATAAAACATAACTGGGACTAAAACAGAGACAGATTACTTGCTGAATTATATCAGAATCCTGCTGTTGAATTCTTATTCTTTTGTATTTTTTTCCCTTTTAGCCTCTTTTTAGAAACTTCTTTTTGTATTATCTCCTCAAAATCCCTTCAAAAAAGTTTCACGGACTTACATTCCTTTTGGCCTTCGTGTATGACCTAGAATCCCCAAGACATGCTGAAGCCAGAATTTAAAAGATAAGAAATAAGCAGGGAAACGAGTTCAACAAGATGACAAAATAGGAAGTCCAGGCGCTGCCTCCTTCCACAGACATAGTTTCAACAAGGATACACAGAACTATCCCCTCTGGGAGAAATCCACAAATTAGTTCAGAAGTTCCTGTGTCTCAGGCAGTGGTGGACCCAGATAGAGCAAAGCCAGTGGGAGTACTAGAGACATGTCCTCAATCTCAGCCCTACCCCAGCACAGCTCCGTCTCATCAGGAGGAAAGCCCCAGCTCCCAGCTTCTCCCTGGAGAGGGAAGGAAAGCACCAGACTGAAATTTAACATAGGGATTTTCCTAGGAGCTGCTCCGAGCACTAGCTTCTGCCACGTCTGTCTTGCAGTGCTCATGGGACCCAGTATACGGTAGTGACCTGCGAACACTGACAACAGACAGTGACCTGAACTAGCAAGCTAGCACACAGCATGGTCCCACTCTCCAGCTCAGCATGAAGCACGTGGTGAAAAAATAATCCCACCTTTCAGCTTCTCCCTGGAAAGGGAAGGAGAGGACTGGGTTGCACATCCAATGCTCTGATAGGGGTTGTCTATCAACCTGAAGAATTAGGATGAAGGTAAAATAATGAGACTGAATACCGACCTCTCTGTGCCTTCAATCGCCCTTCCTTGTTCCTTAAATCACATATAATAACTGTGATTTAGACTAAGTTTCTTTTTCAGCCTGTCTTATCCAACAGCCCATCTTTTGCATCATCCTAGCTAGCAAGATTATTTGACTATTAGAGAGATAAGAATTCCAAAACGCCTTCTCAGGCATTCATTCCTGAATATGTACAAGGAAGTATAGACCTTACAGTCCATCCAGCTGCAAGTATTTTTCCATGATTGACTTCTCAAGAATACTTTGCAAAATGTTCTACCCAAAACTGTTGTCTAAGTTTCAAGCCTAGTATAATGAAATATGATTAAGTTGACTGGCAGCATGTTTAGGCATAGTTGAGTGTGGTGAGTGAGGTTGTGTTTCTATTATTCTTCCAGAGGAATTGTGTCTGGTGCTCATGTTGCCTGAAGATGCTGCATATTGATGTTCTTACCTTGCATTACTAATTGATAATTTGTTCTAATAATCTGGAGAAGTCTCTGAGAAAAAAATGGTGATATTCAAAGAGTTAAAAAAGGAAACCCATAATTGGAAGAAAAGTTGAAAATCACAAGGTATATCAATAGAGGTGGATACAAAATAAACAAAGGTCATGAATGTCTCCCGTTCACATGCCTGCAATCATGAACATTTTTTATATATGAGTGAGAGACGATGAACTAGGTAAGTATTGTTAATTCCAGAAAGTTTCACTTTATTCATAGGGCATGATATGTAATTTTAATTGAGATGAATTATATATAGTGAAGTATTCAGATTTCAAGTATGTGCAATAGTTGGATGAGTTTTGATAATACATCTAGTCTCATAACCCCCATTTTTATCAGGATAATCTATCATCCCAGAAACTTCCCTTGTACCTATTTGTAGTCAATCTCTGATTCTCAAGGCATCAACTGTTGTGATTTTTGTAACCACAGATTAATTTCCTCTTTTTAGAATTTAATCATCCAGTATGCACTCTTCTATATACAGATCTTCTAAAACAACAAAATTCTTTGAGAATCAACAATATTGTTGTGTGAGTTATTCATTTTTTTAACATATTTTTTATTAAAAAGAGTAAAAGAAACACATTGAGAAAAATAAGAGAGAGGATTAAGAGAAGGTAAGAAGGAGAAATGAATACAACAATTAGGGAGAAATTGTGTAAGAACATTTGCTTTGTGCCAGACACCTAGGTGTTCCATATGTGTTCTTCTTTAACCATTACCAATTGGGGAGGTTCGGAAATCATCACCATTTTTTCAGATGAGAACACTAAGAGCTCGATTAAGTTACTTTCCCAGAATCGCACATCTCCAGGCAGTCTGATCTACAATTCCACACTATCATCTCCCAAGAATAACATTCCCACATCAGTTGAATTGAGATCTGTTCTCTTTTACATAAAAAGAGAACACTTTGTGATTTTCATTTTAATTTCCTTTTTGATCTAGCCCAATTTTCAAGAAAGCAATTTATCTTATGATGGTATTTTTCAGCTGAAAGAGTTTTCATTGCTTTTTATCTTTTTACAAATTTTTTCTGAAGAATTTTTATTTTAGAATGTTCTAGGTTTATAGAACAGTTGTAAAATAGTATAAGAGTTTACATATACTTTACAGCAATTTCCCTTATTATGAACATCTTACATTAGTATAGTACATTTGTCATAATTAATGAACCAATATGGCATTATTATTAACCAAAGTTCAGACTTTATTCAAATATCCTTAGTTTTTACTCAGTGTCCTTTTGGTCCAGGATGCCCTTCAGAGGAAACATAACATTTAGTCACCCTGTCTTCTTGGGCTCCTCTAGACTGTGATCTTAGGGGAAAAACTTTCAGTTTTTCGCCCTTGGGTATGGCATTAACAGTGGCCTTTTCATTTATGGCCTTTATTACATTAAGGTAATTTCTATTTCTAGTTTGTTAGGGGTTTTTTTTTTAATCATGAGAGGATGTAGAATTTCATCAATGCTTTTTCTGCATGTATAGGGCAATCATGTGATTTGCCCCATTAATCAAAAAATTAATATGTCTATTTCAGCTTTCTGTTGATTAGTCTTAACATAGTATCTCTTTCTCCATCCATTTACTTCTATTCTGTATGAGTCCTTACATATTTATAGAGTTGATTTCTTGTAGAAAAGGTATAGGTGGCTCTTGTTGTTTAACCACAATACACATTTTTAAATAACATAGGCCTACCTTCCAATGACATGGTAGTACTTTGCAAAATGTAGGTGTATTTAAAAAGAGTATTCTCTGTTCCTCTCTCTCATCCCTCATGATATCTCATTTCTTTTCCTTTCATTTTTTATATGCTGTCATCACCCAATACACTGTTACTATTATCACTTTCAACTAACAGTTATCTTTTAGCTGAATTAAGCTTAATGAAAAAAATACATTTTACCTTTATTTATTCGTTCTCTTAATCTTTTCCTTCATGTCAATATAAATTTTTGATATATGTCATTTTACTTTTGCCTAAAAATATCTACTTTTTTTAACATTTCTTAAAGGTCTGGTCTGCTGACAACTAATTCTGTTTTTGTTTATCTGAGGAAGTATATTACTTTTTCACTTTTGAGTGATAATTCAACCAAATGGCATTCTAGGTTGGTAGTTTTTTGTTTCAAAATTAAAGTATTTTACTTTTCTCTCTTCTTGCTTGGCTTCTGCTGAACTGTTCACTGCAATTTAACCTTGTTCTTCTATAGATATGGTGTTTTTGTCTCTGTTCTTTCAAGATTTTCTGTTTTGTTTTCTGAAGATTGACGATGATACACTGAGATGGCTTTTATTGTTATTGTCATTTCTTTGTGATGTTTTGTGCTCTCTGAGCTTTCTGGACCTATGGTTTGTTTTCTGCCATTAATTTGAAAAGTTTTCAGCTCTTATTATTTAAAATATTTCTCCTACTCTGGTCTCTCTTTTCTTTTTTTGTGGTATTTCAGTTACACATATATTGCAACTTTTTATACAACATAAATGGAAGCATCACATTTTAAAAAATGCAGTCTCATTATTAGGAGCTGTGTAATCATAAGCCAAGTGTCCAAAGAAGTCGTCTATGTTAAGTTTTTATTTGGTTTTAATCCCATTGCTTTGTTTATATGAATACCTTTGGACAATGTTTTACAGCTTCCCATGTTCAAGAGACTCCAAGGCCAAGAATAAAAGACTACCCACCCACTTGTTGGATTTGTTCATGGATAAATCTCAGGCATTTCCTCCTCACTCCCCTCTTCATCGTATGACACTTACTCCCGTTACCTGTCACTGCAGAACAGATTTCCATTTTCTTCCTCTTGCCACCAACACTCACTCAGGTAACTTTTCGATGTGAAGTAAACATTTATTAAATATTGTTTTGTTTGCTTATTTTATTTCAATGTATTAGTTACATTTAATATACATTTGATCATAGTTTCCATTATTTATTTGCATTGTGATATTTGTGATGGAAAAGAGGAAAGGTGATTTTTACACATTGCTGTGTTTTTCATTGCATATTGAACACAAACAAGTTTATCAATCCTTTAGTAGCAAGTAATTAAATAATTATTTTAGATGCTTTTTTCCTATGCAGTGAAATGAGTATTGAGACTGTGTGATAAGTACTGAGTTTTCACCAAGTTCATTAAGTTGGGAAACTACAGTGGAACATAGCCTCACCCATTCTTTCAGAAATGAATGGGTTCTTCTCTGTGGCTTCTTTTGTGCTCCAACAGTGGAGTTTGTTATTAACCAGAATCCTTATGACTCCCAAACCTAAAATATTTACTAAAATAAAATTTACAGCCTTTTACAGGAAATGTTTATCTAGACCTGAGTTAGAGAATAGAGAGATAGTTATATATTAAATACTTCATCACACTCAGAACTCACATCCTGAAATAGAGTAAATTATAAAACCATTATCAAAACCTATATACTCAACATATTCCAGATACAAGTTGAATAGCATATAAAAATTTTAACATGAAACAGTTTTCCCATGCATGAAATCCGAGAGTACCTAATTTACAAGGCTTTCTGTAATACTGCTTTCTCTATAATAGCGTTTTATGACTTAGAGGCTGATGATATCCAGAGGAAAATGTCAATTTTTAGGCTGTTTTCTTTGCATATGCATAATACCTATAATATAAATTATTGATTATGTGCAAATATAAAACTGAAGGACAAAAACTTAAGTGATTCAGTAGACTTCTGTTTCTATTTGGCTGCCTAGAACACTTTTCTTTGGGGAGATGCCTCTCTTCTTTTGGGACAGTTAAACATTTATCCCCAACTCGCTCATAAGAAGAGTGTATATGTAGCCCAGACAAGGGCTATCAAAGTTCTCCTTAGGAATTGACAGGAATGTTGTGCAGATATGGTTGCCTCTTCTCTATTGGATCACAGGTTGTAAGGACATTCTAAGCCTGGGGCCACTTGTGATTATCTTTGCCTGAGATTGAACCTACCCGTATAACAAGCAGAGTAAAGAAATGAAAGGGAGAGCATCTTAATGCTCCCATATAAATCTCTTGGTATAACGATGTCCAAAGTAACCTTGAACTTTCTACTTATATCACTCAGTGAAGTCTATTGTTTTAATTAATCTGGTTTGACTTAGGTTTTTGTCTTTTGCAATTTAAAAATATCTGATTAATTCAGATACCATTACCAGAGTTCAAGGAGAATTGTGTTTTTATGTTTTTCTCATATGTATTATTTTTCAAAATATATCTAAATTCATTATTTATTTATCCTTTCCAGTGATAGGCAATATCTTCACATTAGAACAAAATAGTTCAATGACATGATCTATATGAAACAGTTTATTGCAATGTTTTCTATGGTGTAGGAACCCAAAATACAGTTTATACAGATGATTTTAAAATGTGCACGTGACGATGGTTCTCAATGACTTAGCTCAGAACTGTAAACATGACCAGAAATTTCAAATGACATTAATAATGAAGGATGTGACTATGGTTATCTGGGCCCCCCACTAAAGCATGATCTCTCCATAGACAGAATGCAGAGAATCAGATCTGGGACTAAAACCATATTTATTCAGTCATGTGGGTAATAATTCCAAATACTGCTATATCACACTAATTTTTCCATATAATGTTATTCATAAGTATGTGAGGGTATTCTTAGTCCAAGTCTTCTTACAGGCTATAAAGAAGTATCTTCAAACATCCCCAGAGCTGAAGCAGCTTATAATTTAATTTTGGGGAGGTGTTTACAGACAATAACCAAATGAAGTGGGCTAAGTGAGAAGTTGTCTGCATGATGTAATTTCAGTTGCATTCAAGAAAATTCCTGCTCCAGACAAAATGCTCATAAACTTAGACAAACTTTGCCTTAATAACTATTTCTACAAAAGTCAAGCTTTAAATAATAAATGACTTAGGAGAGGTATGTGCTGACTTATCAGCTCACTGAGATGTAGGTGACTTATAAAGAATTCTTCTCTTAAGAAAATTGCAAAGGGTCAAGAATAAAATGAGAATTAAGCTGAAAACAATGAACTTAAATCACATTTTTGTCCAAAGAAGGGCCAATAACAAAGAATAATAAAAAGCCAAATGGCAGTCATATTATGAAACCAGGACTCTAAGACTCATTTGTATTAGAAAAAGAGACAAAAAATCTAATATACAATGACAATTAAGAAAAAATGTGGTGCAAAAATAGACAATAAATAAAATTGCAACATTATTAATTAAAAGGAAAGTAAAAACAATAAAACCAGACAGCAATTGTAACCTCTGTCCCCAAAATATACCTCCAAAAGGACCAGTCAGATTTCTCTGAAAAGTAACTAAAAGTCATAGAAAGATATCTTGAAGGTCTGAGGTTCACTGGAAAAATTACAGAGCAGAGTTTTGGTTGAAGACTATGTCTCCCCAGCAAGCTGATGGCAGAAACTTGATTAGGACAGGGCCCCGCACCCAGGAAGGTGAAACCCAAGGCTCCCTATGTTCTCTGTCCTTAAAAGGCCATTGCCTCCTTCTCCAGCCTGACAGCTCATTGCCAGCAGGACAGATTGACGCTTCCAGGCTAACCTGCTAGTCTCACTTGGTCTGCATGGAAAAATCAAGGCTTGCTTAAGGTCCCCAGGTGGAAGCTAAATATAGGAACACAGCTACCATTATAAATCTCTCTGGGTTCCTATAAAAAATGTTCCTTAAATAGATCATACTAAAAAATGCTTATGTTTTAGTCTCAAAAGAATTTCCCATCAACTCCTTTCTTGCTTCTTCTTGCCATTAGAGAGAGCTGTATTTGTACTATGTTAAATTTTTAAGGGCGTATTCTAATCATTTCAAGAAAGAAAGAGAAATTCCTGAACATATATGTATAGATATTTTTTGGCCTCTCTTTTTGTGAAATGACTGGTGTATAGTAGATACTAAAATAAGCATAATTATTAATTTAGTCCCATGACTTTACTTATTAGATGCATTCCTTTAGAAATGGAATGTTGATAACACAATGTTAAAACTTTGAATAGGCATAAGTAAAAGTATATAAGGAATAATTTCTATCCAATATTGGGTAGTAAATCATTCAAAGAGTGAAAGAGTTGTAAAGTAAAATGGAGAAATAAAATGAATATTGGACAAGTGTGCTAGAAAATCTTTTTTAATGTGTAAATATATACATGTCTATTTAGATGAAAGTTTTAATTCCAACTATATATTTAATAATAATAACTGAATATGATCACTAAGTAAACTTCCACCTACAGATTGCTGCTTCCTTGGCTTCCAATCCATCTCTCAGCATTAATTTTGAAGTCACTGTTTGAAATTTAGCATAAAAATATCGGATTCTGTTGACTCCCTTTTTTAATCAGCCATATTGAATATGCCATTTGACATTTTTTTTAATTGTTTGTTTTCTTTAATTACTACAGAATTTGAAAATATATCTCTCTGGTACTATACACAATTCCTTGAGTAATTTAACTTCCTTCTTTTTTCAAGAATGAGAAAACCAGAGGCATGTACTAAAAGTAGCCTTGCTTTACAATGGAAATTAACTCAGTCACAGGCTAATGCAGGACAACCTCCTAAATGAGACAAAGACTAGCAGAGGGATTCCCTGCTATCTTCACTTATTTTATTTCAAATACGTTATCTTACAATTACAAAGATCATATTCTTAAATGAACCCAATATGATTAAGAGCAAAATGATGGTGTTACATGTTTTCCTACAACAATAAGTCAAAATAAGCTAATTACATGCATTCTATTGTTTACTCATTCCCATAGCCACTGGCATACATCGAAAATGTAGCCAACTAGCCTTCCTGTTTGGTAGGTGTGTATTAATTAATGTCTTGGACATCATTCCAAGTATTGTGTTAAAAGTTGTTACTTTACTTACATTCCTAAATATAAGCCCTGTTAGTTAAAGATTACTCTCATTCCTATTTTACAGATGAAATAATTAAGGATTATCCAGCATACTGGGTTCATCTTTTACGTTACTAAGATCTGAGCATTGGCCTTTATAGCTGATCAGAGTGACCCGAAGGACAGTTTGCACTCCTACGACAATCATGAAGCCAGATCTCTTTGTGGTCTATTGAATGGCTGGTCTTAACCCACCCCTCAGCAGGGAAAGAATGCTTCCTATACATTCTTCTCTGCCCATGGCTTCACAGTCACAGGCGCAGGCTTTCTTATCACTGGAAGTTGGGCTTAGACAGGTGGTTTGATTTACCCAGTGGGATAGTAGCAGATGGGAAGTGAGCAGAGACTTGAATTGCGTTCAGAGGTAAGGCTTGTACTTTTGGGCTTTGGTCATTAGAAGAACACAGGCTAGACAGCCTCCACTTCAGCCTAGGGCCAGTACATCCCTCCATGGCCGGAAGCCAAACCTTCCCAGCTGAACCCAACCTATACGAGCTGAATAGCTTATTGTTTTAAACCATTAAGTTTTGGGCAATTTATTAGGCAGCACTATTGTGTCAGTAAGTGACTAATACACTGCTATTGTCACCTGCTGATTTGATTTGATTTTGTTTTTACAGTGTCAGCCTCTCAGCTCTGCTGAGAGAAACAAGGAAAAGGATTTGGGCCCATGATTTTAAAGACGTATCACTTTTTTTCTGGGGAATTAACTTGGTATTATCAGGTAATGTTTAATGTTTCTTAAAATAAAAGTAAGATAAGCTGATATGCATATGAGGGGGGACCCAAAAAACCCAAAATGTATTTATAAAAAATTATGTATTTATTCTTACATGTTTAAACTTCAGACACCTTCAAAGTACTCTCCATTCAATACAATGCATCTATCGAGACATTTTTTTCCACTGCTCAAAACAGTTTTTAAATGTACTGATTTTGATGCCTTTTAGTGCTTCTGCTGTTTTTTGTTTCACTAGTTCCATGTTGGCAAAACATTTCCCTTTAAGGACTTTTTTCAGCCAGGGAAACAAAAAAAAGGTCCTTCTGGGGAATAGCAGGTGAATAAGGAGGGTGAGCATGGGGGTCATGCTGTGTTTGGTCAAAAACTGCTGAACACTCAGCATGGTGTGGGTAGGTGCACTCAGAAATCACCCATCATGAAATGGGCAAATGCATTGAAAGAGTCTTTAAAAAAATTCACTGAAGTCGAATGCAGCCTCTCACAACAATGCCAGGTGGTGCCCTGATACAGATCGGTTCCTAGAACACTCACTTGGTGGGGGATGCCTGTACTACAAGGGGCCTGCCCTTTGGAAGATAATTGTGGTTTTATTGGAGGGTACCCCCTTGTATGAATTGCCAGGTACTGTGCTTAGCATTTTATAAGTGTAAGTTCAACATAAATATTTTGTAGCTGCTTATGAATGGGTAAGTTGAGGATCAGAAAGGCCAAGTAATTTACCAAAGAAGGCAGGACATTTAAGAAAGGGAACTGAGTCTAAACTTAGCTTGTTTTGTACATATCACAGAAACTATTAATCACTAGGTTGTATTACTTCTAAGTGAAAAGCCCTCTAAAGGAAAGACATGACAAAACAGAAATATTAATATTCTTTCCAGAATTCACAGATGGTCAAATCATAGCAAGATTTTTGTTTTATGAAGAGGAAAATCAGTGTGTCTTCTTTGACTATAAAATCTTAGAAGTGATTCTTATAACTTTATCATTTCAGAAATAATCTAAATTATATAATTATAATATGTATTTATTATTTATTAAATATGTTTTTGTATTTATCTAGATAAATTGACTTACAGTTTATATTATCTATAAGATAGTACTTTTTAGGAGTGTATTGCTATAATAGTTTATTATATTCTTGAAAGAATATGTCATTCTAAACCTTTCATTAGAACATTTTCCATCATCTATCAGGTTATTTGGTATATGTTACATGTCGCATTCTATTACGCAGTGATTGTTTTGGGTGAATATCTAAGCTATTTGTTAATTTTACATTACCCTTGGGAAAACAAATAAAAGCTACTTCCTCATACATCTGGTGCCATTTCAGAATTGGGTAATAAGGGGACTAAATGTTAATGGGAAAAAATCCAATAAAGATTAAATTTTAAAAAAGTTCCAATCCATTCTTTGTAATAACAGGTTGTATTTGAAAGACATTTTGAAATATTGGACAGAATATTTCTATAGAATGTTAGCAAAAAAGAATAGTTTTGTACATTTTCCATCAAATTAGACAATATTCTAAGGTAGACAAGAAATTTTCCAAATTAGACACTAATGTCCCTTTTCTATTATCTACATAACACTTTTTTAAAAGTTTAATTTAAAATGGTGCTTTAATTTCAGTAACTTTATTTGAGAAAGTCACTGTTACTTTTTTAAATAACATTGATTTCCCAGTGATACATCTGTGATTACAGTTTTATGAAATATGCCTTGCCATATGTTCTACATTTGCAGTGACTTAATATTACCTAATTTTGTCTTATTTACTCAAAATTATATTTATTTTCTTCACAAAACACATAATTTGCAAATTTTTATTGAAATATATAATTTATATAGAAAAGCATTGAAATTATAATAAATGTATTGCTTAATGGATTCTCACCAAGTGAACACATTCCCGTGTATAACCAGTGTTTGTATGAAGAAACAGAACATTACTTGTACCCCACTAACCCATTTAAGCCATTACTAATCCCTATGGTAAACTTTGTCCTAATTTCTAACAATTTAGATTACTTTTTTACTATTTAAAAGAATTCTTTAATGAAATTATGCACTAGGTACTCTTAGTTTTGGCTTTTATCATTAAACATTTTGTTTGTGAGTTTCATCCATGCTGTTTTTTGTAGCTATAATTTGTTTGCATTGCTTAATATTTCATTTAATATATCATATTTGTTAAATTTATAATTAATCAGCATTTGTTTTTTCTAGCTTTTTTGCTGTTTTTTAATAATTGTGCTATGAAAATTATTGCACATATCCTTTAATTTACATATAAAATCATTTGTTACATTTATATCTACAGTGGATTTGCTGGGTCCTTGGTTTTGCATAAATTCAACTTTAGTTGATACTACCAACCTGACTTCCAAAGCAGTTTTGTCTGTGTTATTACCACAAGCTTACTATGAGCATTTCAATTGTTTCTCATTCTTGTCAGTACTTGGTATCGTCTGCCACTCTTAGGTTAGCCATTTTGGTGATAGTGTCTCTATATAAAAGTGTGGCTTTAGTTTGCACTTCCTTGATAATTTATGAAGTTGAATGCCTTATTGTGTGTGTGCTGGTCATTTGTACATCATTTTTCTGTTATGTACCTGATCAAGTCTTTTCCAAAGTTTTACTCACTTGTCTACCTTTTAAAAATTGCCTTGTAAGGGTTATTTATATATTCTGGACATGAATACTTTGTCCAACATAAGTCTTCAAAACCTCTTTAGCCTGTGACCTCCATTATACTCTCTTAATGGTATCTTTGGATGAACAGCAGTTCTTAATTTTAATTGAGTGCAATTTGTCACATTTTTCTTTGGATAATTAATGCTTTTTTGTACTGTTAGAGAAATCTTTTCTTACCCCCGGATCATGAATATTGGTTCACATGTCTTCTTCTAAAAGCATTGCAGCTTTACTTTTTCACATTTAGGTCTCTAATACATGGTCAAAATAATTTGAATGTGTAGTATAGAGAATGGGTCACATTTTTTCTGTATAAATATCTAGTTGATTCAGAACCATTCTCTCTCCATGTACTGAGAGGTCAACTTTACCATATTATCAGATGACTATGAATCCTTTTCTATAAGTTTGTGTTAGTTATTCTTGGCCTTTTGAGTTTCCACATAAATTTTAGAATCAGCAGTTGATTTTCAAAAAATATATCAGCAGGAGCTTTGGCTGGAATTGCACTTAACCTATAGATTAATATAAGCAGACTTGAAATCTTCAGTGTATTGAGTCTTCCAGCCTATGAAGGTGGTGTATCTCTCTATTTAAAGGCCTCTTTTAATTGTGTACTTTTCAATATAGTTGTTTTTCACATTTTTATTAGATTTATTGCTAGGTGTTTCATGTATTTGTTTTAAAGTTATAAAGGTAATATTTTAAAAAATTACTGTTTTCTCCATTCAACTTGCTATATTCACTTATTATTTCTAATAATGGTAGATTCCTTCAGATTTTCTACACATATATTCATGTCTCCTGTAAACAATGGCAGTTTTTTTTCTTTTTAATATTAATATCTTTTTTTTTCTTGCCTGATAGTACTGGATAGAAGATGGACTATAATTCTGATCGGAACTGGTGACAGAACATCTCTGACAGAGAACATCTTTGTGTCTGTCCCATCTGAGGGGAAAGCTCTCGCTGTTCAGTGTGATGTTTGCTGCATGTTCTTTTGTAGATGATCTTTTTTGAGACTGAGGAAATTCCCTTTTATTCCCAATTTTCTAAGAATCTCGTTATGAGTATTCATTTTGTTCTCCACACTTCTTTTTTGTCTCCAGAAATATCAGTCTCTTTTAAATACCCTGATACGGGAAAATGCCTGCTCTGCCCTTTAGAGGCATTTTCCTTTCTTTAATTGTCATTGCTTCCACAGCTATCAAATGTCTGTAGAAACATAACCTTCTAAATTCATCTCACTTTATCTAGTTACTGCAGGAGGATCATTGGCCTGTTCTAACCTAATCCATCCTACCCAGAAGTGGACTCCCTCTTGATATTTCAAAGCATGTGACACTTTGATTAATCATTATTTTAAATTCAATATGGACAATTTTTAATTTTTTAACTCATTCAGAATAGGTTTCATGTTTTTATTGGGGGATTTTAAGACAAATACTTTTGTGATGCTTGCTTATTATTTATTTATTTACTTATTTATTTTTGCTTTTTTTTTTTTGATACTTCTTTGTCCTTCCTTCTTAAAAATCTTTTATTATGTGAGCTTTCTTTGCCTGATACTCAAGGTCAGTACAGAATACTGGCTTTCAATCTTTTTTCTTCTGCTTTTACACACAGAAAGGGTGACATTCACTTGAAGATCACATTCTATTAGCATCCTTGGGACATAATATAATTCTCATGCCAGAAATATTAGTCTGGCTTATGCTCTAAGTTTGTATTTTTTTCTTTCTTTCCTGTTGACATTGCATATAGCAAAAAGGATGTATATAAGATTAACTCATTATTTTCAACTCAAGTATTTTTCTGAATTGTCATTTTTGTTAATATAATATGTTTTTGGATAGAAAGATGAGCTCTCTTAACATATATTAACCCTCAATATTACTGCAAATACATACTATAGCAAATAAACTGAAGTCAAAGTTTTCTTTGTGTCACAGAAATGAAAACTTCATAGTATGTGTATGTTAGATGAGCTGTTACTTGATTCCAAAGTCAAAGTAGCTTATAGGAGAATCTGCTGCAAACACTTTCTGTACTTACTGAAGTTAAGGTGAACAGATTGGAAGGAATGATTTGTCTATCAAATAAATGTATAAGATAAGTGAAAATTTATGCTAAATAAATGCATGCTGTATTTAAATGATTCTCACTGATATCTAAAACTTTAGAATATTCCTCTGGTTTGGCCTATTTCTGTAAAAGTTGCTGAAAATTTTAACTATTGGAGCTCAATTTTTCTCTAAGAGAGCTCCTTTTCTTGAGATTAATTGTCAAAAATAAATAAATAATATCCATAACAAAAAGATACTGACAACATAAAATTAGCCACATCTTAAAATATTTTTCTGTTTAGTTTCTAAAGCAATACATTATATAACCTATTATCTCTAGCAGGAAAAGTACAATGTTAACTTCTTTTTAAACTATAACCTCATCCAAGGCAGGCACAATGTCTCTTGATTCTTGCACTATTGAAGATGAAGGGTTTTTTTTCTTATTACTGCTAGACTATACTAATATCAAATCATGTACACAGTCCCCTCTTGTAAAATATTTGCTGTTGGGCATAAAATATTCATTGAAGCCCTTCTATGTGCTGTACTACATCCTATGAGGATTATATTCAAAGCATAGTATTTGACCTCTGAGTACAAGAAAATGCCAATTTAAAAATCTTATATGCTTGTTTAATGTATAAAATAGGTAATCTGATGTAGGGAAGTGTTTCTCAAAATATAGTCTTAGAACATATACATGAAATTATCTGGGCTGCTTGCCAAAGGTGTTGATTCTGAGCTCTCTATAGACAAGTTTAATCAGAATATCTCAGAGTTAGGTCTGGGAATCTGTGCCTTATGCACTTTATTTTGCTGTGCATGTAAAACTGGAGGATCACTGATAAGGCAGTAAAAAGCTTGGAAGCAGACTTAGCTTCAAAATCAAGAAAACCAGTTGTTAAGTAAATTGTCATCATTAGAAAGTTACTTAGCCGCTCTCTAGCTCAGTTTTTGTATGTAAAATAGGAATACTGTCTCTACAGACATAATTATATATGACGTATACATGCTGACCATTATAAAGCATGTCACATAGTAATTACTCAGCAAATGCTACTTATTATCAACATACTTTTAAAAAATAGCCAGGCATTATGTTAGAGACCCAGAAGTGGTTCACAGAAGATTTCCACTGCTAATTAGGGTAAAGTAGGTTGCACCAAATATAATCCCACCAATCAACCGGAAAAGTGGTTAAAATTAAGAAGAAAATCACCAAAGTAAAGGCATTAGAGTAAATATCGCTGTAACAATCAAGCCTAGAGGGGCTAAGATTTTAGGAAGAGGGGAACAAATGAGAGGATCTTGGTAATACAATTTCCAAAGGGACATTTGCCAATTCTGAGTGGGGAAACTGAGATATTCATTTACCAACTCCTGTCGGTCACAGATTGACAGCTGTCCCTGCTGGGGTGCGGGGAGAAGGAGGAGTTAACTTCCTGGCAATTCCAGATACCACGTGCAGGGTAAAGGCCACCGTAGCTTTGGAGAAAGCCTGGGGGGAAAGAGATGCAGGGATGAGCAACTAAAGACCTGGGAGTCACCTAGAAGCTACTGAAGTGGAAAGGCCAGAGCACGAAGAACCAGGCACTGGTAATGTTGGTTAATCCACACTTTAATATTCAGATTCATGCATGCCCTCTGTTAAATTCTTGCCCTTCATTACTTCTCTGAATCAGTAGCCGGTGACAATTTACAAAACAGGTAAACTAGTGGGACTGGCTATAATTATTTTGAACCCACAACTGATATTCATCATCGCTCATCTCAACCACCCCCAGATTCTGCTCAACCTCAGCCAGTACTTATGCTGGACTGCTGATGAGATTCACACCTACATCACTCGAGAGTCTGAGCTCCTATGGTTTTTATGCCCTATTCAGGCAACGGCCCTATTCAGGCAGTGGTTGCCATTACTGCCCACTCATGGCTATTACTGAACACAGGAGCAAAACAGGCACTCCAGTGAATTTCTTGATTTTTAGCCATATCTGCCTCCACTAAGCAGCAGCAACTCTGCTTCCTCATGTTAATCGGGGTCAGTCAGTGTGGCTAGTAGAGTAGCTCCTTTCTGTGGTGTTTTGAAGAGCATTATACGACCAGGTGGCAGTTCCCAGGTTCTTGGATCCTCTGGTGAAAGATTCGTTCCTAACCCAGCCCCCACTCCCATCAAAGAACAAGGACCTCAGGCAAAACAGAACCAAAACTTATGCCAGTAGAAAACAGAAACTCTTCACATCATTGGGAATGATGGTACGAGCAGTCACTCTTTCTTCCTCCTTTGGGTTCCAGAACCCAGTATTCTGCCTGAAGCAACACCGTAAACATGCCCCAACCCTGCAAGTCATTTCTATGCTGGTGTTTGAGCTGCCCCTGTGAGAGGCCATGCCAGCATTCAGTTCTGTCAGTTCAGCAGCTGATAGGTGATGCAGTATATGGAGGACTGATGGATTCCTTGGTCTAAGGCAATGTGATGCAGTTTCAGAAGATCTGTGAGCCCTTGGGCTCAGCTGGCAGAGGCTCTGTGGGTAGAATAAGAAAACCCATTAACTGGAATATATATCAATCCAGATAAAGACAAGTTGTTGCCTTCTAGGGAAAAAGGGATCAGATCTATTCAACTTGCCATGAAGGAGCTTGGTGAGCTCATCAAAGGATGGTACCATATTGAAGATTTCATACCAATTTTTGTTGCTGTTGGATTGGACATTCAACAGCCAGAATCATATCGATAAGTACAGGTGTTGCCTCTATTCTGGCCTGTGTGGCTATCCCATCCATGCGCCCATTGTGAAAGCAATGGCACGGCTGAGGAGGGGGCTGGCTAATCTCCACCCTATGAGTCACGTTATCCATCTAATTGCTCAGTGTCTCTGCTGCAGTGGGTGATCCTGGGTTGTCATGGATATATGATGCAAGGAAGCACATACCAGTACTTTTCTTTCAGTTCCCTCTGGCAATTAGTTGGGAAGAACTCTGTTTAGGAAGTGATAGTTCTCATGCTTGTGAACTTGAGAAACAAAGTGAAGTATAACTTTTAGAGCCCAGGGCACTATCAAGGGGAGAAAATGTAGAGCAGGTAGGAAGATCAAAGAAATATATTGACCCTGAAGAAAGCCCCCCCAAAATTTAATAAACAACTAAGTTATCCTTGTGCTTTCCTCAGGTGGCAAAAATGGAGGCAACGCATACATCTAACAGTATGTATATACTCACTGATCAGCCAGACAAGGGCAGGAGACCCTGAGTTTGAGGAATTTTGTGCCAGGAGATGATGTAAAGTTACAGAAAGATATACTACCTTCACCTGTCTGACAACTTAGCTTAGAGCTGGGCAAGAAACTACTGTGTTGTTGATGTATATTCATCATCCCAATACTGTGAAACCATTTAGCTTTCTTGCATTAAATCGACACCTAAATCACTTAGTCCTTTGTTATAAAATATCCTTTCAAATGTATTTCTACATATTTATTTCAGTGGCACCGAGGTAAATTGCAAGTCTTGGAGCCAGGCAAACCAGGTTCAGATTTTACCTCTGTAATTTCATAAGGCTATTTAAATTACCTGAGATATTAATATAAAGCCAGTCAAATGGCAGGAACTAAATACTAATGGATATTATTATCAGTATTATTATTTTCTTTCTTAAAAATTTGATCTTTATTGTATTTTTTCCCACTACCATTTAGTCCCTTTATACCTTCCTTCCCCTAGCAATCACCACACTGCTGACCATGTCCACGAGGGCTTTTTCTGTTTCGCTCAATCCCTCCGCCCATGAGCCAACCCCCAACACTGACACATAGTAGTTGTTATTTGTTCTCTATGAGTCTGTCTCTGTTTTGCTTGTTAGTTCAGTTTGTTCATTAGATTCCACATATGAGTAAAATCATATGGTATTTGTCTTTCTCTGACTGGCTTATTTCACTTAGCATAATGTCCTCCAGGTTCCATCCATACTGTTACAAAGGGTAAAATTTTCTTTTTTATGGTCAAGTAGAATTCCATTATGTATCAGTATTATTATTTATCATAGCCCTAAAGAAATATAATAAACAATTAATTAATTCCATAATTTCCACTGTATACTCTAGAAAAGAAATTCTTCAATCTTTATAAAATAAATTTTACCTTTTTTTTTTTGGTAAAGAAATAGATGAAATGTCACTACTTACATATTACTGATATTTCCAAAGGAGGTTTACTTGGCCTGAGGGCTGCCAAAAAATAAGACCTTTAGGTTGTTGATTTTATAGTTTTCCACTCCTTCAGTAAAATCAGGTGCATATCAGTTGCTACTACTTTCTCAATGGTGGTTTATTTACCAGGCCAGTGAGGCAGAGTTCAATACAGACTTTTAAAATTAAAAGTAAAGTTAATGTTCTTTCTAGAATGATACCTACATCAATAATTCAATCATTCACTCAGGTCATGTAAAGCTGCTTTTAAAAATTCCCAACACATCGTGGCTTAGACATTTTATGATCCCAAGCCTTTAGGGCAATTGACTTATTAACCAAAAGATGTGTTTAACCTCTTGTGGTTCTCACTAGGCAAATTCATTCTATTCTGACTTGTCAAATTTACCTCTCTATGTGTTCTTAGGATCTGAGAAATTATTTTTTTTTAAAAAGCAATTTTCTCAATCTCTTATAACAGCTCCACCACTCTGTCCGGATGAGGATTGTTTTAGCACAACCATATATATAGGAATGATTTCTGCTAAATGCAAACACAAGTAGCAACAATTGTTCTTTATATATGGCATTTGACTATTATGCCTTGAAGACCATGAAGACAATATATTATATAGTCTAGTCATAAAATGTTAGTTGAATTTCTTTGGTCAGGGTTCATTTGCAGAGACTATAATGCTACTTGAGAGGGTTTGAGTGGGGAAGGATTCATTACAGGGTATTTAAAGACTTACAAAATCTTCCGAGTGGCTGAAGAAATAGTTTTAGTTTAAATCAATACTTTAGGCCAACTCTTCTGCCATGGACCATGGACCAGCCAACCAAGTGGAAAGATTTCTTTTATAGCTGTCGTTTAGGGCCAGCCCCTGAGGAGCTCTGTTATGTAGTGGCTATCAAGGTATCTGAAAGAGTATCATGTGGAAAAAAAAACAATTTTCTTCCTCTGCTAAGTATAAAACAGACCACATTTTGTTTTTCCTTGGATAACTGGCCATAGGGAACTCCCTAAAAGACCAGGGGTGTAGTTAAAGCTAAGACAACAAAGGAGTAGGAACAGAAACCCCAGGATCCCACACATGCAAGTTAGTCACCCTTTCTGCTCTGCTGGGGCCCATCCCGTATTCGAGGTCCATTGAACAATGACATGCTCCTGTGTGTGATTCAACGGGTGAAATAATTTTGTTCACAATGAGCAGTTTAAGAGTCATAATCTCTTTGTATTCTTGGGTTTTAAGAATACAATATTTACTGAATATATTCAGTCTTTACTGAAGTTCAGTAGTAAACCAGGAGTTGACTTGCTTTAAAATTAATTTTATTTGTTTATGTATATTTTTCAATTACAGTTTAATATTCAATATTATTTTGTGTGAGTTTCAGGTGCACAGCATAGTGGTCAGACAATTATACACTTTACAAAGTGTTACCCCCAATATTTCCAGTGCTCACCTGGCATCATAAATAGTTATTGCATGTTATTGACTATATTCCCTAAACTGTACTTCACATCCCCATGATGGTTTTGGAACTACCCATCTGTACCCAGCCGCCAACCCCATCCCCTCTGGCAACCCTCAGTCTGTTCTCTGTATCTACAAGGCTGGCTCTTCAAATGGAGACTAGTCCTTATTAGAAGGACGCATGGTTTTACTCCAAACCCTAGAGGCATCCGTACTCTGGTTCTCTTTGGGATTGGCAAGAAGCGCATTATGATACTTGTCTGTGTCACATATCTATTACTCCGGGACTGCTTTGTTATAAGGCTTGAGTAGTACGACAGGTTATGCCATAGTCTCAACCTGATGAAGAGCCTTCTTTTGCTTTGGATATGACTCAAATCTGGTAACCTTGTGGATTTCCCAGTAAATGGATGTGATAGTGAGTTCAAGTATTATATATGTTGCTTCTAAAATCCAGAAGGGCCGGATAGATATTGTGCTTTATTGTTCAGTGTAATGTATATCAATTTTTCTCTTATTTTAGAGGGGGTACCTTACATGTCTCAGACCAGTGGGTTCCTAGATATTTCACAGATGTGGAAAGCTTCTGAATTTTCCTGGAATTTATTGTCTAGTCTCTCCCATGCTGTGTTTTAAGGCATCTTATACTCACCTGATCTATTATAATGATACCAATGTAACGGATAGCATGATGTTCCCTAGGATATCAAAATGATCAATATTTCTCTGAACTGTATATTAGAGAGCAAGAGAATTGACATAACTCCAAGGTAAGACAGTGAAAGTCTGTGGCTCTTCCTGCTATTTTTGCATTATTTTGAGTGGGACAAGAAAAAGACATAGTCTAAGGCAATAACTACATATCAGGTACCAAGAGTTTGTTAATTCACCTCTGAAAAGAGAGTTATTTGAAACACTTGAATAGCCTAAGGTATCTGGAATTACATTTCATTCCTGCTTATGGTATTTTTCTATTAAATCAATGTACTTATCACCTGACCATTATAAGCCTTAACATTAATTGGCTGATCACATTAGTTTTTTGGAATTCTGGAATTTGTATTAGGACAGAGTTAGTATATAATTACCTGCAGAATATCAAAGCATTTCTATTTTCTCATTATGTAGTCACATTGGAAGATATTGACAGGTCACACTGAGTAAGACTTGGAAAAAGGACTCACATAGTGTTAACTTGCTTAATCCATGAGTTCCACATTGAGCAACTAGATCATGTCTGTGAACTAAGAAGCTGTGACCTAATAAGGAATATTTTCTTGGGCTCCCAAGGGTGCAGAGTTAGGAGTGAGTAAGCAGTTCTTTGCAGTCCAACATTTCTATCTTCCTAAATTTTTAAGTTTTTGCTTTCTGCATTTATAAAAAATTTCTGTCATTTGAACTTTATGTGTGCGCTGCTTGAGGTAATACATGAAATCCAAGATCTCATATCCTTATAATCCTAATAATAGATGCAGCACAAATTAAAAATTACCTTCCCAGTTGTCAGTCATGTTCCTAAGTTTTAGTCAGTACCAATTAGCAAAGTCTTACAATTAATTTGCAAGAAGACCCTATAAACATTTCACCTGAGGTAGTAACAGTGTAAGTGGATGTAAAATCCATCATTCTCCATTCATAACCTCATTACTTCTAGATCAAAATTAGAGTCAGATCCCACTCTGCTCCTTAGGACACAAAGTTTAGGTGGCTTTTTTTTAAAAGAGGCTTTCAGTACAAGTTGGTAGTACTGAGCTTGTTCTCACAAAGTTTTAGCATCACATTTTATATCTACAATGATTATTGAATTCTCTTCAGATTCTCTGTGGCATTATTATACCATCTTTGGAACAAAAGCACCAGTTGAGTCCTACATAAAAAGAAAATCAATTAATAGCAGAAACAACAAACCACAAATATTTCAAGGAATGTTTAGAAAGCAGTTGCTTTACCTACATTAAATTTTTATGGGAATTTCCTATTCAGCAAATGGTTCTGCATCTTCCCACTCCTCTTGGAAACCATGCAGAATAATAAGGGAAACAGTGACAGGTAGCAGGCTATCCATCAAATATCTATGCTTCCTCTCTATTGTTTAGAGTTGTCTCTTGGAACCAGCTCCCTGTCCTGCAAAGTCTGGAGAGCCCCAATCTTTTTTTTTGTTTCGTTTTGCTGTGTTCAAAAATTCAATTCATTTTATTTTTAATTTTATTTAAGTATAGTTGGCATACAGTATTATATTGGTTATGTTAGTTTCAGGTGTACAATATGGTGATTCAACATTTTTATACCTTAAAATATGATCTCCCCACTAATCCTAGCAATTATCCATCACTGTGTAAACTTACCACAATATTATTGACTATATTCCTTTTCCCCTTTTCCCCCATCCTCCACCCCCTCATCTGTCCAGCATTTAATAACAGGAGTTATAAAACACAAGTAAACCTAAGGTGAGAATAGAGAGAACCCACTGGAACTATGATCTTTGTGTTGGGAAATGACAGACAGGCAGTTTGAAAAATAATAATTCAGTTTAAGGTATTTGCAAGAAACCCGCCAATGTCATCTAGCACACACACACACACAAGTCACATTTCTACTATGTGTTCAGAGATCACAAACAGGATAGGACACTTATGGACAAACACACCACTCATTCTTCCTTCTCAGAACCAGCTTAACATTTCATTATTCTAGGTCAAAACAACCTGACAGATTTCAGAAAATACTAGCATACCACACATAATATCAAAATGGGGGTGCACCACATTTGAAGATGATGTTTGTGAAGAAACCTGTAAAAGGAAGCAGGAAATAGAAACTTTTCTGAAACAAGGTAGGACGTAAGGCTCAGAACAAAAGCAGCCAGACTCATATCAGCAGTTTAAAATCTGCTTACAATAGTTAGAGGAACTTTTGACACATGAAACTTAGAAAAGCGGCCTTGGATCTCCTTATTATCATTTTCAGAAGAATTTTTGATTCTTGTTAAGAATAACCCATCCATTTTTAATATGAATAATAGAAAATAAATTAGATCACTCTTCACCTAAAGACACCACAAGAGATGTGATAAAAATTAATATAGCATTTTGGCAGATGACAAAACCTCACCAGATATGTTGTCAACAGTAAGCTATAGGCTATTAAAATTATTGAAATGTAATTATAAAGAAAGTATTCCTTGAATATCCAGACAAAATATTGAATCTCTTGTAAGCAAAAGAAAAAGTTTCACAGTAGATATTTTTCATAATGCAATTCTACATCAGAAAGGAAGATATTCAAAGTACATAGGGGAAAATGTGAACCAAGAATATTTTATTCAAGCTGTGAAGTGTAAAGGCTGCTGATAATTTTCAATTACAAAAAACTGGGAATTATTGTGTTTATGACACCTTTCTGAAGAATCTACTAGAGCACAATTTTCATCCAAGTTGTTATAAAATTTTTATTAGAGGGGTGGTAATGAATAATGAACAGTACCCTGAACAGTAAATTTTTGACCAAGGAAAAGTTGAAATAAAAGCAGACTACAAAGGTAAGCACAAGGAAAGATAATGTTATTGAATAAGACTAAAAGGTAGAAGTAATGGAAACAGATAAAAGAAGTTACATGCTCCACTGTAATTCTCCACTGTGTATGAAGGTAAAAGAATAATGTTAAACCTTTGCTATATAAATACAAACTAATTATTATAAAAGCAACAATAAAAAGGGAAAGAAAAGAGTCCACATAAAGAATATGTAAATGAAACATGACATAAAATGCAGGACCCAAACTTACATTTACACCAATAAACATCATTGGGCTTAATTCAATCAGAAGAACACTATTTTAAATTATATTTTAAAGGAAAATCCAATTCTACATTGTATAAAAGAGATATATTTTTATTATTATTATTTTTCAATTAAAGTTTATTTTCAATATTATTTTGTATTGGCTTCAGGTATAGAGCATAGTGGTTCAAGAATCATGTACTTTACAAAGTGTTCCCCCCTGATATTTCTAGTATCCACCTGGCCCCATACATAGTTATTACAATATAATTGACTATATTCCCTATGCTGTACTTCACATTCCCATGACTATTTTTAACTATCAATTTGTACTTCTTTATCCTTTCACCTAAAAGAGACATATCTTAAATAACTTAGAAATGTTGAAAAATAAGAAGATAAGCAAAGTAAACCAGAAAAGAGAGCTGGAAAAATAGCTAGTATTTTCTGATTTTCCACAGGATGATGGACTCTTCCCAAATTTCAATGTTTTCACATATCCTCTTGCAAAGCACACTGAAATAATAAAATAAAATAAATATCACCCACATACCATACTAGAGCATAACTAAGGGACATAGATATTCCAAAAACTCCAATATGCATGGAAATGGACAATGATAACCAAAATCAAGAGCTCTGTCCAGAACCCATGCCTGAGACCTGCATTGGTGGATAACAGATTATATCAACTGTCACTAGTTGGGAAATACTGAACATGAACATTAAACCTGGCAGGGCAGACCATGGCTACTGGGAGTCAAAAAGAAGAGGATAGGAAATCAATGGGACCAAATGTGACAGCTATGGGAAGTCACCACCTCTGAAGAGGAAGGGGACACCTTAGAAAGAGAGGTGCACTTGGCAGACTGGATGATGATGAGAAAGATGGATGCAGATAAGAATGGGCCATACGAGTGCAAAATATATATCAAAAAAATTAGACAACAGAAAAAAAAGTGGTTTATTTAAAACACTTATGTCACTGTGTTAATAGTAGATGGTGTAAAGTTATATAAAGCAAAAACAAGAATAATGAATGGATTGCTATCTCAATGACTGACCAAATAGAATTTAGACTAAATTTGACTAAGTTAGAATGAAAATACTAAGTGACCAACAATAGGACACTTTGTAATGCTAAAGTTTACTGTTCACAAGTATTTCTCTATCAATTATGCATACCTACATTCCAAATATCACAGCATGATCTTAATAAAGCAGAAACTACTGTATATGCATGGCCCAACATCATTAATACACTAGTCATAGAAGATATTAACACATACTTTTCAATCTAAAGAGAAATAAAGTGGATACAAAATAAGTTAGACTCTAAAAGAACTAAACAATTTTAATAATGTTTATCTTATGGCTATATCTCAAACTTTGTTTTCCCAAAATAGAGAATGATATTCCTTTTCAAGTGCACATTGAACATTTACAAAGTCATCTAATATATGGACGTAGAGAGATACAAAATTTTAAGATTAGAAATAATGTGTTATCATGCTCTGATAATAATTTAATAAATTCAATAATTACTGACAAAACCAGAAATAATCAAGCCATATACTTGTATTTATGCAATGTATTGTGAGTATATTTTTCTTCAAAATGTTTTTTAAAAACTTCCAAAAATGATAATGAATGCAAATTCAGAGGGAAAAGGTAAGAGTCTGACGAGATTTTCATTGGCAATGTTGGGAAAAATTTGATAATTAAAAAAATAATAATAATGAGGGACTTCCACTTCCAACCATGACAAACTAACTGGTTCTGAACATGCCATGATGTAAGCAATTAACATATCAGACAGAGTATATGAGCCGACTAGGCATATAGGCAACACAAGACCATTACCCCAAGATAAGGCTACAAATGAAGTGATCCCTACAGTTGTTTTGACTTTCTGCTAGAGCCATGACAGAGCAAGAAGGAACCCCCAAAGAGCATGGAAAACATGCTAATTTGAGAAGACAGAGATGACCAACTTTCAGAAACTTGTCCAAAGACATTCCACAAGGAAGTGGTGGATTCAGCCCTAGACAGGAGTCAATCCTGGGCACTCTGGCTTCAGAGTTTGAGATTGTCACTGCTACTCTGTCTTGCAGTCTATGCAGTGCAATCTAGTATAAAGGATCCAGTGTTATCAATTAGATTTCAGAATCAAAGCTTAGCTGAATTTTCTCTTGGAACCTAAGGTAGTTAATGCAAGCAAACAACAACAACAACAACAACAACAACAACAACAACAATAATGAATAGCCTTGGGCAATTATGTTCATTAACTTTCTCATGGTTATAGATACATTGTTGTCATTAGAAGCCAAGTTTTGTTTTACTGAACTAAAATATGCCCTACAGCTGCATCAATAGCTTAATTAAACCTTTTATTGAAAGATGGTTTCATGCATTATGAATAATTTAGTTAAGCTTCCACAATCTGAGAATAACATGTGTTCAGTGAAGCTTATAGCACAATGGGCTGACAGACCATGCAGAGAAGGCTAATGTACTTCAAACAGCTTAGTTAGGAAGTAGACAGTGCAGTCATATGCGAGTATTCGTTAACTCATGCTTTCTCAGGAAAAGTTCTAACATCAAACTTGGACAGGGTTTTGATACTGAAGTTGACAAAATATAAAGCAAAAGCAAATGAAAGCCTAAAATAAAAACAAGTGAAATCTATAAAAGCAACGAAAACACTGGCAAAGCTTGTTAGAATCAATTTTATAAGAACTCTGACAATTAAACAAAGGCTTGTAGCATCCCATGGCATGTGTATTCAAGAAAAAAATAGCTGAGTCTCTGTGAGAACAGCAAGCTCTGTGGTATTTTTCTGTGGTTGGCTACTCTTCCATTTTCCATTTCCTAACTCCACAGTAGCTTTGAAAACCAGCAGCACCCAATTACAGTGAAAAATAATCGCCTGCAGTCACTGGAGGGGCTGGAGGGAATTGAAGGTCCTTCCAAACTTCCATCCCAGAGAATTATCCTTATTTGGCATGTCTGATGGTTCAATGGAAGATCCCATTTTCAAGACTGTCTTTATTTGAACAAAATCAGAGCTTGCTTAGTGCTAACAGTCCTTTTCCTGGGGCTGTTCAGCACAAAAGATTAGAGGCAATTAATTAACATCATGACAACCAGAAGCAGTGAAAAATAGTTGGGGAAAACAACAGGCTAATGAAAAAATTTCAAAGGAAAATCTAGATAGTGATTTCTACAGAGGACTTTTAAAGGTCCTATTGGGTTGGCCAAAAAGTCTGTTTAGTTTTTCTATAAAATTAAAGACACATTTTTTATTTCCACCAATAATTTTATTGATTTGGATATTTCGAGTATGTTGATTATCTCCCTTCTGGTATAACATTTACTGTTCTCAAATAATGTCTTGATTTGATCGCTATCAACTTCAGCTGGCTTACCTGACCATGGAGCATCATCCAACAGGAAACCCCTAGCATGAAACTTCTCAAACCACTTTTGACACATTTGGTCAGTCACAGCACCTTCACCATACACTGTACTAATCTTTTTTGGCATTTCAGTTGCATTTTTACCTTTCTTGAAATAATAAAGCACAATATGCTGAAAATGTTGTGTATTTTCTTCCATAATCAATATTAAAATGGCTACACAAAAATTCAACAAACTTGATGTTTTATTTTAAATGAACACTGATATGACAGCTGTCATAATCTAACAAACTGTTTTCAATGCAGTTAAAACAACTGAGCACTAATAGAGCCATCTTACAGGAGGAAAAAAGGAACAAACTTTTTGGCCAACTTAATGCTAAGCTAAGCACTTTTCCTGAATATTCTCCTTTAGTGCTAGTAATAACCCTCTAAGGCAAGGATTTTTATTGTCCTCGTTTTATAAACATCTTAACCTGGTTACTTAGAAAACAAAATAGAAATAAATACTTATATACTAACACTTTATCAGAGAATTTAAGCAAGAAAGGAAGAACTAGTGAAAAAATAAGGGAGAAAAAGAGGGAGAATAAATATCAGGGAATAGTTAATGAGCTAGTAACAGTTTTATAACAAAACGTTTTGTGAATTATCTTCAGTGAAGCTCTATGAAGCTTCTGTCTCCAAAACATTGCAAGGAGGAGAATTTGAGAAGGAAGTACCTGACACTATCTCCCACCAGTCAAAGTTTATGCCCATTGAGTATTAACTCCCCCACACTCCTACATTTTGCATACAGCTGAGCACTAACTGGATCCTGTGATACCTTGCATACAAGTGTAAACAGGAAAGCCCCATTGGGAAGCAAGAGGCATGTGGCACTGGAATAAGATGAGATATTGTTGCATATGCCCACAGGTAAAGTTCCCTTTTCATTAAATGCGTACTAAGGATAGATGTACTTAACCACTTTTCAAACTCTCACATTGTTTCTCTGAAGTGCAGTGTAAGGGCAACTGTGGTGGGAAGGACTAAGTAGAAATTGTCTCCCTGCCAATCAAGATAGAAAATCAGAAGCAATATTGGCATTAATGACAACATTAAAGAGTTGAAGGATGCAGGCTGGTGTTCTCTGTCTATTCCTATTTAAGCCACCAGACTGGCCCCAAGGGAGGAAATAGGGATTAGGATAGATGACAGTGTACTGCAGTGGCCAGATGGCAGTCCCCATCACAGATGCCTTGGCTTATCTGCTAAAAGTGAACTACACAGACTCTGGCATGTGGTTTGTGGCTATTAATGTACTCCTCTTGATTCATATCCATAGGAAAGATCAAAGCAATTCAGTTTTATGTGGTATTTTTTGTCTTAGGTATTCTAAAAACTCATGCAGCTCTCTGGCTAATAGTAAACTAAATGATACGTTGTATCAGGGCCCATAGTTACTGGGTATCCCACATGCCTTTGAATATCCCGGCTGGCAGTAGAAATCTCAGCCAGTACACTGGCACCCCCTGATCACCACATGCCATATTGGAGGTTAGGAGGATGAGAATACACTGAATCACCTGTTCCTGCATCGTGGTTTCCGCATTCTTACCTGCTACCTTCAGCAGAAGAGGCTCCCTGTCTTGAGCAAAATGGCTTGGACAAAACAGGATTGTTCTGAGATCCTTGACACCTGGGGAAGGGTTATCCAGCCACTTCACATTGTGTTGCTGAAGAGACTTTCCATCAATTTACTCTCCTCACATCACATAGAGCCTATAGGTAAGTCATTTCTCTCCCCTTCCTCTCCCCAACCCCCACTAAGAGCCAGGAGACCCTTCCCTTCTCTCCAACGTGCTGCTTCATAACCATAATCTTATTCTTGCTACCTAGGAGAATGTGATGTCATACAAGTTGCAGAAATAATTGTTTCATGGAGGGAATAGTAAAGAAGCCAAATCTTTCTGATAGGTCAGGTGAGATAAGGGCAAAATTTTTCTTAATACTTATCACGAACTGTGTAGTCACATCTTTGGGAAGAGCAGTTTTAGGGCAGTTTTGGGAGGAGAGGACAGATGGGAGTGGGTTGAAAAGTGAGCGGGAGATGAAGAACTAAGTGCAAAGGTCACTGTGAAGTAGAGGAAAGAGTTTGGAACCGTTGAATGTGGGGTCAAAAGAGTATTTTATTCACATGCAAAATACTTCAGCACTTTTAAATATTTATGTAACAATAATATAAGCGGGGGGATGACAAATACATGATAGATGAGGTCCCTTCCATAGGCTAAATTATTTGTATTCTTCAAGTCACCTGCCCAGACTCATGGAGAAGCAAGTGATTGCTGGAAGGAAGAGAACGTGGGTATTCTGACATTTTTTTAAGTTATTCTTCCAAACATGTTCTTCGGGATGTATCAACCCATAAAAGAAACACCCTCTAGATCTGTATGTTTGTAGAGGTATTTTAAAGGTGTCTTCCAAAGTCAGGCACTTCATCGAGACCGTTCACACATGGGGCCTACCCTCCGCGCTGTGCTTCCACTACAGCCCCCTTCCTTCTGCTGCCTGTGGCTGGTGCTGAGTGGGCAAATGGCTGAGCTAGACGAATCAGGGTAGCTCTCCTGGATTTTGGAACTAGAGTTCCAGACAGTACAGTATCGTTTGGCCTTTGAGCAGAGAAACTTCCAAGTTGTAGACTAAGAAGCAGATAATCTGTTCTGCAGAGATGAAGTGACGACGCAGATTCTCCGGGTGTCTAGCCGTTGTGAAAGGGCGTAGACTTGCCTGTTTTCTCCTCATTGTGTCCCTGGCATCTGGTGCTCTACTTGGAATAAAGTAAAGGCTTACTAAATATTTGTTAAATGGATGAGTGAAAATTGAAATAATGAACCATTCAGGTTTATGTACTGGTAAAATAAATATGATGCCATATATTACTGGTTATTTCCTTTCTCTAAAGGTGTTAGTATCCAAACATTCATATATTGATTTAACATTAGCAGAGCTACAAAATCTCCCAAGTTAGATATTATGGGGAAAAAAGAAAATACATGTCTACAACTTTTCTTAATGTTTATAAAACCATCAAGTCATTTCTTGGCATTGTTTCATTTTAAATCACAATTTAATAAAAATCAAAGATCAATTTGGTTTTATTTTGAGAGAAATGTATTACTACAGGAATCCCATTGAATTTGTCCAGTGTTTTGAAAATTAAGCCTTTTTAGATAGTGGGGTTTTTTTGTTTGTTTTTTGTAATATGCTACTTGGTTAGTAAGGCCTATTTTCCCTTGGATATGGCAGCATGAATATCGTATAGAGAATATTTCTGCTCATAGAAATTTTAGGACTTCAGACCATCCTGTCTCTAGATTTTTCAAATCATTCTGGCTCAAATTATTCTGATATAGTACATTCAGTTCTCTCTAACCACTTTCAGTTCTTTCTAACCACTTAAAAAAATTAGACTCTGAAAATGCTGATCAGAGACAATTTGACTGGACTGATGAGATGTTCTTCCATAACCACTAAGAGAAGTAGCCAATATTGAAGGTTAAATTCTGTTGCTAGGCAACCCAGAAATATCCAGTATACCTAAGAACTTTCTTCCACTCAAACACAAGTTGTAGCAAACTGCATCAATCAATTCAACAATCAAATGCCATTTCTTTGAAAGAGAATGAAATCAGAATTTGTCATCTGATAAGGACAAATACTTCTACAGGTGTCCAGCTTAAGTGTGACTAAACATCTGTAGGTTTTTTTTTAAAATAGCCTCTATGTGCACATGTGATCACAGTATCATTTTTTTCTTTGTTGGACCAGAGACTTTTAACTCATTAATTCAATCCATTAATGGAATCCTTGCTTAGCTGTGTCATGTCAGGTACTGTGAATACAGAGATAAATGCAGAAAACTTGGCCCATAGGGAGTTCACTTTCTAAGGTTGGAGATAAAAAAGTAAACAAAGCATTTCAAAGATGATAAAACAGGAAAAACAAAACCAAGTATATACAGAGTGCAATTGGAATACCAAAGAAAGAGTAATTAACTTTTCTGAAGGACTTAATGTCTGAGCTGAGTTTTAAAAGAACAGCTAAGTAGGAGGAGGGGAGGAGGTGGAAGGATTGAGCAAAAAGGAAATAAGACCCATGGACATGGACAACAGTGTGGTGATGGTGGGGAAGGGGTATAAGGGGACTAAATGGTAATGAAAAAATGCAATAAAAATACATAAATTAATTAAAAAATAAAATAATAAAAAAATTACAGGCAGAAAAGGAGATAACAGGCATTCCCAGCAGAGGAATCTCTGTGCATTTGGAAAGTCACAGGCTTAAGAGGCCACATGATGTTATTGGAGAGCCACAGAGGATTCAGTACAATCTAGCATAAGGTATTGATGAAGAAATATGAAAATGGCTGGATATGTAGACAAAGTCCATATAATGAGGGTCTTTTTTTCCAGGGACTCTTTCATGCTTTGAATGGCCTTAGGACATTTTATTTTAGAATAAGGGGTCAATGAGGGTTTTAATAAGGAAGAGACATAACCATTTTTTCTTTATTAAACATTTTATTGATTTATATTAAAATAATATTTATTTTTTTTTAAATTTTATTTTAATTTATTTTTTTCAAATACATTTGTCTCTGCCTACCCCCCACCACTTTCCCTTGCCCCCTCCCTCCTTCCCTCTCTCAGCTCTTCCCCTTTGGTTTTGTCTATGAGTCCTGCTATATGTTCCTTGACTTTCCCCTTCCCTTCCTTTTCCCCGCCCCCCCTCCTTCCCTCTTGTCTCTGTTGATTTCTTTTCCTTTCAGTGTTGCTGGTCTTATTTTCCTTGAATCTTTGTATTGTTGGTTAGGGTCCACTTATAGGTGAGATCATGTGGTATTTTATTTTTATTCAATGAAATGTAAACCAAAAAATTTAAACTTGCTCATAATTTTATGATATTTTACTGATATTTTTAAATGTACCCTTAGAAAATGGAAACAGGTCAAGATGTATACATTAAAGACTCTCTCTAACCCCCACCAGTTTCACTTACCTTCAGACCCTTCGCAAAGTTCATTGTTGTTAACAGTTTTCATGTGAGTGCTCCCAGAATATACAAATACACACACATACACACAGGTGCATACACCTACCCGCTCATCTATTTATATATTAAGGTTTCTACATATTTACTTAACTGTCATTAACTTATCACCTTTCTCTCTTTCTGTCTTGAGAATACATCTATCCTCAAGCTATTTATCTTTGTGTCTTATTTAACAATGTTATTGAGTACTGAAAAATTATAAAGATTTTATGTTACTTACTAAGGTAGACTAATCATCTTGAAATTACTTTTTGTATAAATAAGAGGTAAAGATCAGGTTCATTTTCTTCCATATGGATATATATTTGACCCAGAGCCATTTATTGAAAACACTGTAGTTTTCCCATTGAATTTTAATGGCTTCTTTATCATAAATCAGTTGATCACATATATGTGGTATGCATAGTGCATACATATGGTTCTGTTTCTGGACTTTCTATTTTATGCTATAGCCTATATTCTCTCCCAAACTATACTACTTTCATAATGATTTTGATACCTGGTAATATGTCTTCTGACTCTGTTCTTAACTCTGCCTGGTCTTCACTTGACACATATATCCAGAATCAACTTATCAAATTTCTAAAATTCTTATTGTGATTATATATTACATTGACTCAATATATCATTTAGGAAAGAGGAAATTGACATCTTTGCAATATTGACTCTCAATTCTTAAAATTGGCCTTGTATCCAGTGACCTTGCTGAATTTTTCTTATTAATTCTAATAGAAACTTTGCATTTTTTTCAGGTTTCTATGGACAATTATATTGTTTTTCATGGTTGTATTTATATGTTTATTATTCTTATATCTTTTATTCCCTCCATCCTTACTGAACTTGCTGGGACATCCAATAAAATGTTTAGGAAGGTGGTAATAGAGGACATTATTGTTTGCCAATATTAGAGGGAAATCTTTATATTTCAATGTAATATATTTCAGTATCAACATTTCACTATTAAATATGATGTTTCCTATATTTTTTGCTGATGGACTTTATCAGATTAAACAAATTTTCTACTTTTAGTAGTTTTCCAAGAGCCATATTTTGAAATCATTTTTATTATTGTTAAAAAGTCAATATTCTGAAGGAAATAAAAATGTATGTAAATAAATGGAGACATAGTCTGTGTTTATAGAAGACCCAATATTGTTAATATGTCAGTACTTCCATTTTGAAGTATTCAATGCAATCCTAAAAAAACATTCCAGCAAACCATCTTGTGTATATCAACAAATTCTAAAGATTATATGAAAAGGCAAAAGACCAGAAGAGCCAACATAATGCTGAAGAACAACAAAGCTGAAGAACTGACACTAATTGACATCAAGGCTAAATGTGAAACTACAGTAATCAACACAGCACGCTAAAGGCAAAACAAATAGGTAGTAGATTAATTTAATAGAAATAGACCAATGCTAATACTGTCAACTAATCTCTGTTAGGGTAGTAAGAAGCACTCAACATAAAAGGACTGTTTTTTCAACAGCTGGATGTCCATATGCAAAAAAAAATCTAGACTCAGGCCTTACATCTTTCACAAAATTAGATCAAAAAGTAGATCACAGATCTAAATAGGAAGTAAAAGGGAACTTCTGAAATCTTATAAATCTAGAAGAAAATAGGATAATATCTATGGATTTGCCCATGAACTTATAGATATGACACCCAAAACATTGTCACATGTCTTTTATCAAAGAAAAATTGATAAATTAGACTTTATTAAAAACTACTCTGTGAAATGCAATAAGAAGAAAATGAAAAGATAAGCCATGGGCAGGGAGAAAATATTTGCAAAACATGTATCTGATAAAGGAATTGAATCCAAAATGTGTGAAGAATTCTAAAAAGTCAACAGTTTCTTACTGAGTTAACAACCTAACTTAAAATGGGATAAGTATTTCAACAGACACCTCACCAGAAAAAAATATGCTATTGGTAAATAAGTATATAGAAATAGGCTCAACATTATTTGTCATTAGGAAATTGCATATTAATACAACAATGACAGACCACTACACCTTTTAGGTTGGCTAAAGTCTGAAAAACTGACAGAAATTGTTAGTGAGGATATAGAGCAAAATAAACTCATTCACTGCTCATAGGATTGAAAAATGGTACAGCCATTTTGGTAAAGACAGTTTGACAATTTCCTACAAAGCTAAACATAGTCTTACTATATAATCTAACAATTATTCTCTGAGGTTTCACCCATTTGATTTAAAGACTTGTATATGAATGTTTATGGCAGGCAGCTTTATTCATAATTACCAAAGCCTGGAAGCAACCAAGATCTCCTTCAATAAGTAAACTGGTATATTTATACCATGTTTTTTTCAGTTTTCGTTTTCTCAGGACTGAGATTAATGAAAACTCTACTTAGCTTTTTAGCTTCTTTTCATGACTGCATGATGTTTTGTATTTTTATGAGACTCACATTCTATACCTTCAGTCTAAAAGTCAGCAAATGTTCTAAGGGGAATTCTAAGTTCATTATTTATAGTTTCTTTCAGGGGTGTCTAACCTGTGGCCCCGTGGGCCACATGTGTGCCAGGATGGCTATGAATGCAGCCCAACACAAAATTATAAATATACTTAAAACATTATGAGATTTTTCTTGTGATTATATGTCACAATGTATTTAATGTGTAGCCCAAGGCCACTCTTCTTCCAGTGTGGCCCAGGGACACCAAAAGTTTGGACACCCCTGCTTGGCCTTTCAAGTTATGACCATCTTGGTAACCTGAAATCCAGTGTTTGTCTCTATAGTCCAATGAGACTGTTCCACACTCTCGGCTGCTGCTTTGAGCTGACTCTGATGAGAGACCTAGGTGCCTTGCCAATTGGAAGTCTGTCTCCTAAGGGCATTTTGAGTGTCCTCCAAATGTGATAGGTAGCTTCCCCAAAGCAAGTGATCCTAGAGAATTGGGTCTAAACTACAATGTCATATAAATGACAACCTCAAAAGTCACATGTGATCATTCCTGCAATATCCTGTGGAGGTGATTACAAAGGTCAGCCTTATGAAATATGGAAGGTCAACACAAGAGTGTAAATTCCAGAATCAAGAGTCATTGGTAACCATTTTGGAGACAATCGGACATTGCAGAACAAGAGGAGTCAGCAAAACAGAGAAGGAAGAATCAGAAATTTAGAGGAGAACTAACAGAGATTGGTATTTCAGAAATGAAAGGAGATATTTTAAGGAAAAAAACCGTATTACAAGGAGCAAATGTACAAATAGGATAAGAACAGAGAAGTATGCATTGGAGTATACATTTAGGTACTTCATGGTGCATTTTGCCAGCATTATTTCATGGGGGTGGTGGAGAAGGAAGATATGGTTCAGGTAACTGTAGTGCACTTTGGCACCTGAGAAGAGCAGGATTCTAGAACTAAAGCTATTGCATATACAGATGCTGATGAAGTCCAGACTTTGATTAGTGCAAGAATTTAAATAGGAATCATAGAATAGATGATAATCCAATTGAGTCATTATTACTGGAGGATAGGAATGAGAAATTACATTAAAAACAGGTTATACTAACATGAAATGGATATCAAAAATAGATAAAAAACCTAAGGGATACTTAGCATTAGCAACAAAAACTTTGGCTCAAGAAAGTCTAATATATGTTAGCAAGGTTCCAGTCACCAAACTGGAACACTGGGGTAGACCTAACATACTAGAAATAGTAAGAGAAAAAGATAATACAGGCAAGGATGAATAACAGCTGTGCAGAATCATTGCAAAGGTAAATAAGTAAAAAATCTAGCCTACTTATTAAAATTGTTTTAATCACACTAGTGTTGAAGCCACAAAATAATACCGAGAATGAAATGCATTGGTCAAGGGACATTTCATCTTTAAGACTTACAGGTTTATAGGAACTTTTCAAGTTGCTCTAGTTGACAGTTCTTTCAGGTCTTTTGAGCAATGGGTTTTGAGGAGGAATGATCTTTGATTCCTTCTCAGTATAAGGTCTTTAAAACTTTGCATATTAGAAGGTGCTTTTGTTTTATATACATTCTCATACATGGATATGCATATATATACACACATACATATAAAGGAGTCACACAAAAATATTTGAAATAGTAATGATTAAAGTCACCATTGCAAGTAAAAAAAGATGCAAAAACATTATACCATAAAAGCCATTTCAGATCCTAGAGAGGTAGAGCAGAGCAGGAGAAATGTGTTCATTGTCAACATTCTCCAGTGATCCCAAAAGCTTCTGATCTTTCTCAAACTTCAGTTCTATTTTTCCTTTCATCCACTCATAGATCTATTCATGTCCATAATTAATTTTTAACCTCTTGGTTATTGAACTGGTTCCCAGCTATGACCTTTGTTTTGGATATATTCTCTTTGAGCCTTCAAATCCATTCCCCACGCCTCTCTACCTGGAATCTGACCAGTATGGCTTTAACAGTTCTCTTTCCTGCTGGTTCTTATTTAGTTTTGTCCAGTGGTAAGTAAAAGCAAGAGATCAGTGGATAGAAAGGAAGTAATTCAGGGTATTTATTCTACCATCATCCTTTTTATTCCAAGTCACTGAAAATTGGCTGTGGCCCTCATTAAAAGCCACAGCTCCTGTCAGGCAGCCCTCGTCAGGTGCCAGAAGCTCCCAATTCCCTTCATCACACCAAGCTTAGAGGGTAGAAACAGCTCACAACTGGTCCTGGCATGGGAAACATGATTATCCAATGTAGATTTCAAATCTTCATGTAATTCTGTAAATAGTCACTTTATTAAATTACCCTGTTTGATCATGCCAATTTATTCCTTCCAGGATCCTGAAACAGCACCTACATTTACTAATTCCTTCAGCATATAGAATGTATCATCTTTATTTTTTTAATCTATATTTTAAAAATCATATCTGTGACATTGTTTCCATAGGACCCTCACCCTATTTCTATTTGTCCAGCTCAGAGCCATCTTTCAATTCTTAGATGAAATGCTGTCTCTCTGTAAGACTTTCCCTCCAAGGTGATTCATGTCCTGGTTTGCCGGCAACAATCCTGGTTAACACCTGTCGTCCTGGCATAATCGTCAATTGATCCCCCTTTCATTCTTAAAAATGTGCAAGTTCAGATGATAAATCATAGTGTCATTTTATCTATGAGTCTTTCAACCATAAGTAATTTCTCCTGATTCTGACCTCTGTATAATTTTCTTTGCATTTCTTACACAGAGAATTATTTCTATTGATATCACAGACGTTTGTGTTTATCTCCAAACCTTTCATGACCTATGATCTCCTTGAGAGCAATCACCATATGTCTTAATGCCCTGCACCTCTTAGTCCCCAGTATACTAGAAAAAAATATATGTAGAAACTAGATATATAACATACATTTTAATTTTACATATAAACTATATTTATTTCTTTATTCATATACATATACTTTGTATATACTTACATAGAAACTATATATAGAAATTATATGTATAATGTGTACCCATTATACATGGGTACATATGTATACAAGCATATATGTGTATATATTTATACAGAAAGAGAGAGAGAAAGAGAGAGAGTGAATATTTGTCTCCTTCACAATATAGAACAATTCCAATTTGATCATCATCCTTGAATTAAAGTTGGGGAGATTGATATTTTATGAAGGAAAAAGGTGATCAGCGAACACTGACTTGACTTTGAGCAGTGCCAGTGCTCTCAGAGTGCCAGCCTTATGAAGGTTAACCAACCTCATGACAGGACAGAGAGAGAATAACATAAACTGAGAGATTTGCTCCAGCACAATGTGTGGCTTGGAAACTCTCCCAAAACTGGGCTACATTGAGGGGGCTATTTTCACACAGTAGGTCACAATCATCTCTATAAAAAAAATAAATTAAACTCTTTTTAGGCACAGTTTTGCAAGGCTGGGAACATTTAGATTACTTTTTTAAATCTTCCCAGAAATAAGGCATACTTTTTGATGACAAGAAAAATCTCATTCATTTTTGTTTTTCTAGTATCATTTACCCCACTAACTATTTGTTGCTGAACTGGTAATGGTGCCTTTAAAAATAGGTCTTTCTTCTTATAACACAAATATAATCATATGTATTACATATATGTACATATGAAAACAAATTTAATGCTAAATTACATCTACATTTTTAATTTGGCTGCCATTTTCTTATTATTTTTTAGAAACATACTTTAGTGCTGAATTAGTGTTATGAAAAATTCTATCACAATATCCATATAGATCACACTAGACAACAAACAATACAAAGCAATTCAAACCAGCCTTGTTATCTGTCTTTCACACTTATGCTAACAGCACTCAGATTTAAACTAAAATTTGGAAAAGGTTAGAGTCCATCTCTTGTCAGTGACTTGATATGTCCAACATGTATCTTCAAACATTTACTATACAGAAGTGCCCTTCACTTTAAACCAATTTTACATATTGTCAAGAAATTAAATGGGGTCTCTTGAAGCCCTGTCAAGTGCAATTTCCATCATGTCCACCGATCTTAGAATTGTAAGAGGTCGGTGCGTTCATCAAGTCCTTCTCTCTGCTTCGATGGCTCTCAGTAGCGGCGGCATGACAGAAACAGCTGTGAGGCTTTTGAATATATTAGATACTCGTGCCTTATTTCTGAACTGTTGTCCATAAAGCCATTTACAGATTGAAGATGCTAGAGAGTATGTGACTGAAGAAGAGCTAAACTGAGAGGATAGAAGCTATGTCACTCCATGGAGAGAGGATGTGGATGTTTCACTGCATCACGCCAACCTCCCAGGCCCCCTGTTTTACCTCATCTCTCTGTTATTTCTTACCATTGGTAGAAAATAGAAGGTTAACCAAAATGACCCCACAATCCTCCACCTCACTCTACTCTTCACTTAGAGTGACATATCTTGGCAGGTAGTTATTACTTTGATGTATATGTATTCCTAAATATGCAGAGATGGGGGGAGGTCAGGAAATAATTAAGTACAAATAGCATCACACTAATCTATAATTATTAATAATAGTCCAGAAATCTCAACAATTCTGTAAACCACAATCCTACAATGCATGGTAGGAATGGGAGGATGAAGAATATAATTTAATTTTCTCCCTGGATGTAAGGCTAAGTAAGAACATTTTCTCTGATTCACTGTGAAACTTCTACCTTCACTTGAAGAGGGATATTTTCCCTGAAAAATGAGTCTGAAAAACACATTACTGCTTAAGACTCTGAATAGTTCTTATATTTGAAATACATATGATTTTTTTTAGACTAGGCAACCTCACAAATACTACAGACTTACAAGATAATAGAATATCAAATCTTTTCTGCCCTGCCAAGTTTTCAGCAGTTCTTAAGTGGATATAAGATTATATTAAAGCATAGAATCCCAGAGAGAGTGAGCACTAGGTTCCATTTTACCATTTTAAAAATAAATTCTAACTTTTTTTTGTAACCTTGATGGCACAGTTTGCTAGTTTATGGGTAGAAATGTCATGTTTTATAATAGAAGAAATGTTAGATATCATTTCAAGGAGGTTCTTAACTGGCATCTGATGACTCAAATGGTTTGTTCCAGAGGAAAGACTCTGTAATAATTCTACTTTTTGAAATATTTTTGGAAATATATAATTTTTTAGTTTCTCAAATTTATTTCAGAAGACATCAGGATATAAACTATTGAAATAAACAATCATATCCTTTTTTCTCAGCAGCAACTATTTCAGTATCATGTAAGATGCCAATTGGTCAGCTTCATTAAAATACTTTTTTGAGCTTCACTCAGGAATATTTGTTTGAAATATATACCTCTAGTGTGAACTATTATGATATATATATTTGTTTTCTTTACATGATTATTTTCAGTGGAAAAATTTATAATTCAGCTACCTGATTGTACTAAAAATGATTGGGTCTAATCTGATTTCCCAAGAATGCTTTAGGGAAATTGTTCCATGAACAGAGGACTAGAGCAGCAGCACCCTACTGTGCCCAGAGTGCAGTTAGACCTTCAATGTTGAAGATATTAGCAAGAGTTATCTCCTAGAGGAAGTCTAAAATGAGACTAGCTATTGCCAGTTCATGTGGAGAGTAAAAGTTGGGCAAAATGAAATTTGTTTTGAGTTTGTCCTCAATAAGTCTGCAACCAAATACTTAACGTTGTTGTTTTTATGTGCTCAAAAATTTAGAAACCATCACACTGTAAAGATACTTGAAAACACCAAAAACCTCAACTAATGTAATATTCCTTAAGAATTAATATAAATAATACATATTAAGTACTAATATGTTCTGTGAACTTTACATGGATTATTTTTATCCAGTATGAAGATATTTCTATACGGAAAAGTACTATCCCATCCTTATTTTATGGACGGATAACTCTAAGCTCTCTAGGTTCTATAAATTGCTGAAGGTCACAGCGAGCATATGGTAGAGTCAAGACTTTAACTTGGGCAATCTGACCCCAGCACCTTACACTCTTAGGCACAAAGCTATTACCTCAGTAGTATAGTACTATAGTTAAGAACTATAGAGTGAAATATGACCTTAACCCTGACTCGATCTAATTTTCCAAGGAAGTATTTCAGGTAAAATAAACTTTCAGTTCTTCCTACAAAATGGGACTAAAAATACCTATTTCATCAGCTTATTATAAGGGTTAAAAAAATAAAATAAAGGGAATCATTAAGAGACTTTCTTTTCCCATTTGCAAGTGAGATGGGCTACTTAAATTTCATGTTTCTCCACATACCTTCTAAAATAAAGCCATAGAGATCAAAATAGGCACATATAAAACTACCCATAGTTTATTCCTACAGTAAAACTGGGAGGCAGGTGATAATACATCCTTAAGTTTACATTTAAGTAGATCAATGAAAATGTGAATAGAGCAGAATTGTCTCGGGGACTCACATAAAAACAGATGGTCAGGCCAGAAAGGAGCTGAAGACAACAGAGTGCAACAGGAGTGATGGGGCACAGACAGCACATTAAGGTTCAAGCCCAGAGGAAGTATTCTCCATCCCAACTCAGGAAATGCTAAGAACAAGATCAGGTCCAAGATCTAATCAGATCTCTTGGCTACTTGACAGTGGACATGAAGAGACTGGAAAATGTATGGCCTAGAAGCAGTGGTATAGAGAAGCCACCATCCTAGTGAAGAGGGGTCGCCTCAGGAAGAAGGCTATCCCTTAGGTGGTAACAGGAAAAGACGAAAGTGGCAGAAAGAAAGGCTCTAAGGAAATGAAATATGTTCAAAGAATAGGATGAAAACAGTAAAAAACCCACATGCTTTATTAAAGAAACTACAGTTTACTGTGAAAACAAAAGAAGCTAGTGAAGTAATAATTTGGTAAATTTCAAGAGGAAATTTTATAAACCTTACAAACACTCCCTCTACCCACTGAGGCATTGACAACCATTGATTTAACAGATGCACTCATGCCTAGTTCCTCTACAGAACTTCCACCTGATAAGTAGAGATAAATAGAGGCACAGAGTGGGCCAGCATGATTTTCACACCTCTCTGCAGAGCCAGGTGACTGCAGATATCTGCACTGCCTTTAGAACTGGAGCAGGTAGGACTAATAATATGTGTTCATCTTATTTCAAACCTGAGAGTAGCCAAGTCTGGTCATTTTTTTTTTATTTGGAAGTAATACAAAGCATCATCATATTTTCAGGTTTTTCGTAACCTGTATCAGTTAACTGGAGAAAGACAACCTCATGATGACATTTTTAGGGATAGGAGAACAATGTCTTTAAACTAATACTTAGTTTTTAGAAAAAATCATATTTCTTGATTTCCCACATCTGTATATTTGGATATATTATTATATCAAAGAAATGTCAATTTTCTTTGTATTTTTCAATGTATGTATTTTAGAAATATAATCAAATTATATCCATTTGATTGGAAATTATAATATCTTCCCAAATAAAGGAAGGCAGAGATGTCTGCCTAACATTATCTGTATAGTCAGGAGTTAAGCTGACATCACTTTGGAGAAAAAATACCAAGAAATTATGAATATCTTATTAACAGAATTGGCATATCATCAGGGACTACATATCTTTCAAATACTAAAATGTTAAATTAATTTTGTTCAAGAGAATCTAATTCATAGAGCTATGGTGTGTCCTTGGTAACTACGATCAATGTTTAGGGTAAATAAATTGCTTTATGCCAATTTCTGAATTCTTCTATAATTTTTGCAACACCATAAAAGTCCCAGAGGAGAACATTGGTAGGAAACTCTCAGATATCCCACACAGCAATTTTTTCACTGATATGTCTCCTAAAACAAGGGACATAAAAGAAAGAATAAACAAGTGGGACCTCATCAAAATAAGAAGCTTCTGCATGGCTAAAGAGAACATCAGCAAGATGAAAAGGGAGACAACTCTATGGGAAAATATATTTTCTAATGATACATCAGATAGAGATTTGATCTCCAAGATATATAAAGAACTCACTCGACTCCACTCCAGGAAGACAAAACGATCCAAAGAAAAAATGGGCAAAGAACCTGGGCAGACGCTTTTGCAAGGAAGAGATACAGAGGGCCCAGAGACATTTGAAAGGACGCTCGGCATCACTAGCTATCAGAGAAATGCAGATAAAAACCACAATGAGATACCACCTCACACCGGTCAGAATGGCCATCATAAACAGATCAACAAACAACAGGTGCTGGCGAGGCTGTGGAGAAAAGGGAACACTAGTACACTGCTGGTGGGAATGCAGACTGGTGCAGCCATTGTGGAAAGCAGTGTGGAATTTCCTCAAAAAGCTGAATGGAACTGCCTTTTGATCCAGTGATTCCCCTGCTGGGACTATACCCTAAGAATCCCAAAACGCCAATTCAAAAGAACCTATGCACCTCAATGTTCATAGCAGCACAATTTACAATAGTCAAGTGTTGGAAGCAACCTAAATGCCCATCAGTAGATGATTGGATCAAAAAACTATGGTACACAATGGAATACTATGCAGCAGAAAGAAAAAAAGAACTACTACACTTCGCGACAACATGGATGGAACTCGAGAGCATTATGCTAAGTGAAATAAGCCAGGGGGCAAAAGACAAATACCATATGATCTCATCTATAAGTGGAACCTAACCAACAATACAAAGATGCAAGAAAAATAAGACCAGCAACACTGAAAGGTAAAGAAACCAACAGAGACAAGAGGGAAGGAGGGAGGGGGGCCAGGGAAAAGGAAGGGAAGGGGAAAGTCAAGGAACATATAGCAAGGATTCATGGACAAAACCAAAGGGGAAGAGCTGAGGGAGGGAAGGAGGGAGGGGGCAAGGGAAAGTGGTGGGGGGGAGGCAGAGACAAATGTATTTGAAAAAAATAAATTAATTAATTAAAAAAAGAAAGACAAACAAAAAAAAAAGAAATTTTAAAAAAAGCTCGAATTATAACCTTAGAAATTTTCCAGATCACAAGTATATCACTTCCTTCATTGGAGCTGACTCACCCTGACTTAAATATACAGATTTACATTTATTTCTGAGTTCTCCGACCTTATCATAAATTTATCAGTGTATGCAATGGTAAGGGCATGTGATACTCAGTCATTATAAACCTAAGTCTACATCAAAAGATGAATAAAGAAAATATGAGTTCCAGTCAAGATGGCGGCAAAGGTAAATGCAGGACTCCAATCCTCCCACAACCACTTCTAGATTACAACTAAACCATAGAATAAACATCATTCAGAACTGCCTGAAGTCTAGCTGACAGAATTCCTACAACTAAGGATATAAAGAAGAAGCCACATCGAGACTGTTTCTGGAGAAAATGTTTCCAACTGCAGCGAGAAAAAGCAGAACACATTGTTCTCCCTCTGTCATGAAAATGTGATTAGAAGAAAAATAGCATGACCTAAACAGGCCCTGGACCTTGCAAATATCACAAGGAAGTGTCCTTTTAGCTACAGATACTGTACAAAACAGATTAAATTCTATCACATGAGACATCATTACAAATCTTGTAAGAAGTATCAAGATGGATATGGCGTTTTTGCTATCATTCCAAACTTTCAGATCTCTCAAGGTGCAGTGAAAAGCAGCAATAGGAGTGAAACATCCACATCTGATAACATAGAAACTGATCAAGGGAGCACAAGTCCTTCTGGGCATCCCGCCTTTCAGAGTTTACTGGATCCCTGGAACAGTAATCACCTATTCAGATAGTTCCTGCGATGTGACCTATCCACATGTCTCTTCCTTGGGGTGAGCCTAGCCAAATTACTAGAAATTTCATTAGTCATCTAATTCAAAGACATCTGTTTGATTATAGAGAATTTATGTATCTACAGCTAGATGAGGAAAACCAATATCAAGCTGCTGTTGGAGAATTTTTTCAAGTAATCATTTGAAGGCTGTAGACATCTCTTCATCTTTGTACCTGCAAGTGCCATCTTTAATGAGGAAACTACATGAAGTCACCATTCAATAACTTGATATGTATATTAATAAAAGTAGTTTAGCCTAAAAATGTGGTATGTATATAATAAAATATTATTAAGCCTGGAAAAGAAAGAAACTCTGCCATTTGCAATAACATGGATGAAATGAGAGGGCATTATGCTAAGTGAAGTAAGCCAGATACAGAAAGAAAAATAGTTCATGGTCTCACTTAAACATGGAATCTAAAAAGTTATAACTCATAGAAAAAGAGAGTGCAATATTGCTTTCCAGGGGCTGGAGGGGCAGGGGGAAAGGAAAAAATGCTGCTCAGAGTGTAAAGTTTTAGTTGTCCTGGATGAATTAGCTCTAGAGACCCAAGACACAGCATGGGGACTACAGTTAATAATACTGTATTGTATACTTGAAATTTGCTAAGAGTAAATCTTCAGTGTTCTCACCACACACATAAATAAAAGGATCATGAGAAAAAATGGAAATGTTTATTAGTTTGATGGTAGTAATCTTCTCACAATGTATACGTATCTCAAAACATCATGTTGTATACCTTATGTACAAGGTCTATCCAGAAGGTATCTAGCCATGTAATATAAAAAATAGAGACATTCATTGAAGACAAAACAAGATACAAGAAACATTGCACATAGGACAATGACCCCTCAGTCTCCTTCAAACTAAGCACCTTGAGCCTGCACATAGTTCTCCTAATTGCCATCAGCTGTCCCATCATATTTTCCTGAAATCTCTTCCCTTTTGAAGGTGATTTTAAGTTCTGGGAAAAGCCAGAAGTCATAAGGCACCAAATCTGGGCTGTAGGGGGATGAGTCACCTGGGTGATTTGATGTTTCACCAAAAAACTCTGCATAAGACTTGATGCATGAGCGGGCACATTGTTGTGATGAAGCTGCCAATCACCAGTTGCCCGTATCTGCGGCCTTCTGAATCATCTGAATAGTCTCTGCAGGAGAACATTCAAGCTTAGTGAAAAATTTGATGCAGATTTGTTGCTCTGCTCACTCAATCATTTTGAATGCCATGGCCATACAGTACACAGGGTCACTCAATGGCATCTACCACCCCCACTGACGTAGCCATTATTTGCACATGTGCATTCCAGGCTACTCTCCTTGGCTACCAGGTTATATTGATGTTGCATAACTCGTTCTCATTATATTGACAATGGTTGGACTTTTCTAGACAGTCCTCACATATACATTTTTAAAAATTTTTTTTATTGTTCAAATACATTTGTCTCCATTTTCCCACCAACCCTGTCCTCTGCCCCACCCACCCCCTCCTCCCACCCTCAATCCTTCCCCACTTTGGCTCTGTCCACGGGTCCTTTATATATGTTCCTTGACTTGACCCTTCCCTTTCTTTTCTCCCTTAACATCCCCCATCCTTCTCCCTTCTGGTTACAGTCAGTTTGTTTTTTCTTTCAATGTTGTTGGTTATATTTTTCTTGCTTGTTTTGTTGATTATGTTCCATTTCTAGGTGAGATTTTTAATTTGTCGATTATACCTCATAAAGCTGGAGAAAATTCAAATGTTATAACATATTACAAGTTTCTTATATTTTCTCAAGCAAATTTTGCTATGAACATGATCAGCCATGACAGTGTTTCTGAAGTGCTATGTCTTTAGCAGATTGGCCCTTAAAAAGAACATTTTGTTAAAGTTAGTTTTAAAGGACAGGTTGGATTTCACTCATAGATAAATTGTATGTTATTTAAATGTACTTATTCCAGAACTTTGAACTGAAAGGGCCCATCTAGAAATAATTGTCATTATGTGAACTTATATAAAAAAGAATCGCCTTCATTACTGAACCAGAGACACCATTGAACATATCCTAAATCCTCTATCAGTGACAGGCCTGAACAAAAAAGACATTGCTCAGGCTTTCTGATTTAAGAGTTTTAAAATTCTCATCTGAAAATATGCCTGTAGTTGGGAAGTCCATCCAAAATGGGAAGTTAACTTTTTTTTCTAATTTTGTTTTTTCTCCCATTATCTATTTAAAATCTACCTTATACTGGGCTCAGGGTGTTAGAAGTTAAAATTAAACAAACAACAACAAAAACACCCCAATGCGGTCCCTGACTTTATACATGTGTTATATCACAAATTGTTATTAGCATATAAAATTTAAAAAATGCAACCCAAAGCACTTTGTTCTTATATATACTATACTGATTATAGCACAATATGGTAAATATATACCTTGCCTCTGGCAACTCTTCCTTGAAGTACTTTATATAAACTTAGAGGCAATGCTTTCCTAAATGTCTTAGGTTGTATGTACTAACAACTTCATGCTGCCACAAACTATAAAGTTGGGGTATTTAAGTACAGAAGCAATTTCATCTTGAAATTAGGATTTTGCATGTCCACCACTGGGGCTCAGACATTTCTGAGCCTGTCTGAAGAAATAACATGACAGCCCAATGGTCAGTGATGTTTAATGGCTTCAGAAAGGTTGACCTGCAGCAAAGAATAGGAAGGAATAAACAGGAAGGCAGAGCAGAACAGAGAGAAAAAGAGGAAGAATATGTGGAACACAATTGGTCAAGATGACTTTTATTATTCTTTTTTTTTCCACTGAGAAACAAGTGTTTTTATTTTTTAATATTATTTTGCATAATTTATTTATTTTTCTTTTTTTAATCTTTATTGTGGACTCTTAGTATTCTTTTGACACTAAATCTCCATTCTAGATACCCAAAGATAACTTAGTCAATTGTGAAAGATTTGAAAAAATTCTTCCATGTGTGCAAGTGTCTTATGCTTTATTTATGTAATTAAAATTGCCTTCTCTAAGTAACAACCTGCTTGTGATTTTACTTACAATCATTTCCATAAGTTTGTGTAAGAACCCTGAAATTATATTGCACCAGAAGGTCAAATAAATGTGGTTCCACTTCTGGTAATGGCAGATCTTGTCATTTGTACTAATCCGTCCACTGAGAAAAATTTAGGAAGCTGGACAAATTATTACAAAGCATCTATTTGAAGGTATCAAATCACTACTAAGGCAGGGAAAAATTATGGAGCAAATATCAGGACAAAAGAAGGGAGTCTAAAGAGGTGAACTTGTCATTAAGGGATATTTTCCCCCAAGGAGCATCAGTTAATTGCAGTAGAAGTGAAAAGGAGGAAGAGAAACTAAACAGGACTTTTAATACGAACTGTTGAGCTAAGCAGTACTCATCAGGAATTCAGGAATTACTGACGGGTGTGTATTAAATCTCCAGGTTTGGTTGTGGACATTGAAACCTCTAGTCTACAAATAAGAGTAAAAGCAAAACAAAACCTTCCTATTCAAGTCTGAAACCTGGCTGCTAATCATCTAATCTGTAATTGAAGTAAGAAATTCCAGGACAGCTAACTAGTGTTCATAAATATTTGCCCAGAGTGAACTTATAACTTCTGGAAATTCAAATTATCTTTAGTAGTTTTTTTAAATTTATATGTGGAACTCAATAACCATATAAGAATGTAATTTAAAAAACAAGGTAAATAAAAAACAATAGAAACAGAATCTGGAGAGCTCAAGATATTTGTTATCACACACCATCTAAAGTAACTATACGCTCAATACATTTAAGGAAATAAAACAGAAAGTTGGGACTTTATATATAAAATTGGAAACTCTAAAAAAGAACCAAATGGCAATTCTAAAACTGAAAAATTTCAAATATAATATTAAAAACTTGGTAGAAGTTTAACAGTATATTAAACACAGCTAAAAAGACAATAAAGAAATTAAAATTTATGTGCAAAGAGAACATCATGTATGATTGATTACAATCTCCATTTTTACTAACATTCCTTTAACTGCTTAAGCAATAATCCAGCAATGGTCCCCACCATCAGCTGAACAATGTTGTTCTCATTGTTACCCTCAGTGCCTCAGTAATTTTGCATTAGCTTCCATAAGTATTTTGCGGCCATCTCGTCAACCTCTCCCCTTTCAACAACTAAATCTGGAAGACCATACTTCTTTTCCATATGCCTGCTACAGTGTCAATGCATCTCTACTCTGCTTCAGCACTCAGTTACTAGCTGCTCAGCCACAGTTAAAAATAGGACAGCCCATGATGTATTTGGGGTGGTGGCCAGTCTTCTCAGTGATATACAATCTCTCTTTTTGATCCTAACAATCAACAATATCAACCCAAATAAATACATATTGAACATTATTGTGACCTGGAAACTGTTGAAGGTGCTTGGGGATGGAGGCATCAGTGAAAAAAAAAAGCAAGCCAGCAAACAAACAAACAAAAACCCAAAAAGTTAAAATTCTCTGTTCTTTCATAGAGGAAAATGTAAAATAAACAACATAATAAATACATAAGTGTATAGTATTCTAACATGTGAAATATAGGTACTTTTCTGCCTATCATTAAGATTTGTCAATTACAGTGAATCTTTTTGAATACATTTATGTCATATAATTCATAATTTTTTATGTGTTTGAAGTTCTATGCCAATTTATTTATTGACATACTTACAAGCTAATCCATTTCAACTGGGATTGTCCCTTCTAGTTTGGGTTAAATTTAAAATCCATGCATTCAAAGGAGCCTAATTAAAATTTCTGTGTCCCGATACAAATTCCCTGGAGATGACATTTGCCTGGTTCAGTGTGATTATCACTCATCCCTTCTCCTGTTTAGAGTTCAACTGAAAAGGGAGAGAGTGATCAAGATACCCATTTTGTTTGTGGTAAAGCTAAATTGCAGGAGTAAGAACAGCATTTGCTTATTTAAAGACAGCTGATCCCCCAAATTTTCTAGTGATAACTATTAACTGATTGTGATACTGCATCACAAAATAGGGAGGAGTTGGAAATTGCTAAAAACCTATCATTTTACTTTGACCAGTGAGGAACAGAATGGGTTAGGAAAACCTACTTTAAAGACCTTTTAAAAGCTGAAGAAACATCAGCTGATCTAACATGGGACTCAATGGGTTGCCTTTTTACAAATACTGAATGATTTTGAGATGGGCCAGGAACCACACTGTAAGAAACATTAGCCTAAACAAGAAGAGCAATTAAAGATAAGGATCAGTAAAATTGAAGAGAGGAAGAGAAAGGAAGATAAAATTCAGTGTGAGTGACAGAGAAGAATAGGTAAATTTCTGTACATGTCAAGAAGTTTATGTACATTTGATCTTATTTTGAGATATGTAACTATTTTTGTCTTTTCAAAGTTAGTCAAAATATTTCAAAATTCTGTCTTATTAAACTGTAAAATATTTTAATGGTCAGCAAATTCTTTTTCTGTAAAGGACCAGATAGTAAGTATTTTAGGCTTTGCAGGCTATACAGTATCTTTTGCAACCACTCAATCAATTCTGCCATTGTAGCACAAAAGTAGACATTTATAATATGCAAATAAATGGCATGGCATGTTCCAAGAAAACTTTATTTACAAAAACATGCAATGGGTCATATCTGGTCCATGAGCAGTAAGTTGCTGATCTCTGATATAATTAGTTAGCAAGTATTGCCAGCTATTTGAGAAATACATGAAAGATAATTGAATTCCTAAAAATTATATAAAAATTCAACAGTAAAATTAAAATCTAGGATAAATTGTAATAGTTTTTTTAAAAAATGTAAAATATAAAGAAAATTTACAAATAAAAATCTTGAATATGAGTCTATTTGGTAAGTTTTGGAGAGCTAACATACAACTTGACTATAGCTAACTATACTCAATTATATACTTGAAACTTACTAAAAGGGTAGATATTAAGTATTCTCACTATAAAAGAAAAGGAAAGTGGCAACTAATGAAGTGATGGATGTGCTTTAGCTTTTATTATTTCATAACACATATGTCTTAAATCATCAAGTTTATACCTTTAATATATACAATTTTTTAATTATCAATTATACCTCATAAAGCTGGGGAAAAAGTCCACTTGGCAAATAGACTCTACTGAGCAACAAACAGTTAAAAAATTACAAGCTACTAATAGTTCGTCAAATAAAAGACATTTCTTCCACGCAGCTTTATAGTAGTTACTAAGATTATAACATGTACTAAGTAAATCATAATAGAGAGAAAATCCACACTTTAACTTGCATCTAAAGAATATTAATAGAAAATCTTATATCTGAGAAATGGTAAATATCTTATTAAAACATAGAGAGGACATCTCCAATCCCTTTCATAGACTCTAAAATGCTGCTTACATCTTAGGAAAGGGTTTCTCATTGCAGGTTCAAATATATCATCAGTGCCCAAATGTCAAGGGTTAAGATATAAATTTAATAAAATGTGGTTAACAAAATGTCATGTGGCAAAATTCAAATCATGAAATGCTACAAAATGAGGGGTCATGGCAACCTGTGGTGTGAAAGAAAATGTCAGTAATGAAATGGAAGAGTGTAAGTGGACACTTGGCAATTCATTTCATTCTCAGTTGATCCCTTTGTTTCCTCTCCCTTTATGATCTATGCACATATTACTGCCCCACTTTGCTCCCTTGCTCTCTTCCTCCCTGCTCTCTCCCCCCACATACTTTAAAGTAGGCACTGTTTAAATACTTATAAAAGATAAACAAAAATCACATAAAAGAGAAAACCCTATAGAGTTCACTGATAGCTATTTTTTTATCATAATATATTTCGTTAAACGAAAATGTAGTGAGTTTGAGATATTATAATAAGGTAGAAATGAGCCCTTGAGCCAGTTAGATTTTGGGAAAGTGTCCATTGTTTTTTAATCTTACCGTCTTACTAAGAAGAAGGTAATCTGAGCTCCACTTCCCTGTTCTTTATGGTTTTAGTCATTGGTTCATGTACTTTATAGTGTCTGCTGCTATGGAGTCGTGCTAGTTCCAGAAACTGTGGTCAAAACAACCAACTGGCCAGGAATAAGGTCATTTTGTGTAGAGACGGTAGTAACTTTGGAAACAGATACTGCTCTGGAAAGGTAGAGTAGACGATTACATTGCTCATTAGCCAATTAACCATCCTCCCGGCAGGAGCCATCTCTGTGTGTTCTCCCCTCTCAATCTGGGCTGGTCCCGAAATATACTCGAATTAATAAAATGCAGCAGGGGTGGCATTGTGCCACTTACTTGCTGAAGCCTTAGGAAAACCCAGAAACTTTTGCTTTGGTATCCTACCATTTTGCAGTTTGAAAGCCTCCAACTGCCATGTAAGAAGTCCAACCACCTGACAACGGTCAAGCTGAGCATGTGAAGTCCACATGGTTGAGAAAGAAGGTGCCAGTCCACAGCAAGAACAGAGGCCCCAGGCAGATGACCCCACTGGAACGGGTGTAGGTTGTCCCCAGTCACTTGAGCCGCACCAGCTGATCCACTGTGGTGCAGAGATGAGCGAAGTCATCCCCGCCGTCCTTTGTCCAAAAGCCCATCCCACAGAACTGTGAGCAAATAAAACGGTGGCTCTTTTAAGCCACTGAGTTTTTGGATGGTTGTGCAGAAACACTATATAACTGAAGCTGAAGAAGTGGGGGCAATCACTAGAAGAGCCAAGAAAAGATAAAGGACCCTGGTAACCTAATAATATTCTGGAGGGAAATCCAGGGAATGTCATTGTTTACCCTCCAACATTCTCTGCTACAGGTGCCCTCAGACCTGTCGTGTACCATTGTACCAGGTCATTTTTTAAAAAAATAAATTCAGTGAAATAATATGGTCTTATCAAACAATGAAGGGACATATACTTTTTAGCTTTTGGGAACGTAGGTCCTGTCCATGGGGCAAGAAATAGCAACATTTCTTCTGTGGCTTACTTCCAGGACTGGAGTCTGTTTCGACTCCACAGGGCAAGTCTGGGCTGGCCCTGTGACTTGCTTTGACCATCAAAATGTGGCAGATGTATTGTTCTGCTAGTTCCAGGTTTTAAAGGAAGTAGTAGCGTCTTCTTCCTCTCTCTTGAAAACCAGCCACCACATAAGAAATCTGATTAGTCTGTGGCCACCATGCTGTAAGGAGCTCCAAGATAGCCCTGTGGAAAGGCCATGTGGAAAGAGATGTCCAGTTGCTCCCTTGCTATTCCAGCCATCACAGCTGAGGCGTCAGACATGCCAGTCCCAGGAAATACCAGGTAGGATGAAAGAACCACCCAACTGAACCCCATTCAGATTGCAGATGTGTAAAAAAAAAAATCAACTTGTTGTTTTAAGCCTCTAATTTTTTTGTTATTTCTCCCCGTAGTGATCATACAGTTTAATCAAATATGTAAACCTATGAGGTTTGAATGTGAGATGAATGAAAATTGTTGTTTCTATAAAAACAAAATGAAAGCTTTGGGAAGTCTCAAAAAAGGTTTTAAAAATAACTTAGAAGTGTTGCTATTAAAATATGTGATTGAGGGAGAAGACAGATGCCTAGGAATATTCTACACTCAGATTGCTTTGAAATATATCAAAGTACACGTTTTTATAGTTCTCATTTACTTCATTTCATTCTTGTCTACTCAAGCTTGAATGTGAAATGTTCTTGTCAGAATTATCTAGTGCCACAGTGGATATGTTCATTGAATTAGCTGCCATGGTCCACTTTGTTGCAGTAGAATATCTTTCTGTGTTCCTGACAGCTAAAGAGAGAGTAGGTTTATGAGTATGACATACTATCCAACTAGCATAACTCCATTAGAGGGTGATGAAATTTTTTGCTGCTGTCCCATATTTTATACATGGAAGAGGGGGTGGGAGGCAATCTCTACCACTTTGTCCAGGCGAACACATACGCAGCACATCTAACAGAGGCCACCCTAGGAACAAGGCTCCGACCTGTCTGTCTGTGGTTTAGCTGAGTTTAAGACTTGTAACCATAAAGAAAATAGAGAAATAGGACATAGCTTTGACTGCCTAATGAAATAATATCCATATAATAGTGAAAAACTTTCCCATTTCCTGGTTAGTGACATCTCAGCACCCTGAATGGGGAAATGGGAAAGTTGAGCAAGTTTCTTTCCCAGGCCTCCTGTGCCGACAGAGAAGCCAGGCTTGTCTATGGAAACCCATCAACATCTCTGGGTTGGAAATTTCTTCCAGTCTCTAGCGTATAGCTAACTATGATTTAGCTTTTAGTATTATTGCATAGTTTTTATTGTTATGGATATTTAATGGTATGTGGAAGGCAGATTCATTTTAACTTGAAAGTCATTTAAATATTGATGAAAGAGTTATTTTCCCCCAAAACAGCAGTTTTATTATTTTCTTAACTCTATAGGCATTTTACACCAGGTATTGAGATCAGGTATCTTCTCACTTGGAGAGAGCTAGAGAAATGTGATTGTATTACTTGCCAACATTATGTTTCCCATATTGAGAACATTTTATTTTCTATTATGAGAATATTATCATCAGCCATATGACAGAAACAGTTAACGCACACCAAGCATTCCATTTGTTTCTTTGTGCTGCCCAGCCCTCTGCAGTTACGGAGCCATGTGATATGTTCTGGCCAATGAAAATAAAATAGGAATGGAAGTGTGATTGGCCATGTCAAGGCTGAAGAGTTAAAAAGCTGTTGATTCTCTAGTTTTTTATTCCTTTGCCAGGATACTTAAAAAGGCTTCGAGTGGCAGCTGACTCAGATACAAGGCAGGGAGTGTAGCTCAGCCTGAGGTCCTACCTGGGTGAATGGAATAGAGCCCCTGGCCCACCTGCAGACTCTGTAGCATGAACAATTCATAAATTTTGCTGAGCTTATTTTAATATTTTGGAACTGTTTTGTTGCTGCAGCATAACCTAGCCTACCCTACTAATAACATATATAATAACAAAGTAATTAATCATTTAATTTATTCAACATATAGTAGATATATTCACCTACTGTAGCATGGCACTAGGAGTAAGAGGACGCACAAACACAGAGGCTATGTCCTCTGTGACCTTATGCTCTAATGAGAGAAATGGACAAATGAACCTTCTGCAAGGAGCATCTAGCAAGCCCCCTGCATATGCTACACTTGGCAGGAAAATGTGAATGAGGAATTTTCAGTAATATAGATGTGGCAATAGATTATTATAATATACTATGGAAAGTATGCCAAGAAAGTCTGTACCAAATATTTGAATGGTAAAGATAAAGAAGCAATTAATTATCTTGAGATGTCATGGGAGGCTTCCCAGAGAAGGCGACACTTGCTTGCATCTTGAAAAGTGAATACAATTTCACTCACTGAAACGGTTGGTATGGTAGTCATCAGCACTCGCAACAAAAATACCTGACGGGCTTCTCTCCATGGTAGGATTGCATTTACAATCCCCTTTCAATTTAGCAATAGCCATGTGCTTTTCTTTGGCCAAGAAAATGAGTCGAGTAGAACGACTGACTGACACTCTGAGGTAAAAAATTTCAGAGCCAGCGCACTATTAGGCATAGCCCCTTCTCTGTTCTGCTGTGATCATAGAAGCACAATTTGAGATGAAGTGTCCCCCCAACCTGGGTGTCAGAGTGACAGTGACGAGAGGAGCCCCACGAATCCACAATGAATGAGTGAAAAATAAATTTCAATTGTTTTAACACATTGACATGTGAAGGGTCATTTGTCACTGTAACATAACCTAACTAACTCTGCCTGATAGACTATATTCCAGGGAGAGAGAATAGCTAATGTGAAAAGACCTAGATGTATGAAAGATCAGTGTGAAACACTGTGAAACAGTGAATTGAATGAGGCTCCGATTCGTGGTATGTGGGTAAAAGAGGGATAAAAAAGATAAGGTGAGACAGGACAAGGTGTGAACAGTCTTCTACTGCTATGTTGAAGGTCTTCTACTTTATTCTCAAAGCAAGAAAAATAATTCAGAGACAGAGATGGTCAAGGCATGAGCACAACTCTATCATCACTCATGTCCACCTAACCTTGTGCTAAGAAGAATCTTTTTTCAAAAAGCCCTGAAAGATTTTAAATTTTAAGTTGTCCTATTGAGTCAATATTTAGGTATGCTGATAAAGTCACACTGACAACAATTTGTATTGTATCACCCAGAACAAGATGTTATCAAAACCTAGAATCTATCGTCTGTCATGGCCATCATATCTTGTTTGAAGAATGTTAATATCTATAGAAAAGTAAGACTGAAAATCTTTCTTTTTTTAAGATCGAGAGATAGAGTAACATGTTGATTGTCTGTGGCAGAAGCTGTCACATCAATTACAAAAGCTGCTAAGTCCACAGCAGGAAGCGCATTGATTCTTGGCGAGTTCAAAACTGTAATTTCAGATACCTTTGTCATCTTACTGAATGAGAAACTGAAAAGAAAATCACTTCCATTCACAACAACACTCATCACTTGGAGCCTTTGAAAGGAACTGATAAGATGGAAGTTTATTTTTGAAATCCCCTCAGTTGTCGTTAATTTTTATTTTTAATTTAATTTGCGCTTTTCCTTTCTTTGAGGTATCAGTTTAACAGCCCACTAGATTCTTAGGACTCAATACGACCACACAGTAGTTTGCAAGTTCATTTTATTATGCAACTAAGTAGAGTGATTCAGAATTGGGCCTGTCAGTATCTCAACAACAAAAAAAATATTTATTTCCATTAACAGTTCAAATTCTGGGCATATTTTGTTTTTTGCCTTCTGCTGCCTCCATTAAGATTATCTGGTTTCTTCATGAAGTAGAAGTCAAGATACTTGAAAACCTTGAAAAGTATGAGCAATCTATGGACCAGATCAAATGGTTCCAAAGTCAGATCAAGGGGCTCTTCAGGAACTACCTAGGGGGTGGCTGGTGGGGAGGACAGAAGGAAGAGAAGAAGATGCTAAAGACCGTTAAGGACTGACATCTCTTGTTTATGAAATATATTTATGTGCCCTGCCTGCTACATTTATCTCTCCCTAACAATTTCCCCTTCTACCACTAGGAACCAGTTTTCAAGGTTTCTTCTGAAACCCTGGAAGTTGCAGGCTTGTTTAGGGATTGTGACAGAAAATAACTATGTGTTCACCATTCCTCTTTCTTTTCCTGAACACTGAGGAAGGCTGCATTTCTAAGCCTCCCATAAACTTAGATTATGGCCACTTGACTGGATTCTGGCTGTTGGATTGTAGGCAGAAGTAATGTATTCATTTAGAAGTTTGCCATACAGATATCCTGCGTGCTCACCTGCAGTCTTCTGTGGTTACCATGGCTACCATGTGTTTAAGATAAGCAATGTTATAAAATGGAAGGAGCCTTGACTCTCGAGATGTTCTAGAAGAGCTAACTAACTTGCAGACAGCAGTGATGTGAGAAAATAACAAATTTTTATCATGCTAAGCCACTGAGATTTGGTATGAGTTTTTCATAGTTGGCGGGCATGGCTTGTTCTAACACAGGATACTCTTAGAAATGAGAAAGTGTAACCTGCTATGATCAAAATAAGGAATAGTATCAGAGCAGCAATAGTAAGCCTTACAACTAGGGTTTTATAGGACTTCTCAACTCTAAAATGATATTTGAAAATACCAATACTTATACTTTATGTCATATAAACAATGACCCCCACGTGGGTTGAACCAATATTTAAGATTACTTTCCAGAGGACAGTGGTCACATCACTTTCCACATTAGCTTAGGAACAATGGCAAAGCTGTAACATGTTGAATATATAAGAGCAGTGTGCAAATCCAACAAATAAAAGCCTGAGTTATAACTCTGTAAAAGGAATTAGTTAAAGGACTGTGACTTTTCCTAATCTGTACTAAATTGTTTTAGGAAGTTGATTTACTCAAGTGATGAAATAAAAAAAATCAGTTCTGCTTTTGTTTTCATTACAACCAAGTAGTGATTTTGCATCAGTAAGTGTAGAGTCATTGAAATGGAAATGGTCCACAGTAGTTCCATTTCTCAGTTTCAAGAGAAATTTTCACACATTCCCAGCATTCTATGTACGAGGGGTGACCCAAAAGTAGCTGGAACTACCTTCTGAAGATGGACCCCTTGTAGTACCAGCTTGCACAGCTAGGTGAGTGTTCTAGGAACCCAACTGTATCAGTGCACCAGTTGACATTGTGAGAAGCTGCGTTTGTCTTCAGCGAATTTATTTCGAACCCTTTTGGTGCATTTGCCCATTTCATGATGGGTGATTCACGAGTGCACCTGCTCACACCTTGCTGAGTCTTCAGCAGTTTTTGACCAAAAAATGGCACAACCCCTGGGCCCCACCCTCCCTCTTCCCCGATCGCTCCCTGGGCAACGTTTTTTTGTTTTCCCAATGAAAAAAGTCCTTAAAGGGAAACGTTTTACTGTTGTGGAAGAAGAGAAACAAAAAACGGCAGAGGCACTAAAAGGCATCAAAATCAATGAGTTCAAAAAGTGTTTGTTTTGGGCAGTAGAAAAAAATGTCTCAATGGATGTATTACATCAAACAGAGAGAGCTTTGAAGGTCACTGAAATTTAAATGTGTAAGAATAAATACACAACTTTTTATAAATAAATGTCATTGGGGGGGTCATCCCTTGTATTTTTGCACCTAGAAAGTCTGTCTTTTAGACTTTTGTCTATAATTTAGGTGCTTAATAGCTTGACAATTGATTTAAGTTGCATGTTAATATGACACATTGATAATTCTGAACTGGTTGGCATAGATTTATGTGTGTAGCCTTTTGATGAAGAGAAAACCTTCTCATAATGCTATATTGGATCAATAAGAAATCCCATTAAGCTGCTAAACATCACTTTTCTTTTTACCATTTTGTGTCTATAAGCTGTAATTAAAGTTTTTAAAATTTCTTCCTTAAAAGCCAAGTTTTGGCATAGAGACAAATGGTTAGTGATTTATTATTGGAAAACAGTGTGTGTTTGGCATTTTACTTCACAGACTATTTCATGCTTGGCCCATGTAAAGGATATAATTTAAGAGCCATTAGTATTTTTTTTTAACTTTAAAATCTTGAGTGAATCTATGTATTGGCAAATTGAGTCCCACTCCTTGAATAGTAATGAAGTTTTTAACATTAAGTTACTACACTAAGAAAGCTTATCCATGGTTCCTGATGCATCTTTCAGGCTTAGGTGCTTGTAAGGGTTGTGCAATAGAAAGAGCCTCGGTTTAAGAAACTGAAACCTGTATTTTATCCTTGCTCCCCACTAATATTGTGTGACCTTGAAAAGTTCTTTCACAGGAAAAACCAATATTTGGATAGTGCTTAAAAGGCCTCGCAGTATTTTTTCATATATCTTATCCTATATGTAATGTAGTTAGAACCACAATTTTAGTTTATTGGAGATTCATCTGAACCCTCAGGTTTTAGAGGAGAACAGGTCATATCCCTGGTCAAGCAAAATGTGTCACCAAAAAATTATGTCATAGATCATGCTCCTAAGCTGCACTATCTGTCTATAACCTGGACAATTAACACCCATAAAATAAGTAGTATATCACCTAGTTATAGTAAAAAACTCTTTTATTACATTTTACTCCATTCAATTGTTATCTTAAATAGGAAAACAATGGCTAATTTAAGCTGTCATAATCTTTTTAGAAGTTTTAAAAGTATTTATCAATAATTTATTAGGCCAAGCTATGAAAGTCAAGCTTGCCTCATAGAAATCTGTGGTGGTAAATTCAACCCTGGAAAGATTTGATTACCAAAGAGATCAAATCTGGTCACACATTTCCTGAAGTTAAATTTTACAAATAAAATATAGAGATATCCACCTCAAAAGATTCAGACTTGAATACTTCATGGCCTCTAGAATGTAATTTCCATAAGAATAGAAATCTGTCTTTTTTTTAACTGCATATCCCTACTGCCTTAAATATAATAGATGCTCGATAGCTTTTGTTGCATGAAACAAATAATTTTTCTTCTGTTAGCTTCTAGGGGAAATACATTTTTTACCTCTATCACTGATTTCAAATAAATAGAAAATTGGGTGAGTATAATTATGAGGGGAAATAAATTGGATAAGGAAAATGAGCATACTATAGTGCAACATGAAGGGCAAAATGACTGTGTATCTATGCCTTTTCTCCAATATTTTGCTTTTAAATGCTTGTCAATGAAGATGTTAATAGATGAAACTCAGTTTTCCTCACCATGATTTTGATATCAATAAGGGGCTGTTGTAAATCTGAAATTTTTTACATCCCAATGAAACGAAGTGATACTAATAGGATTTGATCAGGTTTTCCTGGCTTGCAAAAGTGAAAATTCACAAAATATAAAAACCTGGAATGTTTTTCTTGTCACTACAGTGTTACTTGTTTCCTATGATTTGAAGAAGAAATCTTCTTTATTTATTGTCCTCTACTTAGTGAAACTCCTAATCTGTACATAGCATGAAACAACAAATGAAGAATCGACAGAAGGGGTGGTTAGGAAGAATCTGAGTTCAGAGATTGGAAAAACAGGTGCAGAACTCTGGATCTGCATACTTACGTCTCCTTTAGGAGCTGTTAAGACTCTGGGAAAATAATTTCATTTCTGTAAGTCTGAACTTCGTCTTCTGTAAAAAGCAGAAAATAATAGTCCATAACTCACAGGATTCAATGACCCAGGAAAAGAAATATTCTTAGCTCAGCAGGAATAAATAATACTTATCACTATCTGAACAATAAACAGGATTCTCAAACACTGAATTTCAAGAGAAGGCTTTAGCTTAATTGCAAGTATTACTTGTGATATAGGTATAATAAATTACTATATTAAAAAATAAGAACGTTGTTAAAATAATGATCTAAACTTCCATTTTAAGAAACTAAGAAAAGAAGAAAACTAAACCCAAACAAAAGAAAGGGAATAATAAAAATCAGAGTGGATTTAAATGATATAAAGAATAGAAAAACAACAGAGAAAAATCAATAAAACTAGTAGTTTTGAAAAGACCAACATTGACAAAACTGGGGATTTGGTGGAAGGTGAAGGAATGAGTAGAGGCTGGAATCTCCAGGAATCACCCTCAGAACACTCTTGCATTGTCCCTCCAGATGGAGTTTTACCTTCAAACTTCCTCTGAACTACCAAGAGATAGCAGGGTAGCTGGAATTCAGGCCTCAGGGGGATGGAATCAGCAAGCTGTGACTCTCAAAGACACAAAGCTGGTGATTGGCACTGGTGCATAAAGTTTATCTGCTACCACTAGCACAAGTGCCTCTCGCTGCCCACGTAATTGGCAAATGGGCATGGGAGTGTGGGGTCCCATTGCCTTTTCCACCAAAACAGCTTCTTTTCATAAAGAAGATGAAGAAAACCCAATACTGTAGATAAACCTTGCATCTCCAAAATTTTACTTAATAGCAAAAAGGCAGGCAAAATATCAGGAAAATGAACACAGATTCATTATTACTGTTTCCATACAAATCTCATGGAATCACACCTAGCTGCAATACCAATTCACTGCGGAAGTCTAGCTCTAAGGTAGTCTTGGAAATATAGTTACTGTACTTCCACCTTACCCATGGGGGATACATTCCCAAATCTCCAGTGGGTGCCTGAAACTGCAGATAATACCAGACCCTACATAAACTGTGTTTTTTCCTATACATACATACCTATGATAAAGTTTACCTTATAAATTAGGTACAGTCAGAGATTAACAATAGCAATAAAATGGAACAATAATAAGAATGTACTGTAATAAAAGCTATGTGAGTGTGGTCTTTTTATCTCTCAAAAGTCTGTCATACTCGTTATTCTTGTGATGATGTGAGATGAGAAACTGCTATATGACGAAGCGAGGTGAAGGACGTAAACATTATGATGTGGCATTAGGCTACTGTTGATCTTCTGATGATACATTTGAGGTGTGACAGCAAAACCAGCACAAATTTCTTTTTACTTCTTCAAATTTCATGAATAGATTTTTTATTACCATAGATTTTAGCAACTTCAGCCTACGATTATTTTTCTGCCCTTATTCAGTCGGGAACGTTCACCTTTTCACTTAAAGGAAACAATTTTCAGCTTCTCTTTGTCACATCTGAATGATCAACATTGCCCTGGGGCCATTAATAAGTAAAATAAAGGTTACTTGAGCACAAGCACTGCGATGCCACCGCAGCCAATCTGATAGCAAAGGCCATGACTAAGTGACTAACAAACAGACCATTAGCGTCGACAGCGTGGGCACGGTGACAAGGAGATGAGTCACGTCCTGGGCAAAAGGGAGTGCGAGGACACAAGGCTTCCTTACACGGTTCAGAACGGTGTGCAATTTAAAACTTACAAGTTATTTCTATAATTTTCCATTTGACATTTTCAGACCACAGTTGGTAACTGGGGACAATGAAAAGCCATGGCTAAGGGGGGCCTTCTGTATTGCTTTTCTAACAGTTGTAGAACAAAAGACATACTGGAGAGAGAGGGAATATTGTTTAAGTAAACCAGTCCATGGTATCTACCATAAACAGATATGACAATCAATGGCTAATCCTTTGATGTATAAAATGATCTTATAAATCAGTAAATGAAAGATCGATGTAAATGGAAAGTTCCCAAGAAAACAGATACAGATAGTTTACAAACATGCAAAACAATACTCAATATCACTGATAATTAAAAAAATGTAAATTTAAAATATAACTGCCTTTACCTATCAGATGGTAAAATGTCAACAAAATTGAATTGGGGAGAGTTTATTTTTTAACAATAGAATCTCTGGAGGATAATTTGACAATATTTGTTAAAACTCAAAATGTATTTTTACCATGGTTACCAATTCCAGGAATTTATACTAGATATATATTAGTATATTTGCAAAGAATTGTGTACAAGGCTATTTATTGAAGTGCTGTTTGTAATATGAAATACTGAAAACTAACTTTACATCCTAAAATAAGGATAGGTTATAACTTACAGAGTTCATATATAATATATCAATGACCAATATTACTAATATTGGAATGCCTGGAAAATATATTATTAAATAAAAGAAGCAAAGTACAGAAAGGTATATACAGCTAGTAATCATTTGCACACCCCCCAAAATGGACAGATAATTACATATATGCTGGTATATGTATAAAATGATTCCTTGTGCTTAATCAAGTAAATAATAACAGTGATTGCTTCCAGGTAAGGGAACTAGAAGCCCATATATCAGGGATGGGACCAAACCTGTTAATTATAGATTATGCTATTTGAATTTTTTCATGTGCATTTATCTTTACAAAAGTACAGATAATCTAAAGCATAAGGCACAAATATCCATAAAACTGATACAAAAAAGAAAAGCTATCGCACATTACAAATCTCTCATTTTATATGTGCCTTTTTAGTGCAGGTTTGTCAGTCAAGCAGATCTCTTACAAGACATGGCAGTTATGTTTGCCTGTGCCTCCTGAAAGCCAAGGCTGAAAAATGCTTGGAAAAATCTTCAAGGCCACTACTGACAGTTTGTAGAAGTAGTGTCTCTTCAATAAAGCATAAAAATAAAAGACTACTCTTGGGAGTATCTGGAATCAGTTAATTTTTTTTAACTAAGACGATAATTTATGGGCTGATTGAATTAAGCCAACTGGAAGTCCTAGGAGAAGAGCTGGAGTCAGCTGAGTTTGTTCAGAGTTCCCGTTTTCTTTCTCTGTGACTCTGTCCTTATCTTTATTTTCAGTCTCACATTTCTTAAATTAGCTAAACGGCCAAAGCTCCAGGTAACACCAGGACAAAAGAATTTATCTTCCTCAATCTTCAGGCATAAATCCTGGACTTTAGGATGAGTGGCCTAACATAGCATATATCCCCCCTTGAGCCAATTACTGATTGACTCAAGCCAATCAATGACCACTCATAGATTTTCAAGATAATGTCAACCTAACAGCACATATTATTTTACAATACCAATCCACCACAATTATATAAATAAATAAATAAATAAATATACATTCTAGGAAAAGAGCTACAATATTCACTGTTAGTTATTTAATGTAGTTGTTTATAGAATTGCTACCAATATAACACTAATTTTTTAAGTGTAGGAATTTAACACAGGTTGTGTGCTTATTTTCCATTCTTGGAAATGAATATGGTTACTTTCTTTCTTTTCAGCCTAGACTAGAACGCCCAGTCAAAGACTGGGAGTTGGAGGGGAAAGGGTTATTTCACCTAAACAATTGTAACAGTAATAGTATCTATTTTATAGAGCTGCTCTGGGAATAAATCAACAGATAAAATATTAGACCAGTAACTAGCATATTACGATTACTGAAAAATAGCTACCAATATTTTTAAAAACATGATTATTTATCCATATTCATCCACAAACATAATAGAAAGGTTAGATTTATCAACTTATATAACAAACATTTTGGAGGTGACTTGATAAAAACACTTCAAGAAGAGATTATGAACATATGTGAAACAAACAAAAAAAATTGGAACATCTCAGCAAAGAACTGTAAGGTATAGAGAAGACCCCAAAAAACATCTTTAGAACTAAACAAATGCAAAACCTGAAGTAAGGAGCTCCAGGATGGGCTCAGCAGCAGGATGGGAGGGGCAGGGAAAAGAATCATTAAACTGGAAGATAAAACAGTACAAACTGATCAGTCTGAACAACAGAAAGTCAATACATTGGGGAAAAAAGTGAACAGAGCCTCTGAGACCTGTGGGATTGTAAAACAAAAATGTAACATTTTATGTCATCAGTATTCAGGAAGGAGAGAAGAAAGAGGGCAAGACGAAAAAGTACTAGATGAAATAATCGTTGAAAACTCCCCAAGTTTAGTAAAATGATGACACCAGTATGCTTTCATAAGTTATGTGTACTTAATATAATAGCCAGAGCAACCACTAGAAGGTCATAGAAAAAATACATTTCAAAAACACAATAAATAATCAAAAGGAAATTCTTAAAAATGTTCAAACAACCCCTAGAAAAGCATAAAAAAGGAAACAGAAAAAAAAAAACAGAACAAATAGAAAGCCAAAATTTTAAGGGCAGACATAAGCTCTAATATAAAATAATTAAATGATATTGAAGTCTTAATACAGCAATTAAAAGACAGAGATTGTCAGAGTGTATTATATGTATTGCTAGTTGGAATACAGAATAGTGCAGCCATTTTCAAAGTTTCTTTAAAACCTAAATGTGTAATTATCATAAGACCCAGCAAATTCACTCTTTGGCATTTATCCCAGAGAAATAAATGAAAATTTATGCTGTACACACACACACAAAAGTTGTGCATAAATGCTTGTAGCAGCTTATTTATAGCAGCCAAATATTGGAAACCATATTGGAAACCATCCAGATGTTCTTCAATGGATCAATGGTTAAACAAACTGTGTTACATACATAACATGGAATATTACTCAGCAGTAAAAAAGGAAAAAGATATTGATACATTCAAAAACCTGGATTATTCTTCAGAAAAATATTGATTAAAAAAAAAGCCAGTCCCAAAATGTTATATGTTATGTATTCCATATATAAAAAATTTATTAAAATGACAAAATTATAAAATAAAGATTAGTGGTTGCCAGCGGTTAAAAGGAGTACGGGTGTAGTAGGAGTGTAGCTGTAAAAAAGACAAGAAAGATCTTTGGTGATAAAAATGTTATGTATCTTGACTGCATCAATGTCAATACTCTGTCAATGTCAGTACTACAGTTTTGCAAGATGTTACCACTTTTTGATTTTTGCAGCTCTTATAGGCCAGAAGTTATATCTCAATAAAGTTTACATTGTTATTTCTTTAATTAGGGTGAAGCAAAAGTAGGTTTACACTTGTGAGTACATGAAACCTTTTATTCTTGTATTAATACTTACTAGTTATTGTATTGTTTTCCACACCAAAAACTATGAAGCTACTTTTGTCCCACCTGTATGTGGAGCTGGGCAGTTTTTCACATGTCTGCTCATTTTTAAAGAATCTCTTCATGTATGCTCTATTCATATCTTTTGCTCATTTTCGTAAGAAGTTGTTGGTCTTTCCCCACCTTGATTTGTAAAAGCTCTTGCTACACAATACAGATGGAAATATCTTTCTTTCTAAATTTTTTATTTGTCCTTTGTTTTTGCTTCTTATAGAGTTTTAATTTTGTTTTCTCACATTGAAAAAATTCACATGTAGTCAAACTTATTAATCATTTCAGTTTATTTATTGAGTAATGGTTAGAACATATTCCCTACATTCAAATACAAAGAAATTGGTCTATATTTTCTGCTCATGTATGTGTGGTTTTTAAATTATGTTTAGAACTGTGGTCTTTTGTGGAATGTATCCTCCTAGTTTAGCAGTGAGGTGCAAACATGATTTTATCTTTTCTCAAATGTCTAATCAGTTATATGAACAACAATTACAAGCAATCCCAGTTTTTAAGGTTCAAATATACATGAATTTCAGTTAGCATGGTTTAGCTAAATAACATTGTCTCTCAATAACATAGTTCAAATTTCAATTACTACAGTATATTAACTGTGAATAATCATACACAGTACAAACTTTGCTGCTCGCTCTTCAGTTTATAAATCATTCCATAAACAACACATACACATCTTGACCAGTGACAAATTATGTTACTTCTTTCAAAGGCTGTTGGTAATTGGTCACTGTACATCTATTATTCAGTTCATGCAGACAGTAAAGCGTGTAGCTGTCTTGCCTTCTTGTCTCCCAGTGACAAATTCAAGTGACAGTTTACAAAGACAGATAATTGAAAGAGAATTGCTCAACAAAGACAGAAGTGTGGGAAAGAAATAAAATCAATAACGTTGTAAGTAGATTTGAATCAAGCATAAATGGAATTATAAAAACCAGCTGACTGTGGGGATGGTGACACTGTACTATCTGAGCTGGTATATGCAGCCGAAATTATTCCATGACAAATGTGGGATGTGGTTGAGATGAAAAAGGTGAAGATGTCCCAGAAGAAGTGATACCAGCAAGAGAAAAAAGTCACATTGGAACTCTCAAGGATATTTCATAACATTGACAGTGTAAAGGATAAAATGCTGGGAGCTGATCCAAACTTAGAAAGGAGTTGGACAATTTCCCAAGGCCTTGAAAAGATGCATTCTCTGTTTTCTAAGTTCTATAACAGGAAGAAGTAGCTTAGCACTGTTAAAACTACTCTTTATAACATTTTATGAACAAATAAAACACTTCCATTTTCAGTGTTTCTAATGTTTTGATTATATTGTACTAAACAAATATTACTTTTACTATACATTCATAAGCTATATTAAAGAAATGTCCAGTGCTTTGACAAAATATGTTAAAAGACTGTAGCACAATTATAATTTTTTTCATTAACTGTTAAAATTGCTTTACCTGATGTCAGCTGACATGGTTATTTTTTATGTCACTAAACCAGAAGGCATTACTTTGCTATGCAAAGTGAGAAGGGCCAGTAATAAATAGTTCATCTTTCCCTCAAGTGTTTGGGAAGCCTACCTATATAATACGTTTCTGCATATGGTTGGGTCTATTAATTGGAATTTCTATTCTATTCCATTGATGTGTCTCTTCATGCATCAATATGCATTTTAAATTACAGAAGCAACTTCACTGACTTTGTTATTTCTTTCCAAAGGTTTTCTGGTTACTTTTTTTCCTAAACAATCTTGATTCAGAATATAGAACATTTTTACTTCCCCTCTTTGCCTTATTACAATGCTAGGACTTCCAGTACAATAGGATTCCAGTACAATAGAGTTCCCATATGAGAGAATAGAATTGATGAGAATAAGTATTCTTGTCTTGTTCTTCATATTAAGTGAAAGACTTTCAATATTTGAACATTAAGTAAGATGTTATGTTTAAGGTTCCCTCCCTCAAGGAAGTTTCCATCTTAGTTTGCTGAGAATTTTTATAATGAATTGCTGTTTCCTTGGCTAATCTTGCTTGTTTATTCTTTTAAAAAAATTATTTTATTGTTTATGTTATAGTTGTCCCATATTAATTTAATAATCATATCTAGTTTAAAACCTCTTTTGAATTTTATTAGGATTACATTAACTTATAAATTAATGTTGACTTGCTACATTTTTGATGTTGAGTCTATGTTCAAAAACATACTTCAATCTTTTTTTCAAATATAGTTTGTAATTTTAGTAATGATTTAAAGTGTAGGCTTTGCTAAGATATTTTATGTTATGGCCTTGCCTATGTATTTTAACCTTTTTTTGCTACTGTAAATTGGCCTTTTCTTACATTTCTAACAGATTATTGTTGGTAAACATGAGGACTGTTAATTTTTATATGCTAATTTATACCCTACTCCTTTATTAAATTTCCTTAGATTTTAACACTTTTTTCTTAGATTCTCTTGGATTTTCCATAAATTCACTCTTGTCACATCACCCACCAATTATGCTAGTTTTATGTTTTGTTTCCTACCCTTGGGCCTCCACCTGTTTTTCTCTAGCTGCATGAGCTAATGTCTTCAATACGATGTCAGTAGCGGTGCTGATTGTCAGTGTCCTGGCATCATTCCTAGCTTTTGTCGTAAAGTCTCTAGTGTTTCTCCATGAAACAAAATGATTGATTTTTAGATTGTGATATAAAATTTGTGGAAAAATGTCATCTGAGTATTTTTTTTCTCCTTTTATTCTTATGACTAATCAGTTTGGTTTTAAGGAAGAGTTTCAGGGAGATTTTTAAAAACTACTACTATCATGGTTATGTCACAGGAAGTTCCTCAAAGGTTAAATTTATTTAGTAAGAACAAGACCAAGAGAAAGAATAAGAAGGAGAAAGAAGGAAAGAGAGAAGGAGAGAGAGAGGGGGAGAGAGACCTAGACAGAGATGTATTTTCTCTATGATTAGAGATAAATAACTACAGCAAGGAGACTGCTTGCCTGAAGAGACAGATGTGTGTTAACAGAAGACAAACCACTGGTGCACTAGTTTAGTTGCACTTTAATGCTCGAAGAGCTGCATGATGGGAAAATTCCTGTAAGCATATATGAAGTGCGTTATTGGAAAACGCAAATAAATTGACCAATTAATATTAATCTAATAATGAAAATTCTGTCTTTAGATTGTTTTAAGAACTCATTGGATACATAAGGTAGCCTGGGGATTAAAGGGATGAAATTCCCACATGTGAAAGGATTCCAGTACTTTATCTTTGGAGACATCCTCCAGCTCAACTGAGGCTTGATAGTAAATGAATTAGTAACTTATTCTGAATCAACAGAAAAGAGCCCAGTAGTATTAATTTTCCATGTCTTCCAAACCTGCACCTATTCACTCTGTAGAACTTTGACTGACTTCTCAAATTTTAGTACTTGGAGCTTAGTGGAAATACTTCCTTCTCATAACTGAAATCCCTAGCTCTAGTCCTCCTTCCTCAGAAATGTTGTTGTTGTTGTTGTTGTTGTTGTTGTTGTAATTTTGAGGATACATAATGTCTACAATGCTAATCATCAAACCTCCAACTTATGAAAGGATGGCAGGGATAGCAAAAGCAAGTGTAAGAAATAACTCCAACCCTGCTCCAAGAATAGGGTTGGTGGAAATTTGTTTCAGAATAAAATGGGTTTCTGTTCAGATCAGAGATTCAGAGCTTTTCATCATCCCTACTAGTTAATGACCCTGAAAAACCAAGAGCTTGGATAACAATGCAGATTTATTTTGGCTTGAACATTCACCTAAGTCATACAGAACTTCCAACTACACTAAACGTCACCCAAGCAAGTTGTACTGTTCACCCACTCGGATAAAGGGATGCATCCACAGAGGAGAAAAGCATCTCTTTTCCATCACCCTATGACAAATGTATTATCAGTGCCTTCTGCAGTTACCTAAATTCAAGGTGGCATTGTATCTCCTGTTATCCTGTTAGACTTCATTCAGTTCTTCATAATTTTCAGATAAGTTAAGGAAATACAAATATTAAGAATTAAATTTTCCCCTTTTTATTTTTATGTATCTGCATGGCATTTATTCAACCATAAAATTAATTTGCTTTCCTTTAGGGAAATAGTATTATGAGGGTACAAAGTTCATATTGCTCTGAATATGTGGGAAGAATACTTAGCTTATCAAACGTGGGAAGAATACCTAAGAACTGAGATGTGTGATTATCTCTTTTGCCTGGATACCGAAGCCTCTTCCAATGAGAATGAATGGTGATTGGGGGAATAACTGCTAGATATTTGGAGAGACCCAAGCAAGTAGGAGCGAGAACTCCATTTCACCCTGGTAAACCCCGCGAGCCAGGGGGAGGGCATCTCCCAGCGCTCTCCTTTCAGGGTCTACTTTGCAAATGCCAGAACAATTGCCAGACAGCTGTCCCTGCGAGCAAAGTTTTTATTTTACTGTTTTCTATTTTATTTTTCTTTTGAAGAAAACTCCTATACAACCAAATATTTGTGCTGGGATTATTTTCTTTTCCTGCCCCTGCCAGTCACAAGAGCCAAGAAAACATTCTGTTTGTTTGCTCCACTGGAGCCATATATATAGATGGCTCAATGACAGCACTGAACTATATAACCAAAGCAAAAACATAATTAAGTTTTGGGATAAAGAAAAGACAAGGAGGGGAAAGAAAGAAGAAAGTGAGAAACAAGAATATAAATCTTTGTCTTAGTTTGTCATTATTTAACTTGAGGACCATGTTAAATATTCAAATTTTAAAAATCTTTTTTATTAGTTTCAAATGACCACTTTTGCAAAATATTATTTCCCTCACTGTGCCCTTCCAAAATAAATTTTTATTTTGGATTGAGGTAGTGAAAAATATAACCATTATGTTAGTAAAACATCCGACACTGCAGCAGCAACAACAACAAAAAATAGTTCCTCATTTACACAATGCTCACACTGGTAGATAAATATCCCAGTTTTGGAATCAAAATATATGGATGCTATTATCATCAGTTTTCAAGAGTGAATATTCTCTAAACTATATTATTTCAGGAAAAACACAATTTTGCATCTATGTCATTCTCTACTGTTGGATAATAACAATAGTCTGTGTTAGGATTTTCCCCCCTTAATCTATATGTCAAATTTGGGGCCTTCCTTTTGAAAGTATCCCATTAGGTAAGATAGGGACCCTGAGATCTGGGAAATGACCGATTTAGGCTCAGGGAAAGGTGGCTTATGGGGGTTGTTCATCAAGAATAATCTCCCTATTTGGAAGTTGCTGGAAGAAATCTTTTGGAAGGACATCACCCATGTGCTCGGGATTTAGTGTGAGGAAATGTGAGAGGTATTTCCCAGATAAAATGGAAAATGAAGGAACTCCTTTAAGAGAAGATACCAGATGTCGTAGGAAGTTCAACAGAAAATGGAACATAAGAGAAATCTCTTTTGTTTTCTCTAAAAAGCATGGCACTATGTCAGAGAGAAGTGGCCCAGAGACACAGGAATTCCAGGTGATGTTTCATTTGAGAAAAAGGAATTCAACTACTATAATTGGGAAACCATTGGATTACATAGCATTCATGGTCTCCTTCCACTATAAAATTCTATGATGTAAGCACTGTAAAAGCAGAATGTATATTGTACTATTATTTTTTATAGTGAAACATGTGCCCTGGGCAGAACATAATGATTATCAGAATAATAGCAACATATCCATGATTATCTCTTAGGTTTTTCAAAAAGTTGGACATAAATGTCCTCTTCAATGGCTCTTATCTAGCCTGGGGCCCTCTGCATAGGAGGTGACTGGCTGTGCTGATGGCAAGCCAGCAATTTGCCAGGGAAATTACCCTCTGGAATGAGCAACTCCTGATTTATATCACCAAAGCCATATAACTGCACCAATCTCTCAGGAACATTGTTTCAGTGGCCAAGTATCTGCAGGAAGGTGATAAATTGGGCAAATGCATAGAGTAATAATAATAATAATTTTTAAAGCCCTCAGAAAAAGAAGCAGACAAACCAAGAAAAATACCACAATGGGTCTCTGCAAGATCGAAGGAAGTCTAATGTCCTGACACCCTAATCCAGGTGAAAGCAACACCTGATTAATAGTTGTCAATATGAAGGGGAAACCCAGAGACAGAATGTTACCCATTTTAATGGCCACCCTCCAGTCCTGTTTTCTCCTAGACATGCTTCCTGTCCTTTGAAGGGGGAAATTTGCTCATCCACAGACTGATGTGAAATCCTGCCTGTCAGGCTTTATTTGGAAACAGGATCTGCCAATACATGTGATTTTATGCTTGCAGGAAATCTTCGGAAACCCACTCTCCGCTCTATTAATGATAAATTCTAACAGGGGTCATTTTCCTGTCAAACTTGTCATTCCCCTCCCGACTGTTCAGCAGACACCACTTCCAGACTTAAATTTGAAGATCCGAAGAGTGTCCGTTGCCCCACACTCTTTTATCTCTCCTTCCCCGTTTGTAATCCGATTCCTTTATGGGGAGCGTATTGTGACCCTAGACATCCCTTGTGTGTCTTTCTATTGACCCACCTTCCCCTAGACATTGTAAAATATCTATTTTTTCTATCTCCATATTAAAAATCTCTTGTCCTTTTCTTTCACAACCCTGAATTTATGTACTAAATGGCATCCTTCTCAGAGTAGTTAATTCTTTAAAAATATTAATGTCTTTCTCTTCTAGGTTGTAAGCTCCTTCCAACCTACAACACTGACTCTGTGTGAAGGACAGGCTCTGAGGCATTCAGGTAGGAAAATACTTGTCAAATAGCAACTCTCAAAAAGTAACTCAAAGTACCCACCAACAGCTGTGATGGGCTAGTTGAGATTTATCTCACCTGTAGAAATCTATTGTGATGGATTGCCCTTTCCTCTAAACTATCCCTTAAAATTGGTAGAGTGCCTTTGCCCAAATTAAAGGAGTTATCAGGAAAATATCTGTTTTCTGTAATGACTACAAAATACTGATTTGGGTGACTTCCTTCCACAAATGCACTTTTGTTCAAAATTATTCAATTTGGTTTTCCTACCTTAAATTTTCATATAAAGTACAAAAGTTTAGTTTTATAAAAACCTAGTTTATGTAGTTTTGATGATTTTTTTCATGGCACTTAGGCTACTATGTATTTGCTAATATGCCATTGTAAGAATGGGGTCATAAAAGGTAACAAACCAAGTGGAAGATTTCCAGGTTGCCACAGACAAGGCACAGTACCTATATGGGTACACAAAAAGATTGGGTTGCGTTAATCTCACCAAATCTGCTCTAGAAGGAGGGGTTGTTGCATTATTGCTAATGAGTCTTTCTCAGTTCATATCAAATGCTCAACAGTAACAACTGTTGGCATAAGAGATCAGCCAAAACAAAAAGTTTATTTTATAAGTGTGACTCCATCAGGGATTTACAGGTATAACAACAAAATCAGATTTACTACTATCTATTTAACTTATTTTATCCACATAGTTCAAAGAAATTAAACAGTTTAAAAATAATTAAAAGTCAACCCAAATTAAGAAATTTGTTTTGAAATATTATAAGCATAGATTTGATGTGTTTAGTAGGAAACTGGTTTTTGGTATTTACTAACTAGTAGATCTTAAATGTGATATGTATGTTATCTTCAAAGGTAAATTGAAAATAAATAAATCCAGATACCTAACTGTTTCAAATATTCATCTCTGGGTAGTCTCTTCCCTAGTTTCTGACCGAAAAAGATTAATTTGCATATTTCCTCTAAGTCTGATTAAGGGACCTAATACTCTCACAAAGTAATTTCCTTAAATCGGGCAATTATTTTTTATGTACATCTCAAGCATCTCCATTCACAATGCTTGTTCTGGGACTTCTGAAAAGATGACCTCATTTCATGTTAATTAGATTAAAATTAAAAATTTCACCAGAAACCTAAGGTCATGCTCCCAAGATTCCCTCATTTCCTTTCTCTGGGTCTATAAATGGGATGATTTACCATGGTTTAACATACAGCAATGAAACTTCTATGCAAACTAATCTTTAGTATCTACAATAGAATGGATTTTGTCTAGAAAAATATTACACTTTGTGAATGACTCAGGAAAATTTTAATCATTCTTGGGAGACTAACTGTGGCTATAACTCGTGTGTGTGTGTGTGTGTGTGTGTGTGCGCGTGCGCGCTCGCTCACGTGCATGCCTTATTGCATTATCACAAAATACAAAAGATCATTATTATGTTGCTTTGTAGGAGGCTGGAGGAGAAGCAGCTCCACCAGCCTCCTACAGAGGGTGGTGATCTCTGGAGGTTTTGTAGTGAATCCCTTCTGATATGTAACAATGTCCCTTCTTTTTGTTATCATCATGTCATTTCCACTGTAATTATCATTTACAAGTTATTTACTTATACTATTTTAGTTTGTGTACAATGAGGTTTTTGTATGGTTTGTTTTTTCGGGGGATGGTAATTTTTATTTTGGGGGGATTTCTGGTGGCAAAGTTGACTCCCATCATTATCAGAATTCCTTAGGCTGACTTAATTACCTCCTTATTGTATTTTGCATTTCTCTTCTTCAGTTTGGAGTAATTGGCCCTTGAGAATAAATAAACTCAATATTTTTAGGTTTTTTCCATCTCTTTATAGCATCCTTGGCCTCGGGTTCATCCAAAATTTTGTGTTTAACTTAGTCTTTAAAATATTTTGCATTATTCGTTTTGGGCAACTGTATGCTAAACGATGACCCACATCTAATATCCACATTCACAGATTCCTGCCTGCATTTTGACAGACTAAAAGTACATAGCAGGAAGATTTCTAGGTATCCCGGGCAGATATTTCTTCAACCTTTAAATTGACTTATTATAACTATCTATAATTAATTGAGTTTACGATTTGATCAACATTGCAAAAACCAGTTCCAATGACAAGGTTGAGAATAGAATCTTTGGGGGATATGATATTGTGGAAGAGGGGAAAATTCCACCTTCCCCCCTTGGTTCTTACAGCTAGTTGAGTAATTAAAATTACATAAAGCAAGTTAACAGGAGACAGTCAAGTTTTAATACATACATACAGGGAATTCACTTTAAACATGAAGCATTTCAAAAGAGTAAGTCCAAACGAGATATATTTGTTATTCTGGACTAAGAAAGAATTAGGGGTCTAGACTTCAAATGGAAGTTTAGTCAATTTACAAGTAGATTAAAAGACAACATTTAGTAAACAATGTTGATTGCGACATCTAGAGACAATGCATCAAAGAAAGAACTTTGATCAAACCTCTCTATCTACCACACCTATGAAGTTTCAGATTAAACGATAGTTATCCACGGTGATAGTTCTGTAACTGAGTGCAGGTCCAGCTGCCTGCCACTAGAGGCAGGTGCTGATGTTAAAGAAAGTGGTTTATATTCAGGTGTCAGCCACCTGGAAGATGGGGGACTCAAGCCTCAAAGCTCATCTCCCTATCTCAGTGGAGGTAGAGGTTTTTCATAAGAAACAGAATAAAGTGATGAAGGGAGAGGGGTGAAAAGTTCTCTACCTGCAGGTAAGCACAGTCCATTCTGATAAGGCAAGTCATGGTCTGGTGTGCTTCATCCTGGCTGAGTCATCCAGGACCAACTGCTGAAGGTCAGCAAATCTCCCAGAGCTGGGATGCTTGAAGGTTGAAGTCTGCATCACCTAAAGTTAGTTCCTAGGATTCTTACACAAATATGCAGTCTATCTATAAACTACATATTAATCAGAGTCAGTGCTTACAGAGTGTTAAAAGAATGGTGGGGTCATTACAATTCCCCGTAACAATTTTCCACTGTTACAGCCCCTTCATGGAACAAGCCCTCTGTCATAAATTCTTTTAGACAGTTAGGAGTAAGGTCAAAAGTTCTTCCTGGGCCTTTGGGCCTTACAAATTAACCTGCTTAAAATAATCAATGTCCAAAGGAGGCATATTTTGGGGTGTTAAATTCTGCTCCCCTTCAATTTAAAGGCACAACTCCATGGCCATATCTTAAGGTCATATGTGAACGTGCCACCATATTTGTCATTATGGCCATTATAGAAATCCTAAAGGACAATCTCTGTGATGAGTTGATTGTGCTTCGAGTATATTTAAAGGCAAGTTACGACTCCTTTGGGACATTTCAGGATGCTTTCTTACACTTTATCATAAGGTAACCACAACAGTCATTACAGTTTTGTTCTTTCTTTTCTGTGGTTGCCATCCTGTGCTTTCCCAGTACTTCCCGATACAGCAGTTGGAGTTTTATTTCTTTCCTTTACAAGTTTGGCTTTAAACAGTTTCAGGGAAGGAAATAGAGAAAAATTTACTCCTGCCCAATAAGTCTTTCTCATCCAATAAAGTAAATAATTCTGCTACTGTTTCCTTGATATGCCATGTAAATCAACTTTAGAAAATTATATTTTCATCTTAGACATGAAACTCTGAATCACAAAACTGGGCTACTTTTAAAGAAAATAAACCAATTATATACAAAGATGTGCTTGAAAATAAGCAGCAATCATGGCAAATTATTTGTTTGCATGTTGCAATCTAATCCTTGCTTTCGGTGAACTTGGAGAGTTTATTGGCATCCACGTAATTTACTCTGGAGATAATAATATAACATGAAAACCATTTTACTTTCTCTTTGTTAGCTAAGTGAATATAATCAACAGAAAGTTTTATATAACTGTAGAGTCTGAGTGTAAGATTTTTTCCCAAAGATGTTCAAAATCTAAGGAGTCAAGAGCGAACACTCCATTACTTCAAACTGGTTATTTTTCCAAAGTCAAAGAACTGGTGCTGGTTGATCTAAAAATATACAAGAATACACAGGATGGTATAATCCAAAATTAATCATTTTTGTCAGGGTTGCTATTTTTAGTGTGGTTCAAATGAAGGTGTCAGGTATATTTCCTTTCTTTTTAAATTTGGTGAAATTTATTTTTAATGATAAATAGCAAGAATAAGAAACTGTGCTTTGTTAGTGCTAAATCCTTTTACTAATGTTCATTCTTCCAATTCCCAGATTTACTGTACCAGTACTATATATATTTTTCTCTTATTTATTTATTTTTAATTGAATTTATTAGGGTGACATTGGTTAATAAAATTATGTAAGTTTCAGGTATACAATTCTATAACACATCATCTGTATATTGTACTGTGTGTTCACCCACCAAAGTCAAGTCTCCTTCCATCACCATTTATCCCCTCTTTATGCCAGGTATATTTCTTAAAAATGGTTGGCACAGTATTAAAAGACTAGTTAATTTCATTAAATTTCATTACAAGAATCCTGAGTTTTACCAGAGCCTTCCAATGGATTCATTAAAAATTATCTCAAATGTATTATTAAACACAATAATTATTTATCATAAAGTCTCTAACCATTTGCTATACATGCATTTTTTTTCCCCTTGAATGTCGAAAACTTGATTATATTAACAGGTAAAAAAAAATTCCATATTTTACTTCCAAAAAAAAAGGTTCAAATGCTAACTCCATTTCCTGTGCCTGAGGAAAACTGAAGGTAAGTATAAAACTTTTACCATCAGGAAATTCATATTCTACTTAGGGACATAAAATGTAAATGCATTTATCATATGACTTAGCCCTGTGCCACTGTAGATTTAATGCCATGTGTTGACAGTTATGGAACAGGTAAGGATTTGGTGGAGGCTGGAAGAGGAATAAAGGAAGAGATAACCATGGGGCTTTCCACAGCAAAGGGACCACAGGCCAGAAGTAGTATCTGGAAACCCACAGGGACACTATGGGACTTGTATGAAGGAGAAGAGATAAAAACTTTAGATGGTGATGGAAGAAGATTTGACTTTGGGTGGTGAACACATGAGGCAACATACAGATTAGGTATCATAGAGATGTACACTTTAAACCTATATAATTTTATTAGTCAATATCACCCAAATAAATTTAATTAAAAATGAACTCGAACAAGTATATAAAGTTTATAATTTCACAAAACTATATTAAAGTATAAGTGCATTCTTTATAAATAAAAACACTTAGGGTTTACTTGTTTAGGGAAACATCCTGTTATCTCTAAACAGGGAGAATTTTTTCTGTACCAAAAACAGATTTAAGAAAGCTGAAACAACTGACATGACAAGAAGGGAAAACTGCGGGAAACAATGATATTGAGAATATTTGGATACATTTAAATATTTAATAATCTGTGAGGTTTACTTTGACCTTGCTAATTGACTTAAAAATCAAAAAATTAAATATATTCAGTAAAATACCACCATATAATACTATTTGTGACTGTCATGTAGCCAGCTTTCTTTTCTAGATATCAGCAGAAATTATACCCTGTTATTGATGTCTCTTTATTAAAGACACTTTTACACATGTTTCTAATAAGGTGGATATTGCTATCAAGGAAGTCTCTGTATTCCAGCTCTTTTACTTTCTACATTCTGACTGAAGTCCCTGAATTACTGGACTTACCCAAAAGAAATAAGTGTGTGTTTGTAAGTTATTTTCCATGATTTAAAAATCCCAACAAAAATTATGCATTTATCTGTTATAAAGCAACACAAGCTACTAACAAGTCTGATCTGTTGGATTAAAAATATCTTTTAAGACACAAGTTCATGGGAAAAAAAATAATGGGTAAAAGGATCCTTCTTTAGTGAAAATTTGGGAAAACAGTATTAGGTGCTATTTAAAATCACCCTGAGAAAAACAAATCAATATCTTGACAGATTCAAAGTTCAAACCAACAGGAGAGCTTATTTAAGTTACAGCTATCTAGAGTTAAGACATTTAGCGATTTAGCATCTGTATTCTTAATAAAGGTCAATAAAATTCCTTTTTCAAATTGAATATCAGGATAAGAAAAAAGAATCTCAACTAAACCATGGTCTCAGGTTCATGTTTCTAAGAAATAAAGATTCATAACAATGAAAATTCCTTAAAATCAAATGAAATATTTTATTTAATGGAGAATATGAACTGGCTCAAGTTTCAGCCAGTTTCTTTTCCTGAATCCTAACATAGAACAAAATAATGTGGGATATACGTTAAGGAACTGTATACTGAAATACTTTGAAAAGGTCATAGATTATATTACCCAAGGGATATTCTCAAATTGTTCATTGTTATTTATTATTCTCCTTGCAATAACAAGCAAGGCAAGGAACAATAAATATAAAGATATATCAATACATTATCAGGGCAAGTACCTGATAAATATTTGTCCTTGGACAAAAACAAAAACCAAAACCAAAAATGACTCGTTATATGTCAAAGAAAACTGAAAATTTGTTACATCCAAAAGCAGATCACTTAATTATTTGTATTCCACCCTATAATCAAGATTGGGAATTCAGTACACAGAAATAACTTTACAGAAGCTAAATTTGACATAGTCTATGAGATAGGTCAGTCTCCAGAGTGGTATAAGAAGACGCATTCAAATCAATTTCCAATACAAGTGAAAAGAAATTTAGGAGACCAGAAATGCAAGTAGACTGCTCCAATTCTTCTTTCTAATATTATACATGGTTTCCCCCTTTTTCCCCATATCATTTGGTCTTTCACCGTGGCACCAACTCTTCCTCTTCTTTTTATTAAAAGGTGACATAATTTAAAACTGTTTCTGCTGCCCACGGCGATACATTCCTAAGAGACACTACATTGGGCCCTTGCTTGCGGATGTCGTGCCACAGTCCACGGGGACTTCTATAGGCAGGAGGCTTGTGATCTGCCATCAGACCTATAGAAAGGATTGAAGAGCTCCAGAAATTGTAACTTATGCTTAATATAAAAGATACTTTTTCTTCTTTTAATTTAAAAAAACACATAAATTACTGTGTAGTTCAAAATGCATGCAGAGGCAATATATGACAGCAATAACATAAAGGATATGGGTTGCAAAAATAAAAAAGATTTTATATCTTTAGTTAAAAAAATACTTAGTTAACCCAAAAATAAGACAAAAAAAGAAAAGGAATATAAAGATGGGAGACAGGAAACAAGTATCAAGTGTAGGCCTCAATCCAACTATATAAACACTTTGAATTAATGTGTATCAGCTATTGACATTTCTTTATCAAATTCAAAAGTTTTCTGACAAATAAATAGTTTTTAAATAATGTCTATAAAATGAATAAATAAATAATTTTCTTGGAAAAAAATAATTACATTAAAGGAAAAGATTTTTAGATTGGATAAAATAGCAAGACCCCATTATAGAGTCTGCAAGACATACACTTTAAATAAAATGTCACAGATAGAAATAAAAGAAAAACAGATTATGAAAGCAATCAGTATATATAAGAAAGCTGGAATGGCTATATTAACATCAAAAATAAATTTCAAGCTGAGAGATACATTTTACAATGAGAAAGGATTAATGGGTCACTAAGGCAAAATGACTATAAATATATAAGCATCAAATAAGAGAGTTCCAAAATATGTGAAACAGAATCCAACAAAAGTAAAGAGAGAAATAGGCAAATTCACAATTACAGTTAAGTAGTTTTCTGGCCCTTTCATAGTATGATAGAGCAAGTACAGAAAAAATTAGAAGGATGTCGATGTGAATGTTACCAGTGACCGTGACCTAACTGACATTTATAACACACTACACCTAAAAACTGTGAAAGAAAAATTATTTTCAAGTGTATTTAGAACATTTACTATATTCTGCATCATAAAATGAGTCTCAATAAGTATGAAACATTGACTTATCACAGAGTATATTCTCAGATAAAACAAAATTAAATTGGAAATCAATAGCAATAAGATATCTAGAAAGTCTAATTATTTGAAAATTAAACAATGCACTTGTAAGTAATCCATGAGTCAAAAGAAATAATCTCAAGGAACACTAGAAAATATGTTAAAATGAATAAGTTTTTTTAAAAAAACATCAAAATTGATTAAATACAACTAATGCAAGACTTAGACATTTACAGTTTTAAATAATTATAGTAGGAAAACAGAAAGGTTTATGGTCAATTATTTAAATTTACATAATGAGAAGGTAAAAAAGTGAGCAAAATAAACTCTAAGTAACTAAAAAAAGGAAATAATATAAGGATAGAAATAAATTAAGTAGAAAATGGAAAAATAATGGAAAAATTAACAAAGCTAAAAACGAATTCTTCCAGAGTATTTATGAAATTTATAAATCCACAGTTAGACTGATTTTAGATGAGAGACAACAGTCACAGTTGGCCGATATCAGACATGAGAGAAGAGATCTTACAGCTACAACATGCATAATAAGAAATTATTATAAACAACTTCATGCCGGTACATTTGACAATTTCTATAAAATGAACAAATTTCTTGAAAATAATGCCACTTACCAAAGCTCACTCAATAAGAAATAGCTAAAAATAATCTCAATAAAATATAGGGGATGGGCATTGCCATCCATGGTATGCAAAAAAAAAATCCAAAAGTAGAAAGCACAAGACATAAAAAATAACTCTGATAAATTGGACTGAATTAACATTAAGAGTTTTACTCATCAGAAGACACTGTGGGGGTCCAAGACAGGCTATCCCACAATATCTCATAATGATGAATTGATCACTTGGAATTAAAGTTACTTGACAAGCAGCCAGTGTCAGAAGGGCAACTTGATTCTCTCTTTTCCCCTTGGATACAGTAAATAAATAACCCATATGAAAGGTATCTTCCTGAACCTGGAACACACCCCTTATCACGAAACAACTCAGTGCCAAAAAAAAAAAAAAGTCTGTATAATCAAGTCTCATTGCTTGTCTTCTCATTTACCGCAAGTAGATTCCTTACTAACAAACACCCACACCTTGCTTAAATTCCTTTCTAGTGAGTAATAACTTTCTTTGTCCTATCAATTTCACACAGATTTATTGTTTTCATCTGAAAGTATAAAAAGTGCCTGGCTTGATTATGTTTTTGAGCCTCATTTTTATAATCTGAGCATCATATTGTGGTTCTCCCATGCACACATAGTAAATTATTTTTCTGCTGTTAAGCTAGTCTTGGGTCCATTTTATTGTTGTATTATTAGTCCTGCTGGAAGAACTAAAGAAGAATAGAGGGGGGGAATTCTCCCCTTTACTGACAACGCTGTTGAGGAAATGAAATGTAAGTCATATACTGGGAGGAAATACTTTCACAGCTCTTATGGAGCAATGGAGTTATATATAGAGCATGAGGCATTCCTTTCCTAACACTAAGAACCATGCAATTTAAAAAAAATAGGCAAAAGAACAACTTTTTTTTTTTTCAAAAAAGTGATGGGCAAGAGGCACATGGAAAGTTGCTCAATGGCATTAATCATTAGGGAAATGCCAATTAAAGGCAAAGTTGAGATATCACTACTAGAATGATTAATATTTAAAAGGATGAAAATCCTAAGTGTGAAGAATTAAAGTGTATGAATTAAAGTGTGACAACCCTAACAATGTGAAGAAACTAGAACTTCTATACCTTGCTAGTGGGGGGTATAAAATAATAAAAAACAACTTTGGAGAACTGTTTGGCAGTTTTTTATGTTAAACATTCACCAATAACCCAGCAATTCCACTTATTGTGTTTTCCAAAGAAAAATAAACACACCCCTTTATAAAATTTGCATTATTCATATAGCCAACCACTGGGGGGAAAAAATCTAAAAAAAGAAGTGCATGGTAAAGTGTGGAATATTCATCTGATGAAATGCTGCTCAGCACTAAAAAAGGAAAGGCTACTGGACACACACTGTGCCACAGATGTTAAGTGAAATCATCCGGACACAAAAGAGCTCACAGCGGACGGCTCCATTTCATGGAGTTCCAGAACAGGAGAAGTTAGAGAGGGAAGGTGTCGGCAATTTGGTATCTCTAGGATGTAACTGTGTGTAAAGTTCTATGAAGGAATATTTTAGGATGATGAAATGTTTTTCTTTATTTTGATTGGATATGGATTACATGGTTGAGTAGAATTATCAAAATTCATTATATTTTCTAAAGTTTTGTGCATTTTATTGGATACAAATTTTACCTTTAAAAATCGAAAAACAAAAATTAAAGAAACAAAAAATTAGAAGAGTATGTTTCATATCATGAAGATAATAAATGTATACCTATAGGATGTAAATGAGGGGCATGTCATGATGCTGTGCAAATGGGTACCAGTAGCTTAGGATAAAATATCCAGTGACCATACCACCCATAAATTCAGAGTGCTACTTCTCAATTCAGACAGAAGTAGGAAATGATGTAATCTGATCAACAAAAGTAATCCAAAACACTCTTTGAATTGATTTTGTAGATGTGAAGATTTGAATAAAATTGTTTCATGAAATCTAAGTAGAAAAAATCTTCTCAAGTACATATATACACTCATGAACCCTGTACCTTCTTAAATATGGAGAAAATTAGACCTTTCCAGAAAGAGGAAGGCCAGGTGCTAGACTCATCCAATTATAACAGGTTCACCTTTAGTATCCACTTTCTTAGCATTCTGTTTTTAGGAGCGTGCTCAAAAAAAAAAATTGGAAAAGTGGGAAGTTTCTCTCTTGGGTGTTCAAGTCCCTGTCTTCCAGTCGTTCTGACACTGTAGACCTACCTGTAGAAGACCTACCGGGGAAGCCCCCACATATTCAGAATTTATTTATAAAAAATTGTGTATTTATTCTTATGTGTTTAAACTTCATTCATCTTCAACATATTCTCCATTTGGTGCAATACATCTGAGATGTTTTTTTCCACTGTTCCAAACAGTTTTTGAACTTATCGATTTTGATGCCTTTTATTGCTTCTGTTGCTTTTTGTTTCACTTCTTCCACATCTGCCAATTGTTCCCCTTTGAGGACATTTTCTATCTGGGGAAACAGGAAAAAAGTCTCTTGGGGCAAGATCAAGGAATAAGGAGAGCAGGGTCATGACATTTTTGGTCAAAAACTGCTGAACACTCATAATGGTGTGGGCAGGTGCGCTTATAAATCACCCATCATGAAATGAGCAAACACATTGAAAGAGTTTTCAAAAAAATTCACTGAAGCCAAATGCAGCCTTTCACAACAACGCCAGCTGGTACACAGATACAGATGGGTTCCTAAAACACTCACCTGGCCGGGGAAGCCTGTACTACAAGGGGCCTCCCCCTTGCAGAGGATAATTCCATTTTTTGGGGGGTGTTCCCCTCATACAATGGAAAAGTAATCCAAGGTATTCTTCAAAGGCTCATCCCTTCCCCATTTTTGGTCTGATTTCTCTTCCTGCTAGCCAGCAGTGATATTCCAGCATATTGTATATTTAAGTCCCTATAGATTACGGACTGCTCAGAGAAAGCCCTAGATCAAGAGGTGCACATCACCCCAGTGGTCAGTCTGAACTGAGGAAAACATGTCTTGCTGCTCTAGACTGAGGCTTTCAACGAGCCCCTCCTGGTAGACATAACTTTTCTCACACTCACTACTCTTCCTAGGGCAATGAGTGTGGCATTAGCCTACCTCATGCATAATTATTAAAAATTCTCTGTCACTTCTGGCTGCTCCTTCCGCCACTCTCCCACTACAATGCTTCTCTATCCACCCCAGACCGGGACCTGCACCTGTCGGAGGTCTGCCTCTGGCAGAGCCAAGAGGATGCCCAGATGGAATGCTTTCCAGACTCCCTCACTTCGGGCGCATTTGATGACCTCTGTGCTGTCTGCAGTGGACCCCCCACTCAAGCAGTGGAGCAAGTATTAAAGCCTTCCCCCTCTCTGCTTATATGAGGACACAAGCTAATCCCTTCACCGGGAATTGGCTGAGAGAAATTAATTCAGGTTTATTCACACTCTCATGTCTTCAGCTTTAGCACTCCTCGGCTCTAAGCCAGCACCTCCCAATGAAGCCCCTGCATTTATCTCTAAAGTGCTGCCTTTAGCATGAGGGTATATACCCATTCCTGTAAAAGCGCTCAAATCTACCACCCTGGAACACTGGAGAGTCTTGTTCCCAGAATTTCATGAAACAGAATCCCTCACTCTGCCTTAAAACACCCCTAGTCGTGCCCTCTCTGCCTTTCACCCTGGGAGAGTGGATAATCAGCCATATCCATGTCAGGCCTTGGGTCTGTTTTGCAACTGAGTGAAATTACTTCATGATGTGTGAACCGTTGCCCTGGCAAGCTGAGCAAATTGATTTGAGGAGATAATGCTACCTCACTATGAAATAGCACACAACTCACTTCTCTACAAGATATGAGTAATGTCCTGGGTATGTCTCATCGTTGAGCAATCCAAATCTCTCCCTTTTATTACACTTGGCATTGCAAGGAAGAGAAAGTTAATGCCACTCCCCAACCCTTGTTTAACATAAGAAGAAATTTGAAATTATTGTGAAGGAATAAAGTTGATTTCTTTTCCCTAACAAATGCAGTTTTTCAATTTCTATAGAGAATCGAAGTATCTATTTGTAATCACCTACTATTCATGGTCAAGGAAAAGCTTTAATAAGACAAAGCAAAAAGTAATCACTATTTCATGCCAACCTGTACTTCTTAACTTCCTCCTTCCTATATACCTACATTCTAAAAGTAATAGACCTGAAATCCCATAGAATTTAAACTGATCTTTTACTCCCGCACTCTATGTGAAGGACATGTCACTTTTCCATGAACTAAGCATTTCCCGCTCCTGACTTCTCTCAGAAAGAATGTTTGCAGTATTTGATTTATAAGTTTCACAGTGAACAAGTGCTGTTTGTACAAGTCTCTGTAGTCCACATAGTGATTAATTTCTAGGTAAGAATAGAAACATGGCAGGTAAAGGAAGCCACACAAGTTAATTCTTGCTCACAATAGATAACTATGGTGATTAAACAAGGAGCAACACAGTCTGGCACAAATTAACTTCGCTTTTTATTTCCAAGGATGGAAAAATTGGCCATTTATATCATCAGGTAATTGACAAAAACCCAGAAAGGTGCTTTTCAAGTCCTTTTTACAAAACAATGAGTCCAACCTGAAATAAAGGGAACTAATAATAAAAGCATTTGATGAAGCTTTGAAATGTGATTGCTTCCTAGAAGTTCATTTATTCATTCATTCAAAGGATAGCTATTAATTTCAACAATTTACAAACACTATGGTAAGCACTTAAATCTACAGGGGGAAAAAGAAACATTAAAAAAAGTTTCCATTGAATACATCTAAAATTACTAAAAGCTCAGAAAAGATGGCTGGCTGTAGAGAATAATGTCTGGGCACTACTGGACTGACCTTAAGAGATTATTAAATTTATGCCTCATTTCCTTCATCATAAAGTGGTTAACTGATTAATTTAAGGAAAGTCGTCTAGGAATTCACATTTTCAAAAAAATAATTTGCAAATTGCTAATCCATGTAATCCTTTGATGAAGTGATTTGCACGATATGAAGTATAGATAAAGATACAGGGCACCTGGCAGTCCTACTCTGGTAGTAGTGCTGCAAACTGCTATCACCTCTTAGAAAACAAATTGTAATTATCTTGTAAAATTGCGCATGAGCACACTTTACATCCTATTTGCAAGGATGTAGCAGAATCCTCTAACAGAATCACTACAGACTTATGCTCCCCTTCCACAGTGTAGAGTTGTTGGAAAGCTGCTGCCCAGAAGGGACTAGAATTTCCTGGCTTCCTTGCACATACTTTGGATCATGATTAGTTTTGGAAAATAGAATGTGAACAGAATCTGTGGGTGTCATTTCCTAGCCAGGTGGCAATCTATCTTCCCATGATCCTCTCTAGACCACTGTAGAGCCAACTGTTGAAGACTGTGGCAACATAACTTGTCGAAGTCTGCCCAGGAGAACCAGACACAGATGAGTGGGTGATTTTATTAGGCGCCAATGTCAAGGGCAGTTTGTCAAGAAATCGAGAGTCCATAACCAAGACTCACCGTCCAGATAAGATGGCCTACACTCATATTCCCATGTTCCTGTCCAGGAAGCACAAATACAGTCCCTGGAAATAACATAACAGGAAAAGAAAATTCTGAAAGGTGGTAAGAAGGCAAACTCTTTTGGGAAGCCAGGACTAGAGAGAGAACACAGCAAGAGCGATTCTTATGTCTCTTCCTCTGAACAAAGAAGAAAAACCAGACCCACTATTTCCCGACCTCCAATCTCGCAACAGGAGGCAGCTCAAGTAGGTTTGTTACCCTGAGGGATTTAATGGGAATCCCTTTGACATCAAGTTATCCTGATACTACCAACAAGGAAGCTTCACAAGCCAACTCTGACTTCTAAGAAAATTATATAACTTAAAAATACAATAATAGACATGAATAATTCACGGAATGGACTCAGTAGTGACAGAGCATAAAAATAAGTAAATGTGAGGACAGATCAATAGAATTCACACAGTAGGAAACACAGAGAAAAATCAACAAAGAAGAAAAAGAAGGAGGTGGAGGAGGAAGAGAGGAATGACTCAGAGACCTGTGGGTCCCAAACAAAGAAAACACTTTGTAAGCCATCAGAGAAAAAGGACATATTAACATAGGAAATATCAATTGGTGTAATGGAGGATTTCTTGTCTAAAATCATGGAGGCCAGAAGGAAGAGGGGACATTTTTCAAGTGCTGAAAGGAAACAATTTTCTATTAAAAATTCTATATCCAGCAAAATTATTCTTTAGGAATTAAAGAGAAATAAAGGCATTGCAGATGAAGGAACACTAAAAGAATTTTTTTGCTGGCCAACCTACCCTTAAAGGCAGGCTAAAGCAAATACTTCAGACAGAAAGGAAATTATAAAAGAAAGAATCAGAGTACCAGAGAAAAAGGAACGACCGAAAAGAAAGAAATAAGGGTATATATAATGGACTATCCTTTTAGTCATCAGTTTTATAAATTATATTTTAAAAAAATTTTTTTAAATACCATCTGATACTCAAGACAATTATATTTAAAATTTGGGAAAATTGAAAGTGTGCCTTCCACACTTTGAAGTGGTAAAATGTTGATACCAGTACACTGGTACAAGTCACATGTGTATATGATAATATTCAAAGCAACCACTTTGAAAACTATACAAAAAGATACACTAAAAAACACCTAAAGAAATCAAGGTGGAATCCTTAAAAATGTTGAAATATCCCATAGGAAAGCAAGAAGAGAGAAATAGAGAAACAAGGAGAAACAAACAGAAAACAAATAAAATGGAAGATTGGTTGTAACATATCATAATTACCTTAAATGTAAGTGGTCTAAGTGAGAAAAGTCAGAGTTGACTTTTAAAAAATGACCCAAGCATATACTGTTTACAAGAAACTCATACTTCAAATTCAATAACATAGGTAAGTTGAAAGTAAAAAGATAGAGAAGAATGTTTACTAATTAAACATTAATTTTTAAAAAGAAAGTTATATTATTGTCTGATGAAGTAGACTTCCAAGAAAAGAAAACTGCTAGAAAGAAAAAAGAATATTACAGTTCATAATGACATTAGGATTAATAGAAACACATAATGACACCAACTGTTTGGTGTGTACACCAAACAGAAATGTCTCAAAATAAATGAAGTAAAAACTGATGGAACTGAGAAAGAAATAGAAAAAGTGGCAATCATTAATTGAAATCATATGTACTAATTTTATTATAGAAATTCTGGTTTTAAATTGAATTGGGCTAATACATCTTGTTATAGTTTTTTTCACAAATGGTCACAAAAATATCCGTGAAGATACAGAAAAATAAACTCATGATGTTGAAAACTAAAATTGCTAGAAAACCTGTTATCAGGATCTGAAAATATTTGGGCTAAACAAACTTCTAACCCTGACTGGTGTGGCTCACTGGGTTGGGCATCGTTCCACAAACCAAAAAGTTGCAGGTTCCATTTCCGGTCAGGCACATGCCTGGGGTGCAGGCCAGGTCCCAGGGTGGGGGGCTCAAGAGACAACCAGTGATGTTTCTCTTGCACATCGATGTTTCTCTCCCTCTTTCTCCTTCCTTTCCCCTCTCTCTAAAGATAAATAAATAAATAAATAAAATCTTTAAAAAAAACCCCACAACTTCTACCCACTTGTGCAGCCATGCTGGAAAACAGAAAACTCCCTGTTTTGAATAAAAGATCATTTAATTTTTCATCATTCTGTTTCCTAGTGTAGAGAAAAACATTTTTTGGCTAAACTGCTACAAAATTTGTCAACCATCCCTATAATTTGTGAGTGCTAATTTTTGAAATAAGCCAAATATTTTTCTTCACTTCTTTGTGACATTTATTGCCTCATAACGAATTATCTCAAAGTTGGGCAGCTTAAAACAACAATCATTTCTCATCTCACCCAGTTTCCAAGTGTCCAGGAATCCGAGAGGAGCTCGTCTGGGTTCTGACCCAGCATCTCTCATGACTTCCCAGTCCAGGGGCAGCCAGGCCATCCAAAGCTTGGCTGCTGCTAGCACTTTTTTTTTTTATTTTTATTTTTAGTTCTCACCCAAGGATATGCCCACTGATCATAGAGAGAGAGAGAGAGACAGACAGACAGATCTGCCGCCTCCCATACATGCTGCCTCAACAGGTTGAGCCTGTTGGCGCACGCACAGGACAATGCTCCAACCAGCTGAGCTACCCAGCCAGGGCTAGAGAGTCCACTTTTAAGCTCACTCATGTGGTTGTTGACAGACTTCTGTTCCTCGCCAAGTGGTTCTCTCCAAGTACTTACTTGAGAGTGTCTGCAAGGTGCAGAAGTTGGTCTCACCCAGAATAAGTAACCAGAAAAGAGAAGTAAGAAAGAGAGTGAGAGGACCCACAAGATGGCAGCTTTTGGGATCCCATCATGTGTCCTATGCTATTGGTCTGTCAGATCAATCCTGATCCACTGTGGGAAGGGACCAGGGGAAAGCAGGGAATACCGGAATTGTCTCGGAAGCAGGGTGTCACAATCCCTCATCAGTAGCACTCTTTCTATATGTAACCAATTAGCGCTGTGGCTCCCGGCCAACAACGCTGAAGGAAATAAAGCAGGGAGTGAAGAGGGGCAACCCCAGAACGCGGCATCTTGGGAATTATGGTTTTCCAAATAAATGCTATTGACAAGACTGAGAGTTGAAAAACCACACAGCATGAGGTTTTCTGTTTTGTCTTTAATTTTTTCTTTTCCCTGTCAACATTCAGGAAGCAGCTTAAAGTGGGAACATAAGAATGCAACATATCAATCTAGCCAAACTATGTCAGTGTTTTATCTACTAAACTGTGATCATTACTCACTGCATATAGATATATCTCTAGCCACATGTCAGAGGTGGCCATCTGGGGACTAAGCCAAGGGGCAGTGAATAGGGTCAAAGGACGTCTACGCGGACTAGCTTAATGGGCTGAATTGATTTCTTCTCTAAGAAAAAGACAAAGTGTACAACCAGCGTGGGGTTTATGAAGCCACATTGTAAATTCATGTTAAAGGAACATATTATTAAACATTCAAAGTAAAAGCAAACAGCTGAAAATGATTTACTATAGGAAAAACATTTAGAATGTAGAATACATGCATGCGTGCACACACACACACACACACACAGACATATATATATCCTTTCTGAAAAAGAAGAAATCTAAAAAGTTTGAACAGTGTGTGATGAGAAGAATCCAATTAGAAGAGAGAGGTAAGAGGCAAGATGAGTTTATTAAGGAAACTAAAAATGAAATATCCAAATTTTGATGAAAACTGGAGGAAAAAAATGGAATTGAAACTGACAAAATAAGATGAATCAAAAGGAAGATGAGCTATGTAAGCTTTTCCTGGATGCCAAAGAAAAAGAGAGAGTGGTGAATAGATAAGCAAGAACAGAAATACCACCTTAGAATTATAGTCACTCCATGGCAGAAAACCTTGAGTGTGGATGAGAAAGGCTCAGGGATTGCTACAGCAATAAAGAACAGAGCTGGACCTGTGCAGAGTTCTCCCCTGAGGCACCCAATGACCAGAGCAATCAGACAATGTCTATATGAATTGGAGGGAAATGATATCCCAGCCATTCTCTTCTTCATATATGAAAGCAAAAGAAGACATTCAAAGTTTTTCAGGAACTATACCATTAATATATCATTGATGTAACTGTCTTGGAAAAAAATATATATTTGAGATATACTCTACCTTCTGAATGTATGAGATGAATAAAGCCCTCAGCAATGTTAAAACTGGTTATTGTTCCTCTTCCTAGTGACTATCATATAATAAAACTAGGGCAAGGTTTTGCCTTTTTTTTTTTTTTACAATTCCAAGTAGACAGAAAGAAATGTTAAGTATTGCCCTGTTCAGGAGCTAGGTTAAGAGAAGGTCAAATTTAATGGAAAGAAAGACCTGAAACCAATTATCTTATAGTTACTTCATTCTTAAGACCCATTTCCCCATCATCTCCTTAAACGTATAGGACCCAAAGACCACCTTCATTTCCTGATTCCTTCAGAAATGCAGCTCTATGGAATTCAGTGATTGCAAATTGGAACTGATGGCCAATGTCAAGGCTAGAAGACAACAGAATGAAGATTTTAAATTAACCAGACTAAGAAGGTGGACATGTGGGGCGGGCGGAAAATGGTGATGGGCAGAGACTTGACTTGAGGTGGGGAACACACAATTCAGTGTACAGAGGATGTGTTGCACAATGGTACCCCTGAAACCCATATAATATTGTTCCCAGTGTCTCCCCTATAAATTCAATTTTTAAAAAAGTATAAAAACTACAAGAAAATAAAAACCACTGGTCTAATGAGGGAAGGAGTTCTAAAAAAGAAAAGGTTTTTTCTTAGTGAAAACCTGAGGAGAGGGGGCCACAATCCATGTCCTGAAAGTGAAGAAGGAAGACATCTGTGGTTGTGGAGAAGCCCGGGCTGCCAGAGGTGCCCCTGAATACTTCCTGTGGGTTTGTGGGTATTGGGGAGTAATAGCCATGGCACGGAGGCAGACTTACTGGGATGCTAGTGAAGACTAAGAATCAGAAGTTTTTCCTGGCGTGGGCCCTGCGAATAGCAGGGGGTTTTGAGAGTTGTGGAGTGTTTTGTGGGGAGAGGAAGCCAAGGTGCAATTAGGCAGCATATCTCTACAGATTTTCTAGAGACCTCAGAAAAAAGGAAACTGAATGCCCCAGGCTCCAATATTTAACTGTTTTTTTTTCTCTTTTTTTCAATCAAAAACGCACTTCTGTACCTAATTTTGAATTTGTAAATTTTCTTCTTTATCTAAAATGGTCTCAAAAACTCTATAAGCTTCAGAGCTGTCATGTGGAAAATACCATTTAGGAAGTCCTGGAAAAACTGGAACCGAAGTAGAGTTATTCTGTACATTTTGCTGGCTGCACACGTGGCAGGCTGGTTTTTAAAGTACTGCCCACTCCACCATCTCTATAATTCAGCTGTGTCAAAGGGATCTATGTTATAGGAAATAGATACTACTGCTATATATTAATTATGAACCATATCCCTTAACATTATATTACGTCCTTTGTCTTATTTAAAGCTAGATTTAAACTTTTTATTTTACCACATCTCATACTAAGAACAATCTATTTTTATTTGCCTTTACTACTCTTTTGTTTTTAACTTTTCATCAGATTATTTTTTAGGCTTTTCTATTGTATATGCTATAGAGGTGGCTTTTTCTTTATGATCCAATCATAGTGTGTTACATTATTTATTTATTTGTTAAATTAATAGGCTTTTTATTTTTTTATTTTTTTAACTTTTTTTTTAATTAATTTATTTACTTTTTAAATACATTTGTCTCTGCCTTCTAGAGCCAGATTTAGATTTATAGAAAATTTGAGCAGACAGTAGAGTTCCCATTTATCCCCTCTTCCCTTCACACAAATTCCTCTGTTATTAACATCTTTCATTAATGTGGTATTAATGAAATTGGCAAACTAATATTGATGCATTAACTAAATTCCGTAGTTTGCATTAGGGTTTACTCATTGTGCTGTACAGATCTATGGTTTTGACAGATATAGAGTGTCATGTATCCACCATTAGAGTATCATAAAGAGTAGTTTCATTGCCCTAAAAATTCACTGTGCTCTACCTACTTACCCCCTACCCCGCCCCCGCCATCCTTCCCTCAGCCTAAACTCCTGGCAACCACTGATTCTTCTATTGCCTATATGGTCTTTTCCAAAATGTTACATAGTTATAATTGAACAGAATGTAGCTTTTAAAGACTAGCTTTTCCACTTTAGCAATATGCATTTAAGGTCCTTCTAGCCTTTTAGTGGCTTGACGGCTCATTTCTTTTTATTGCTAATAATATTCCATTCTGTGGGATGGAACCAGTTTCTTTGTCCATTTACCTGTTAGAGGATATCATGGTAGCTTCCAATGGTTGTGAATAAATAAAGTTGCTATAAAGATTTGTGTGCTGGTTCTTCTGTGGACATAAATTTTCAACTCAGTGGGCAAACACCTATGGGCATTAAGGCTGGATCATATGGTAAGACTCTGTTTAATGTGATGAGGTGGGGCCCCCAGGAGCTTTTAATCTCCAATTAGCCCATGCTCAGGCTCCAGCAACTAGTCAATTTCTATTTAAATGATCCTACCAGTTGTTGGCTTTAGCTCTGCCCTTCTGTTCCTTGGTCTCGGTCTTTGGTAAGCTGTGATTCTCTGTATTCACCTTTCTTTTCAGTTTGGGGGTAGCAATTTATCCGGTGACCTCAATTTTCTGATATATCTATGACAAGTTGTTGATCTGCAGTTTGTTCAGTGTTTTTCTTATGAGGACAAAATGATAGCATCCAAGCTCTTGATAAGCCAGACTGAAAATGGGAAGTCACTTCTGTTTTTTACAAATATATGCATTTCACAAGCTGTTCTATTTTTTATCATTTTTATTTCAATTCTGTGATATTTCAGTTCTTTCCTACTGGCTACTTTTTAACTTTATTTAAATTTACCTAAATGAAATGTTCTCAGTCCCCTATTGCTTTAGTCCCAACCTATACATTCCCTACTATGAGCTATAACAAAATTAACTCATATCCCCTACTGTCCACTTGTTGTTATTGCATAATTCTAGTCAGCAGTATGATCTTAGTATTTGTGTCTGTGAAAATGTTAGTACCCCAGCTACTTGATTTCTCAGTTGGTGAGAGCCTTTGACTGTGGGCTATCACAGCTGACTCGTTTCCCTCTCTTTTTGGCCTCCTGATTTTTTGTTAGTTGTTTCAGTTCCACATTGCGTGTGCAACAAAATCATTCCACCTCCCCCTGATAATCATTCTGTTATCCTTATTCCCACCTCTTCTTTGGTCTCACTTCTACAGTTGGTAATATTCGTAGCTCCACACAGTCCTTTTCCCTCGAGTTTCTTCGTCATGACTGAATTGGAGGTTGCAGGTTCTCTTCTGGGGATTGTGTCTGTTCAGTTTAAGATTTCTGCTTTGTTGTCATAAAAATTGTGGCAAATACGCTTTTATTATCCTTGTCATCTTTATTCACAGCTGTATTGATTGATGTTTATTATTTTTGGTCTCCTAACTTTCTTTGTTCTGTTAATCCTGACAGAAGTTTATCCAATTTATTACTTTGCCAGTGACCAGGGTTTGCTTGTTTGTTTGTTTGGCAGTGTTTATTCTGCCCATTTATCTTTGTTTCTACTTCATTAATGTTTCTATTATTTTTTCTGCTTTTTGGGTTTTGGATTTTTTTTGTTTGTTTGTTTTTAGTTTTATTCCATAGTTCTGACGCTTTCTTAGGCAATGAAAGATTAAAAAAGCGGACATGCGATGTAGTTTACTCTCATGGCCAGAGGAGATGCCCCTAGAAAAGCAAGGTTGCAAATATCCTGGTCTAATCTACACATACTAATACTAATGATATTAGTAATGATATTAATACTAGTACACATACTAATGACAGACTTCAAAACAAACTAAGTGGTTTTACAGGGGATAGGCCTTATCTATGAAAGGCTTTTAGTAGGAGTGCCTGGTTCTTTAGAATTGCTTGAAGAACCTGGAATCTATAGATTTTAGGACATGATTGCCTGGAAAATATTGTGTAAGCTGTAACCCCCCTGAATATAAAGCAGAGATGGTTTATGACCTCAATGTCCCCTTCCGTGCGGATGCTCCAGGGCAGAGAATTTCCAATACAATTAAAAAAAAAAACAACAAAAAAACCTGAGAATGACGAGTTACACATGCTAGACTTCTCCATGATTTAACTCTGCTCTTTGATTATGTCATCCTTGATATGATTAATAAAGCTTTACTTCTTACTCATGAGTCTTATTTGACAATCCAATCCTCTTTTTAAAATCTCAATTCTTAACTTGGATGCTCAACTCATTAATATAAATCTTTCATATTTCCTAACATATGCATGAAATGCTAACAATTTTTCTCTAAGTAACTTCTAAACTACCTTCTACAAGTTTTGATAGGTAGTATTTTGATTATTATTCAGTTTAAAATATTTTCTAATTCCCAACTATTTCTTTTTTGACCCATGAGGTTTTCACTAAATTTCCAAAATGACTTTTTAGTTAATATTTTATCATTGATAATTAACTTAACTATATTGTTTTCAGATAACGTGGCTTATGTACCACTACCTTGAAATTGGCTGGGTCTTGTTTTATGCTTAGGTGGTAACTTTTATTAATATTCATTGTATGCTTCACAGCAGGGATCAACAAACTGTGGCCAACAGGCTAAATCCCACCAGCCAGCCGCTTGTTTCTGTCAATAAAGTTTTAATGGAACACAATAGCACTCATTTACTTAAAATATTATTTATGGCTGCTTTTACACAACAATGATATTGTATTAACTTCGAATTTTTTAATAGTCTACATATCCTCAGTGATTTTTTTTTTCTGTCTTGATCTTTCAATTAAGGAGAAAAGTATATCAAGATTTCCAGCTATGGTGATATATTCGTTCATTTTTTTCCTTATAATTCTGTTAAGTTTTATAGTTTTGCTATAAATAGACAGATAATCTATTCTTATATACACAGAAGGTTAGAATAATTACGTTTCTGTTGAGTTAATTCTTTTAAATTTAGAAATTGGATGGAATTTTGGTATTATTTTAATAGATGTAATTTTTTTTGGTTGGTATTTGCCTAATATGCATTTTAATCCTTTTATGGTCAACCTTCTGTTTATTTAGGTTTTATATTTGTCTGTTGAACACCAAAAGCTAGAATTTATTATTTGTCCCAGGAAGATAGTTTATGTCTTTAGGATTTCTTCCAAGTGCATTTAAAGTAGTGGCTATTAAGTTTATTTTTATTGACTAATATTTTGCTATTTGTCCTGGCTTTTGTATCTTTTGAGTTTTTTGCTCCTTTCTCACCCTCATTTGAATTTGTTTCTAATTTAATTTTTTATTTAATAATTTGGAAACCACAAACTCTATTTTTTAGTGATCATATTTAATCTCATACAATAAAAAATTAATAAATGCTATTACTTTCTTAACACTTAAACTTAATTTTCCAACCTAATTCTATCATACTTTAACTCTCCTCTAAAATTAGGTTTAAAAAAAGGAGATTACTAAAAGAATAAGGAAAAAAAATTAAAAAATAAAATTAGTATTATTGGGTTTCTACATGGATTTATTTGAATTTAACCACAGATTTCTATTTTTTAAGTTTATTTCTTATTACATTTCAAATCTTCCATATGAAGCCATGTTGACTAAGAAAAAAACTGAAAACTTATGTATTTACAAAAACAAGATAATTGGAATTAATAAAGAGAGAAGCAAAAATTATTTATTATGACACATACAAAAAAGAGAACCATGTTTAACAGAATAATTATTCATTTAAAAATGTAATAAAGTGAACAAAACTATAGTCAAAGATAAAATAGAATATTTTTATTTATTTATTTATTGTTGTTCAATTACAGTCGACCCCATTTTACTCCATTACTTTCCCCTGCCCTACCCATCCTCCCAGCTCCCACGTTCAACCCTCCCCTCCCCCATTGTCTTAGTCTATGGGTCCTTTATACGTGTCCTTTGATGACCCTTCCCCTTCTTTCCCTCATTATCCCCCTCACTCCTCCCCTATGGTTACTGTCAGTTTGTAACAGAACCAGAAACATGGAAAAAAATTTTTTTAAAGATATGATGTAAAATTCAGTGCTAAAATTTTTAAAAGCCTCCATCAGATTACTTTAAAGAAGAAGATTATTAAAATTAACCCAAGAAGATGTGGAAAGCCTGGGTAAATAAAAAGTCATAAATAAAGCAAACATGTTTAACAGAGAACAACCCCTAAAACAGTTCTAGGCTCAGAGAGTTTAACGTGTGAGCTATTAAAACCCTTCAAAAACTAACTAAATCTTATAATACTTAAGATTTGGACAAGTTGACTTGCATAACCCACTGAACAAAACCGCCTTCAGAGCAGCGTGGAGAAGCAAAGCCGAGGTGCAGATGACTGCTGATGGTGTGCCCCGTTCCATGAAAAGACAAGGAGGGACATGGACACAGAGGAGGCTTCTCCCCGACTCTGAACTGAGTGTCAAGAGCTGTCATTTGTGACTGAAAAAGTCTCCCAGCTCCCAATAATCTTAAACTATCCAAGTGAAGCCGACAAACTCTCAGAGTTTGATACTAGACTAGTATCTAGTATAGATACTAGAGATTGGTACTAGAACTTCCCCAAGTCCTGATGACAGGATCTAGAAAAAAATCATATGACTAGATAAAATAAAGAAGATAGAAATATGAGCCTAACTGTATTCTTTGGGTTACTGATAAATCACTTACTTTACAGATAATAATTCTATTACAAATTAAAGTATACATGTTACATAAATCTAATCAATGGGATAGAATTACCTTTAACTTGAGAAAGCAGATTTTAAAATTAAGTTGAAGAATAAATGTATCCAAATAGTAAAGAAATTACTTTTAAGGAAAAATAAAATACTGTGATATTACAAAAATCAATACAATTCCTTAGAAAAGAAAGGCCAGAAATAACCATTTGTCTCTCTCTTTTTTTTTATTAAGAAGGGCAAATACCTAGACTTTAGCAGTTAAATGTTTGTTTTTATACATCTTAAGACTATTGAGTTATTAATTTAGAAATATCCTGATTTTAAAGAAAATTATCTTCTTGAAGCATAACACTTAATCTTGAGATTAGGCTAGCCTAGATTATTAGTTATGAGAAATGATATTTGCATACAAAAATTTGATTTAGAAAGTAACATTTACCACATTTTATTTTAGACAGCAATATTTGTTAAAAAGTTGCAAATACCTTTCTTTATTCACTTAAATATCTTTTTAGCAAGTAATAAACCAGTGATACATCACCATTCCAACTAGCAGCAATATACCCAAGAAATAGAAAAAACTGAGAGACTTTTCCTGCAGACTCCTTGGTAGTCTGTCAGTGGAAGGTCCTTGTCACCCCCCAGCAGCACAGAGCCCTGCAAGTCTCAGTTATGTGTGAGCGCATCCCCATCCACGCTGGCCAGGCTGATGTCCAGATCGGCAATGCCTGCTAGGAGCTCTACTGCCTGGAGCACAGCATCCAGTCCAATGGCCAGATGCCAAGGGACAAGACCACTGGGCAGGGAGATGACTCCTTCAACACCTCCTTCAGTAAGGCAGGCACCGATAAGCATGTACCCAGGGCAGTGTTTGTAGACCTTGAACCCATAGTCATTGATGAAGCTCACGATGGTCCCAACCACCAGCTCTTCCCCTGAGCAGCTCATCATAGGCAACGAAGATGCTACTAATAACTACGCCTGTGGGCATGACACCATTGGCAAGGAGATTATTGACCTTGCCTTGGACCAGATTTGGAAACTGACTAACCAGTGCATAAGTCTTCAGGGTTTTTTGTTTTCCACAGCTTTGGTGGGGGAACTAGTTCTGGGTTCACTTGCCTGTTGTTGGAACATCTCTTTGTCAATTATGGCAAGAAGCCCAAGCAGGAGTTCTCCATTTACCCAGCCTCCCCATTTTCCACAGCTGTAATTGAATGCTGCAACTCCATCCTCACCACCCACGACATCCTGGAGCACTCTGCTGTACCTTCATCGTTGGCAATGAGACCATCTATAACATCTGTAGTAGAAACCTTGAGATTGAGTGCCCAACCTACACTACCTTAACCACAATTTTAGCCAGATTGTGTCTTCGATCACTGCTTTCCTCAGGTTTGATGGAGCCCTGACTGCCGTCCTGACCAAATTCCAGACCAACTTGGTGCCCTATTCCCTCATCCATTTCCCTCTGGCCACATATGCCCCTGTCATCTCTACTGAAAAAGCCTGCCATGAACAGTGTTCTGTGGCAGAGACCACTAATGCATGCTATGAGCCAGCCAACCAGATGTTGAAATGTGACCCTCACCATAGTAAATACATGGTTTGCTGCCTGTTGTACTGTGGTGACATGGTTCCCAAAGATGTCAAAGTTGTCATTGCCACCCTCAAGACCAAGTGTACCATTCAATGTGTGGACTGGTGCCCCACTAGCTTCAAAGTTTGCATTAATGACCAGACTCCCCCTGAGGTGCCTGGTGGAGACGTGGCCAAAGTACAGCAAGGCTTAGTGCATGCTGTGCAACACTACCGCTGCTGCTGAGGCCTGGGCTCACTTGGACCACAAGTTTGACCTGATATATGACAACTGTGCCTTTGTCCACCAGTACGTGAGTGAGGGCATGGAGGAAGGAGATTTTTCTGAGGTCTGTGACGGCATGGCCACCCTTCTCAAGGATAATGAGGAAATCAGAGCAGATAGTGCTGAGGGAGAGAATGAAGGTGAAGAATATTAATGTGTCTGCTATAATGTTACACTCCAGTGTCATGGGACTGTCTTATTTCTGTTCTGCGAAGTCCATTGTATCCCAAACTTGTCAATAAAGGTAATGCTTTTATTTAAAAAAGAGAAAAGAAAAAGACTGAGGATGTATTTTTAAAAATTATAGCTGAACAAATCCTCTGTTTAAAAAAAAATGCATTTTACAAGCAAAATGATTTTTTTGTACCCCAAAAGATTAACATTAAAACACAACATAGAATATCAATTTATCATGAGAATTATTGTGTTATGATTCAGATGAAAATTTTTCATGAGGAGATGGCTAAGAACAGAGGGTAGATCTCTTCACAATCAAATTCAAAAGAATTGTCTAAGTGAAAAAATATAAGATTAACCTCTATTTTAGTCTCAGAGGGAAACAGCCAGTCTCAACTACAAAACTCTAGTTTAGCACCATATCAGTTTGTGTCTTTGCTAATAGTTTCATTTGCATCAACTACTAGGTAACATAGGTTAAAAATGCATTCTTGTGTTAAAGAGCTTAGGCTCTGAGGTAGTGTCAATGTTTAATTTATATTCTATATGCATTAAGAAGTATGAATATAAAAATCAAGGTTAAAAACAGAAAAGAAAAATTGATCTATGGTTTTTAAATCTTAAAATATTATTTTTGTTTTAATATAATGTTTGGGATTTCAAATTTCCCTAGGTTAATTTGGATACTTTAGTAGTAATCTCTCCACACATCCTCCAAAGACTATACAGAACAATAAGGAGATCTAATAAAACCACCCATACTTATATCTAGGGCAAGATTAAGAGAAAGAGAATATATAAATTTCAATTTACACGTACATCCCACTGAGGAAATAATGTGAAGATTTTCCAAAAAACAAGATGTGTAGTGGAGGTCACACAGTTGTTGAAATATAATATTACCCTAAGAAAAAGAAGGTTTTACCCCAATTGGATCCTGAGATCTGGTCGATCAAAGCCTATGGAGGATTTGGGAGGGAAGAGAGACTTGCAAGTTAGAGAAAGGAGGTCACAATTATGGGGAGGCATTGCTTAGGGTGGCCATGGGGGGAAAAAACAACGTGCACACACACACACCCCCTATGCTAAAACATAAAAGAGTAGTCCTCCAAGTGTGATGTACACGTACATCCTAATCATCTGTAGCCATTGATTAGAATGAACATCTTTGAGTCCCAACGCAGATCCACTAAGTCAAACCCCTGGGCATGGGGCATAGGAGATGCAGTGTGCCTGGCTCCCCAGGTGGTTCTCATGCACAGAATTTGATAAACGTGTTATAGAACAATCAAGCAGTATGACATGCTTTGCAAACTGAACATAATTTAGTGTAACTGAATTGTAGGTTACAGGTGATGGTGAAATAAGACAAGTGAATATGGAGAAGAATGTCATGGTCTACTCGTAAGAAGTCTTCAGTGACACACACTAGGGGCTTGGAAAGTGATGTGAAGATTTGATAGGAAACCACTAAAGAATTTTAAGCAGAGGAATAACCTGATAAGATTTTTTTTTCAGAAATATTCGCCTGGCATCAGTGTGGGTAATTGGATAGAGAGCAGACATAGGCAAGAAAGAAACTTGGGAGAATATTTTAATTTTCCTAGAATAAAGTAAGATTAAAATAGACTTCAATTGACATACTTGGTGATTAATTGAACAGGTGAGCAAAGGGAGGAGAAATAATTTTGGATGATTATGATTCCCGCATTTGTTGTCTCCATCACTAAATTTATAACAATATACAGGCAAAAAATATTTTAAAGCTACAACTCTGTATTCTTGCACTTTTTCTTATATGTGTCACAAGGTCTATATTTTACTAGAAACCTGAGGCTTATAAAGACAAGTTCCTGTTACTATAATAGAGTCCACAAAGTCATAAGAAGCCCAAAGAAAGATCAGTGGACATCCTCCTCATGTTGATTTTTGCACTGCACTCCCTGGGACTCGCCAGAGATTTAGCTTGGGATGCACCACAGCTGCAATTTATTATGGTGCAGCGACAAGCATCCCCTCGCTGGAGAGTATTGTTAGCTAAATTTCCACAAGACTGCGGGGGGAGATAGCGAGTATTCTTGGAGGTATGCGAGCCAGGCAGTCTTGAAGGCTCCATTGCAGTTACTGTGGTTGAACATATGACAGACAATGTGTGTGCATAAAGGAGGCATGAGTGGAAGTCCAGAGTAATTTTTCTTTCAATAGAAGACTGTGTTATTTAAAGCCACCCCATTCGTTTTTTGTCTTTTGGTGTCCCAGAACGAGACATTCCTTTTAATCAGGCTGTCTCATGCCACCACAGTAGTGACGTGTCTTCAAGCTGATTGTGGCAAAAAGGAATTTCCCCTTTGATAGCAGAATATCCTACAACAGCTTTATCAAATAATCTTCATTAATATAAAAGGCAGAGGTTTGGGGTATTAGAACAGTTGTACCAAAAGAATCTCCTTCCTACCCATGATGAACCGAGAGCTGCAACTATAGGCTGAGTGGGGTCCATGCTCCCGGAAGGGCTTTGGCTACAGGGGGGCTTATGAGCAATCAAGCTTCTCCGTATTGTGAAGAACTGCTTCCCCCAACACACATACCACCAGATCCCCAAAGGCTCTGTATCACTCACCTGACAACCCCAGAGCACACAAAGGGTCCTTCTGCTGTAACCATTCTCAAAATGCACCAAAAAACAGTCATGAATACAGGCATTTTCAGCCAAAAACCCTTTAATGACATGCTGCTTTTTCTCTCTAAAAGCATTGCCTCCTCCTCTCCCTCCTTTTAAAAATTTCATTAGCTTTATTGATGGCTTCCTTTGCTGTGCAAAAACATTTTAGTTTGGTGTAGTACCAGTTTATTTTTCTTTTGTCTCCCTTGCCTGAGGAGAATATATCAGAAAAAATATTGCTGTGATCAATGTTTGAGGTTTTATGCCAATGTTTTCTTCTAGGATTTTTATGGTTTTGCGTCTAAAATTTAAGTCTTTAACCCATTTAGAATTTATTCTTGTGTGTGGCATAAGGTGGTATAGTTTCATTTTTCTGCATATATCTAATTTTCCCAACACCATTTATTGAATAAACTGTCTTTAGTCCTCTTGCTTGCTTCCCCTGTCAAATATTAATTGACTATAAAATTGCGGGTTTATTTCTGGGCTCTCTATTCTGTTCCATTGATCTATATGACTGCTTTTATGCCAGTACCATGCTGTTTTGATGACTATGGACTTATAGTATAGTTTGATATTTTGTAGCATGATTCCTCCAACTTTGTTCTCTTTTTTCAAGATTGCTATTGCTACTCAGGGCCTTTTGTGGTTCCATATAAATTTTTGAAATATTTGTTCTAGTTTTATGAAATATGTCATTGGCATCTTGATGGGAATTACATTGAATCTATAGATTGCTTTGGGTAGTATAAGCATTTTAATGATGTTAATTCTTCCTATTTATAAACACAGCATGTGCTTCCACTTATTTGAATCTTCTGTGTTTTTTTCCAGTGTCATATAATTTTCTGAGTACAGGTCCTTTACAGCCCACTGAATGGGACAGCATATTCACAGATATATCTTATCTACTTGTGGGGTTGGAGGGATCGAGAAAAAAAGAAAAAGGACTCATGGACATAGGCAACAGTGTGGTGATTGCAGGGTGAGGTGTTATAAAAGGGATAAATGGTAATGGAAAAAAATATAATAAAAAAGATTCAATAAATAAAATAAAATTTCATTGGTTTGTTGGAGAAACTGAGCTATTTGTCCTGTAGAGTATCCCACATTATGGACTTGGCTGTTTGACTTTCTCCAGTTTCTTCAAATTTGCTCCTTTGTCCCCAATACTACCTTATAATCTGACAATATGATAGTAAGATCTAGAGGCTTAATCAACCTCAAGTTCCATTTTTTCTTTATTTTTTATTTCATGGGACTGGGGTGTGCATTTCTCATTACATTGTGTTAGGCAGCAAATAATGGGCTGTTGGTGCCCCTTTAGTGATGTCAGGGTCATCTGAGGGTCCACGACATTCTTCTGGTTCTTCCATGACACCGCCACCCACCCACCTTTCACAGCATGACTTCTGAACCCACGGATGATCGTTACCTGGATGCAGTCTTTCTTTAGGGGTCTATTCTGCATTTTAATGCATGTATTAGGTAGGATTCTTGTGTAACATTCTCTCAGACGCTATTTAGTCTGCTTGTAGTACAGTTTTCACAGGATGAAAAAAAAAAAAGAGATGCTTTATTTTTTTTCTATTAAGTCATCAGTTTTTAAAGTAGTGAGGCTGCCCGAGGAACCTTCAAAAGTGACCAAAGAGGCATGTGTTTGTGTGTGTAATTATGAACTCATTTTATATTCATGTTTAAATATTTATGTTGTGGTCATTATTTGTGTTGATGCTAAGATTGTCACGTTTTAGGTCAGTGGAGCCCCTTAATGTTACTCTCCTGTTTTTTTTTTTTTTGTGACTTCATTTATTAGTTTTTGATAGGTTCCTTGCTTTTTGGGATCAGATTGCCATGCTTCATTTTAGGTATTCTCTGTTCCAGAACTGGATTCAGCAGTTTTCCCTAAGAGCTCTGGCCCTGGTTCGTTTTAATGAGAAATAATATTTAGAAACCATTATCTGGATGGTAGATATACTTACTGCTACTGGGTTGTCATTGCTTCAAGGACTTTATAAATATCAGTATGAACTCAAAATTTATTTTTTTCTTTGCACAAAATGTATTTTTCAGCCTTCCATTTCAACTTTAAAAGTGAAGGTTTCTAATTTCTTTATTTTATACTTATCTCTTTTTCTCTTAACACTGAAAATCTTGACTCCTAAAGAAATGTAAATCTTATATTTTCTTACTATATATAACATAGTGTTCTATATATGATAGTTTCAAAATAACAATAAGGTTAAATGCAATTTTGGATTTCTTCAGAATTTACTTGAACTTAAGATTATATACATACCCCCAAAAGATATAGTCAAAATACTGGTTTTAAAAGACACTGAAAATAATATATTCTTTGTGTCATTGTGCCAGTATTCAATCTTCACTTGGGTTCCATTATGTTGGTTTGTTTACAATTTTAGAGGGAATGCTTTTTATTCTTTCTTATTAAATTTTTTAATTATGTAAAATATTTACATGGTCTAATATCAAAACTATATAGCAAGGTACATTCACATAAATTTTATTGTCATTCCTGTCTAATCCTCTGTTTCCTCCCTCCGCCATAGGCAACCATTTTTAATATATTTATATTTTCTGTGATTCGTGTTTATACATATTGTTCTGAGCACTGTTTATCTTAATTGTATTCTGAGAATCAAATGATACCTATATATAGATATATTATTCATTGCTCATCTATTATTTTTTCAACCAATGCCCTATTGATAAGCATCTGGTTTGTCTCCAGTTTTTAGTTATTCCAAATATTACATCAGTGAATGTCCTCAGGCATCTCCCTTTTTACATTTTTGTCAAAATGACTTTGGGATAAAGTTTTAAAAGTGGGATTGCTCAAGCAAAAGGCAAATACATTTATAATTTTTCTACATCAAGGGCATACTTTTAAGCATATTAATCTTGCTAAGAAAATGTAGGAATGTTAAAACATCTTTTTATTACAGAGAAAGAGAAGGCTTTAACTAGGACAATCATCTTTTTCAAGAATAGTTTATTAGTATAATTTAAATTATTAAATTCATGCTTAGGCGCTGGTGTAATGTAGATAAACCGCTTGAACGGTTCAAAAATTTTAACTTTAGTGGGTGCCAACCCATTAAGTCTTAAGAAATAATGTAACAACAGGGAAAGTATTAGAAGCCACTATCTATATGTACACACAAACATATATACTTGAGTGGCAATGGGTGGATAGATGGATAGATAGATAAAGAGAAAGAATGTTTTCCCCTGAGAACATTTCTAATTTTAATAAATTTACAAGCTTTTAAATTCAGTCCAAAATTTATTTTATTGTCTTTTAAATGACACAACAGAAATGGAAGTAAGTTAACAATGTCTACATAATATAGCACTCACAATATATTTTTAAACTATTGGTTAATCTGCAAGTTTGTCACCTTGGGTCTAAAATATAATCCAACTTTTAAATGCAAAATAAAATGTATTTGCTGGTCCTTTTTATGAACATATGTGTCAAAAGAACATGATTATGTTATGTTTTTCAGTTACTATCACTGCCTGAAATCAGGACAGCAACCCCAAGAACTGGGTGAGTCACATTTGTTTTCTTTGTTTTATGCAGAACAAGAACTCAATCTCATAGAAATTGTTAAATGGTAAATTAAAAATAACAGATTCACATTTGAGTAGCAGCTACTTATGTGCAAAATTTTCTTAGAAGAAACTTTGATCAATAAAAACTGGTGAATAAATCACTAATGATTTATTTACTCATCCTACCATATTATTCTTGAGGTATAACCATAAGGCAATAATAGCATTCACAAGATGACATGCCAAAAAAAAAATTAAAAAAAGGTTATAACTGTTTCTTCTGAAGTTTCATTCTTCTATCAGGAAAGAAAAACTTTGGTATCTTCTTATCTATCTTCTTCCCCAAGGCTAAAGTCAACAAAGTAAAAATAAACATTACATCAGGCTATAGAATCACTATAAATCACCATTTCCAAAATGCTTACAAACTGACTTCACCTTATTTTTAATGATTATAAAGCCAGTTTTACTCACTATCCACTCAGTTAATAGCATTCTACCTTTAAAACACAAGGATACAGCTATTGTACCTAGCCAGAATAAGCATTTTCACAAAACTGATCAGTACTGAAGTGTTATTTATATAGACGTAGTCTAGAAATGGCAATATGCTATTAGTAAAATGGACACGTAAACTATAATTTTGCTTATGAATTATTTATAAAGTTAGTTTAAAAACTGAATAAGAAAAATGCACTACCTTTCACGCAAACACGTTTGCAGTCCTTCATGCTAACAAAGTTATTGTCGTTCCCTCCACAGCCAGTATACGTGAAGGCCTCACAGGTTTTGTGTCTTGGGTTAAAATGATAGCGTGTGACGTTAGCAGAGCATAGTCCCTCATCTTTTGGACTGTAGCAATATGATGGACCTTTATGAGAAAGAAAATAAAATTAGAAATGCAGTAATACCAGAATTAATAAACTGCAGTGTTTATTGAAGTAGCTGAAGAAATATAAACCCATGGAAGCTTCACGGTGAATCCAAAATACCACTTTAAACCATTTAAAAAGCGTGCCTCAAATTTCAAGGAAGCTTTATATGGTATATTTTGTTAAATCTAAATTTTGATAAACTGAACAGAATTTCTTCTGAAGTTATGTCCGTGTATCATTTGAATGTATAGAGAAATCAAACCCAAAAAACAGATACGGTCAGGTAAAAATGGGTTATGTTTCAAGTGATAATATATGGCATGCTTTGTAAACTTTCTTGTGTTGATAGTTTTATTTTCAATGTTTTTATCAGCTCTCTCTCCATATATTTTTTTTAATTTTTTTTTTTGTTCAAATACATTCGTCTCTGGCTTCCCTCCACCACCTCCCCCTTCCTCCCTCCCCCAACTCCCTCCCTCAGTCCTTCCTCACTGTGGCTTTGTCCATGAGTCCTTGATATACGTTCCTTGACTTGACCCTTGCCTTCCCTTTCCCCGCCACCCTCTCTCTCTCCTTCCATATTAATCAAGAATACATGTATCTAATTCCCAGGTAGCCACTGGAACATTTGCATTTACACGAACAACTTAAGAAAACACCAGCAACAATCATCTCCTCATTAATTCAAGATTTTGCATATTCAACACAGTATTATAGCTGTAGAGCTTTATCAAAGTCTCCGACAAGGCAAATTTTCCATTGTTGAATTTATTTATCTATACATATGCATCTCTGCTGTGCCTAGGGAAAATGCCTGTATTGTCTCACTCTACAAATATTAAATACTGCCCAAGTAACCCATCAATTTAGGGACTGGGGGGATGGTGCAGGAAGGGAGGTATAGATTAAAAAAATGGAAAGGTGAGCACTCTGGCCAGGTAGCTGAGTTGGTTCAGGCATTGTCCCAATATACAAAGGTTATAGGTTCAATCCCTGGTCAGGGCACATACAACAAGCAACCAGTGAATGCATAAATAAGCGGAACAACAAATCAATGTTTCTATCACCCTCCCTCCCTTCCTCTCTCTCTAAAATCAATAAATTAAAAAAAATTTTAATGGAGAGGAGAGAAAAGAGGGATAGAGATCTCTTTATGCTCTGCAATTTGCAATTACTGATGGATACAGAACTCTAAGCAAAAACTTTAGAAAGTTTCAAGTTTTACCATCTTAAGTCTATCTACATTCCTCTATTTCATGTATACCACTGAGTCCATGCAAACCTGATGTCATGGCATTCATTAACGAATACATACTGTAATTTTACATGTAAATCGAATAGATGAGAACTATTTCTAAAGAAACAATGCAGAGGAGGAAGCAAAAACTGGAACCATGGCTTTGTGGTCTGCCAGCCCTGAGAACCTAGCAAGTCATTAACTTCCAGCTTGCACTCTCATAGGTGAAAGTGGGAATAATGATATTCTTTCTCAGAATAATAGTGTGAAGATTGCTGTCATATTATATATGGAATCACGACAATGCAATCCATGTGTTTTTCATATCAAATTGATTTTTTCCCCTTAAAGTCTTAATAAAGAAATGAAATAGAAACCCCATAAAATTAGTATTTACGTTTTCTTGGTGTACAGAAGTCCCTGCAAGTAGCTTCATCTGGGAACTGGTTTCCGCTGCGCTGACACCCGCCAGACATGAATTTTTCACATGCCATGGAACTTAGATTGAAGAAATAGTCTCCTCTGGGCTCCCCGCAATGCCCGTCACTTATGTCCAAACGGCAAATTTTGGGAACTCCTAGGAAAAGGAGGAGAAAAAAAAACAATTAAAAATTGGTCTTCTTTGTATTACTTTCAAAACTTTACTGTATTTTCAGAAAAAAAAAAACTTGGGGGGAGTGAGAAACGCTGTCGTATTTAGTGCTAGGATAGTAAATCTCCAAGACTATCCGTTGATCCAGTAAATTAGCTTTTTTTTTTTCCTTTACAGCATTTCCAGACCTGACTGAGCTGTGATCTTTCAACTCCATTAGACAGACTGTTTTCTCAGGGTGTTCTGCTTGTTCTACATATGAAGTTAAATAACTTATTCACAGGAATATGCATTTTCCCCTGGCTCAGCTTCCTGAATGGCAAAGCCCCATGTTCTGTTACAGTCCTTGAGAGGTATAATAAACATGATTAAAATAAGATAGAAAACAGTGTCCTGAACCTCCACGATATCCCTGTACTCACAAAGACATATTTGGTTATGAGGCAAAAAAAGTAAGGCTATAGGTTAGCTAAATCACAGTTAAATAATAAAATCCACTAAAAATATTTCCGATCAATGGGAAATTGACACGAGGAAATGGTGTTCTCAAGAAGGAGCAAAAACCATAGGTTTAGAACTAATGAAAAATGCAAAAAAGCACTTATGTTGCACCTAACACAGTAAACCCTTGCATTATTTTGCCCTAAAGTGACATCTCCCCCGAGTCTGCACGTGCAGGCTGTTGTGATACACACCAGTCAGGAGACAGAAAATATGCTGCAAACTTGTGATGACTTTCAGGAAACTGAAAACCAGGGAGCCTTGCTTAGTGTTTGAGAACACTCAGGCTAATGGCACAGACCGTAGAAAATGAGACCCAGAAAGTTAGCTAAGTGGCTGCCAACCCTTCTTGGCCAGGAGCGGCGCAGGGTTCTGGGTGTGCTCGCCACAACTTACTCTCTATCCTCCAGCAGGCTTCCTCGCAGGCCTCCTTGGTTTCGAAGTTGTTGGCGTTGCCCTCGCAGCCCCCATACACGAACTGGCTGCAGCTCTGAGTGTACCTGTTGTAGTAAAAACTGGGGATCCACGCGCGGCAGGGCCCCACCTCCGGTGGCAGGAGGCAGATCTCCGCGTTGTTTCCTACGGGAGGGGCAGGAGAGCCGGGGAGAGGGGAGGAGGTCAGCCACATCCCCAGGGAGGGAGAGATTTCCGGGAGCACAGGGGCCTCCACCGAGAGAAAAAGTACACACTGGGGCACCAGGGCCATTTCCCACGACAAGAGCCTGGGGAAAGCGGGCGGAGAGAGCAGTAGGGGAAGCCCTTGCAGCCGGGCCAGGAGCAAGAGGGGGACCTGGATGGGACGATACCTAGCGGCTCCTGAGCAGCAATGCCAGGCGCTGTTTCCATCAAGAGTAACTGCAGGAACAACAGCCCGAGGGTACAAGTAGGGTCCATGGTGTCCAGGTTCAGGTGGCCCACGGGACTAGGGGTCCCTCGGATGCGCCGGTAGGAGAAGGGAGAGCGGAGTCCAGCCCCCGGGCGTCCTGGGTGCTGGCGGTGGGTGTCCGCTTTATGTAGGGTGAGCCTGGACCCGGGCGGGGCGGGGCGTGCCTGTGCGGAGCCCGCGGGGAGGCTGATTCATGCGCCGAAGCTGGGATCGCTCTGCGGTCCGGACCCTGGAGAGAGCGCAGGGGGAGAGGAATTTCCCTCGAAGTCGAATGTGCCTCGCCAACTTTCTCTTGAGCCGGCAAGAATGACCAACGGCGCGTTCTGTGTCACTGATGGGAAATCGGGAAACGAGAGGGAAGTAATTGCATAAGTTTCCAACTTTGTAGCATCATCCAAAGCTTGAGTCTACATTTTAAAGCACGAAGTCCACGTATTTGAAGGACAGAGAAAAAGTGTGAAATTCATCGGGCTGTGAGGCTCATTGTAATATATCCCTTAGATCAGAAATTTAAGTATATGTGTATTTATTTACATTTATACATACATATTTCAATCGAGATCCACTTTACACTTAATAAAAGGCCCATGATATGTTTTAAGTGGACAGTTTCAAGGATTTTCATAACTCCGTACATCCTTGTCATCACCACCCAGTCAGATGAGAACATTTCCCTCGCCCCAGAGCCTTCCGTCAGACCCTTCCCACCTTCGGGCCAGAGGCAAGCGCTCTTCCGGGCACCACAGATGGGTGTTGCCTGTTCTTCAATCTCGTGAAAATAAAACCATACAGCAACTACTGCCGTGCACTTTTGTTCCACTACAGGTTTTGAGACACACCTATTTGTTGTACAGTTTGTTCCTGTTAGCCTTCCAAGGTATGGATATACCACAAATGTCCTGCTATTGGACATTTGCGTTGTTTCTAGTTTGGGATTCTTAGGAAAGAAGCTGCTTTGTGTGTGCGTACAACTTGTATTACGCTGGGGTAAAGTATTGAGAAAAACTAGAAACCGCCAAACAGTTTTCCAAAAGCGATTATACCATTTGAGACGCCCATCAAGCATGTGTAAGAGTTGCAGCTATGTTCCTTTGAGCAGGAGCATAAAAGTCCAAAGACAGGTGGGTGCGGGGGGGGGGGCGGGGGGGCGGATACTGACGCTTCGATCAGATCAACCCCTCCCCACACAATGTCAGCGCATCTATTAAAGTCCATTGCTCCTTTGGCCTATTGGCCTGGATCTAACTTTTTATTTATAGAACACAAATCATCTACTCTGGGATTTTACATGAAATATTAAAGATATTTTTGGAGAACATTTTAATGAGTTTTCTTGATGAATGGGACTTCTTTTCCTCCTCTTTTTCCTCCTCTTCTATTCAATACTCTCAAGAGAATTGTTATTCCTGGCTTCTGAGGATATGGGAGAGAATTACAGGATTTCTCTTCCAAGTTCCTCAGAATCCCTGTGCTCACAGTTAATAATCTGTTAATAATCTGGGATACTTTTCACCCTATAGCCTCATGCCAGTTTTCAATGATCCTGATGTCATGGCATAGATCACATTTCTAGGGAAACCAGCGTGGTCTGGAAATATTCAGTGTCATTTATGCTATCAGATTACCAGGTATCTATGGTTAAGAATGACCAAGATCAAGGATAGATGTTTAACAACCAGCTTTCCAGGAAGAAGAACGGGGCTGGTTTGTACAGTTTACTGATTTCCATGGTGCAAATGCTCTCCCACTATGGCCAGTTTCAACCATCCGTTCACCAGAGCCAGTGTAAGCTGGCGCTAGCTCACCTGCCAGTGAGACAGCCAGCTGGTTTTAGAAAGACACAGTCATAGGAGAATCAGATTAGGTGTTCCACTAACTCCCAAATACAGCTGGGAGAGGGGAATTTTTACCAAACCTTTAGCTGGGATCATGTTCAGAAGAAAAGTTCATTCAACTTACCTATTTCCATTCTTCTGAAGATGATTAACTCTATCTTCCAAATGGGCTAAAATTAATTGGACTGAGTTTGAGTCAAACTTGTCATTCCACATTGACTACTGTCACTTCTGTTGTTCTCAGCTGCTGGTCTTTTTTGATCATCTTCTGTTTCATATAAAATGAGAAATCTTTTTAATTAGGGCAGATTATTTTGGGAAATGGCATGATGTAATAGGTAAGTAGACTCAGGAGTCAAGGATACCTGGGTTTTATTCTTTGCTCAGTTGGACCAGTAGTATAAACTCTAAGCCTCAATTTCCTTATTTGTAAAATGGATATAATAATTGTACCTTAGAAGTGTGTTATGAGGATTAAAGGGAACGGGGCTAGGCACTCAAAGAGATGTGCTTCAGCTCCCCACACACAGGCATGGAATCCACCCTGCTCATCGCATGTCCCAGGTCCCACTGTGCCTTGGCATCAACCACAGTCAGGAAGCAGAGCCACATGAACTGCCCTTAAACGACTGATCTCTATGACATGGATCCCATCAGCTCTTCTCTTTGGCTGGGCTCAGAGACTACCTGTCTGCCTAGAGAGGGTCACACAGTCAGACATCACTTTGTGATGGTCTCTTCTGGAGAAATGAGTCTCAGGGTTCTCTCAGCCAGAGCAGAGTGCTCAGTCCACTCAGGCCTGCTGTGTAAGCACGTCGAGGGGAAGGGGAAGGGGGAGGGGTGGCAGGAAGGGGCCATCAACTCCAGGCTTTTCTCCCCTCTGTGGCGCATCTGTAGGCACAGGTGAAATCCATGACCAGAATTATTCTAGAAATGTTCGTTTCCTTCCCTTGTCCTATGCTATATGGGGTGCATCTTTAACACCTCGTGAGTACAAAGTGGGGACAGGGAAGAAGGAGAATTGAACAAATGGGGTAGTTAGAAGTTTGAGATTGTTAAGCCAGGTTATTAGAAAGGAAATTGGTCCTCTTATTACAAATCACTTGAGTATTTATATATTCATGAAAAACTTTCTTGAAATATAAGGGGAAACCTAATTTCCTGGGAGTACTTCAAATTACTAAATTTATCCTCAGGCCATTGCAGAAGGAGCTATGTGACTACCACAATCAGCCTCAACAAGGGTGTGTCATTGTACTTCTATCCCCTTAAACCAGTGTCTAAGCCAAAGGCTCTGACGTAGCTGAGGAAAGCAATCCCTTTATCCAAAGTTAACAGGAAACCCAAGGCTGGAGGGAACTGGGAAGAACAGTCACTCAGATTGATTTGTCATCCATTGCAATGCCAAATGACAGCTCAAGTGACTGCAGCTAAAGACAGAGGCTCAAAGTAGTTTGGAGTTCTGTAAAATAAGGCATGGAGTTCTTATAATTAAAATGATGAAAGGAATTATAAATACCATCTGTTCCAGTGTTTCTATTTTACAGCGTTACAAAATCAAGACCTGGTGACATAAAATGGGTGGTCATGTTTATTTACGTCAGTTGTTGGCAAGGTGAAACTAGAACTCAAGTTCTTGTCACTTTGCTCTATATTCTTCCTCACGTACCCAGACCCAGGCTCTATTCTACCAAGACCTTAGAGTAGATCAACAAAGACAGGATTAAAACACACAAGCACTACAGTGAGCTCATGAGCACCTGTCAGATCCCCTCCTCCTCTCTCTCTCTGTCTCTCTCTCTCACACACACACACGCACACCTGCCACCACTGGGCCCCATAGCATATGGATATAAAGTTGGTTTGGAACACATTCAACTCCTAGGATTCCCAAGTCTTTAGTTTGTTGTTCTATCCTCTGAGAGCCCCATGGGCTTGGAGAGTGACCATGAATTTAAGGGAAAGGTTGAGACAGATGGTCTTCCTCTCTATCAGACACCTTAGAGAGAGGTGGCATGTCTAACTCATGGGTGAATGAGGAGAATTCATTGAACCCAGTGATATGGGAATCTGTATTATATAAAACATAGTCACTTAAGGAGTTCCACTGATAACTCCTTAAAAATTTTTTTTTTAAAAAAAAGGCTCGCCGCCTGTTAGTTTATGCCTTGTCAAAGTAAAGTCTGAAGTGAGTCCAGCTGGCACCAATGAGGATTTTACACATCTGCTAAGAAAGCCAGTTAATCTCTTCTGAGAGATTAGGGGTCACGTGGGTTTTGTTAAAGTTTAGGCAACTGCTTCACTAATTAGGCATTCTTCTAGCAAGTTGGACCGAGTAGGAAATGTTTACTCTAATGCGCCCTCTATCCGACTCAGAGCGCATTTCTGAGTGTTATTATATAATAAGTTGATGCCACATAAAAGTATGAGACATTTCCTATGTGTAATTTTGTTATTCTCGTTCTACTGAGGAAGAATGAGATAACGGAGTGTATAATGTGACTCTTACCATGGCCATTCTTTCATTCACCTGTTTAAGAAAGAAGCAGATTAAATATGAAAAATGTGCCAAACTCTAGTAGGTATTTGAAGTAACTAAGTACATTAAGAATCTCATAGCATAATAGGGTAGACATATGAACATAATATAACCCTGTTGCAATATGGTGTTCTTAGTGAAATATTAAAATTATGTATCAGGTTCTATGGGACCATAGAGGAGGAAATAAATAAAATTTAAGCAAGAGCTCAATTCAAAATAAAAGCCTACCCACAGGAACATATCTAACATTACATCTTCAATGCCTGGGACACAGAAACTCAATCCTTCATCAGCTAGTTGCTTTGGTTGGTTCTTTAGGAGCTGTGGTTCTAGCAAAGCATTGCCTTCTGCAGGAGGGCGGAACCTCTGAAACCCCTTTTCTCTTCTTCCTAGATTCACATCCTCTCAAACGTCATGCTTACTTAGAATGTTGGCCATCTTTTCTCTCACCCAGGTTGTTGCATATTTAACTATGTAGGGCACCCAGAAGGTTGAGACAAATTTTGAACTATTTAATCCAAGACTTTTCCTGTATAGTGCAGCTTTATCACTTACCCAGAATTCAATCCACTGGATAGTGGCATGTCAAGAATGGGAAAAGGAAGAGAAAATTTCCCCTGGTTGCTTTATATCATGTGGGAGCTTCAATGGCAGTAACTATAATAATGTGTGAAATGTTTATTGAGAGTTTCTGTTGTATTTTGCATTTATTAGCTCACTAAATCCCTCTGAAGAGCCACTTGAAGGAGATACTTTATTCTCCCGCTCAGCCAATAAGGAAACTAAAGCTCTAGATTGATAGGTGACTTGGCCAAAGCTAGACAGCTAGCACACGCAATCTGAAATTGGATTTCCTGCTCTCACTGCGCACACATTCTTTTCTTCTACATTCATGGGGACCAAAGTCAGGCTTATTATATATATCATGTTCTTGCAACCCTAGTTCAGTTCCTAGACTGCTCTCCTCAGATTTCTTTTTCACTCAAACATAAACTTTATCATTGAGAACAAACAGGTAGCTACAATTTAAATACATTGCCATAACACTCTAAGAGAGACATCTTCTAATCGGTCATCTGATTAGAAGATTGAGAGAGTTAAATACTAAAGTCCAATTTTCAGGGTTATATTTAGCATAAAGTACTGGACCTGGATCTTTCCAAGTAATAACAACTTTTCTGGCAAAAATGCTGTCTTTTGTATACCCTGCCCCAAATCTCATGTTAGTTACACATTACTTACTTCAGTGTCGTGAGCCCTCCAAATGTCCACTTGTATGTCCATTTATATAGGAAAGTTTTTTATCTTAAGTCACATGACAGGGAGAGGGACACCTGCCTTTTGGAGGCAGGAGGAGGCAGTAGCTATAGTTTGAAAGGGGCCTGCATCTCCTAGGACTCTCACTTTTTTTCTCTCTCTCTTATTGACTATTAGTTGAGGAGAAAATGGAGTTGAATTGAAAGGTTTGTATTAGAAGAGAGGTGAGTACACTGTCCTGGATGGGGTACACCAAACTAACCCAGAGAAGGGAGACCTGTTCTTACTGACCAACTCAACCTCCTGTGTTCTCGATCTTTCTTTCCCTTACAATGGAAGTCATACCCTCTTCCAGTCAGAGGCGAACCCTTTGGCTACTCCTCTCGGTTCTTTCTCCTCTTTCCTTTTCAAAGACTTCACTCCTTTCACCCCTTTACAACATCAGCTGCCCCTCTCTTATTCTTCATCACTGAGGTTTTATTCGTTTCTCTTTGGAGTGATCAATCTCTAATATTTTCATCTCAAACTTAAAGTTCATAATTCATTCTGCATTTCTTTCCTGTTAGTGCCTCATTTAACTGCTTTTTCCAGTAAAACTTATCAGCATGGTATCTTTACAGCCTGTCTCCACTTCCTCATGTCCCTTTTATCCACATTTCACTCCAATTAAACTTGCATATTGGGAAGAAGAACAGGAATTGCTCTCGTCAGGGCATCTCATCGTGTTGCCATATCTTCTTGGACCTCTCCACATATACAACGCCAACAGCAGCTTTCCTTAAGGTTACCAAAGGCCACGTTTGCCTATCTATCTTTTGTCTAGCCTCTCAGCATATTTAACAATTGCGAATACTTCCTCATTCCTGAAATGCTTTTCTTTTAATTTTTATACCACAGTCCCCTGGTTTTCCTCTGCTTAGTTGACCATTACTTCGTAATCAATCTGTCCTTCTCCTTTGCCAGCCTCTTGAAGGCTGGGGAAACTCAAGGCTCAACCTTGAGAACTTTTCTCTAACTGTACTCTCTTCTTGTGTGAATTCAAGTATATATACATATAAGCCTCACACACATCCATACACATATACATGCATGGATATGTAATCTTACCTCTAAATTCCAAACACTTACATCTACTTAACATCCCCACTTGGACGTCTAATAAACATTTCAAACACTGTATGTCCTAATCTGAAGTCTTGGTCATATCCCCTAATCTTTCTCCTTTCTGCAAATGACAGTTCTATTTAGATTCTCAAGCCAAAATCTTTGGAATCATTCTTAACACCTGCCATTGCTTAATTGTCCAATCTATCAATAGTCCTATCAATTCTACCTCCAAATTACATATTTAATCTTCTTGTGCACACGAAGGGGCCACCCACTAAACCTGACTAGCTCAGGGGAGGCCTGCCTGGTGGCCTTACAAACTTGGAGACCTAAAGTAACCACACAGAATGGCCTGAAATTAAAACTGTTTAACTAGAAGCAGTTTATGGCAGGTAGTCCTGTCCTAGGCTAGAATCTTCCCTGACAAAAGTCAATCTTTACCTTACCTGAGCCTGTCCATTGTGTTTTTGCATCTGTGATAACAGACCTTTGGAATGTCAAGGTAACTTCCCTTTTTGGAACCCCTGTGGCACAACCACGCACCAGAGCCGAAGACCACAAACTACTCATTATTATTGTTATTGTGTTCATTGTTGACTGTTAACTGACCTGTACCTACCTGTGTAAAAGAAGTATGTGTCTATCATTTGATTTTTTATCCAATTCCAGAGGTCTCCCTGCTTTACTTTCTCCTGCCTCCCTATTCTATCACCAATGGATTTCATGTTAACCACTTCCACCTTCTCTTTTGATTATAATGTATAAAATAAGGTGCAAAACTGCCATTTTCAGGGACATTTTTTCAATCCATTTAGGTTTCCTTCCCAGCGATTGTCATCAGTTTGGCTCAAACGAACTCATAAAAATTCTTACAGGTTTGGATGTTTCTTTTGGTGACACCATGTCTCTTTATATCCACGGTCACCAAAACAGTTCAGCTATGTCTGTTTTTAAAGTAGACCATTGCATTAGAGTCTTACCCAAACTCCCAGTTTCCATTTTTTTTCTCCCCTTAACTCCATACAGCAAAGTATTTTTTACACATAAGACCATATCACACCCCCTGACTCCCCCAAAGTAAAATTAAAACCCTCCATTAGCTCCTCATTCTAGTCCTCACCATGCAAGGTCACTCATTCTAACTCCATGTAACTGGATCCTGCCTCCCTTCCTGACCCCATCCCATTGCTCTCCCTGGATCTACTATACTCAAGCTACATTGAATTTTCTATGACCCTAGAACAAAATGTTTGTTGCCATCCCTGGTCCTTTGCACGAGCTGTTCCCTCTGCTTATCCCCTCTTCCGGTATGAAATAAATGCCCGTCTCCTGACCTCCACCGCCTCCTTGGGAGCTGGGTCTTGGTTTCACTGGCAGTGTGTCTAATTAGTCTGTGTGACATCGCTCCACATCCCAGCCATTTCTTGTGACTTTATTGTTTCACAAACTATCATTAGAGCATTTGTCATGTGAAATCACTATGTGTGTTGGTTTTATTTTACTTGTCTGATCCTCTTACTATTATATAACTTCTGTGGCAGCAGGGAACTTACCTTTCATATTTACCATTGCACCCAGTAGCGAGAACAAGACCTGAAAAGTAGGATCTCATATATGTCTGTGGAATGAACAAATTACTTATTATTACCACTATCCCTCTTCTTTTCCAACATCTTGAAAACTTAATTTGCTCAGCAGAAACAGAGCTGCTCTTAGGAAGAAAGTGAGTTATAGAATATATTTGAATGTCTATAAGTCACCTATACCTTAAACATAACAAGTTAAGAGAGAATGGTATTCATGTAATAAAATAGCAACAGATACAAAAGCAACTGACTTTCAAAAACCAAATACGATTAAATGTGTGATTTGATTAGATAGAAAAAACAAAAATATAAATTACCTTTTATGTGACCAAAAACACAACTCAACGGGAAAGAATGATTTACATTGTGATGCAGTATAAACACAGTAAGAAATGAGAAAGCTGATTTTGTTTGCTGCTGTAACCCCTGACTATCAAAAGTGCCTGGAACATGGTAGTTACTCAATAAACATTTGCTGAATAAATGAAGTCTTGTTATCTGCTATCATCTTATTGGCCCAAGTAGAAAGAGGGAAGGAGAAGAGTAGATACATAATATAAACTGATAGAGGCATTGCATACATGTTTTTAGCAGTGTTTTGCACACAGTATGTGCTCAAAAGTTGTTACCTAATATAATCTCTCATTTAATCCTCTCCATGGCAAACTCACTCTCCTTTGTTAATTTCCTCTCATCTTCCTAATTTTAGAATGCTCCAGTATCTATTCCTTTGCTTTTTTTCCTCCTTTTTATTTACTCTGGTTGTTCTCATCTGTTCTTGTGGCTCTCTCCTCAGCTCTGGCCTCTCCCCTAAAATCCAAACTACACATTCAAGTGAATATTTAACAGGTATCTCACTAGAGATTCCCCTTCCCAGTCTTCCCAATCTTAAAAAATAGCATATTCCTTCTTCCACTTATTCAGGCTCAAATCATTAGGACTATCTTGACTTTTTCCTTTCTTTTTTCATTCTGTGTCTGCTCTCTCAGAGCATCCGATTATCTCTACTTTCAAAATATATTTAGAATCTCTCCACCTGTCCCACCCCCGTCCACTCCTGTTACCCTGGTGTTGACCACCGTCATCTTAATTACCAAAGTTGCCTCTTTTCTGCTTCCATCCTTACCCTCCATGGTCTCTAAATTGCTGCCAGAGTAATGCCACTACAAGATGTCAGTCTATTTATAGAGATAATGTCACTCTAGTACTCAAAACCCTCCAACATTCCTAAGTCACTCAGAGGAAAGCCAGGGTCTTTACAATGGCCTGCAAGACCTCCATGGTCCCTGCTATCATATACTATTTTCCCCCAATATTCACTTGGCTCCTCACATTCACACTGGCTCACTGCTCCCTTTACACTTATTGTTACCTAGCACAGTCTTCTCTTAGTTACAGACATGGCCCATTCCTTCCTCTCCTTTAGGTCTTTACCCAATTAGCATTGTCTCAAAGAAGTCTCTTCTAGCCATTCTCTCTCGTAAATATCTCTTGACATTTCCTATTCCAATTTCTTTTTTATTTTTATTCTTAGCTCTTATCACAATCTGATATGTGGCACATTTTGTTCTTTATCTTATTCATTGTTTTGTCTTCCTCATTAGAATGCAAAGTCCTTAGAGACAAAGTTTTCTAATTTTTTTTCTCTGCTTTATGCTCAAGCATCTATCTAGAATAGTTCCTGGCACATAATAACACTAAATAAATATTTGTTAAATATTAGCTGTTTTTTATAGTCCTAATTACAATCAGGATAAAAAAGAATATTGCAACATAAGAAAATTTATACGTACATGATTACAAGTTTATTGTGCATGACACAATTAATTTGTTTCTGAAAAATGTGTCAAAAAGTGAATGTTTATAACAAAGTATTTAAAGTAATCTAGCAACATTTCTATTTCAAAGAATCTGTGACCGATCCTCTGTATAAAACAAAGGACTTTAAAAAATAATTTAAGTAATTTCCCCCAATATAGCTCTTATAAGTTAAATATTGTATTTGTCAAGTTTTCTTACTTCAAAATGTGTTAATGGATATTGTGTAAAAGCAGATAGCCTTTGAGCCTTACACCAGCCTGTTTTAATTCTAAAACAAATTAGCAAAAAACATAATGGAAACTCTGAAAGATGTTGGTGAGACACTTAAGCTACTGTACATAGTTCTCTCCTCCCAACATCCTCTCACCCACATCCACAAAAACTAGTGCACTATAAATTACCTAACATATTTCCAAAAGTCCCTCTAGGGGGCAGTATTGTCCCCATTGAGAACCACTACTCCAAGGACATGGTAGACCTGTGAAAAAAGTCCTTCCCACCCTCTTCTGCTTTGGACCTCTGCTATTCTGATGATAGCATGGAGGAAGAGGTAAAAGGCAAATACTTTCTACTTAACGGGGTATGTTTTTCTCCAGGATTAGGTGTAACTATTATCTTATCTTGTTGGTCTGTAAGTCTTCAGTCTTCCCCTCATATTCTGGTGAAGGTGGGATTGAGAAGCTTGGTAATAGGACCGGTGATCTGATCTAGCTCCACTTAAGACTTCGATGGAGAGATTGCCCCACCTGAAAGCATAGAATATAAGTAGCCAGGTAGTGGGGTAGGAATGGGGGTTGGGGCGGTTAGTGAACTCTGCTTTTTTCTTTTTCATTTGTTTCCTATGTAATTGTGGAGTATAAAAAGACAAATTTGAGAGAAGTGTGCTGTAGCAGAAAACACCCCAGGCCAGAAAACAAATCCCTGTGTTATAGCACCAGCTCTATCTCCCCCATTGTGTGATTTTGGATATTTTAATTCTCTAGACAACCTTTATTTCATCTGGAAAATGGGTTAGAGAGTAAATTAGAGGATATTATATCTGAATCCTTTAAGCTCTTGAACTTAATCCATCTGTGAGCATTTGGATCTCCATGCAGACAATATATACAACCCTTCTCTGTGTGTCCTTGAGGAAGGTGAGAATTTTGATTCTCGCTCTTCAAATTTTTTTCATACAAGATCTGTGGCATTGAATTTGGCAAGCATTCTTGAATCAAAGATTCATGTGTGTTTCACTTAAAATATATTAAACATGGCGAATCACTGCATTTTAGAGTTAAGAAATTATTTGTAAAAATCGTTTGTTAATAAAATTAAGTTAGACGCCTTGTACTTTTTTCTATGCCTAGGCGAGTGCGTGACATTGCGAATGACTTCTCAACACTTCATGGCTCTCTTCTGGGTACCGAACACTGTACAAAACAATAGGCAGTAGTCAGGGCATAAAGGGCATGACAGATACGCATGCGCTTGTAAAGGTCCTTACCATCCACAGCGTCTTAGATTTTTTAGAAGAGCCAAGACAGATCCCTGTCCAAGTGACTGGTCGAGGGTGAGCTCTCAGGAGAAACACCTGAAAGAAGGAAAGCAGGGTGAAGCAGGAGAAGTTAGGCGGTTAGATTCCTGAAGAGCGGCTTCAGGAGTCTTGCTTCATCCTGAGCCCATGGGGAGCTCTGGAAGGTTCTCAATTATGCCAAGGTTTTTCAGTTCAGGGCCAAGTCATCTTGGCTCTTAGGACCCCACTTCAGCCAGCCCTTTGCTACAGGTCACCTACGGGGGCCATCTGAGGATCTAATCTCCCAGCTGTCTGCAGCTGAATCAGTTCCCATCAGCCAAGGACAGACCTATGCAGAAGGTTTGCCCTCGGCAGCCAAAACCCACTGCTGCTGGGAGGGTGGGCACCCTGGAAAGGAGAATCTGGTTAGGGCATGAAGACTTTCTACTACGCATGGGATTAACGGGAGCCAAATCATATTTTTATGGTATCCTTTAAGGGTACTTCTTAAGCCACCTATCAGTAAGTGACATGTAAGAGAGCACAGTCTGAATGTGCAGAGGTACAGAGTGAGTAACCCAGACAATGTGTACTGAGTGCTTGCTCTGTGCTGCACACCATTAGGCAACCCTTATTCCTCTCAAGAAATCTGCCATGTCGGTAGTATTATTGCTTCTATTTTCTTGTAAACTAAGGCACAGAGAGGTTAAATAACTTGGTCAGGGCCACACAGTCAGCAAATGCCAGCGAATGATCATTTCATTGGTGATAATACAGTACGGCTTCCATGGAACAGAATAAATAAATCTAAACTCTCCTTCAAATCAAAGGTTTAATGTGGGCTTACATTTTAACAAGTTCCTAATGTGACCCTTATGCTGAAGTATCAGAACCATTGTTGAGTGAAATCAGTTTTCCAAGTTGGAGAAAAGCTATGTAAAAGACAATATCAACAAGTAAAAGTGATCAGCAGAAATAAATGTGCTTGTGAATTTTGTAGCTAGTTTGAAGGAACTGAAAAGGAATGCCAGAATAAAATTGAGAATGGGCTCTCAGATAGCAAGACAATAATTACGCAGGAAGAAATGACCTTCTTGTCAGCACATTGCTTCTTAAAACAAAACAAAACAAAACAAAATAGCAAAGATAAAAGGTGTTCTAGGAAACACTGGCTTTGTGTACCCACAAGATGTTCTTTTATACTTCTGTGCTGGGCTCTGTAAGCATTTATCCCTAAAAATATGCTAAACTACCTCTTTCCCAGAGAAGAAAGGGGTATTATAAAATTAGGAAGGGAAATAATATTTCCTCAAAAGTTTTGAAAATAAAAACACTATGTAAATACAAGGAAATAAGTTAGTTGATGATATATGATTGGCAGAGTGTTTTTGTATAGATGTTTATGTCATTCTTTGAAATAACATGTGACCTGACTATAACTACTTTCATAAAAAGTAGGACCACAGAGACAAAAGAGATTATAAGCATGATGCCACTTGGCTATAATGAACTATTTTCCAGACAATTTCACGTGGGTACCACCAAGCTGCTATGCCATCTTTCCCATTGCTGAGAATGCAGAAGAAAGAATCTATTCTTTTATGATGATATTGGTAGATTGGGTTCACTAGGTCCCCCTTATCCTGCTACATTATCTCATTGCTGCTATTCAATTCGTCATGACAGTTACATGCAAATTCCAGGTATTGTTTGGAGAAACACTTTGAAGTAATATGCTAATTATTTTTATTAACTAAATTATTTGCTTTATTTCCATTTTATTGATGTATATTTCAACCCAATATTTATAAAGAACTTATAATGACACTTTTATTTTGGTTCTCTGTTAATACCAGATTAAATACTCCAGCGATTTAGGGGATTAGTGGACAGTCCTCAAAATGACCTTAAACTAACTTAAATAGCATAGATCATGTGATAGAGGGCTTTACAGCTGGATATGAAGGTTGGAAATCCAAATTTTTACACTGTGGGGGGAAAAAAGCAAGGAAAAAATACGGAGGAGTTTTACGTGTTTAAGATTGTCTGCTGACTACACTGACCTCCTCGCATAAACCTACTAGCAGGTGTTCAGAGTCTAGTACTTGGTTTAATCATATTAATGAAGATTATAAAGACACTTTAAAATCCCAAGGCTAGTGCTCGGTGCTAGAATTGTTCAGACAGCATTTGTGAGAAATTGATTGTCGAAGGAAGGTAAAACAAACACACAAAGAAACAGTTCACTCAGTAAGTTAAGAGCTGAGGGGAGGGTTGACTAACTAACTTGAAGCAAATGCAGCAATTTAAATGTTTGAACTAATCTTCTACCTTTTAGCAGGCAAAAGATGCCCGTGATCAATATTGAGGATCTGACAGAGAAGGACAAATTGAAGATGGAAGTTGATCAGCTCAAGAAAGAAGTGACACTGGAAAGAATGCTGGTAAACCTTTTTCTTTTGAATTCTATTTGTAACTGGAGATGCTGTGGGATCTACCAGATTAGAAAACCATTGAACGGGTACAGAATTTGCTACCCTACATATGCCTTTTTGGCATAAGGATTATTTTAGTCTTATTATTTTTAAGAAACAGCCAGGAAAGACTCTGAAAACCTAATAGATTTGCCTTTGGTAAGAGATTTTTTTTTAAACATATATTAGGGGACTCTCCATTTGTGAGGTGTCTCCCTCCCTGTACCAAGAAAAGGAGGATGACTAAATCTCTGGAAAACTATAATCAAGGGAGAAGGTGAGGACTTCAGTCTGCTTCATGGTCTTCCACTTGTTTACTGAGCTTTGCCTGGGGACCTCTCATAAAGGATCCTCAGCCCCACTCCTCCCACCCATCTGTCCTTTGTCTTTAACTGGAGATGGTATTTAAGGAGGTGTCTTGGGCCATTTTGAGGCATTGCTCAGTTTTCCTAGATATCTCCCATGTGTACAGAAGGTATACATATGATGAAACTTCTTTTTTTTCCCCTGTTTTCTGCTTTTTTATTGCAAGGGGTTCTGAGCCAATGACCTAGAAAGGTAGAAAAAAAGTATTTCTCTGGTGCCACACCATTTACTGGACAAGCTCAATATAGTTAAAAATAAAGTATGCAAGTAAAAGCTTATCAGAGATTAAGAAAATAATCACAACTGTCTTCTGATTTAGATTCTAAAATGGAAGAACTGGCAAATTATTTTCCATGGATTCTAAATCCAGCCATTGCCTATTTTTTTTTTGTTTGTTTGTTTTGTTTTGTTTTGTTTTTATATGACCACTAAGTTAAAAATGCTTTTATATTTTTAGAGTTGTTAAAAAAAATTAAAAAATGAAAAGAATAGGAGACAGAGACTATATTTTAACAAAGCAATAAAATAAAGCAATGCGTCTTGGGCTTTTGTTTTTATCTTTCTAAACGGATAAGCTTCTCTTTATTTAACACAATACTTTGATGTTGTTTAAATACTTCTAGTCAAGACCTAATCCTCTTTAGCACTGTCATGCCCAGTAATAAATGGGTACATTCTATTCCTTCTTTGGAAATATAAGTTAGTTCAAGCACAAGAAGTCACAGGTTCCTCCCAAAAGCATCTGACAGGTCTTGGAAATGGTTACCAAGAGTTCTCTGATAACAAAGGACACTAAATGGCAAAGGTATTCAAGTTTCCACCGAAGAAGCAGTGACTGACGCTTGGAAAATGTAGGTATTTTAGATTTGTTTGTTTTAGGAAAATTAGTAGAAACAAAAACTCCTTCACAAATGATAGAAGTGTATTTTGTATATTTTTTAAAATACTCATTTTAGCAGGCCAAAATAAAAACGGAGTGTATTATCTTCATACTTCACTTAAAACTCTTACTCCTGATAAAAATAGGAATTTTGGCTTCTTTGATGTTAAAAATTATTTCAGACATTCCTGTTGCTCTTTCCACATAGGCAAAACGTATTTTGCTGTAAAGATAAAATTAAATCTATAAACAAGAAAAGCTTAAAACACATGCTAAAAAAGTTCAAATCTTTATCTTTATAATTTGGAGAATATAAAATAAAATTTGGGGGTAAAGGAGAGTTATTTTTTTCTTCTTCAGTTGACGCACCCAGTGGCTGTTTATTATTTATGTACTCAGGATTGTGGTTTTATAAGCACTTTGGCTGTCTTCATGTTTATTATTCACTTGTTACAGGTTCACCTGGGAATTTTTGCTTTGAGTAAACATTACATGCATCACTATCTGTCAGGTTTTGGGTTCCTTTTCCTATTATTCAATGTCTCCTTGCTCTTAGAAGTCAAACTAATTTAATCTCAGGCTGACAAAGCCACACATGCAGACACACACACACCACAGAACTTCGAGGCTCTGAACCCACAGCCCTGACACAGGATGGCTTAATGTCCAGTGTGGCTAAGAGGATAAGCTCTGGAGCCATGTCTCTTGTTCAGGTGGACACTGCTTTCTCCCTGTCTAACACTCACCTAAGTTATCTAACTTACCAGTGTCTCTGTTCCTTCCTCTGTAAAGTGGGCATAGTAACAACATCTAATGCGGAGGGTAATTGGGAGGAATACATAGGATAATAGTACAAAGCTCTGAGTGCAGTGCCCAGTATAAAGTGCTTTCTACCATTGTTATTTTTTAAACTACTGTTGATATCTATGAAAAAGGCTGGTTCATAACATGCCTCAACCTATTTTGTTGTCAAGGCTGTAGTATTGTCAGGGTAAGACAACTCTTTGCATCCAGTTTCTAAAGCTGACAGATAATTTGCAATGATTCTAAGTCAACCTAATAGGCAGACTAAAGATAATCCTTGGAGTAATAGCTAAAAATAGCTACCATTTGACTGAGCATCTTTGTATGCCCGGCCCTTAATGCTGCCGGTGTTGCTCTTGCTATTTCACAGATGAAGTAACTAAACCTGAACGAAGATACACTCCTATAGCTGGTCAGTGGGCGGGGCCAACACGCAAACCTGGAGGGGCCTGAATTCAATGTCATTGCTTTCCACCAAACCATGTAATCCTGAATTAAACCACAAATACTTATAAGAAGCCTCACCAAAATAATTTTAAACACATGCACTTACATAGGACTTTAGCAAATGTATTACTCTTTGTGTCCTGAGATCCTAGCCAGACACTGTCAAACTCCTGAATTAGGACGGCAATTTAAACCTCTATGCCCGACATCTTGTGGGGCCAAAAGAGCTGGTGTTTGGAGGAGGGGAAAAAAGGTGAATTTAAATCTCAGTTTTGAATTTTGAGGAAGAAAAGAAGTGAATCTCAGTGACTCTGTGTTTCAAAAGTGTTTACGAACTCCACAGGTGATCCCATGAAGGAGCTCCCTAGCCAATGCCTTGCTGCAGTGAGAAATGATTGCCCTAACATGTGAATAATGTTTGCAGAGTTGTAATCTTAAATCTCATGACTAATGTTGCTTGGAATTTGCGTGTAAAATTGTCATAAAGATTTTATTAAAAAACAAAACAATAAATTGGTTAGGTCACAAATGGAATGGCCACTTAATGGACGGCCAAAAATGGAGTGTTTTTTGTGTGTTAATGTCATGAATGTTGCATTAAGTGAAAACAAAACAAGTTGAGAGTTAAAAAAATGAGTACTTTGATCCCATATGCACCTCTCAATGTACACTCTCTCTCTCACACACACACACACACACACACACACACACACACATGCATATTTACATATGTGTAGAACATTGCCTCTCTCTAAAAGGTGTGTTAAGTGGTCCATTAGCAGTCTCTGGCTAAGTCCATTAAAATACTAAAGCCTGACTCTTCGTGAATTATTACTGTAATGATGATGAGTGGGAAACAAGTTCATAAACAAAACAAATTATTCAGTTCAGCAAATATTTATTTGCTGAGCACCAGCTAAATGCAGGCTCTGTCCCACATGCCTGGGATACATGTGAACAAATCAGCCAAATTCCCCGGACCCTGTGGAACTCATCTTCAAGTGCATCATCATGATCAATCATTGTAGATAAGTTTGAAATGAAATTATATGTGAATACTTCTGAGATTCCAGGAGTGGTGACAAGCCTGGAATTTAACAGTGATTCATTCCCTCCCACCTTTACAGGTCACATTTTTAGAATGAGGAAAAATATGTAATTAATGTTGCCTCTGGTGACATCTTGACTCGTGTTGCCAGCTGTGTTCTGATCCCTGGATCCCGTCTCCTTTTAAGAAGCTGGAGGCAGTGTCTGCAGGGAACCCTTAGCTGGAGTGGGGCCAACTCTTTGTCCTTTGCCTGGAGACATCCAGGGGGACAGGGGAGGGAGCAGCTATTTCCTCCTGTCTTCTAAAAAGTACATACGCATAGGCAGAGAGCAGAGTCATGTTAAGAAGATAGAACACAAAAAATATTGTAATAAATACGTTCTTGAATTCTGCAGTATTGTATATTAAGCCAAATGAGTCATCTCTTTCTTCTTTTCTTTAAGGTATCGAAATGTTGCGAAGAAGTAAGGGATTACGTTGAAGAAAGATCTGGGGAGGATCCACTAGTAAAGGGTATCCCGGAGGACAAAAATCCCTTCAAGGAGTTGAAAGGAGGCTGTGTGATTTCTTAAAAATAAATTTTAAAAATCCTTGGAATATCTTAAGTTTTAATGGCAATATTACTTTTGGTCATGTATAATATTAGTAAGCATGAACATGAATTTTTTAATCTCGAACTATGAACTTTTAATAAAAATTGGGAAGTGATAATATTAAGTCTATGTTTTTTGAACATATTTATATAGTAAAGGGTTTAACACATAACTGACAAGTATTGATAGAACCCCTTCTTTAACAATAGTTACGATGTTCTGTGAGTGAGTCTGTATTATTTTGGTTGCCAGCAGATAGTTAATGTTTTATATGTTTCTTTACTTCCCTTCCAACAGTCCTAATATTCTACCTGGAAATTTCATTGTTAGACTTACATTTTCCCACCCTTTCTCTTGCTTACCAAATTAAGAAGTCTACTCTTTTGACTCATGGAAGACTTGTCTTTGCAGAACATGTGCTCTGAAGATTTTTGTTGCTGTCTTGTTTTTGGTTTCCCTTTCTCTCTCAAACCCCAGTCAGCAGTGATGGTTTTCACATAATCTCTCCCTACATCCTCAGCAGTTCTAGTTGTCACCAATGATGTCCCTTTTTCCCGGAATGCCAACAGGATTAAGGCTTCGGTCTCTGGTCATAGAGCACAGTGGAGTGAACCAGCACCAGAATAAAGATTATGAGAAGCCAGAGAGTTCTGGCTCTGGCACTTGACTGCCAAACTGACTTTAGATGAATTACTTAATTTTTCTGAATCTCAGTGTCTTCTCCTGTAGGACAGGATAATAATGGTGGTATCCCCTTTTTCACGAGGATTGTCTATGATACTAGGGTGCCTACAGCACTTAGCATATTGCCTGGCACATAGTAAGACCCAATAAGTGTTAGTAATAGTAGTGGGAAAGGAACTAGACAAAATGTCCAGAATCCTTTAATAAGATACTTGCTATCCCTTCTGTTCTTTTTCTGTGTAAAGGCAAGATGATAGAAAAAGAGCTATCATCTGCATCATCCTACTCATCCGTTTCCTCCTGGCATCGTATTGCGTTTGCCTAAGCCAGGTTTCACTCCCTTTGTGCTTGTGACTATAGCCTCTGCTTCTGTAACAATTAACAAGTGTTAATGACCCCAACTGGAAAACTATTTTTGTTGTTAGTGTTTCCTTGTTGCTCTCTCACATTTATGGTGCTATTTTTAGACATCTGTGATCAAAATGCTAATTGATTATCATCCTTTTAAAAAAATAAGAATTATCTATATTTGATCTGGAAGGGAATCTAAAGGCTCCTTGTCCTAAGTTTGGATTCTAGCACAGTGTCTTTCCACTGTGGCCATAGTAAATGCTCAGCAAAGATTTATTGACTCTTGTCCATTACCTTCAAACTAGGCTCAGAGAAGTGAACTGGTGATTTTTTTATGTCTAGGCTTTAGATCTCTTCCTCAACAGTTAGCAACACACTCTACTGAAATACTCAAAAAATGCTTTGGGTATTGAGGATTTTCAGGATATACTACTGGAGTCTCATTTCCTTTTCCTTAGGAAAAGCTCTTTTTCCCCTTGTTTAATATTACAGAAGCCCTCTCCAACCACCGTCCAGCACTTCATATTCCCACTTTATTTTCTTCCATAGTACCCATTGCCATCTAGTATACTCTACATTTTATTCTTTTGTTTGTTTAATTGTGGTCTGTCTATAGAGATTTTCCATATGCAATTTAGTGTTTATTAAGTGTTCTATGTCTTCTTTGGCTCATTAAAAAAATACAAAGTTTTACCTATGGAATTTAGTAACATATATAGTTGTAACCAACACCCCTAGCTTTCATTTTGGAGCCAGACAACTCTAAATTAAAACCCTGGCTCACCTACTTTCTAGATGAGTGTTTTGGACAAGTAACATCAACTCTTTGAACCTCAGTAATTTTTTATGTATAAAATGGGGGATTAAGATGAATTGCTATATGAATATTTAACATCACAAGATCCAAGACGAGCATGTAGAAGAAAACTTAATAAATGTCCTCTATTATAATAAACCCTGTAGACTTCCATTAGTCAACACACTTAAATATTAAATAATCCCTGACATTACATCTCATTTTCCCATCTTCTAGAGTTCAGTCATACTAATCTTCCCACCTGAAATGTTCCTCAACTCCATCTCATTTCAGCCTTTTGAAATCCTATGTTTCCTCTGAGGCTTAATAAAAACTATCTTCTCTCTCCCTTACTTTATCCCAAGAGTATTGTATATCTCTTAAGTCATTTAATATTAATTCACTTTCTCTGGTTATAATTTGTGTGGTTGTCTTCATTTCAATAGTATATTGTAAATTTCTCAAGAGAGAAGTTCTGTTCATCTTTGAAACCTCTGTACCAACTAACAAATTGTCTCTACAATCTAATTGACTTAATGTGTCTAATTCAATTAAAAGGAGGTCAAAACAGTACTTTTTTATATTGGATAATTCTGAATTCTTACTGGCTTATTAGTTAAATCAATAGTAAGGTAAAAGTCCTGCTGCTTCAAAATTCATATTGTCAGCGAGATTTTGAATAAGATAAAAATCATAGGAAGGAAGTATAGAGAAAGATGGTCCAGGAAGAAGGAAATGAAATCATGACTATCCCACAGCCTACACAGCTACAAGTAGCAATGAATGACAACTCTTTTTTTCCTCCAGAAGTTGTTATTTCAGGGACATGGATTACTAGGTTAAATGGAACAAAGTAAAACTGCAGGGTAACAAAAAAATACTCCAGACATAGTCTTAGAACTTGGCTGTTCAATGAAGTTTCCTGATATCAATAGTAAGAATATGTAAAGTCACTTACTGTATCATTTGAGGTACTTGTACTTCCAGGGTGTTTAGTACACATAGGCAAGTTTAAGTTTTAGTAAGAAAAACTCACTCTTATTTTCATTTGGATTGATTGATGTTAACGACATTTCAAAACAAGGCTAATATCACACTTCCTAAATTCCGAAAAGAAAGTATTAACATGAGAAAAACAATAAACTGAGTGATGAGATTGACCAATTACATGCAATGAGAGTTAAAGTCTTATAAGAACATAATTGATAAGAGAAATAATTTTGATATCATGAATTACTAGTTTTTAAGATAACTGGAGCATCACAAACCTGTGACTTCCAATTACCTCCACCTATAAAAAGAATGTTACACACCTGCTTACATGAAATAAGTTCAGGAGCATTTGCATGTGATAGTTACAATAAATTGAACGAAATATCGAATGAACCAAGAGTGCACAAAATGTGTGTTAAATACTTTCCTTAAAGAAACCATCATTTTAAAGGCCCAAACAGTCATCATTTACTTTACAAATTTTACAGGAGCATAATTTGGGAGGTAACCTAATTAATTTATACTAACAAAAACAGAGGCAGAGAGAATATAAGTCTTGAAAGAATCACAAAGTAAAATAAGAACCCTGGTCTTTTCTGAGTTCAGATGAGTAGAAAATCAACTCTAACGTAATTGCCTTCAAATGTTTCTTATAACTGTCTTTTTATGTTATACATAAAAACACACTATATCAGAAAAATTGTTTTTCCTTTTTTTGCATTCCTAGGTAAATATTTCATGGTCTTTGCTCTTTTATCCTTAAAAGTGAAAAAATTACATGGTTAATATTATTTTTATTAAGCAGATTTCTTCTTTTATACATTTTTTTATGTAACCAATGACTTCTAAAATTTCTCAGTTACAGTTTATATACAATATTATGTTTTAGGTGTATAACATAGCGATCAGACACATATAACTTACAAAGTAATCACCTCCATAAGCCTAGCACCCATCTGACACCGTATGTTATTATTACAATTTTACTGACTACATTCCCTATGCTGTACTTTACATCCCCATGACTGTTTTTATAACTGACAATTTCTTTAAAACATTTGTTGAAAGATGGTGGGATAATAAAAGTTCATTTCAGATTACACCTGTCATATTCACTGCAGAATGGTTTCCACACATATTATTTTGCATACTTTTATTAGGGGTAATATATAGAATATATGTAAAATGCTAAAAGTACAATAGGATACAACTGATATGGATTTTTAAATTTGTTTATCCAAAAAAGTTGCTTATAATATATTTCTGCAAGAATACGCAAGAAATTGCTCACCATGGTTGCTCTATGGGAGGTAAATTCCATGCTTAGGAAGAGGCGACGTGTGTGTGTGTGTGTGTGTGTGTGTGTGTGTGTGTTTAAGCGTTTTTCATCATTTTACTATTTAAAACTAAACAACAAAACATTTTTCAGAAATCTATGTGATCATGGAATTTCAGCATTTCCCAATTTATTGTAGTTCAATTCATTTACTTAAATATGATATTAGCATGTGAATTATTTGGTAACAATAAAACCTTAAAAAAAAGTAGACATATGTATTTCATCTCTAGTTTAAGTCTCATAATACTGGGGAAGCAGTTAAAGAACCATTATGGATTTATATATTTTTCACTGCTTGCAACTAGAGATTTCACAAGGAAGGAATTTCCAGATCAAAATAATTCTGTTTTTATGATTTGGAACAGACATACTCACGTTAATTTACTTAACTAACTTATTTAATTTGGATGCTGAACCTCTTTATTATAGGCCATGTTAACTACTTTCACTAACTCATTGTTAAGCTATTTTTAACCAACTTTTTAAATTTAAGCAATGGGAAATTTTTTAAAAACGCATGGGTTCTGGAAACGTGAGTTTTTGTCTTAGGTCACCGCTTGCTAACAAGGAAAACTCCAGCAGCTGATTAACTTCTTTAAGTCTGGGAGAACTTGGAATGTGTGGTATTTTTAATACAGGAAAAGAACCTCCTAACATTTTTCTTTGCAAAAGTGGTTTATCAGACGTAGATACATAAATACAATTAGAAACAAAATATACCTTAGTTAATTCATTCCTCCGCAGTCCCATCACATTTTTTTTACAAATTAGAAAACCCAAATCCAGAAAACAATAAGCAACTTTTCCAACAATGGCCAGTGTCAGAGCTAGGACCAGAACTTGGGAGTACTCAGCAAGTAGATCATTGTTTTTTTTGAACAAAACCTCTGCTTACAAAACGGTGAGTGGTTATGGATGTCTAAGGCTAAACATCCTGAAATACTCAGTTAACGCTTCCACTCAACTTGAATTTGACTCTGTAAACAGTCGGTAATCCTTGGAGAGAAAGAGAAATATCTGACTGCTTGGGAAAGTATCTTACATTCATGCTTTATTTTCCTTCTAATCTTTTAAGCATCGCTAACAAGGTTTTAGTTTACAGTCCAAGGGAAAGTTTATATTGCACGCAAACATTTTTCACATCAGACATTTATCTTGGTTTTGCAAAGTGGCAGCCAGAGGAATACTGCTTTCTAGAAAGTGGAGAAACTAATACTACAAGAATCAGGGATTTAAAGTCCTTGGTGGCGAGTGTCACCCAAACGTTGGCCGGTGGGGAGTGGAGGAAATCTTTTGGGGGAGAAGGTTATGATTGCTGCTTTCCTTATCCTCCAATCATTACAAAACACTCCCCTGAAGGAAGAATACAAACTCTGCTGTTGAGGACCCAGGCGATAATTTAATGTCAGAAAATACCCCTGTAAGTTGTAAATAATATTCATCCTTCCCAGGCATTTAACACATTGGGTGGCTAGACATCTATAGATGTGGAGGGTGTTTCTGAGATCACAGCTGTTTCATATTCCATCCGGAACTTTTCTTCAGCGTCCACAGTTCCCACAATAAATGTGTATATCAATGGGGGAAAGTTACGTGCTGTATATTTTTGAAACTCTGGGAGTAGTAACAGGCCGCTTTTTCCTGCCGGGTAGTGTCCTCATTTTCTTGCTTCATAAACAAAACCCGGATGTGGCTTGGGAAAGGAAAAAAAGGGGGGGGCTGCAAAAAGTAAAACTTTTAATATTTCTCCAAGGAAGCGGGCTAGCGCAACTCCCAACTCTTGGGCCCCAGCCCAGGCCGGTCCCCTGCGGGCGTGGCGGGGTCAGGAGCCGGGCCGGGGTCAATATCCCCGCGGGAGATACAGCAGCGCGAAGCTTTTCAGGGTCCGTGGACTGAACCCTCCCCGGAATGCCTGGGACAGGCCTCCCGGGGTTCTGGGGACTCGAGACAGATCAGGAGTTTTCAGGTCCTGGGACGCTGGGCAGGGCTGGCGCAAGGGGACGGTCCGCAGGCAGCCGAGCGCTCGCGACGCCCCGGACCACCGCGCGGGGAGGCGGTCCCATCCTGCGCCCGCGGGCGGGGGACGCAGGCACAGCAGTTATTTCGGGACGCGCCCTGGTTTACAGCATTTGCCGCCGCTCCACTTCCAGAGCTGTCCCTGGGCCCAGTTGGGAGCGAAGATGCCGGCCCTGCACATCGAAGATTTGCCAGAAAAGGAAAAGCTGAAGATGGAGGTTGAGCAACTTCGCAAAGAAGTGAAGTTGCAGAGACAACAGGTAAATTGGCTACCCCAGAATATTTCCTTCTCTAGAATAAACCAGGGTCAGCTTTTCCTGGTTTGTTGCGGTAAAACAAGTTTTTATTGTTGCTTTGTTTTGCTTTTGCCGCTTCTCTTGAAGTAGGGTTCTGTGGGTGCCTGGGAACTGCCCGTTGACACGGGAAATCATAGGAAGTAAAAGAGAGAGCAGGGGTCTGATGAGTAATTTCAAGCCAATGTCAGAATGTCTGAGAAGCCTAGACTAGGGGAAACAGACACGAAACTTTGCCTGCTCTTAGACAGTTGGTGTTAAAAACTCAAACTGTAGGAAAAAGGCCGATGGCTACTTAGTTCTTTGATCTTTTTCAGTATGGGAAGAATGGTATCTGAAAGGTTTTTTCAAGTCACAATTTTAAGTCCTGAATTATAATACCTAGTTTTAAATTTCATCACAGCCCTCCAGGGGAGTGTAGTGAACAGTCCACTGAGGCTTGGAAGCAAAATATTACAATTTCTGTGTTTACTTGTAAATCTCATCCCTTTATAATTTCCAGTTTATGGTTTATAAGTAATGAACGAATACAGTAGTATCTATTTATTTATAAATAGTTATACACATACTGAGGTCCATATGAAAATTCTTTTTACTGATCATGATGAAATATTGTAGAGACCACCAAAGCAGATTACAAATTCAGTAAGAATATATACTCCAGTGTTCAGGAGTCTCCACTGAAATTTGTTGGAGGTTTTGTAATTTTTACTTTAATTTCTTACCTGTAATAGGGACCTTTGTTTCTTCCTTTTTTCCTTAATCAGGCAACCTATAGTCCAGGAGTAGGTTTTTGGATAGTTGTCTGGTTTTTTGTTTGTTTGTTTGTTTGTTCGTTTTTAAGGGAAAAGATCTAGTCCTTTCACAACAGCAAGAAAATTTAAACTGATTTTATTTCTCTGTGGTTTTAGTACTAGAAAAATTAAGGAAATCAATGGAAATGAAGCAGGTATGGTAAAAATGCCCACTTACCTTCCTGCTGTAGTGATGTTAAGTCTGTTCATGACAACAGACTTGTGACTCAAGGGGCACATTTTGAGTGATGTTTGGAAGATGCAGGCTTTTTTGAGCTTTACTCTTGATCCATCTCTTTTCTTGTATTTAACCTGTCACTTCCAAATCCCTATTCTTTCTAGATTTGGGAATGCAAAATCCTTCCTATCCATGTTGAAAGTTATTGTAGCTTTAAAAATACTGCTTTGTTTAAAGGAAGAAAACAAAGTTACAGAACCCAATGAATAGGCTTGTTTCTAGAAACTTTAAGGCACCCACTTTGTGAATAGCAGCGCCCAGCAGTAGAGCATTTGTTGACCACTTAGCTTTTTCACACAATGAACCTTAGAGGTTACCTGTTAAACAGAGTTGCATGTATTGAAGTAAAGCATTGTCTGAAGAATTGGAATACCTTAGTATCTGGTATTGCTGTACAGAATTTACAGGGGGGAAAGGAGACAAATACCTTCCAGTTATTTAAAGCTTCAAATTAGAAATTGGGTAGAGCCTGCATGCAGCTGACTGGAAATACCATTCATTAGCAGGTCTTCCCGGCCAATTCCCCAACATCCACGTCTAGGACACACCCCGCTGGATAGGCTTTCCAACTTCAGGAATTCCAATTGTGTGCCAGAGGGAGAGAAAATTTCAAGGATAGCCTCAGGGGAAAGAGGGAGAGGCATCAAAGTCCTAATAATAATATTCAAATATTTTATAATACACTTCGAATCATAGGCTATCGGTGCTAGACAAACACCACGGCTCTTACAGAGCATTCAGCCCTCTTACGTTTAAGAATTTTTAAAAAAACCTGAATCCCAATGAGGCTAATGAACTAGCTCCTCATTTACGGCCCCAGAGCTAATGATAGGGCAGTTAATAAAACAGTCTGATGCCCGATGCCCGTTCATTATTCTGTCAATGAGTCATTCATGTCTGAGCTGTGTGCTCTGCTCAGGCCAAGGACACAAAATTCACAGGCTGGATTCTGGCTCCAACTAATTGTTGTCCAAGCATATCCTCTTGATCATGGAAGGAAATGTAATGGAGGAGTACTTTGTAGGTTACAGATCTCTTTGGAAACCTAATGAAGAAGCCCTGTTAAGAACAGACACCATTTAGAAGAACTTGAATCTTACCCGTAAATTTCTCTGGGCCCACAGACCCCGCATTATGGATACTTGCATCACCAATACTGCAAGTTCACTTAAAGTACACACACCCTGAATTTCAGCAGTGACGGACAGCCGATGTTACCTGAGAAAATGGTAGTTGAGAAGATTTTATTTTGCCACATTCTAAGTCAGATACACACCTAGTTTTAAGTTTTAAATCAGTGGCCTCCACGCTGGTGTGCAAGGAGTCCTTTGGGGATGCAGGAGTAAATTATTAAAATTTCTGTCTTTATTTTTAAATAATTCCTAGGTTATGTTTGAAGATTATGAATGATGTATTGACACAGTAGTATCTGCACTTATAAGTAAATGACTATATACATTTTGGGACGCACATACAAACATGTTTTAGGGGTCGCCGTTAAAATAGTTCACAATTACTAATCTAGATTACCAATTTAATGGGAACATTTTTGTCTCGTTTTAAATGGTCTCCACTGGAATTTGCTTGAGTTTTTGCTTCTAATTTCTTACTAGTAATGGGGGCCTTCATTAAGACACAAATCCTTTTTTTTTTTTTTTTTTTTTTTTGTAATCTTACACCCTCCCCTAAGGATAGACTTTTTAAAGAAACTCTGTCATCCTTTCTCCATTTCAGATAAAGTTTAAAAAACGGCATACACACAAGAGTCTCAGATTAGCATAAGAAGCCTCAAATTCATCTTCTATTATAATCATTGCCGCCAAGCAGCTGACGGGCAAGAATTCTGCGCAGAGACAAGATGGGATGACAGGGCAACTTCAGCCTTTCCCGAGTCAGGCTTCCTCCAGGGCTCCTAACATTTTGTAAAATCGCAGATCGTGGCACACACCCATAATAAGTGAGAATTTTGGCAGGACATATTCCAAGACATTAGGAAATGTACTACTGTCACTGTTCCTTAGCATGGAAATTGACAACAGAGTATGGTTTAGTTCCTAAAATATTGTGGACACGTCATGACTGTTTTAGCAGAGGAAGGAAATCATGTGAATCACAATGGATAGAAATTGCTGAGTGTAATTTATTTAATATAGTGATTTTCAAACTTTTTGACCCTGACCATAGTTAGAAATATATTTTACATAGATTGTGTCATTTATTAAATTATATATGCTCCGTGCTGCACTCTAATATTTTTTAGCCTTGTTGTAAGTTCTGGTTCTACCCAATTATCTTAATTTTACTAGAAGGTGAATTTGAACACTGCTGACCTAATTCATTTTGTTTCCCCCTCAAGGTGTCTAAATGTTCTGAAGAAATAAAAAACTACATCGAAGAACGTTCTGGAGAAGATCCTCTGGTGAAAGGAATTCCAGAAGATAAGAACCCCTTTAAAGAAAAAGGCAGCTGCATTATTTCATAAATAACTCTGGGGAGAAACATTATCCTCAGTGGAAGAACTAGCTTGTTTTAGTTTTCCAAAATAAAACCCGACATGCTTTTTAAAGAAGGAAAAACTAAAATTTAAAGCGGACTTTCTCAAGCACTTATATAGATATGGTTTCATATTGTATAAAAGCTATGTGCTTCTCACCTTTGCTCACTATCCACCCTGTTTAAGAGGGCAGAGAGTATCAAATGTACAACAATGGAAATAAGGACATTACTTGCGCATGACTCACCTCTTTTAGTATATTGCCTGATGCCTCAAATAAAGTTTTATCTCTGGAAAATAAGTGTTGGTCATTTAAGAAGGCTTTTTTTTTTCATCCACTTTTATATTTCTCCCCTTCAGTTTTGTGTGTTTGGGACATGTATCAAAAGATTAGGCGTTTGCTAGATCAGGTCTCCACGCCAGTTCTCTCTGCTTCAGGAGTTTTACAGCGCTGAGCTCTGACTTCTGGGATGTTTCCACCCTAACATTAACTGTTGCGGAACTGAGAGAGTATAAGTCCCAGGGCTGGCAGGAGTCAGATGATCTGAGTCAGGCCAAACCACATCCACAGTAGCACTTCCTCGGTTTATCACCACACAGATCTCCTTCAAAGTGTTGCAGCCTTGGTAGCCTTGAGAAGGTGAGGGGGTTGGGGATCCTTAGGAGCACCCCTGGGGCCAGCTGGGTTTGTTCACCCTGAGGGGGAGCTGCATCTCCCACATGGTTTCCAGGTCTTGGTCAGAGCAACCCTCCGTTGTGTGGCTTTGGCAGTTGGCTCTGCACCCGCTCCTGCCAGCCTTTTCCAGAGGGCCTGGCCAAGCACGCCTCTTTTGCAAAGGGGCCAGTTAATCTTTTGCCCATTTCTAAAATTAACTTGCCTTTTTTCCTCATTCCTCACTGACTTGTGGGAATTATTCATATGTTCTGATCATTCATCCTTTGTTGTTAATAGGTGTTGCAAATACCTTTGCCTAGTCTGTGCCTTAATTGGTCGCAGTGCTTCACAGCTGCAGTGGTTTTAGCCAGAGTGCTGGTCTGCTCAAATCCTGTAGGAAGGCACTTGCAGGTTGGACATGAAAGGAAGGTTCCTTTCTTTCTTTCTTTGAGCATTTTCCCCCTCTTCTGACTTTTGTATGCAGATAGCTCCAGGCTTGAACCAGGAGAAAGACAAGCAAAACCCTTGCAAATTAACTTCTGCTCAAATGAGCTTAGTTACTAACTTGCCCTGCAATTTTAAACTGGGAACCAGAAGCCCAGGTTTCTCTTTGGTTAGGCCTTTTGCCTGCTTAGATGCATAGGGGCACCTTACCCAGCCAGAGAGGTGCCTGTGGATTCAAGCAACTTCCTAAAGTATATCTGCACCCCGATGCTGAAACTACTTTGGTCTTCCCTTCTCTGGAAAAGAACAGGATACCCTGGTGTTTGAAAGAGCAGGTTATAGCAAACCGAGAGCAAGGACTATTTCCTTCAGTTTCCTGCCTTTTACCAAGGGGTGACGTCAATTGGAATTACTGAGAGCCCCAAGATAATTTTAGCCCACAGCATGATCTACTCCAAGGTAAGGTTTAAGGACAATAGAGGTATGCATTCACTCCAACAGCTATGGAACAATTAGTATTTGGGATGTGTTGTTACTATTAGTCATTTAAAATTCAGGTGGCATGGGATTTCTATACCTTAGTGCTTGTTGAATTTTTGTTCAGTGAGCTGTTCCATTTCTTTCAAGTCATAAAGTTTCCTTTGGTTGCATAAGAAAACAAACATCAATTCTGGGTCTTGATAAAGCAGATTAAATCATGCGCTTCCTTCATGGAGGGCCAGGTCCATACATTCACCCCCTAACTTTTGGAGAGTTGTGGATTATGAAGTCATACCTGAGTGATTATTAGCCACATTCAGCTCTCCATTCACATGCATCTCCAAGTCCTAGCCTTTGCTTTTTATGTACTTTCAACCACGTGACAAATTAGCCCACTTCTGGTTTTTCCTTTCTAAGTAGCCAATCCTGTAGATGTTTCTACCAAATCTAGTTTTATTCTCTTTCTCTTAATGTTTCATCATGGCACCTGGACAAACCTATAGAAACGTAATAAAACCCTTTTGATTTTCTGCTAAAAATGTATTAGCTTGCATTATGAAAACAGTGAAAAATATGGTAATTATACATTAGAATATATTATATAAGCAACTTTTACTAAGTGGGAATTTAAGTACAATTTAAACCACATGTTCAGTTTCTTCCCCGTATACACAGTAGTTGTGCAATTAATTGTTTGGCAACTGATAAAATAATTACTGTGTTTTGTGTATTGAGACAGATTCTGTGAACTCATATTAAATTTTTTCTTTTTGATTTTTAATTGTTTATTGCTTGCAACATTTAGCAAACATATTTTTAATTATTTTTATCCATTACCATGTATCCCTTATTAGATTATATTATACCCCCTTATATTATACCCCCTCCCCCCTGCAATCACCACCCTGTTGTCCATAACCCTGAGTCCTTTTCCTTTTTTCTTCAATCCATCCACCCTCTTACCACCCTCATAGCTGTCATCCTGAACTCATATTAAACTAACAAAATTTGCTTTATTCTTTTTACACAGAATCAGCAGTATAAGCTCACCCATACCTGGTATTTTAAGGAAGTTTATTTTGTGTGTTCCATGCAAACAGATATCTTATTATTATCTAAATTTACATTTCCTTGATTGCCTGTGATACTTGCGGTGAGATTCTCATGCACCTTTAGACCACCTTCACCCATTTCACACAGCTCCAGCTCCCTGCCTGTACCAATCCCCGCTCTGTATCTATGAGTTTGGTTTTCTTTTTTCTTTTTCTATTTTTAGATTCCACAAATAAATCACACAGTATTTGTCTTTTTCTGTCTGAGTTAATTGACTTAGCATAATGCCTTCAAAGTCATATGTTGTTGCAATGGCAAGATTTCCTCCTTTTGTTATGGCTGAATAATATACACACACACGCGCGCGCGTGCACACACACACACACACACACACACTTCACATTTTTTTATTCATTCATCCACCAAGGGAGTTTAGGTTGTTTCCATATCTTTATTGTTGTAAATATTGCTGCAGTGTTCATGGATGTACATTTATCTTTTCAAGCTAGTGTTTTTATTTTCTTCTCATAAATTCTCAGAAGTAGAATTGCTGCATCATCTGGCAGTTCTATTTTTAAGTTTTTTGAGGAAACTCTATGCTGTTTTCCATATTACTGTACCAATTTACATTCCTACCAACTATGCACAAGGATTCTCTTTTCTCCAAATCCTCATCAACATTTGTTATTTCTTCTCTTTTTTAATAATAGCCATAAGAGCCATAATAGCATAACCTAATAATATAATAGCTATGGCAGGTGTGAGGTGATATCTCATTGTGGTTTTCATTTGTATTTCCCGGATGATTAGTTATATTAAGCACCTTTTTAATATACCTATTGACATCTGCTTATATTGGTTTGAAGAAACATTGGAAGGTTATAAAGGAAACTAATAAAAATTGCTACCTGTTAGGGCCAATGCTGGGCATAACCAGATGGGAAAGAATGAGATTGAGATTTCTCATTGTATATTTTTCTGTACAGTTTTAAATTTTGGACCCTAGGAATATATTATCTGGTTTTAAAACTAAATTAATTTTAAAATAAAAGATATAAGCAAAATTTATATTGCCATTTTTAGGTTTCGGAGGGCAAGTATATTTTGATATTAATGTCCCATGAATCAGAAATAAGTTTGTATAGTCAACATGATTTGATTAGTAGTCTATTTTGATCTGTTAAGCTTATGCGACCAAGTAAGACAAAGGTGTGGAGTCAGTAGTCATTATATTTCACTGTTATTTTCTCTAACTGAGTCTTAGAAGGATGATAACCCTGGAGAAATAAGCCCCTGTTTTGCGTATATCAGCCTAGAAAGCAGCGACTACGGAGGAGGCGTCTTTGATTGAACGGAGAGGAACAGGGCGCCGGCAGAAGGAACGTGCGGGGCAGGGGGGAAGCGCTCTGCCGTAGGATGTGCCCTGACACCCGGCTCTGTGCCCGGGGCTGTCCTAACGGGAAGGCCATTCAACAACAAATATATATGGAGCTCCCTAGATGTACTAGGCACTCGTTTAGTCTTAAAGGATGGAGAGGTGGGTTAGACAAAGTCCTTAACATCATGGAATTTGTAGAAATTATAATTAATCAGATATAAGAGGGAATTATAGAGTATATTGTGATACATAAGGTAGGATACAAAAGAAAGTGTTTTTTTGTATTTTTTGGATGATGATGATGATGATAGCTTATACATATGAAGTGCTTAATATTTGTCTGGCCCCGGAGTAAACTTTTTACTTAGACTATGCCTTTCAATTCTCATGAATACCTTATGTATTGGTAAAATAATTTACACAGTCAATATAGCTGGTGTAACTGGTGAAACAGAGACTGTACCTTAAACATTATGCAATACTACCTCTCATGTAGAAGCCAATGCATATGCAGAATTAAAAGAACTATTAGCTCAACAAATTTTTGAAGTGGCTTTTGGCATGAGTAGAATAAGCCAGCTACTATAGTGTCAGAAATTTTTAGCCCTGGTATATGAGATAGAGCTTTATAGTAGCTTATCTTAGTTATTATTATTTATTGGTGTCTGATTTTCTATAATGACAGCCTAATATAACAATTCTAACCTATACCAAGTAGGTGAATTTTGCTTTCTTAATAAATATAGTAACACAACTCTAAATTATTATAACACTGATGAACTTTAATTATTTATCAAATAGCTTTTGCTCATTTGCTAAATAATATAACCTCTTAGTGTAGTACTAGAATTTCATCTGTTAGAAGCTACATGAATGCTGGTAGAATGCTTACAAGAAATAAGTCAGACTCTATAAGGACTTTCTTGAAAATATCAAAATTAGTAAGTAACAGCGCTAGAGAATTGCCTAAAGGTACTAAACAATCTTTCTTCATAAGTGATTAAACTCTGTCTCTGTAAAAACCTAAATATTTTATATAACAAGTGTAGCCACAGGTTCTAGCTTGTGTCATCTCAGCCTTTTCTTAAAATCAACCTGAGGCATGTGATGTTATTGGCCTCACATCACAGAGTTGGTTTGGGAATTAATGGGCCTGATTACCTAGGCTATGAGTAGAATGCTTTAACTTCATAACACGTCCTCATGTATTGGCATTGATCGATATTTACCAAGTGACACCTTCAAATCCCCTTTGGAAGTAATCAGATTAAATAGAAATATATGAAAAAATACCTATTCTACAGAATCAGTGTATTCACTCAAACTTTTGCAGCTCTGTTTGGTACTGTGTAGGGAAGTAAAGAAAGGGAGTTGGTGTTGCCTTATTGAGCGTTTGGAAATAGCACAAATAAAGTCTATGTGTCTCAGTCTAAGAGAGAAAGAACGAAGAGGAGAGAAATATTTAAATCTATATTAAACAATTTGAAAACATAATCTAAAAACTCTAATACTCATATAGTTCAGTGACTACTTAAAATATTCAAAGGCCATTGTTGCTAAAGTTTCCTCTTTTTAACTAAAGTTAAGTGATAATGAGGAACATCACATAGATGCGCGTGCTCTTTGCATGCCAATAGCCAGACTCACCTTTTCTCTATGTTTTATTTTAATAAATCTTTGAAAGATTGTATGCAATTGGGTTTTCAGATTATTTTATTTACATATATTATTTTAATATAAAAGCAGATTAAAGTAGAATGGATTCATATTTACTCATATTTGGGTTTTTCAGTTTGGGGCAGGGAGAAATTTAGACATTTAAAAACCGTTATTTTTTTTATTTGATTCAACAAGAGCCTGTAAACATGACAGTCTATTTATGGACAAGTTCAGCCAATATTTTTACTCACTTTAGGAACTGGCAGTTGAAACAAATGCTAGTGACACTAATCAAGTCCAATTAATTAAACCAATTTTATGTACAAAGTATAAGTGGATTAAGCGTTTGAGAAATGCAAGGGTATTGAATGAACAATTCAAGAAAGACTAAGACATTTTCTACCCTTTTTTATGGGAACATTTCATAGAAGGAGATACAATAGCTTAAGTGAAAGAAAAGAATTCATGAAATTTATATTAAAAAGGAGAAATTTCACTTACTGAAAGCAATATGGGAGACCAAGAAAGTATTTATTAAAGCTATGTAACAAGAGCAGAGGGAACCTATAGATAATGGGTCTATTGTCTTTGGTAAAAAGTCTTTGAAATGCTTTTGTATCTGTCGTGGGTAACTACCCCACACTCAATGACTTAGCAAAATTTATCTGGTATTGCTTAGGGGTCTTCCAGTCAGTGTATCTGAGACTGGCTCTGTTGACCTTGGCTGGTTTCATGATTGTCTGCAGTCCCCTGATGGATCAGTTAGAGGCTGATGACTAGCTGGATGTTGGCTAGGAGTTGGCTGAGGCAAAGCTGGCCACTGGGTTATATGTCTTTCATCTTTTAAGAGTCTTGCCTGGAGTGGTTCTCATAGGGCGGAAAGGTTCCAAGAACAAGTGGAAACAGAAAAGATATCTTTAAGGCCTTGGGAAATAACCAGGACACCATCCCTTCCACTGCATTCAATTGTACAAAGCAAGATACAAGACCAACCCAGAATCAAAAGGAAGGGAAATCAATGTCCCCTCTTGTGTGACAGAGCTGCAAAGTCGCATGGCAAATGGCATAGATACAAAGAAAGGTGGAAAGTTGGGGACAGTTTACAATCTTTCCACATTATAGGATGAGGATTTTGGTTTCAGCCTTAGGCAGTGGATGCCAATAGCAGTAAGCGAGGGAGGTAAAGAAGCTCCGTTGGGATAAACCAGAAGATTCTGATGCTAAAAGGCAAACTGTGGGGATGGTCAGGACACAGATTCACAAAGGTGGGCGGGGGGTGGGCATTAGAACCTGATGTGAGAAGAGAAGCATCAAGATGAACATGAGACAGTTTCAGCAACTTGACAAACCCTCACAGTTAGTATGGCAAAGCCGAATTGCACCTAAGAGAAAAGAAACAGCCTCTTGAAAATTAATTTGACTAACTCAGTTTACAGACACCTCAGTGACTGGAAAGCAGAAGACTGAAGGGTCTGATATGTCACATATTAGGGAATAGAACGAATTCCTGCCCCTGGGTTGCTTCTCCATGCAGGACTTGCTCTCCATGAAGACAAGAGTTTTATTTCTGTTCCCAACACGGGTCAGTCAGCCTGGTGAGGGTAAAAGCTATAATAAGCCAGTTCTGTCAATATTGCAGAAACTGTTAATATTGTGCTGCTCCTAACTCACCCTCTGGGGCAGCCTGCATTTTTTTTTCTCGACTCTTCCTAGCATTCTGCCTTAGATGGCTGAGGTGAGAGACATGACCAGAGAATCTGGGTTTCCTATTTAATTTATTCCTCACCTCCCAAATTTGTTCTTGTTTTAATTCCTTTGAACATTCCGCCTGAATTTGGAGTTTAGAGGGACTCCTGCTGATATTTCTCTGAGTCTATGTCTGTGCTGAAGGTTTTTTTCGTGATACAGTACATTTCCCTTTTTCCTTAATCCTAATCAGTATTTGTCAGGCCTCTGATTTCTTTTACTATGCCAGAAGCTTCTCATGTAATTCCTCATACTTTGGTATAGTTGAAAGGGTGCAAGTTATCTGGAAGGGAAGGAGTTTGTGAGTACTTTCTGATTAATGAGTAACAAAATCACAAGTCTGAGGGCACGTTCCTCATAGGCTCAAAGGCTCACACAGCCTCAGTGCATCCATTGACTTGGTAGCTGACCCTGGAAATATATGATTCTTTTATCTTTTTAAGAAGGACATTTCCCAAAGCAATACTAGAGAATCTCCTTCACAAAATCCACTTGAGAGCTTGGAATCTAAAATTCGTGTCATTAACATGCATATGTATAAACTAAAAAAAAATTTTAAAAAAGTGGGTGAAAGGTTATGCATTTGTCATAAATTGGAAGGGATATAGGCAACTTTATAAATGTATTTTCCTGGGGCCATAAATCATAACAATTCACTAGATCAGGAGTTGTCAAACTTTTTCTATGAAAAGCTAAATGGTAAATATTTTAGTCTCTGCAGGCTGTGCTAGCTCTATGGCAAGCACTTCAATATGAAAGCAGCCACAGACAACAACATACATAAACAAATGGGTATAGCTGTGTTCCAATAAAATCATTTTCATGAAAACAAGCAGCAGGTTGGATTTGGCTCACAAGGCCCTGTTCTAGATCAGTGTTTTCAAACTGAATGTTCGAACCCACTAGTGGTCAGTTTAGTGGAACGCTACCAATATTTTTAATAAAAATCAAATAAACTAAAATATCAGCTTATATTCCATGGAGTAAGAGGGTATTTGTCTTGTGAACCTATACGTGTTCAAGTCAACATGTAAAATTCATTTTTTTTTGTCTCTTCCAATCAGTAAAATTGGAAGGCTGCTCGTCTAGAGTGTTAGAGCTGAAGTCCACCTTTTGATAGTGTAAAGAATTTAACTTTGTCCAAAGAGAGGTCTGGGCTGTCCCTCCCCTTTGAATGTCCCTCCTGATGAAGAGTGCCTTATTTACTTGAGGACTTCAGACCACGTCAGAAAGTATGACATTGTGGCTGCTGGTGAGTCTTTGAGTCATGTGGTAGTAACAGTCTGACCTCCACAGTGGCTGCCGGCTGAGGCCAGCCATGTGGGCAGCGGACGAGCAGTCTCAGCAAAGAATCTGGATATCAAGGTTTCGGTGAGTTTCCCTGCTTGGCAATACTCCATGCATATTGTCACATTGTTTCCAAGAGAGTATTGCTGTCCATGACACCACTGGGAGAGGGCGCCTGAAAACTCCTCTGGAACTTTCCTGGCCTCTACCCTGTGCATCTGTCATTTCCCTCAGCTGATTTTCATCTCTCTTGTAGCTGTAATGAACCATCATGGTGAGCAAAACAGCTTTCAGTGAGTCCTGGGAGTTATTCCAATAAACTATTGACTCTGAGGGTGGCCTTGAGGACCTCTAAGCTCACAATTGACAGCAGAAGCAAGAGAGATTTGGGGGTCTGTGTCCTTTTAACTTCGAAGATGAGGAAACCATGGCCCAGTAGGATTTACAAAGATTGTGTAGAGAAAAAGTGGCAAAGTCACAATGAGAGTATGATTTTCCTACTCCTGGATGTATTCCTGCTTCTTGCTAACATTTGTTGAGTTTATCTTTGTGTCGTGGGCCTTATTTTATCTTCACAAGGACCCTAAAAAATTTAGACTAGGATTATTGCCATTTTGCTGTGACAAAACTGAAGTCTGGATAGTTAGGTTAATTTCCCAGGTTTATACTGGTTTTAAATGATAAAACTAGGATTTGAAGCCAGAGCCTGTTTCCGTGGAATATTATTTACTTGGATGTTGTTTTCTTGGATGTTACTTAATATTGTTTTCTTAGATGTTGTACATTCCATTCTTGAGAAAAGCTGACTTTAATTTCTTTCATGCAAATCCACCAGGTTATCTGATATATATGTATATAACAAAGAATTGCATCATATACATCTTTTGCATTCCCCTTAGCAAATGGCATACTTAACCCTTAATAAATAGAGGTTGATAATGGATGAGGATAAAATATTTAAGGTACTGGGTTAGAATACCATATACCTTCTTGATTTTCCACATTGTTGAAAACATTACTGGTTTTCTGCTGCATCTTTTCTCCTCTTTCTCTCTCTCTTTCCTCTTTTTCTTCTTTCTTCTTCTACTCCTCCTCTTCCTTCCTCCTCCCCCTCCTCCCCCTCCTCATCTTTCTTCTCCTATTTTCCTCTTCTCAAAACCCAAATAGACTAATATCATATTTCTTAAAAACTGAGTTAAGCTAAAATTGCAGCTGAATAGAGTTTTGGTTGGACTTTGATTAGATACATTTTTGCTATAATAGTTCTCTAGCAGAGTGTTTTTTACTGTTATTTACCACACAATGGAATCCAAATTTATCTTTTTTTTTCCCCATACACTTAGGGTCAGGATATCCAGAAAATGAAATCTAAGATTAAAACACAATGGAAAAATAAGCACTGTATAATTCCTGTGTTACTTGTAATGTACCTATAACTGAAATCAAAAGATTGTTCTGACTATCTAATTTATAATTCAGGCCACTAAAACTTTCTAAAGAAAAATCTCCCTTTTGAATCTTGTTTTCTCCTTTTGAAATGTATTTATTTTCTTTTTCCAACCCTGATTACAGATTATAGGTAAGGAGATTTACTCATTTATTTACATCTAGGAACAAGAAAGATGTTTATCTGTTCCTCATGTGCTCAATATTCTAGGAAAAGCTGGATTTGTGGGGAATGAATAAACCAAGTAACTGATAAATCTGACACTAGTAGTGACTTCTAATTTATGGTCCTTTGACATTTCCTATGCCCCATAACCATACTTCATTTGATCCTGAGAGGTAGGCATGTAAGTATTGAACCTCATGTGATATTGTAATATATATTAAGAAATGCATATTTGGCCTTTGTCCCCACCCATTTCTGGCACAGAGCTCTTAACACCTTTGGAATTTCCTAAAGGAGGAGAGCCACGGAAGTGTCTTTTGTTATGTTAATGAAGTGAGTTTTAGCCTGTACCTAAGGATGGGGGCTGGTTGCCAGGAGAACCCACTCTGATTACAGAGTTGAAACTTTCAGTTCCATCCACTGACTTCTGGGAAGAAAAGAGGGGCTGGAGGTTGAATCCATTGCCAATAGCCAATGACTTAATCAATCATGCTTATGTAAAGAAGCCTCCGTAAAAACCCACAAGTTCAAGCTGCTTGCTTTTGCCATCCTCTTTTTGGATGCGCTCACCTGCTAACCTTGCTGCTTCCTTGATGACATCAGAGACCTGGCATGTGCACACCCTTTCCCCCCTAATCTCCTGCCAACTTCTCAGATAATGAGATTGTAACTGAACAAAAAAAAAGAAAACCAGAAGTTCAACTGCCTGTCGCCACAAAAGCCAAACTCGTGAGTCAGATGCTGATACAAAAGGGAAGAGGTTTTATTCAGGGGCTGTGCCACCCAGGGGAATGGCAGACTCCTGTCTCAAAGCCCGTCTCCTCTCTCTGCCATGGAAAAAGCGTGTCCTCAGCAAGGCCAAGACAAAAGCCAGTGTCCAGAGTTCCTGCTCCAATTTAAAGTACGTCTTTTGGGACCTGTAGGTACCTGCTCAACAGTTTTAGAAGCTCTCCAGGTAGCTTAGCTTGTTCCCAGCTGCTGTCCATTTTCAGGTTCCCTCCTGGAGCCTGCGTGTGGAGCCTGGGTGTGGAGCCTGCACAGCCACGGGCCATGCAGCTGCCAGGGCTCTGTGGTCACATGCTCCCTGGCGAGAGAGTGCACGAATGCACCGGCGAGTTCATCGCCAGGTGGGCAAGAGAGGAGAAAGAGCCTCCCTTGTGCAGGCCATGGGCCACGTGGCTGCGTAGGAGAGAACACACAAGTGCACCCTACCAGTGCAGATCTTGAGCCAAGGAGCTTCTTTGTTCCCTTGGGATTATATTAGCTTGGGTGTGGGACAGATCAGGTGCCTTCTCGAAATGACCATCAACTTCCCAAACTTATGGGCACTTCAAGTGGGTCCAGTTCCCAACCAATCCCTTCTTTCCCCAGGCTAGACTGAGAGACCTCTGTTGGGTCACTCTGCTCTGCACCATTTTGACTTCTATGGTGCCTGTGCCCGCCTTCCCCTGCTCCCACCCTCAATCTGTACCTTGGTTAGGGTGGGGGGCAGGCCTTTTTTCTAGCCCAGCTAGCTCGCCCTCCATGTGCTCAGTGTATGCACCTCTACTGCACTCTACCTGACTATTGTTTGGTAGCAAGATGACTGTTTTAACACTTCAACCTTAGAATTTCTCAATCCCCTTAACCCAGGTGAGTACAACAGTAGTTTTTCTCATCCTGCTCTTCCATTATACTGCGTTACTTTATGCTGTGTGATTGGAAGTGTTAAAATACTCGTATTTTTGTTAGCACACTACTAATTGGGGATAATAATTTCTATCTTGGGTCATGCTCAGAGATTATTAAAAATGTGAACAAAAACAGTAAACTTTTTAATGCAAAACAAATCTATGGTGTTAGAAGTCAGTATTATGGTCGCTTTTAGGTATGTGGTATGACAAAAGAGAACAGGGAGGGGGCTTCTGGGATGCTGGCAGTGTGTTAGTTTTGGGCGAGGTCCCTCGTTATACAGTTGAGCTTGCTTTGTGAAAATTCTTTGTGCTGTATACTCTTATGATATATACAGTTTTTGCTATTATATAGGAGACATTCTGACTGCCTTTATCCCCTTTGAAGCTATCTAATGATATTATTCTGCTTTAATTCTAATTTCCCAGGTTTTGAGCTGAGCATCTTATCTTTTAGTCACCTGTAGTTCCCCCAAAGGCCAGTTTGTCCCACACTTTCTGAGGTTCATGATAAGGTTCTCTAAAAATTGTATGTGTGTGTTGAGTAGAGACAATGGAGAATAGCAGAGAGCGTGGTAGGGGGAATTCAGAAGTAGAAGACAGTAATGAAAGGTCAGAGGTCATTATCTTGTCCAATTCCCAGACCATCTCAGAAGACTGATTACTGATGCACTTCACTCTCCTTCGCTTCTTATTCTGAGCCTGACAAATTGTCAGGGGCCTGACCCCTGCTGCTCTTAGATGATTTATGTAAACCAGGACTTTTTTCCTGGATCGTCTGAGCCAAAAGGTCAAAAGTGCTTCAGGCCTGGACCCTGACCCTCTTTCAGGGGGAGCAGGCTCTGGGGGCAGAATGTAGAACATAATGACAGCCACGTCCTGCTTTGTGATAAATTACCGACTTAAATATCAAAATATTAGTATCATCCATTTGCTTTAGTATTGCAGCCGCTGCTGTATTTCATTATCTTCTCTTTCTCTTTACTTTTGTCAGCACTCTTTTAACTTAAAAGTCTTTCTTCTTCAATCATAAGCTTGTGGAATTTCTAAGCCTTCAACTCTCCTTCACCCTAGTGTAAGTCCTGATTTATACACGCGCTCCTTCATAGTCCTTCCACTTTCCCTAATTTTTCCCTTCATTCTGATTTTATTTGCCTCTACCCTGCCGGGACCAGGTAGCCAGCATTTTGACATCATGCTTGTCAGATAATTTCACCACATCCTTGAAGAGTTTGACAAAATCATTGACCTCTCTTGCTGGTATGTCCTATGGGGAGCCAAGTCCTATGTGTGAATTGCTGAGGCTTCCTCTCTCCAGGTCAGCCCTGGTTCTGAATCTACCCAGATCATCCAGATCATGCCCCTGCCCCACTCAGACACCACCTCCCGCCACACTATTCTCTTCTCTGAGTCTTTTCTTCACTTCCCCAAAACTCTTCTCCCAAGGCACTTCTGTATGTAGCTATTATTATTCACTTGAGTGAAGAGGAGTTTACAAGGTAAAAGAGGAAACAAACTCGAGTTCAGTATGTTACCTCTGGTTCTGGCATCCTCTGTCCAAGCCTCGCTATCCGGTCCTCCTTCAGCATGTCTGCTCCTGTGTGTTCTGCTCCATTTTACCTCTAAATTCCAGTTAATTTTTAATGAAAATTAATCTTCTGCATGGTAGTCTGGAGTTTATCTGCCTCCAGGGTGTTGACTAGGAATGGACAAAATTGGACTAACCTTGTCTAGGCCCTTCCCTGCACTGAGGTTGTTTTCCTCTTTTACCTGTCTTTTACGTCTCTCTTAAAGTCTCCACTGCATCAATTACCAACTTTCTCTCTTCCCTTCAAGAGTTCAGCCTTGCTTCAGCCCACTCTCTTGTTGGCAAATGGCCTAGTCTTTTGCTCAGTACAAAAGTTTGAAATATCAGATGTTCAGATGTACACTTTCTTTTTCCCCTTCCTACATGAGAATGTGTCAAATGTTCATCTTTCTTGATCTCTGTCTTTTCTCATGGAGAAGCAAACTCTTTTCTCTTCTTTTCTTTCTTTCTTTCTTTCTTTCTTTCTTTCTTTCTTTCTTTCTTTCTTTCTTTCTTTCCTTCTTCCTTTCTTCCTTTCTTTCTGTCTTTCCATCTGCCCTTCCTTTCTTCCTCCCTCCTTCCCTCCCTCCCTTTCTTTCTTCCTTCCTTTCTTTCTCCTCCCTTCCTTCCTCCCTCCCTTCCTTCCTCCCTCCCTCCCTCCCTCCCTCCCTCCCTCCCTTCCTTCCTTACTTCCTTCCTTCCTTCCTTCCTTCCTTCCTTCCTTCTTTCTCTTTTACTTGCCAAACCTATCTCCTTCAACTCTTGTACCCATAGATCTCCTCAGATATAGTCTACACATTATGCTATAACCCTTAGATTTTCTAATTCTTGCCCTTGATTGATTTCCTCTTTTCTGCCTAAAAACGTGTCTTGCACTCTATCCAAATTGATTACAACACCAATTATAATTATAAAACAAAAAGAGAAAGTTTCCCTTATTCCTGCTCCTGGTGAGAGCAGGACTCTCCATGGCGTTATTCAGTTTTCTTCCTGCTCCACAGAGCACTGCCTGCATCAGTTGCCTGACTCCCTTCCTAACTGATCACTCATTTTGTGAAATCTTGCAATCTCACATCCCTTCCCTTCTCACTAACTTTCTCCACGTGACTTACCAACTGTCAAATCTAGTGCATTTAAATTCTCATTCACGTGTGACCTTCTATATCATTGGAAGCTGCTTTCCACTCAAAGACCTTTTTCCTTTGACTTTGAAACCTCTCCCACCGTGCTCTTCTGCCTGCCTCGGACTCTTGGAGCTTTTCACACTGGTTTGGTAGCAAGTCTTTCCAGGCTCGTATACACAGACCTGCCATGAGCCCTGCCCTTCACACTTCTCTACCCCTCATTTGAAGAATCTCACCATTGATCCAATAATATACTTCCCCTTTCCGAAAACTTAAATGGCTTTTTTCTTTTTGCCTGCTTACAGCTATGAGTATAAACTACTCGGATTGGCTTCAGGGTTCTACACTACACATGTTGTATCTACCATGTTAGATGTGTCTCCCATTGTTCTGCTGTATATGTCCATCCAGGGGGCTGCTGGTTTGTAGCTAATTAAGCGTTAAGCTTTTCAGCCCACCAGTCATTTATTGCATGTGTCTTCCCTCCCCACCCTGTCCACATAGCCCCACGCCTAGAATGCACACTGAGCAAGGGTACTACAACCATATTTCTGACTTACTCAAATATGAAACTAGTTTAGCAACTAGACTTTCATAAAATGTTTTATATATTTATAATTCCAAAAAGGAATTATCTTCTGGAGGGTAGGCCCCGTGTAGTACAGGCTTTCCCTACTATGTAAATTTTGTAGGAACCCCTCTGTGTAAGTGCACCTGCTGGCATTGTTGTGAGAGGCTGCGTTCAGCTTCAGTGAATTTTTCTCAAGACTCTTTCAATGCGTTTGCCCATTTCATGATGAGTGATTTACCAGCGCACCTGCTCACACCACACTGAGTGTTTAGAAGTTTTTGACCGAAAAGGGCATGACCTGCATGCCGCACCCTCCTTATTCACCTGATCTCACCCCGAGCACATTTTTTTGTTGTTTCCTCAGATGAAAAAAGTCCTCAAAGGGAAACATTTGCCAATGTGGAAGAAGTGAAACAAAAAATGGCAGAAGCACTAAAAGATATCAAAATTGGCAAGTTCAAAAACTATTTTCAATAGTAGAAAAAAAGTCTTAATAGGTATACTGCATCAAATGGAAAGTACTTTGACAGTGACTGAAGTTTAAACATGTAAGAATAAATACGTAATTTTTTATAAATAAATTCTGGTTTTTCGGTCCTCTGTGTGTGTGTGTGTGTGTTTCTTCTTGGGATGGGAGAGATATTTCTAAGTGTGAACACCAAAGGCAAAGATTGTTAAGAAAGATTAATAAATTGACTAGATGGAGAGAATAGCTATTTGTGCCCAATAAATATAGTAAACATTAATATATTTCTATTTATGGAAGTGTCACATAAAATTAGGACCAAGTTTGTTCCTTTTTTGGATTAAGAGTTTGATTATGGCAACTACATTCTTTTTAGTAAGAAAGCTAAAATATTAGAATGATGTTCCTCATTTTTTTGTTTTATTTCGCTTTTTCTAATTGAATAGCACATTGGGTTCCGTGTTACAGGGGAGGCTGTGGGCGGCATACTGTCCATGACTGGGCCAGTTAAGGCAGGATCAGAGTGTTGGCTGGTTTGGCTTAGACAGTAGGAAACATCTGGTAGTTTCCTGATAGTTATCAAGACAGAACTGTGTTTCCTTTCAAAACAGCTTCCCATGAACAATGCACTACATAACAGCAGAGGAATTTTATACCACAAGTATAGAAAACAAGAATGCAACTATTGAACACAGACATTAGTTTCAACAATACCAATCAAAAAGTTCATTATACTCAAGAAGTAGATTTATATTTCTATTCTATTACAAATATCTTTAATAAAATGATGGAGCTTTTGATTTTCTTTCCTATAGCTAATTTCTATCTCTAGTTTATGTTAAGGCATTGAAGCAATTGCCCGCGGCCCCAACCACACCCTGCCTTCTTCCCAGGCCCACTGACCAATATTTGTGTTATCGATGGGGCTGACCCTGTAGAAGGTGTTTTGCCATAGTGATCCCACCTACCCTGCCACGTCTGCAGACTTCTCTGTGTATGGAGATACCATTACTCTCTTCCCTCCCTACTGTCCTCTCTCGCTTTATCCACTGGAAAGAGTACAATTTGAAAGCTTTTTGTTCCAGAATAGTGTTCCTACTGAAAAAAATATCAAATCCAATCTTAGATAGTGGTGCAAACTTTGCTTATACTTTTTTTTTTAACCCTTCCCCAAGGATGTTTTTTTATTGATGAGAGAGAGAGAAAGAGAAAAACATGAATATGAGAGAGAAACACCGATTGGGGTTAAAGCTCATAACCTTTTGGTATACGGGACAATGCTCTGCCACACGGCCAAGGCTGCTGACACTTTATTTTTAAAAAAAATCCTCACCTGAGGACATTTTTCTCATTGCTTTTTAGAGAGAGAGAGAAACATGGATGTGAGGGAGAAGCCCTGAGTAGCTGCCTCCAAGATGCACCAGGATGGGGATTGTACGCGCACGGATCTGGGATCAAACCCACAAGCCAGGCCCGAGCCGTGGCTGACAATCAAACCGCCACCTTTTGGTTACTGGATGGCACTCCAACCAACTGAGCCATGCCAGCCAAAGCTGCTTATACTTTTTTAATGTAAAGCTCAAATATGTTTACAAGCCAATCCCCAATGAACTTGGAAGGAAGGCAAGAACACTTTCAGCCTGAACACTCTGGGTTTCAAAACCCAGTTTCAAAGTCCAAATCTTTCAATTAAGGAATCTTAAAGTGGCTTGGCTTTCTCTCATATTTCTGCTTTCATATAAACATGTGATGAATAACTGAACAATGTCTTCCTTCTAATTTGTATATCAGAAAATTGGACCAAGTAACTTATATTTGTGGTTCCTGATTTAGCAAATCTGTCAACCCTTAGAGCTTGGCCCAGAGTAAATATGGGTAATCCATCATAGGGTGCCCTAGAACAGGCCTCATAGTCTGTTCCAATAGCATTGCAGGTCTACTAATCAATTGGAGTTGACATGACAGACTGTACCTGTTTGCCTTCCCAGGTTTAGACTTTTCTAAATATAACAATCATTGGGCACAACTTACCATCAATCGCTTTCAAAAGGAATGCTGAAAACTGTGTTGTCAGCCCCTCTTTCCTATTTCATACATGGACATTTAGGAGATGAATAGCTGCAAGTGATCTGATTTCTCCCTTATCCTTCTTGTCCAACAGTGCCCTAAAACTTTAGCTCATTCATTTTGAAGGGACTTCCGAGCACATTACTCCCATGTCCTCACAAATGATCTGTTTTTAGCAATGGTTCGAAGGACAAGGAGTCCTTCCTCCTTTTTTTTTTTCCTGTAACTTATCTTTCCCCATTTCTTAAATTCCTTTAGCTTTTTCCATCGTCCAAAAATGTTTATCACTTAATTATTTCTTCAGCATATTATGTCTTTTCTCTGAAATAGTAGCCCCTCCACACTATATAAATATACTGTCAGGATTTTCTTAGCCTGAAATAAGCAAACAAAAAAATGAACTTTTCGCCAATTCTGTTTCCTCCTTAAACTAGCATATTATAGCTGTTTTTGTTTCTAACTACATTTCTTCAAAGACTGAGCTGTTTTCATCAATCTTTTGTTTTTATCAAATCCCTTGCAAGGATTTAAAAACCCTCAGAATGTGCCAAATGCATTCCCGTCTCCTCTGCCCCTCCGCAGCATTCTTAACATACTTCCTTTTTTTGGCTTCTCTGACTAAATTAAAATTAAAAATTAAGCCCTGGCCAGGGGGTTCAGTTCATTGGAGCATCCTCCCGTACACCAGGAAGTTGTAGGCTCAGTCCTTGGTCAGGATGCATGTGGGAGGTGACAGATTGATGTTTCTCACACCAGTGTTTCTGCCTCTCCCTCTTCGCCAACCGCCTTCCTTTCTCTCTAAAATTCTATAAACATCCTTGGGTGAAAATTAAAAAAAAAAATTAAGTGTCTGCTTATTCTTTTTTTGGTTTGTTTCCTTAACATTGTATATACGTCCTAAGGACTTATCTTTGACTTTCTTCTTTTATCTTTCTCTACATTTCTCTTTGGAAAACTCAACTTTGAAAATTTCCACTATCATCTCTTTGAGGATGACTTTTAAATTAATATGAGTATATAGGTTTCTTCACTAGATGCTAGTTTTACATTTTCAAATCCCCTTCTGAACATTAAATAGTGATTTTCTTTTTCCAACTACTTTTAACCTTAAAGAGACTTTTTAGCCTGAATTTCCATCTGCTGAATATCCTGCAAACCAAATTTAGTTTCTATCTTTCAGTAGGTTTTCATGGCCCATTTTTCTCTTCCAGTTTTCTTTGTCATCTTGATTAAGGCCTTTATAATACCAAAACAGAAAGCCTAAAAAGTTATATTCCAACTTTCTGTTCCAGCTTCTGTAGTTTTTTTCCTCCGTAAAAACCCTGCATAAGGCCCTGAGATTTGTCATTTTAATCCACTGTTTTGATACCACATGTCTCTAATTGAAAACCTTGATGGGATTTCTATTATCATTTGGGTGGGGGCTGGTTGTCTTATCTGACAGCCAAAAGCCTCCAGGACCCAGGCTCAGTCTATTATCACAGCTTGTCCTCATGTCAAGCCAATTATTTTCTGATTCTGAAATTTGTCTTGATCATTTTTTTCTTATGCATTTGTGCCTTTGTTTTACCATTCTCAGTATCTGGAATGGTTTCTTCTACTTCTATACTCCACCTTGTCAAATTCTTCTCAACTGTTAAAACCCACATCAAGTCACTACAGTATTCTCCTTTTGAGGCAGAGGTGTGACCAGGTATAGGTAAAGTGCTGGTAAAGAAAGAATAAGAAGGAGGCAGCCGAAAGAAATCTTAGGAGGTTGATAATATTAATGTCCAATAGAGACACAGGGATGGTAACTAAAACCATGGAAATGCTTGGGGAAAGATGTAAAAGCAGAAGAGAGCCTGGGCCAACAGTTTCCTCCTGGGTAGAAGAGAAAGAGCATGCAAAGAACACCAGAAAGCCATGGCCGAAGACAGGAGAAAAGCTGGAGGAATGTGATACAACACATCAAAAGAAGAAAGTGTAGATGAGGAATTGGAAACAGCAAAATGTGCACAGTGTTGCTGACAAGTCTATTGTAGCAGGAGAGGAATGAGGGATCAGGTAAGGGTTTTAGTTTTTTTCTTTGGGAGAAGCTTGACAGAACTTAAACCAGTTGTAACTATTTAGGTTTAAAGAGACAATTAGAAACTACTGCAGAGAGAAAAAATACTTGATTGTGTGAAGTGCCTGGGAAGATGGGAGAGGATAGCCTCCAAATCGCAGATGGGAGAGGGTGCAGAAAGAGAGAGGGTGACGATGGATAGAGAGAGAAGGAATATGATTGGTAATTTAGAGATCAAGAAAATGTTCAACTGATGGCATCTATTTTCCTTTTGAGATATAGGTAATGTCAGCTGCTGATCCCAAGGAAGATGTGAAAACTGGCAGGGATGGAAGTTTCAGGAGAATGGGCGAAGTTTGAAATAATCACTGCTGAATAATGTGATTGCAGAATAATATGAAAAAATATTATTGGAAATATTATGTCAACAAAGAATAGAAGCAAGGAGAGAATCAGTAGGTGCGTTTATGCAGAACCAGTATTTTGCAAGACCAGTAAGATCAAGGTATTGGGACATAAATACATTTAGAGCGTGACCAAGGGTGTTATTGAAGTGTTGGATAATGGAACATGAGGTCTGGCCAGAAGGTATCCAGCTATGTTATATGAAAAATAGAGACATTTATTGAAGATACAAAATACAAGAAACATTGTACACAGGACAATGATGCCTCTGTCCCCTTCAAAGTGGCACCTTGAGACTTCACATAGTTCTCCCAACTGCCATCAACTGCACCATCATTTGAGATTCAGATGAGTCTTGAATCTCATTTATAATCTGAAATCTCTTTCCTTTCAAAGGTGGTTTTAGTTTTGGCAGAGGCCAGAAGTTGCAGGGTGCCAAATCTGGGCCGTAGAAGGGCTGAGTCACCTGGGTGATTTGATGTTTCACCAAAAAACTCTGCACAAGACGCGATGCATGAGCAGGTGCGTTGTTGTGATGAAGCTGCCAATCACCAGTAGCTCATAGCTGTGGCCTTCTGAATCAACGAAATAGTTTCCTGTAGGGACGTTCAAGCTTAATGCAAAATTTGATGCAAATTTGTTGCTCTACTTGTTTATTTTGAATGTGACAGCCACACAGTACCCATGTTCACTCAACGGTGTCTACTGCCCTCACTGACTAATATAGTGAAGTCATTGTTCACACATGCACATTCCAGTCTACTCTCCTTGGCTGCCAGGTTACATTGAAATCATGCAAACCGTTCTCATTATATTACTGGTAACTATGGCTGGACTTTTTTCAGAAAGACCTTGTATATCCATTCTGATTAAGTGGAAAGTGAAGAAAAACAGAAGGCCAGTGCATTTTCTAAAAAGTGTTTGTAAATGGATTAGCAATTCTGATAAGAATCAAGGTGGGTCCCTGACGCCTTGCCTGTTTACTCCAGCCTGGCCTCACTTACCACAGTAGTTTGACCTGCTGCTCATTCTTTCTAATGTGATCTACCACATACGTCCATCCTTCAATAGAGCATCCTAACCTCCTGAAGTGTGCTGGTAGCACAGTATATATAGCCATGTGCATGGCCTGCTCCCAGTAGCTGTTCAAAAATTATTTGTTGAATGAATGAATAAGGGGAGTAAGGAAGGAATAAAAGTAAAGACAATACATTTTAGTTTGGCCTTTATTCATAGGTTGTTGTCAACACCTACCTACCTTATTTTTAATCTTTCCTTTTTTTTGCTTACTGTAAGTTAATAAAAGGTATTTTAGTCTTTTATTGAGTAAAAGATGGAAACATTAGATGAGGTCACTCAAACCAGGATTACAAATGTTTTATTTGTTCATTAAACATACATTTGTATTCCTTATTATTCACAGCATGAGGCAGAAATTGTGAAATTTTCCAGGAATTGTGATTTTATCCAGAAGGCAAGTCTGGGAACGAGTCACTGGCTTGTTGGGATAGCAACAGACCTTTATTTACAGAGATAGACCCTGTGGCTGGGCCTGCAGCTGACCCTGAATGGTAGCAATGGCTGCTACTCCAATTCCTTTTTAATTTTCTTTTTAAGAGGAAACCAATTGGATATAGCAGAATAGAACTACACCAAACATCACAATTAAGAGAATGCCTTTCCGACTTTGATGCTGGTGACATGGATGCTGTTCCTATTAGACTAATAATTAGCCACTGACTAAAATATAAATATTTCCATTTTTACCTCTGAATCTATAAAAAATAGAAGTAAATCTGATTCACTTTGTATTTTTTATTAGGATTGTACTGATATCTTTCAGTCTAGCTGTCTACCTTAAATTTATTATTCCCTTTTCCTGTTCAAAGATATTTCAAATACTGTGACAAAGATACAGTTAAAAAGTAAAAAGTTAAAAATATTTTTTAAATAAACAACTAGCTGTTGCAGTGTTATTTTAATGACAGTATTGAATCAATATGTGATGTTTTATTACAGAATTGAGTGAATTTTTCACTTGCCCAGATAACGTCTGTCCATTAAAATAGCAGATCTGTTTTACAGAACACATCAAAGTTTGCATATACAATGCCTGATGGGTTAACTGAAATAAACATTATTATGTCCTAAAAGTATAACTTTAGTCTGCTTTTTATTTTCCTGGTACTAAAACCAATTCTTCTTCTTCATGATCATCATCACGATCATCATCATCATCATGAGGTACCTCTGATGTTACCATTACCGGCAGGTGGAGTTTAGTACCTGCTTTTATAAAAAAGGCTCATAACAATAGTAATTTAATATAAATCTCCCAAAAGAACAAAATCTCCCCAATGCTATTTTTTTTTCTTTTGCTGTCTCTTAATTTTGGGTGATTTCCTGCTCTCTGAAGAAGAGTTAGTGTGGTGTGCTGTAAGAAGTGTGAGGAAAAGATTTGCAGTCAGAGTGACCCAAGTTCAACCCTTGGATATCCTGTTTGCTCGATTCTGAGTGGATTATTTTGGCTTCCACAATTTTAGTTTCCTCATCTGTAAATCAAGAATTAGAATAGATACCTTATAGGTTTCACTCATTCAGCATGTCTTTCTTAGATACTGACTGTGTGATCGGTCCTGTGAGCAGGGTACATAGTTGGTGGCTTTGTGAAACCTACGGTTTAATGGAGACATCAAGCAAGCAATTTTAAGTTGAGTGTTAGCTCTGTAAGGACTGAAATCTGAAGCCAATCTATCTGGGTTCAAAACTTGCTCTGCCACTTATTAGCTACAGCCTTTTTGCTTAGTCTCATGTTGATTCAGTCTCTTTATCTATAAAATGGGGATAATATTAGCATAATATCACTATAATGAAGATGGGAATTATTCTGGATAAAGATGGGTTTTCTTCTTTCTGGTGTGAGAGAATTAAAGTTCAGAGAGTTTGAAATAACTGAGGAGTTCATAACTCTTCAGGTAGCTTTTTTAGGAAGAAAACTTCTACCTTTTACAAACCTAAAGAGAAATAGAGAAGTATTGCTCTTCTCTACATGGGGTTTTGATTATTCAAGTCTGTATTGGGAAACATGATTGGGACACTCAGGTCCAGTTGGAACCAGTGAACCACCATCTAAATGTATGTGCTTTAGAGAGATCTGATAATGTAATTAACTCCAAGCTTCATTCAGACAGACACGTAAAGCAGGAAAAGATGTAGAAAGGGTCCCTGATGTGCAGAACAGATGAAATACATACACCATTCTTCCCTCTCAGAAACACACATAGTCACATCATCAGTAACTTATAAATTTGTTGCAAAGATTTTCAGTCTATGAATAAAGAAAGCCATTATCCATTCTTCAAGGAGGAAGAAAAATAGTAATAGCATTTAAAAATAATTTACTATTCAAAAATCTCTCCTTTGTACTAAAGTATTCAGAACATCATTAAATTTCAAAAGCAAATATAAAGAAAGTTGCTAAAATAAAGTAGTAATCCAAGATAAAAAAGAACATCTATTGAACATCTAATATTTGCAAGGATAAAAGTTAATACTGCATTATAACTTTCCACAGCATGTAGTTACTTGCAACATTCCTGACAAGACAAATTAAAATCTTGGGTAATTTTTTTTGTTTGTTTTTGCAAACCCTTTTGAAGTACTTACTTTGTACCAGGCATTGTTCCAAGAGCTTTATGCAGTTATGTAGAAAGTTAGCTGTTGGTTGTTTGTAGGTGCCTTTCAAAAAATTAAGAATTTTCTTTTCCACTCCTACTTTAATAGGAATTCTTAACATTTATAGGTCTTGAGTGTTTTCAAATGCTTTGTCTGCATCTATATTATAAATTTTATAAATTAATATAAAATAAATGTTATATTATTTTTTCTACTTTGTTCATATCATGAATTACATGATTGAATTACTATTGTCAATTCAACTTGGCATTTGTGGGGAAAATTTCATTGGTCATGATATATTATCTTTTTATACATAAGATTACATGATCTAATATTATGTTAAAAATGTTAAGATTCCAGTTTATGAGGAATAGTGGTCTATAGTTTTCTTTTTCTGTACTATCTTTGTCAGGTTGGTAGCCAGGTTATGCTGGTCTCCTGAAATGAGTTCAAAACAGTTTTGTTTTCCATTATTTTCTGAAAATGCTGGTGGTGCATTGCTATCATTTCATCCAAAAAGTTTAGTAGAATTCACAAGTAAGGGTATCTGGGCCTTGTGTGTGTGTGTGTTTTTTTTTTATGGTAATAAATTCAATTTCTGTAGCACAGTGGTTTCTAGGTTGTAGCGTGCATTGCAATCACCTGGCAGCCTTCCTAAAATTGCTGAGCCCCCTTTCAAGATTCCCTGGGCATAGAGTGAGGCCCCCCAGCCTGCAATTCCATTAAGTTCCCAGGAGACGTTGCTGCTGGTAGGGGGCTGCTGGGTCGGCCAAGCAGCTTTTGGGAGCCACTGTTTGAACAGAGAGCACGCCACTGACGTTAGTTTTACTGCTGTTGCTGGTCTCTAGTGACAGTCATTTTAAAGTCCCTGACTATCATTTTTCCATCTTTTCCACACCTAAATTTTCATCTATTGACTGTTTATTCTTGATTATATATTTTCTTGCTTTTTTATGTGTATTACCTTTTTTTTTTTTTTATTGAAGGCCAGTCTTTGTGTGTAAAAAACATATAGTAGCCCCTCTTATTTTCAGGGGATACATTTTAAGACCCCAGAAGATGCCTGAAACGGCAGATAGTACTGAATCTTGTGTATGCTGTGTTTTTTCCTATTTGTGCGTACCTATGACAAAGTTTAATTTATAAATTAGGCACAATAAGAGATTAACAGTAATAACTAATAATAAAATAGAACAATTATAATAATACACTCTGATAGAAGTTACGTGAATGTGTATGTCTCTCTCTCTTTCTCTCTCTCAAAATATCCTATTGAACTGTACTCACCCTTTCACTTAAAGCAACGATTCTCAACCGCTGTGCCCGAGAATTTTTAAAACATGCAATACCTGACTGTGTAGTTAGAGGCACTGACCTCTTTTCCTTTAGATTGTCAAATAAAAAAATGACAACAGCCAACACAACAATAGCCATCCAGTTTGAGTGAAGCAAAGTTATACCTATTTTTCGTCAGATTGGAAAAAAAAATTGTGGTGTGCTGCAGAACTTTAATAATTCCTTTATGTGCGCCATGAGATTAAAAAAAAAAAAGGTTGAAAATCACTGACTTAAAGGAAGCACTTTCCAGCTTCCCTTTGGCATGTCCGAACTGCCAGCATCACGACTATTGCACTTTGGGGATATTATTAAGTAAAATAAGGGTTGCTTGCACACAGCACTGTGATACCGAGGCAGCTGACGTGCTGTTGACAGATGGAAATGGGTACCGAGTGACCAAGGGGTAGCAGCACACAGCCGTGTGGAGACGCTGGACGAAGGCTGACTCACACGCTGGGTAAGCGGCAGGCGGACGGAGGGGGACAGCAAGAGAGTTTATAACACTACTCAGAATGGCACAAAATTTGAAACCTACGAATTGTTTATTTCTGCAATTTTCTATTTAATATTTTTGAACTGCTCTTCACTACGGGTTACTGAAACCACAGAAGGTAAAACCACAGATGAGGGGGACAAACTAAATTTAATGTAGGGTATGGCGTGGGGCAGAATTTTTGTCAGTTTTCTTCCACCCTCAGACACAAAAGGACTTAACTTTCCTGCACCTCATGGTGGGTCCCTCTCAACACTCCTGTCCCTTCCCCTGGGGCAGACCTAAAGGGAAGGAAGTTTTCCTTAGTTCGGCTCTGCCCTTGCTTGTAGGCAAACTCTGCTGCCTCCCGGAGGTGAGCGTGGGGCTCCTCCTCTGAGCAGTCCGCCTTTATGTCCTGAATGAGCCCTTCCTTGCATTGGCCTTGGTGGTGAATTCTGTGAAGACCGATGTGCCCAGCTTTGTTCATAGGAAGGATCTAAGGCAATACAGAGTGAATACATGCATAGGTTTACTTTTCAGTACTTAAGATACTGCAATATTGGGAAACTGGGAAACTCTACAGACTTGACATAAGCTCCCCACCACCACCACCGCAGCAGGACTGGGGAAGGGTTTTCCAGTTGCATATAGAACTGAGCAACTTAAACAGGGAGGAACTGGCTTCAGAGGACTTCATAGAGCCTGGCATCAGTGCAGCTCGCACAGAATAGACACAGAAGTCTCACCTGGGAGAGAAATGTAATATTGGACCGAGAGGGGAAGGGACAAGACCTGGGGGAGGGGAACATATTTTTAAAAGGTACAGGGCTGTTGGATCAGGCAGAACTTCTGTGTTGTAACTTATTACATATGGGTCATAGCCAGGGTCTCAGACACAAAGCAGCACTCACTGCACAGGTCACAGATGGTGCTGTGGTTGAATCTACTTATGAGATTTCAACTAAGAAGGGAGCTCTACCGCCCTGAAGGGCAGCGCCACCTGCCACAGTGTGCAACGCGGTGTTCCTGGTCAAAACTGCTTCAGTAAGTTAAAAAATGCCCCACATTTGACCCACTGAGGAGTCTACAGAAAAGTTAGCAACCATACTAATCACCTTTTATATATTCAAACAAATTAAAACAAACCTTGAGGGTCCACCACATCCAAGCACACATATCCGGTGGGAGGCAAAACAAAGGCTTTAAATTCAGTATGAGGGGGTTAAGTCTCTTCTTTTTTCTTGTTACCAGTGCATTTTTGCAGCCTTTAGGTAGCCTAGATTGGATACTTTCACTTTATAGTGTATGTTATGTTTTTGCCTTTCCTTTGTTTATTTTTCTGGTGTGTATTAGGATAGTTCCTTATGGAAATATATCCTGGCTTGTCGGTGCTGCGGAGAAAAGGGTGGGGCACAGGGCATTTATAAAGTGCTCCCTTGGAGAGTACATGGGGCAAAAAGACTGCTCTTCTCTCCCTTGCCCAAAAAGCGCAGGTGAAATGGTTGAAAAGGACAGAGTACTATCTAAGCGTGCCAGATATTACATTTTTAATGCCGTTTATACACCTAAACGAGTATAATGGTGGTTTATACACAATACTGAGTCCCTTAAAAACAGAATAAAATTGGAACTATAGCAGGAAAACCTAAACACTGTGCATTTAATGTAGTTTAGGACCTGTATGATATACTCTTAGGCTCTCAGCAAATGGAAATAATTTTATTTTTATAGTTGTGATACCTAAGTATATAGTTTTCTAGAAGAAAAAGAAGTAGAAAATTCTATTCTGTTTCAAGGACAGATACATCCCTAACAAACCATTCTCACTCCTAAACCTTGCAGTACATTTTTAACCCTTTTTGGTTACAGACTTCAGTCCAAAATAAATTTCAATCTACCTCTTGAAAGACTGACTGTGAGCATTCATCTCAATTTTACTGATTGCTTGACACCTCATAATTTCCTTGAGACTTAAAGTTTTGTTCTTAATTCAAATGAGTTTTGCCACTGCTCTCAGCTTACTGATAAGATGATTATGTATTCTGCATCTTAGTGTGCTTTCTGGTGATAAATTATATTATAATTATCCCCGCCAGAGCTGCTTTAGCTAAGTGCCTGGTAGCATTTTGATTATACAAGTCATTTTCCTTCCCAAGGGTTTGTAACTTTACCCTTCTAAAATGTGTTTTTGTCATTCTGTTACTAATAGAATATGCATATTGGAGAAGGGCAAAACCAGATATCCCTAATATGTAGACCTACTCCCAATGGATTTGGACTTTTATGATAAAAAGGAAGAAATTCTCCCCCTTCTTGTTAAAGAAACATCAATGGAGATTTAGTGGATCATACCTGTGTTAGTTTGAAAGACATGCAACAAGGCAGAGTTTATTTTATGCCTGAATGTTCTCTCCCTCCTACACACATTCAAATATATAACCAGGGACCTGCTATTGGTTGTTCTCACAATGGTTCATCAGGATTACCTAAAGGATAAAGAGAATTGGCAAGATGTGAAAAGATGTGCTGCTCATCAGAACAAGTTATTTTATGGACTGTCAGCATGATGTGATGAGTGTAGGGCACAACTATTGTTGAAGACAAAATTGAGTGCATCCAATGGAGTGCTGAGGAGTAGCTAGAGTTCCTGGCATGATTTAATAGTGGGAAATCACAGGTACACGAGGTATGTCCAGAAAGTATCCAGCCACATTCTATGAAAAATAGAGACAATTCTTGAAGAAGATACAAGATACCAGAAATGTTGTACATAGGAAGACAATGACACCTGAGTCCCCTTCAAGGTAGGCACCTTGGGAACTCACACAGTTCTCCCAACTGCAGCACAATTTTCCTTCAGTGGTAGCAGAAGCCATGGAACGAATTTTTTCACAACACATTTCATGCCAAAATCCCATGTCAAAATCTCAGACATAGTTGTTTTTGGAATCCCCAGATCAGCTTCTAGTTCTTGCACTGTCAGCCGCTGATCTTTGTTGAGCTTTGTGCAGCTGGTACACATTCAACATTCTTAGGTATTCTGCTTGTTACAGGCCTTCCAGAATGTGGATCACTTTCAATAGATTCTCAACTGTCTTTGAAGCGTTTGTGCCGCACTTTTATTTGTGCTGTACTCATTGCATTGTCCCTGAAAGCCTTCTGAATCATCCAAATAGTTTTCTGTGGAGGAATGTTCAAGCTTCACGCAAAACTGGATGCAGATTCGTTGCTCTACTCACTCAGTCATTTTGAATGCAATGGCCACACATTACACATGCTCACTCAACGGCATCTACTGTCCCTACTGACTCGTACAATGAAGTCATCATTGATCATACGTGCGCATTTCAGTCCACTCTCCTTGGCTGCCAAGTTACATTGATGTCACGCAAATCATTCTCATTCTATTAACAATGGCTGGACATTTTCCAGACAGACTATATATGTTGTATATATATGTGTATGTATATATATACACACACACACATACATGCACAACATATATATGTAATATTAATATATGTAATATTGTGAGGATTTGTATCATATGGTTCTGCTCATAGGGAATGGGAAGTAAGCAGTCTTCAACCAGCTGAGCAGCTTTTAAAAATACCAATGCTGGGTTACACTTCCAGAGACTCTGATATATGTGGTCTACTGTGGAGCCCAGGTACCAGTATTTTAAAATATTTTTTGAGTGGTTCTATTGTTCATCCAGAGTTGAGAACCAATGGCTAGAAAGAAGGTAGGATGCCCATATTACAGGAGGCAAAGAAGGTTTGCATATCTTCTGAGACGGAAGAGCCACTAAGGAATAACATCTTTTGACCGAGAAGTCAGGAAAATGTGGGGCTGGAAGAGGAAGGAACAATGAAAATGCAACATCTATCTGGTAGATGCAGTCTTTTGCATTATACTCTGCTTATTTATTTCATTCCCTTACTTTTCAACTTTTCCCAATTTGTAGCACATTAGTTTCTTTCCACCTTCCTCCAGCCAAAGTAGCAAAAATAGCTTTGGCCAGGCCAGGAACAGAAAACCAGACAGTTGTTATCCATGAGCCAAGCCTGAGCTGGCCACAGAACGGAGCAGGCCTGGGGGATCTCGAGCAGCCATGGCAACTGCAAGAAGGTGGAAGCCAAAGGCAGAGGGCCGGGGCCTTATCGTTCACTGACCCTCAGAGCTCGAACTGCAGGCTCTTCGGAGAAACTGCACTTCTATGACCCAGGCCCAGAGTATGAGCAAAATACTAGCAGTGAGTGCCTGCCTCCTCATGCCAGAGGGAATGACTGGGACGTTATATTAGTTGGGACTATTTTAATTGTAAGTGAGAGAACTTGAAATAGCTTGAGCTAAAAAGAAAATCATTAAACAGAAACACCCTAAGGATGCCAAAGACAGGTAAGGACAAAAACCAAGAACTGAATTGTTCTCCAGACTGTCTCTCCAGTATTTCTCCCACCCTCATTCTGCTGTTTTCTCTTTTGTTCTTTCCACTCCATCTTGCATGCCAGTGTTCTCTGCTCCTTTTCCACCTACATGGTGGAAACTGTTCCATGGATAACAAGTCCAGCCAGAGAGTGTGTATGTGTGTGTGGGATGGGGGGAAGAGATGGGAGAGAGAGAGAGAGAGAGAGAGAGAGAGAGAGAGAGAGAGAGATGGAGAGGAGCTAATTTTAGCACACTGGAGACATAATCCATCCAATTGCCTTCAGTTCTGGTCAACTACAGCGAAGATACTCAGCTCCTCACTAACAGCATGGCTGCCAGATTTGCAGCCTCTAAATTAGGGGGAAGAACGTGAAGAATCTGAACCACCAAAGGATGTAAGGATGTTTGCTTTAGAGACTGGCTCTGAATATTGTTTGGTCACAGATGTTACTTCCCCCCAAAGATCTTCTAAGATAGATAATAGGAATAAATATATCTTAACATCCCATTGGTAGTTCATTATATAAAATTTCTTTATTTTAAAATGAAATAAATAATACATTTCATAAATCCATTTGAGATTCACCCTAGAAAATGTATTTTTAAATATAAATAAAACTCTATCTGAGAAGTTACAAACGTTAAGTTTAGACAGATGCCTAGTTTCATTTGTACTCTCTAAATGTGAAAAAGAAGGTGGGGTAGGGTCTTCACAAGTGTGTTGCACCCCTCGCCTCACACAGAAATGAAAAGAGCTGTTTAAGGGGCAATCGTGTGTTCGAGGACCGCAGTGCGAGTTTACACTAAATGCTTTTTCTTTCCATTCCATCTACTGTCAACTTTAAACTATGTGACTTCATTTACATTTAAAACCAATGCGTGTGTGAAAGTCTAAGTAATAGTACTAGAAGCAGTTGTGACAGTAAAAGTTTTTCCTGTTCATGTGTCTCTAGATTTGGGTTTTGTGTCACTGGTTGAAGATAAGAAAAAGTCACTGTATTAGAAAATATAGAATGCCACTTTATTTATTTATATTATCCCTAAAATGATTGTTGGATCAAATGGGAAATAAAAACTAAAATTACAGATATCTATAACGATAGTGAAATCGTTATATGTTGGAATTAATGGCATTCTGTTAAAGCATTGTTCAGATATAAATGCATTAATTATTTATAGTCATTTACTATAATAATAAAGTAATAAATTATACATCCCAATAAAGAAGTTGAAATGGAAACAAACAGAAATAAGGCATTAATAAAATAAAGATGGAATTGAGTTGGCAACAAAATCCAAAATTTTTTCTTTTTAAAATACTAATGAAAAAGATAAAGAGCTAGCTCACCTAAGCAAGAAGAAAAAAAGAGTTAAGTGCTCAAAATAGCAAATAATCAGGGGAGAAAAAACACAGAGTTAGAGGAAATAATAAGCAACTGCTTTTCTCAACCCTATACTAGTAACTTTGAAGATCTGGATAATAATGCATTTTTCCGTTGGAAAAAGAAATCGCCTTCATTGTGAGAGTGACCTGGAAGCCACATGCTGAAGCCAGCAAACCCTCACCAGGCTGGGTGCGTGAATAACTTCATGGAAGAGAGTTGCTTTGACAACCCATTCTCCTGCCCAGAGGTAAGGAAAAAGGACACTTTTATTGTGTTTGGTAAGTCATAAATTTCAGAGCAGTCGATTTATTTATAGCAGTTATCCTATTTTAACTATTTGTTTTGTATCACTGCCTAACACATTACACCAAAATGTAGTGGCTTAAGACCGCAATTATCTCACAGTTTCTGAGGATAAGGCATTCAAGAGAGTTCAGCTGGGTGGTTCTGACTCACTGTCTGGCTTGAGGTTGCAATCACAGTTTTGCAGGGGTTGCATCATCTGCAGCTGTGACTTCACTGCTGGAACGGTGTCTATGAAGGCTCGGTTACATGGTCATTGGCTGGTGTCTTGCTTCCTGGAAACTTCACTTTTCACCATCTAGACCTTTCCACAGGGCCTCCTGAGTGTCTTCAAATGCAGAAGCTTGCTTCTCCTGCTGTAAGTAGAAAGATAGATAACTAAATGTAAATCGATAGACAAACAGACACATACACAGATGCAGCAGTGTCTTTTATAATCTAATCATGGAAATGACTTACCATCACTTCTGTAAAATTCTAATTGACACACAGATTATCCTTGGTACCAAGTGAGAAGGGACTGGGCTTGCGATTTATTGAGCACTGTAGAGAACCCAGTGCTCAGAAGGCATTGCGATTGATTTAATGTTTTGCATATTCCATTGAAAATCTTAATAGTGTAATGTTTGAACTTCTGTTTTGTAGGTGAAGTCCGGTGGGACAATTTACAAGTATTTATACACACATAAATAGTATGGTTGACATTAAATAGCAAATAAAAAATACCACAACAAGTTGAAAGTGGGGGTGACCATGGAAGAAAGGGAAAAACTTTATATTTTGTACCTTTAATGGCATTTTCTCCTGTTTTTGAACATGGGCCACTTCATTCTCATATTGATCCAAACTGTGCAAATAGCAGCCACGTAGGCAATGCTGAGGCGTGACTATCAAGAAGTAGGCACTGTTGGAAGTCATCTCTGAGGCTGGCTGCTGCACTAACTGCTCCGAAGGGACAACTTCTCACCAAAACACTATTTTTAACCTTAGAGTGAATTTATATACACACACATACATATGTGTGTTATATGTGCGTGCATTTATAAATATTTGAATCATCCAAAAATCCTCACAATAGGATTCACTATTTTGTGAATGACAGTTCCCAAAGCTTAAAGAACAAGCTAGGATAAATGAATGCTGAAAATAGTAGGCACTATATGTAAAAACAAATAAACAGATAGATAATAAACCAAGTAAAACTCTAACTTGTTTTTGTTATTACCATCCACCAGCAATTTTAAAAATGTTGTTGATAAAGTGCTCCCACTAAAAAAAAAAAAATCTAAAATTCTTCTGTTGATCTAATTTCTAAATGGCTTTAGTTACTGTTGAGTTTCAATGATATATTTTACTTCAAATTAGCATAGTTTTATTACTTTTCTTTTAATGAATATTGTATTTTACACAAAAGTAAAATAAAAAACTCCCAGATAGCCAGTCTCAGACACTCATAGATGCAGGGTCACACACTCTATTCAAGAATTTGTGATGGTTCAGAATTATTCAATGATTTAGGCTTGCTTTGGGTGCCGATTGTATCCCCAGTTTCTGTGGCACTACATATTCTTGTGATGAGAACACTCAGTATCTACTCTCTTAGCAAATTTCAAGTATATAATACATTATTGTTAACTCTAGATGCCATGCTATACATTAGATTTCTTGAATTTATTCATCTTGAAAAACTGAAACTTTGTACCCTTTGGAATAAACCTTCCATTATTCATAGAAACAATGAACTGCCAATGTGCTGGCATAATTTTACAAAATACATCTCTAACTTGAAAAGCAAATCATTCCTAAAGTACCAAGACAGAATATTTAAACACTAACAATACACAAGTATTCCAAGACTATATATACAAAAGTAGTATCTGTTCAGCAGTGGCCTTCTAGGGTGGGACAGTGGCAGCTTAATATTCATGAAGTCTTTCTGTACATTCTGTACATCCTTAGCAATGAACAGAAAGCCATGCTCCATGCAGAATGTCTTCTGTGCGGAAAAATAGGAGCGGCAATGTGTCTAAAGCACATTCAGTAGATTTTTATATGTGTTATTATTTGTAAACCCCATAATAATCCTAGGAGTTAGGCCCATTTTATAGATGAGATTGAGCCTCAGAGCGTTAACTTACTCAACCACGGTCACTCACCTAGTAAGTTTCAGAACTGGAATTTGCACCCAGTTCTCTGGGAATCTTAAGTCCATATGCTTTTGCTGTACTATACTGCCTTTCTCTTGAAATTTATAATCTGCAATCAGGAAAGAAGACTCATGTGAACATTTAAATAACAACGAAAACCCGAAAATGATTTTGTGTCAGAATAAATGGTTCAGTGTGTGTGTGTGTGTGTGTGTGTGTGTGTGTGTGTGTGTAGTCAGAAAGTAAGTACAATCTAGACAAAGGTAATTGAAGAGGTTCTTGTCTCTTCCTACATTTGGTTTAGAGGGCCTGCATTTTCCCCTAAACTGCCATAAAGCTGACCATCTTCTCACTTTTTTCCTGTCGATTCACCAGTGACGTCAGCCCTCTGTGAAGCATGAAGTAGCAGCTTATCTAACTGATACGACAGCAAAAGACAGAGCTATTGGTTCATGCTAGGCAAAATCAAGCTGTAAGACGTCAGGCTCAGGTGTCACTTCTCTGTCCCTCTCTTCTCTTTGGTGCCCTGTAGAAGCCTCAGGCGTTTTTCTTCCTTCCAAGGGCAATGTCCACCGCTGCAGGCCTTTCTTTGTGAGAGGAAAGCCTGCCTTGCTGGTGCTTTGCCCTTAACAGGGTGACTATCTGGGAACTCTCAGGAGGAAGAATTAGAAGCACGTTCTTGTTCTTGCATCCAAGGGAATGTGCTAATCCAGCTTTAATCAAGTTTAAGTAGATAGTTTGATTACTCTCTGATTTTTAACCCATTTCTCAATTTTGTTTAGAACGCAGGAGAAATATGTGATTATTTGGTAACAAGGGACGGCAACAGTGAACAGCTTTAGGAAGGACCTGACTTTCCTGGAAAAAGTCCTTGCTCCCCTAAGGAATGCCCCTCCTTTACAAGTTATTGTAACTTGGTTATTTCTTTCCTGCTATCTGTATAACAAGTAAGCTCATAAACTTGTTTCTTGTACTGTTGGTGGATATGAGAGACCAACGAGGAGACCTAGATTTTAGACCACTTTTTTCCCTTGGATGAAAAGATTCCTTTACAATCTGCTTTTATCTGGAAAGCAAAAAATCCCTGAGTCATAATAATTAAGTCGGTCTCTTGATGATATGCTGACTTCACATGGTTATTTCTCTACTTCCTTCAACTTGTAACATTTACTGAAATTTTGTGCAATGTATCTTTTAATATTTTTGTGGTTATTTTATTGATTTGTATGTTTATTTTTTTCATATTGCTTATCCTGATTCTCCATAACTTTGAAAATGACAATTTGTTCTATCCCTACTTGGTTTATGATTTTAAATGCCTTAGTTGATCTCACTGAGTTCAGCTATGAACTTCAACAGTTGGAAAAGCCATAGCTACCCAGATATGTATTAATTTGATGAATATCTACAAGCTGGGGGTTTTTTTGTCTTCACAAGAATAGTATAAATTACTAATCATTCTCAGTCAGTGGTTCTTTGTAAATAAAATATCTAAGTTTATAATCTCATACTAAATTAGTGTTGTACAAGAGCATTTACATTAAAGATATTTTACATTGAAATGAAATTTTGTACAATCTAACATACATGAGGGGGATAAATAGATGGGTTTTGCAAAGCCGTTTGTTTTAGTAGAGAAAAAAAAAGGAATAACTAAATACTAGTGGAAAATAGGGTTTCCCCTTTGGGAAATGAACTCATGCCTGACATTCCCCTAAATGCTCAGCAAGTACCTCCTCTTGTCTGGGTAGAGTGGCCGTGCGTGAAGGAACTAATAAGCACATGGCCAAGCTGAACCTCTTTGCTTGGCAGATTTTCCTCTATTTCTATTAGTTGCTGAGAGGAAAAACACCTTTTTTGACCTTTTAAATAGCTAGACTTCAAAATAACTTTAGAATTTGCATATTTTTCACATTTTTTCTGAACCCTGAGCACATATACAAATATATAGTGATAACTCTAACCCTAGTACTTCATTCTAAATAATGAAAATTGGGTAGTGAGCACTTTGAGGCAGGGCATGTGCCTTATTCACTTGGGTATACTCACAGTGAGAATGGTGGCCAACACAGAGGAAACAGTTCAAAAATACTATGTGGATTACAAAATAAATGAATCATATAAAGAAGAATAGAAAAATGAATTTACAAAAGCAACTAGGGATGAATGTTAAATATTATATAATACCTGGCTTTTGACAAAAATACTTATTAATTGGGTATTTAAGAATTTAGCCATTCTTGTTTTTAAAAAAATCTTTTAGTATCTCCTGTTACATACTAGCTGGAAGATAGAGGTAAGTGGTGAATTTTCAAAGTGAACATAAGAAAGCTTGAAAAAGTCAGGACATAAAATAGGCCTTGTCTGATCCCCTCAATGAAAAGATGTCATTATTAAAAACACTTTTAAATAACTGTGAGTTACTTATTAACAATTAATGAGGATATTTATGTAATGTTATTAAGCAAATTACTTGGCAGAAAGAATTTTGCACAATATTAAGACAACTCCCACTGTACCTAATTGATAAATCTAATAGACTCAAATAAATATTGCATATGCTGCAAGTAATATTTAAACAGAAATGTCTATTTTTTAAAAGATTTTATTTATTTATTTTTAGAGAAAGGAAAAAGGAGGAAGAAAAAGAGGGAGAGAAACATCAATGTGTGGTTTACTCTCATGCGCCCTCATCTAGGGACCTGGCCCACAGCCCAGGCATGTGCCCCTGGCTGGGAATCAAACCAGCAACCTTTGGTTCACAGGCCTGTGCTCAATCCACTCAGCCACACCAGCCAGGGCCAGAAATGTCTATTGAATGTAACATATGCTTAGACACCCCTGTTTTCCTTCATACCTTATCTGAAAGCCCAGATTTGTGTTTTAACCTTATATCCTCAGACCTTTTGAAAACAATGTGCCCCTTTACAGGGGAGAGAGGTGCCACATGATGATGTTCAACTCTAATAATCACAAGATTGACATACTGTTTTTAATGCCTTAGCAAACAATATATCAAAGTCCGGGCTGTCAATACAGGAAATCTATTCCTGCTTTGAAATTTGGTGACAATTTGGGCATACAGATTTTTTTTTTTCCAGAATACCAGCTAATGCTAAAATGAAAATTACATGAAAATCTTCCAATTCAGGGAGTAAAAGGATCGTTCTGTGCTTCTGCTTATCCGAACGGCCTCGCTTCCTCCTGCCGCTCCCTCGTGCGTCAGTCCTCTTAGATTTCAGGGCTCAGGGCAGCCGGCCTTTCTGGAAAGGGGCTCTTAAGACCGTCCCCAAATATGCCTTATGGTCCCAGCATAAATCGTTACTGAAGCCCACGTTCACTCCCAAAAGTGTGTCAGTCTGGGTAATAAATTATATAGCTACCTTATTTTTTGGTTAAGACAACACATAGGAAATTTTATTAATGATATGAGCTTATTGCTAATGAGATTTAACCAAGGAAATTTTAATAATACAGCAATTTTCCATGAAGTAAGCTGACTTTTAAAGGGGCAGAAAAATGCTTTATTAAATAAAATTCTTTTTTTCTATTTTGCAGTTCTTTCCAGCAGCTGCAATTTTTTTAAGTCAAGTTGTGGGGGGCTGGGAAGAATGCAGTCTTGAGAAAATTTTTGTAAGAGGCTATGTTTTTCTTAAAATTGGGCTTTATTTGACACATCAATCTATGGTTGTGTTCCTTCCTAACCAGGAAATAATACTCTCCATCAAGTCTTCGGCCGTAATTCTGCCGTAGACATTAGTGTATCGCTCTGTTCGCGTGTGATTGAGTATGAAGTGTTAGCTCTAGAGTGGGAACTGCCATCCCTTTGTGGCCAGATATGTTTCTCTTATGTTAATGTCCATGCCAGTGCCCAAATAGCCGGGCAACAGAACCAATATACACAACATACTATCACTGGAGTTGGCTTCAAGGCAAAATATGTTGAACCACATATAACCACAGTTACTTTCTCATTCAGTTAACATTTATGAATAGCCTATTATGTGCCAGGCATTTCAACCCAAATTTTTATTTGATCCTAATAAGAACCTGTGAGGTATGAGATTAAGAAACTTAAGTCACTTAGCTAGTAATTGATAGAAGACTGATTCAAAGTCAGACGGATTGATTCAGCATGTGTGTTCTTTCTGCCTCACCTCTGCTTACATCCCTAGTTCCAGTCTTCGCTATTTGGCGGAGAAGAGAGTTTCCAGATGGGTAGAAAACCATTTCTTCCTAACCTACAATAAGAATCCCTGCATAGGAGGTAAAAGTGAGGAGACAGCATCTTCCTTATCTTTTTTCTTCTCCCATCTGCCCTTAACAATTTTATGAAGGCTATTATACATTTCAGTGGAAAACTATTATTATAGCCTCAAGATAGGCTTATTTTCTCCATTTCTTTCTGTCTTTTTTTGAAGCTGTAAACTGGAGAAGTTCTTCAGTCCTTTCAACTTCAAAATTGAAAAGTGGGCTCGGAAATGAAAGAGAATTAGGAATCCAAAGAGGGTGGGAAAATGTGAGAGTCTTTGCTTTTAGTTTTTAAGAATCAATGAATCATTTGGTTATAGAGTTATTCGAAGTATAGTTAATAGATATCAAAAAAGTCCTGGGCGACTTGCAGTCACGGCTGCCACCATTGTCAAAACTTCTTCACAGGTAGGATGAAAGATTGCCCTTACTTTGGACCAACAGAACCCACGGCCCTTTAAAGCCTCTGCAGCCTTCCCACTGTCCTAAAGCCTGCTATTTCAGAAAGCCTCTCTCATTGGTCAACGTACACCCTGGATCCCGTCCACTGATGGTCCCCACAGTGCTGCCTGATGACTAAAGCTCAGGGATATGGCTGCTTCTAGGGAGGCTTTGGAAGCTTCAGTTCCCTGTAGCTCTTTGACTTAAACAAGCCCATCATTCATCACAGCAGAACTGGCTCTGGGGAAGCAAACACTGGACAAGGCATTTTAACAAAATATATTTTCAGGGTTGATTCCTGGAACTGACTGATGAGAGGACGTGAGGCAGGGGGGTTGAGTGGAGGTTAGGGGTGAGAATGCTTTCATATGCATATAAACCCCTTATACTGTAAAAGATCGATGGCTATTGATCACGAGGGATTTAGTCATAAGGACACAGACAGAGACGAAACAGGTCTTCCGACTTCCCACGCACAACGCAGCACCTGGCCTACCAGGGAGGTGTATGTTTTTCTAAGACTGCTCTGGGGAGTGCTACAGGCTTCTCAACTCACTTTGGAGACTAGATGTTGAGGGTACATGTTCTATATTTTGACTGTGGTGGTAGATGCAAGACACTATGCATTTGTCAAAACTCATAGAACTCTGCAGCACAAAGAATGAATTATATAGCATGTAAATTTCTTTTTAATCTGCCAGGATGTGAATGAACCCCAAATGGAATAGAAACTGTAGCAAATGAATCTAACTGTATTACAAATGAATAAAACAACACTGAGGAGGTGGAAAAGGGAAGAATTAACCATTATGTTGAGTGAATGAAGTAAAGCAAAAGACAAAAAGAAGTAAACACAAATAATGTTTTTAATGTAGTAAATTTGTTTCTCACATGGGTATGGCTTCATAATTCAGAAACTATTTCTGTGAAAACTGGAGTGAGACAAATAAACACATATATTGTAGAAAATGGGAGCCAGTTTTCTCACTATCTGTACTAGATATAAGTGAAACATAAGGATAGGAAAAAACTAGAATAAGTCTTGTAGTGTTGTATTGGAATTATAGGCATCAGTATGAACTTATGATTTTAATATATATACAAGTATTAGGTACAGAAATAAATTTAGATCTGAGTATATACATGGGTTAGTAAAGCTCTGTCAATTGAGAGGGGCTACAAGTAATGACTCATCAGTAGCAATGATCATACCTACCACACAGACCTTGGTTTCTAATATTGTTAACTGATGAAAGGAACCAGGGCTTTTGCAGGGATTCAGATGGTTGCAGGGCTGGGACAGGAAATGTACAAGATGAGGCGCTTGCCTCCTGTAGTGGCAGACTGTTGAGTCAAAGCTACAGCACTTTACAAAAGAAGAAACAGAATTGGGTTATAACCCAATAGATTAAAATAAATATCAATGAGGACATATAGATATGAATAAATATTTGAGTAAATATATAAATGAAGGAGAAGAGACAGCTCTTCCTCAGAGAAGGATCCAAATTAATAAATGGAGATATAGAGAGGGACATAGAAAACCATTAGGCAAGAAAACTGGTTACTTAAATTATTGCTGAAAATTTGAGTATAAACACAATATTGGCTTTTGAAAGTACCTCTTCCAAAATGTGCATTGGCCATGACAAAGGGGGAAATAGTAACTTTATAGAGTGGGGAAATCCAGCACGCACCACGTTTACAAAGTGATCAAGGTCAACTTAACCATAATATGTTGACGTTGTGTACTCCCGGATAAGATATACCAAGAGGGACACATCACAACTGTACTGTTCTTGCCAAAAATACATAACCTCCACCTAATCATGAGAAAACACCAAACAAAACCACACTCAAGCACATTCTGCGATCTAACGGAGCGGCCCTCTTCAGAGCGTCACTGCCATCCTCTGTCACCGGTCCCGAAGGAGACCGTGGAGCTGTGGCAACTGAGTGCAAGATGGGGTCCTGAAGAGAATCCCAAAACAGGAAAAAGGCCTGGGGGAATTTAAATAAGCTTGTGGTTTTAGTTCATAGTATTGTACTAATGTTGATTTCTCAGTTTGGGTAGTTGTGCTATGATTATGCAAGACATGAACATTAAGAACAGGTGTGGAGGATATACGGTAACCCAAGGTAACACTCTGTTATTTTTTGCTAGATTTTTATGAGCCTAAAATTCTTTCAGAACAAGAAGTTTTTAAAACTGGAACAAAATGTACCAGATTATTAAGAGTAGATATCTTTGGAAAGTGAAAATACAGATGATTTTTGTTTTCTCCTTCATACTTTTCTGTTTTGTAAAATCTCTATAATGAGTATGTGAATTTAGGAAAAGATGTGTTATTTTAATTTTTGGTCATGAATTTCCTTCTGTGTGGCTTTGATTGTGAAAAAAATAACAAATTGGTTTTTATTTTAATAAGGTAACACAAAAGTTTTATATCACATGTTAAAAAGTATCTGAAGACTTTACCAGCAAAGAAAATTCAACTTTGGCCAGGAGAAATACCGTCCCAGTTAATGCTGTTTTTGAATAGATACTTCAATTGCCATTGAGTCATCCTTTATGATCTAATTACAAGCAGACAGCTACCGTTTTTGAAAGCTGAAATGACCCCAGATATAATGAGCATATGTGGAAAATGCTGCTTTCTCTTGAACAGTTGAAGAATGTCATGATACTATCTTTTGGTATTATGCTCAACTATAATACCATATAAGATTTTCAGTTTTCAAAGTAGTATGAGTCTACAAAATGTACTTGTTAAAGAAAAAACTTAGATCTTTCTTAGAAGTTTTGGAAGGCACTGTGCAATTTCACAGTGCCTCGGAGTCATTATTTTGACTGTTATTATATAATTCTGAGGCTGTGATAGATGAGATTGAAAAAATGCCTGCTTTCTTTTAGGCTTCTGGACAAATACTGAGGAAGACATGAAATTAGCAGAAATGGGCTTCCACTATTGCTGTGACTCAACCTGAAGCATCCATTGAAGGGTGGAAAAAAACCCTACACCTCAGTTTCTAAGTAATTTTAAAATTCTTTTTAAAGTTGAAGTAAATGTAATCTCAGGAGAGTTGCAAAAAAGCTAAGCCCATAGTCAGTAGACATCATGGAAGGCTTATGTGGTAGAAAACCCAAATCATTCTTTCAGCCTTCCTCTTCCTCATCCCTCATATCCAGAACCATTTGTCACATTGTGAAGGAAAAATAAATTTTTACTTTCAAAAGCAGAACAAAGAGAATATGACAAGATTACTTTGAGAACTTTAATAAACAGGATCCACTTGAAGGGTATCTAATTATGGTAAATGTACCATATACACGCATATATACACACACACACATATACATATATTCTATTCACATTAAGCAGTGTAATGGCAATTTAAATAATTTAAAATGAGAATGCTGAGGTGCTCTCAGATTTATCTACTAGTCAAGTTGAATGCAGGAAGGAGCTCTGAACAATAGTTTTCTGGGTAACTGTAAAAGGAAAAAAATAGTTTTATTGCAATTTTAAAAATAGGAATTAGCATTACAGGGCTTTTGTTGTTGTTGATCTAATATTTTATCTCCTCTTGACTATTTGTGGTTAACGAAGTGCCCCCATTTCATGACTAACCCTCGAATACCTCAGTCTGGTGTCCTGCGCATCACCTTTTCAAAGGATCAGAACATGGGCTACGCGTTTGTTAATGTTCATAGGGTTTTCAGCTCAATGAGGATGGAGCAGTTCTCTTACAGTGACTCAGAATCTGCTGTAACATGTAAATTGGGATCGTACTTGGGATAGTTTTTTAATACATGTTTGTCTTCGTATGTAGAAATTTTATGTATGTGGAATCAAGGGGCTGTTAAAGAACAAAATTCAACCAAGTAAATGTGAAGATTTACCCGGCTTTATTAAGTGAGCCATGAATCAGGCAGCATCCCATCTAGCAAGCAGAAGGGCCGTGCAAATTGTTGTGCAAAGTGGAAGGTTTTTATAAGAGGGTGGGGCAAGAAAACTCCCAACAAAAGAAAAGAAAGGATTGTGTCTAGATCTGGACAATTTTGGGGGAAGGGGAAGGGAAGAACAAGGGAGTCTAACAGTGCAGATTGCCTCTGGAGATTATGTCACTGGTTTTGACCAGAAAATCCCAGGCTGGTTCATGAAGATTATACTTCTGGGAGAGATTGAAAGAGCAATTAGGTTAGGTATTAAATCTAGGTTTAGTATCATAGGCCTTAGCACAAGTGATGCCATTTTAGGCCTGGGTTTTAACAAGGCTATTGCCTGGTGCTTGATAGGAGCACTCGATCAAAATGCTACACGCAGCTTGTAGTAGAGTTTATTTGTCGCATCTTTTAGAGATGATTTTATTTGGCTGCTCTGTGGTACCCTGCTTTCCTCATAGCAATTTTTCAGTGAAGTTAACAAGGCACATAAAATGTACAACCCTGCTGAGGGACGTCAAGCTGGAAACTTCTATAAGATTTTTGTTCAGCTCAGCCTGGATAATTTAGCAACTTTGACTACCACTCTGAGATCAAGTAACTGAACTTGGATATTATTTTAATTGTTAAATTATTTATTGTGGTGAAGAGTTAATGTAGTACAGACAATTAACTATTAATTAAATTGTAGCAAGGCAAATATCAGACTCATGTTTATTTGAATGCTTTAGAACTGATGACCTATTCCAAGATTACACATGCCTAGCCAACTATTCGACGTCATTTTTTTCCCCTTCTCTTTGAAAATGTCTCAGACAATTAGGCTTAAATGATTATATTAACACTAATAATCAATTTCCCCAAAGGCTTTCACTGGTTGCTATTTCAGTCTCTAGATTTTATGCCATTGAAACTCGGTGTCTGTCGCGAGGCAGGATGGCCACGTGAGTGTGGGAGTGGATAAGACAGTGGTGAGGGAGAAGCTGCATGTTCTGGGGGTGATTTTTATGAGCCACTTCATTGAGTCGGCTGCCAGCCCATTGCACTTGGCTGGTTTCTCTGCACAGCTGGCCCTTCCCCCACGCTCTTTGCCTGGCTGGCTCATCTTCATTCTCTTAATCTCAGCTCCTCCTCAGACAGGCCTTCTCTGACCATCCTCCCCACTAACTCTCACTGATTATCCAAGTTACTTTTTTTTTTAATCAAAATAGGCTTCTTTTGTTTATCTATGGCTTTAGCTTTTCTCCTGCCTGCTTTGTACTTCTTTGCATCCCTAACGCCTAGTAAAATGCAGGGCATGTGGAGAGGCTAATTGAATTTTTAATTTAATGAATGAATGAATAATTCTCTCAATAGGCCTATGATATAGATAAAAGTATCCCCAGTTCAGAGAAAAGGAAACAGGGCCAGAGAGACGATATGACTTGCCACATAGTTAAAATTGAAAAGGTAAAATTTAAACCTATGTGTTCCTGACTCAGTTTTTCCTGCCCCGCTGAAACTTTAGTGAGTTGGCTATTTAAGAATTTTGGGTAAATTACATTCTTAAAATTGTCATATCATTACTCTTGTGCAAGCAATTGTTGTCATATATTAACCTTGTATAAGCTGCACTGCATCTGAAAAAAAAATGTTTAAATAAGCTAACATAACACATACATTCCATGCAGTGAAGGTACAATTTAGTTGGCTTCTTTCTTTCCCCTAAAAGCATTTAGTGTTTTTAGTGAAAATATTTTATTCCCATTTAGCTCTTTAGACCTCTACACTTAGGATATCTCAATCTTTCTCTAGTTGCTTCTTTCAAACCATGGTGGTTTTTCAATAAAGTAGAATTTTTCTGTACTGACTTTGTTACTAAATTGGGTATAACTGAATTGAGGGGAAAATTAGCATTACCTAATAAATAAACAAGTGTGTTTTTGAAGGAATTAAGCCTTCAAATCACAATGAGATTTTTAAATCTGATTTTAAATCCCAGTTCTTTGTCTTGCCTGTTATCCATTTAAAAGTCTGTTTCGGAATATAATATATTTCATGAAGCAGGCATATATAATCAGATATAAATTGTATTAGCCTTCAGTCTTGTGGTAGCATTTTCACAGATATATGAATATTCATTATTCACAAAATGCATAATGAAGTAAATATTTTCCCTACAAAGCTCAAAGGAATAACTGTTCTATATATAATGCAGTTGTTAATGCTTGCCCCCCAATTATTTCTCTTTCCTTCCATGCACATGGGAAGATTTCTCTTCCTGCCTTCTGAACTCTGGGTTGCCATGAGGTGGGCTTTGGTAGTGAATATGAATGAGATGCCACATGTCACTTCTGGACACAAAGTGCTGTTTGCAGCTTTTATTTTTCTTCCTTCAGTGATTATGAAGCACCGAAATGGGACCTCCCTCCCATGAGCATTGAGGATGACACAGGGCAGGGGACCCTAGCCAACTCCCAACAGACATGCAGCAAGAGCAAGAAATAAACTCTGGCATCCTAAGCCACAAGAATTGTCTGTGGTTTGTTACAGTAGCATAACCGATCCTTTCTTGCCTGGTGTATATACTTAGGTACTTTAAAACAGCAAACAAACTCACTGTTAACTGTATTTCCTTTGAGTAACATTCACATGGAAAAAGTGACTGAGAAGCAAAAAGGGTTGAGGTGGAGTCTAGATAGCAATGTGGACAAAAGCGTGCAATTCTAAGGCAACCAGACCTAGTTTCCACTTTGCCCCACCAACCTCTGTGTTCCTCTTCGGCAATTCAATTTGTATGATGATCTCTTTGCTTTATCATTTTTTAAGTGGTGGTTTAGATTACATTGCCCCTAAAAACTCTTTCATAACCATTCACTTCCTAAAAAAACATTATTTTACAGTTTCTTGTGATAAGAGAAGCAAGTAGTTGTCAAAAGTAATAATTTAAAATTAACTATTTCTTGTGGAATAGAAATATATTGTGGCTTTAATTTTGCTTAATGACACATCTTTTATGCAGTTTAGTGGTTTTAGACTTAAGAAATTTTAAATGTTGATATTATACTTATTAAATGTATTTATTATATGAGTTAAGAAGTTTATACCCATCTCCCATATATCTATAGTTCTCCACTTTTAAGAAGCAATTTCTCCAGATAATGAGCTTTACTGAGTGTTATTGAATCTGAAAACATTAATTTGGCCATTTAAAATATTTTCATAAAAACTATATTTCCTCTCTCCTAGACAGATCTTTACCAGTTATTTCTGGGTTCCAAATATTACGTATGTATGAGGTGATTGTAAAATAGTCAGGCCTATGTAACATAAAATAGTTCCAAATAAACAGATGTGGGCAGCTGCATGGACAGGATTGTGCTGAATGGGGAGTAGGGTTAAGACAAAGGAGAGGGACCATTTTTTTCTTTAGATCGAGTAATGAAGCCAACAAACGATTCATTCTCCCTTTAAAGAAATAACACATCTCCTTCTCTGTTAGTAACTACAATGACAAATTCGTAAAGATGGACTCAGAATCCATTAGTAATAAAGCACTTTTTCTTAAAAAAAAAAAAAAGCAGAAGTCAAGTCATTGTTTTACAATATCCAGGCTTGTAGAAGACTAATGAGTGGTAGCGCCTTCCCGTGTTTCTGCCCCCTCAAAAATAAACTATTGACCCGAATGCTTTGTGGAACAAAAAAAGTCTTCTATGACAAAAATCTCATGGATCAATATGTTTACATTTGGGTCTTTTGAAAAAGAAATATTTATTTCGTTCCATCTTCCTCTCATTTAAGATTGAGAATGTTTTTATTGTTTTTTCACTATTAAAGTTTAAATTTCTGTTGACACGAAGATGTCCCTGACTTGGTGAATGAAAGGAAATTTAAGTGCAATTGTGGGAATATGTAGAATCGGATTTTACATGATAGAATGTATACATTATGCATTTAATTCTTGTTTTTTTTTCTCTTGTACATCAACCAGAAACCACTTCGAGTAGTATCCAGTTTTCTTCCTCTAGAACTATGATGATATGGTAAAGCCTTTTAGATTACTGTAGCATATACAAGTTACTCTGTTTCATGTTTATGAATGACCCAGGAGGATGTTATAATGATGAATTAGCATCACTATGTCCCTAATCAGCTGCTTCTTTCGACTCATAGAAAAGTAACAGCAGTGTAGAGACTAAAAACATCATCAATATCGTACTCCCAAAAGGTAAGTTACCTAGTTAAAAATGAAACATGCCTTTTTAATAAGGATACATTATCCAGAAGACAAAGTATACAATCCAGCATCATCAGATTTTGAGATGAATGTAGTCATTGCCGCCTTTATGGTCTGCATTGCTGCTTGCGTAGGTAGTAATACTTCTTAACAAGTTGGAAATACTTCTTAACAAATTAATTCACCCTACGATTCACAGCGATTTTTCTCCTTATCCTAGTTTAAGTGGCAAATATATAAGGTAAGACAGTATGTGTCTATCTTGTGTATTTTCTCTTAGGAATATTAAAATTACTTTAATATTTGAACTTATATCACAACTGGCAAGGCATATCCATCAGAATTTTATGAAGATGGCTTTGGCTCACTTGACAAATAATCTGTCTGGAAGCTGTCCACATAATCATTCTGGAGACTTAAAGGATCAAGAACAGAAAATGGATATGGACAAATGCAGCTTGGCTGGAGAACAGCAAGCACAGCCAGTCATGTCTCATCAATACGCTGCTTTGATTGCCACTGGCATTGCCACGAGTGGACACCAAGGCTACTGTTTTATTGTCTCTGCCAGATGACTCAACATGGGGCATTTAAGGCTGCCGCCACTGACTCCACATCAGTGTTTATTGAACCATTGATGCTGCGGCTTCAGTTGTCGCTAGTTTCTCAGTGCCTTGCATCATTTGAAGCTCTGGTCGGAAGTACCCACTGGTCAAGCCGGATTCTGAACCTATACCCAGGCTACCAGGAGGGCAGGAAGAGGGTATCTCTAGCCCCTTTGCATTCTGGGGTGGGAAGGAACACTTGCACAGAGTATACCAATAATAGGCAGGGTTACCTGGTGCTGGGACATAAAATAACCAATGTCTACCACCCAAGCCTCGCTGTGCCACTCTTCAATGCCATGGCAAGGACGTATAACCAACTATAAGATGCTTTATAAATATTTCTATTTAAAAATATGCTTTTATTGCCTGAAAATAGTGGAATTTTCCCTTTTGTGTCATGCCATAAATTAGTGAGCGTCAATTTAACATCTCTTTAATATGACTGCAGAGAATCAGTAGCTAGATTCTGTTTATTTTAAAAATTTATCTTGACAGAGTATGATGTATTTCAGAGCAATTTAAATTGCCTATTAAAGTTATCTCTTCCTTTGTGTTTCAGATTATTTTTTCATTCACTCAGTAAATATTTATCGAGGACCTAGGCACTGGGAAGAGACCAGGGCATGTGACAAACAGCCCCAATTCTCATGGCGCTGATCATTTGCTTTGCCATTAATTGGGTCCAGTTTTAATCCTGTGTTCCCTTGACCCCACAGCTTTAGGCAGGGAGTGAGGAACCTACCCAGCAGCGCCTTTAGCCTATGTTATAAGAGTTCTACAGATCGGAGAGGTTTTATTTCACACACCACCTTTCCCCCATTTTTCTGGGTCTGTAAGCCCTAAAAGTAAAGCAAGAAACAGTTCAAATTTGCAGGAATATGGTCAGCTACATTAGGTATTTTCTCCCTTTAAAGTGTTGCTGTTATGTTCATCTTCCTCCTCCTACATTCAATTTTCTTCATTCTGAAGAAATACTTTTATGACTTTTTTCCTCTTTGATGGTCCTGCACCTTTAATATGTTGTGTCTAACTGTGGGGCCTCTTCTTTTTTTTTTAAATCATGTTTATTCTATTATGGTTGTCTCAATTTTTCCCCTTTGCCCCCCTCCACCCATCCCACCCTGCCTACCTCTCCCTCAGTCAATTCCCACTCTGTTGTCCATTCCCATGGGTCATTCATACATGTTCTTTGTCTAGTCCTTTCCTCTTCTTTCCACCATTGTCCTCCTTCCCCATCCCCTCTGGTCACTTTCAGTCTGCCCCGTGTTTCCATGCCTGTGGTTTATTTTGTTCCTTAGTTTATTTTGGTGAATAGATTCTACTTATAGGTGAGATCATATGGTATTTGTCTTTCACCAACTGGCTTATTTCACTTAGCCAGTTCCATCCATGTTGTCGCAAAAGGTAGGAGTTCTTTCTTTCTTTTTTTTAAATGTAGATTTTATTTATCTTAAATGTCAAAATTCATGATAAAATATTTAAAAATTTAAATCCTTTATAAAGTCTCAGCAATGAAAACCGCATGACACCAGCACAGAAATAATCAAGTAGATCAATGAAATAAAATGAGCATTCTAGAAACAAACTATATATCTTTCTAACAGTGTAATATATGATTAAATTGCTACTTCAGATCGATGGGGAAAATAAGGCTTATTCAGCAAATAAGATGCATGGACCACTATTATTTGAAATAAAACAAATACAGAGACTTATTTCACACATTATACAAAAAAATATTCAGGTGAGTTAAAAATCAGTATGTAAAAATCTAAGGAGTGTTAGGAGAAAATACAAAATAATATTTTTCTTACCCTGAAGTAAAATCTTCAAACCCAGAGCTATAAAGTAAAATATGGACAATATGACTATATTAAACATTTAAGACTGTACAGTAATATACATATAAAAAAGTTAAAGGACAAATAGAATAGGAAAGTATTTGCAAAACATCTAAAAAAGGGTTAATAGTTTATTTTTTAGGGAAAAAATTCTACAAACATTTAGTCAAAAAACGGATAAAGAATGACAAAAAGTCATTTAAAGCTTTTTAAAAAATAATAGAAATAGGCAAGAAATATACAAAAACGGGTTTAGTTTCAACAAATAATAAAGTAACAAAATAACATGTCATTGTCACAATCTGATTAATAAGTATTAAAAATCTTGGTAATATTAAGTATTGGTGACTGTGAAAGGAACTGGATATTCATCAGACTCTTTTTCTTCTCAAAGCAGACCCTTTAGCACATCTTGCAATGCTAGTTTGGTGGCGGTATATTCTTTTAGCCCTCTTTTCCTCTTTTTTTTTTTCTTTATAACCCTGCTTGCATCTTAGTGTAGAATATCAATTTGAAAACTCATATATTTCTTCATTTCTGGAGAATTCTCATCCATTATCTCTTAAAAACTCACCTCATTTCCATTTTTTCCTTTAGGAATTTAGATATATGTTGGAATTCTCATTCACTTTCAGTTTTCTACCCTTTGTCTTTCATGCTGCATTCTAGATATTTGGTCCAATCACATCCTGCCCCCTGGAGATTTCCTGTTCTTCCATTCCTTCTTTTATACCCAGGACCTAGAACGTCTTGAGAGCTGGTAGTTGTGCAGTTGGTAGTGGGCCACAGCGGTTCTCCCGTGATGTACTAATTTGCACATTTTTTTTTCCTGTTCCCCCACCAGTCTTCTTGCTGCTGCTATTTCCTCAGACATGAAGGTAATGGTTAGAAAGTTGACTGTGAGAAATGAAGGTAGCCAGACGAGAAAGACAAATCTGTTAGACTTTGTTACTTCCCTGACATGTACCCTCTTAACAAATCTTCAGTTACCTCTCAATTTTACCTGTGAAGATATGCTGAGCAGAACCTTGCATTTTAAAACCATGTTAGAACTAGATAGTGTCTCATTTCTCATTCAAATTCTATAATCCTGTGAACAGACCAGATATTTTTACCTCTGAAATTCCATGGCAGACAAGTAGGCAGAAAGAACTGAGTTTCTAAATTACTAATATTTACCACTTGCATTTCAGAATAAGAATGGAATGCCTGTTCTGACAGATACTAAATAAAACATCTATACCTATCCCATGTTTATATATCTATATCTGTGTATCTTCTATTCTATATTGTCAATGCCAGCAAAATGCGGGCAACCCAGGAGCGCGAGGCTGAGTAGCTGTGCCTGGTTAACTGAACCAGCCGTGCAATGCCCCGCCCTCTGCCCTGAGTAAGTCCTCACTCTGCGTGTCAATGCAACTCCCTGGTAAGTGAGAAGCCCGCACTTACACTGTAAAGTGAGTTACCCATTTTGTTGAGTGAAATTCAGACCTCTTGGCTAAGGACAGCCATCAAGTCTAATTACTTAAAAACAAAAACAGAAACAAAATTCTTAAAAAAAAAAAAAAACCACCAGGTATTTTGGAGTGGAATGGAACGCCTTACTTACCTAATTAAGTTGGGGCAGAGAAGCTGATGGACATGTTACGTTTTGAAACCTGAATGGTGATGTGGAAGTGGAGCGCCATTAAACAGCTTTCCCCAGCTCTTGCTACTTGTGCCTGATTAAGTGGCATCCATTCCATCTTAACCCATCTTCCCTCAGCTTTATGAAAGGAAAAACCATAAGAAGAATTTTAAGTTAGCAACAATTTTTGGTCCCTAATTAAGCAAATGGTTGTAGTATTGTGCCTCCAATAGTCAAAGAAGCTCAGCTAGCAAGTGAACTTGGTATGTTATTAATTAAGCCACACATTTTTATTAAGGACATTCTATGGTCTCAGCACTGAAATTTTAGTGAAAGAAAATAAAAAAGATACATGCTCTAGTAGGAACCATTAATTTATTCACCACTAACTTATTGGGATCTAATATTATGCCAAGTGCTCTAGGAAAATACACACACTTAGCAAAAGATCTCATGCTAGTAGATACTAAATATTTCCTTCCTGAGTTAAAAATATTTTATTTTTGATAGTTAAAATTTTCTTTTCTATGAGTAATTTTTATTCTTTTATTATTATGAATTTATATCTGTAATATAGAAAAACAGTATATAGGACATGCAGTCGTCAGACACCACACAGATATTTTTTGAAGCTGTAACTTTCTAAAAATTTCCTCTTTGGTAAGGAAGAAAAGAGTTTAAAATACCAGGTGGTACAGCTCCAAGAGGAATATATTTATAACGGCTCTATGTAAGCACTAGAACAAAAATTTAAATCATGAGAAAATATTCATGGTTATATGAAAACATAACTCATTCTGAGTTAACCTGGCAGAGATGAGTACCAGTAGAAATTGTTTAATGAGAAATTAGTAAAATTTCCTAAAAACATACATCAGTCCCTTCCTTGGAACAAAAGCAAGAGTATTTATCAAATAAAGCAACACTTGCACACTCAATTAAAAAGCAAGCTATATAACATGAAATTTTTATACTGCTTGCCCTTAGAATACCCACATACTCCAAACAATTTAATATAGTTAAGATCAAAGCCTGTATAAAGACAAAAACGATTGAATTTTTCTTTCTCAGTATTTTCTATTTTATATATATATATGAACATATATTCTCTCTTCCTTTTCACTTTAATATATATTTAATTTATAGTAAACCTTTTTACATGAGAACTTCCTGATTTCTTCCAGGCCAGATGAAGGTACAAAGAATTTAAGCAATTATACTAAAATTATAGTAAATTAAATTTATATATTAAAATGCTGTTGTTTTATGAAGTTTGTCATTTACATTTTGAAGAATAAATTAAAATCTGAAGAGTTTGAAAAAGAGAACTCTGAGCAACTACCCTGAAGGCAGTACCATTGAGTACCAGGAGCCCATTCTAAGTTCTTCACAAGTAATGCTTCCTTATCACAATGACTCTCTCATTGTGTATCATTGCTATGTAATATTTTTATTCTTCTTTTATTAACAGAATCACTAAGACAGGGAGGTCATCAGCCCCAAATCTGGCTGGATAGAGTGGAGAGAGTGGAGCCAAGATCTATGCTGAGTCAGCGTGTGTTCATAGCTTTCATTCTTAGCTACAGCACTAGTTTGCTTCCCAGTAAACAGTTAATTCATCAACATGGCCTGAGGAAGTTATTTACTGACTAAATGAACCCGAATTACCAAGCACTTTTTCCTTCTTTACAAGGAAGCAAATTCAATACATATAATTTGAAATTTAAGACCATGGAAAAATTAGGAGACTAATTTATAGAACCAGAAGCTTTCTATGGGTGCAAGTGCCAGGGTTTTCTGCTTCCGAATTCAAATTATTAAAATGTTGCAGATTTGTTTTAGGTTTAACAACTATTTTTTGCTCCAAGTAGTATCTAAGAACTAATTTGCATACTAAGTTAAATTCTAGCAATAATATGTATAATTCTCCCTTTCCTCATTGTAGAGACCTATGCCGGATATCTGTAAGGGATGGTGCAGGTTAAGTTATACTTTTTATTATTTGCAAATGTGTTGGCTCACTTCCAAGGACCCCACTTTTAGTGAAATGGACCAGATATTCTGCAGAAAATTCTGGGCATTTGGGATTTTTATAGATTTTTATGAATTGCTGTCTAAATCTGCTTTACCATTTAAAATACAGGATTCATAGTATTTCCCTACCACCCAAACATCTGCAAGTCTTGTGTTCTTTGATTAAAAACTCTATGAATGTTTTGCTTGTTTAATTATTATATTCAACTTCCCAGATACACACAGCAATGATTTCCATTTCAGAGTCAGCAATGAGCTAGTAAAGGATAACGAAGAAGTAGAACTTTTCCATACTTGATGTTTCCCCACATTTTTATTTCTGGGAGTACTTTTTCCTAGAAGGTCCCTGAACAGAAGGAAGAGTGCTGGCTGATGGCCCCTGACTGGCCAGCCGGGGCGGGTCCTTCCAGAAGTTGCCTGTCAGGAATCTCAGGGACTGCGGTGATGAGACGGGGTGGTATGAAATACAGGTTAGGGGCCTATTTTCAGGCAGTTCTTAAAAAGAATTATAAAATAAGGTATGTTGGACAAGGCAGTGATAAGAATCACATTTATCTTACCCCAAATCCCTTATCATCACCTCCTTGGCGGTGATATCCAGCATTTAAATAGTGCTTTAATACTTTACAAAGCACTTCCATATAGTAGCCGATTTTTAGTCTTGAAATCCATCCTTGCCTTGCCCTCTCTGATTTTCCTAGGGCTTTGATCTTGCCTGTTTGTTGATTCCCTTCTGTTTCCATCTTCCAGTCATTTTTCTTTGGCCTTTTGTTCTTTTTTTCTGCAATTTTAATTATTGCAATGATTCCTGAGTCTTCCCTGAGTGCTGGATGTCACATAATTGGCACAGAGTACATAATTTAAATAATTCTTGGAAACAGAATCTCTTAATTGTCTGAAATTTCCACTGGGAGGTCACACTATTACCTCAAAGTCTGAAACCAACTTACTGTCTTGCTCTTAAAATAACTCCCTTTTTTGATGAGTCTGTAATGACAGGGAGAACTAACATTTATTGAGCGACTATCATGTGTAAGGCACTTTCCAATGTATTATGTATCTCTTACAACAATCCTATGAAATAGGTGATTTAATTAAAAAAATGTAAGTGAAGCAATGGAGATTTGAGAGGTCATCTCACCTCAGGCCGGCCACGCTAAGTCACTCAACCCCTCCTCAGTTTAAGCATTTTCAGTTGTCAAGCAGAGGCCCACATGACAACAAACCCAGCCAGAAAACATAGGATCTGAACTGATAGGTAATTAGGGCTGAGCATAAAGTATTGCAAACAGAAAAATCAATGATAATAGATTTATAACTAAAAAAATTTAAAAATTAAATCTTTTTGAAACTGCAGTTATGATTTATCTCAGTTATTTGAACCAAGTTTAGAAATATTACAGATATACTAACTTTTCCTGATTTTGCTTGGAGTTTTAAGGACCATTTCTCAGTTTCTGTGCAAAAATATAAGAGATTTGAATAAAGAAGCAACAAAGCTGATTAATTTGTTTCATTAAAAATTTATTTTTGGCGCTCATAAATGGGTAAATTCCAAAATAGTAGCAATACAGAGTATTTAAGAACATTTTACTATTGCTTTCTACTGAACTCCATCTTTGTCTTGCTTTCTATGAACAAATACACTGGATTAAAGCAACAATATTCTTAACCCCAAGTTCAATGCTGAGTACTTTCAATTATCTATTTTAAGCACATAATAAAGCAGAGGCAATTCATTTTCTTGAACATGTTATGTCCATTCAGAGCTTAGCAATTACTTTAGCTTCACATTATTCTGTCACAAATGATTATCAAAAGGCTTAAGTAGCTAAAATCATAAAACTCTTTTAAGCCAAGTCAACGGTATGTATAAAGTTAATATAAAATAACAATTACACCATTACACATTTGTTTTGCACCGTACTAGAAATATGCCAAAATAACAAGCTTTATTAAAGAATGAGGTCCTTGGGCCAAAGGGGAAGGAGTGACACCATCAAAAATTATGAGAAAAAATTGTAGGTAAAAAGAAACCCAATTACAATTTAACCAAATAAAAAAGGAAAGGGGAGTATATCATCAGGGTTGATGTCAGTTCACGAAAACACGTTTATCGCTCCGTCACAAATCCGTTCACCACCTCAGGGGCTCGGCATCAGGCTCTCCAGGCATTTTATTACTCTCCCGCTAAGTTTCTTTACATGAAAAATAAACCTGCACGAATGGTAGCAACAGAATATTATACTGCTATTTAATCTGACAGTAAACAATAGAAAAACGATCGTTAGGGCCAGACTGACTTTCGGCCATCTCAATACCCCTTAAAATGGGGCAAAAATGACTCATTAACAAACAGTATTCAGAGAGCACTGTATCATCTTATTGATTTATAAAATGAGTAAAATTCAGTCATCTGCAATGGAAAAAGCCATAGTATTTGAAAATTAGGAATGTTTTGATGATTTTTTTTTTTTTTACCACAGTAGCACTCCAAGCCACTTAAGTTGGAACAAATTCCAAGCTCACATTTACTTGCATCACCTCTGTTTAATAATCCAATAAATGACAAAAAAGACAAACAATGAAAACAGCATCATATAGCACATTAGCTTTGTTTGGCTCCCTCTGGATAAAATCTTCAGCTTTTCCATAGTTTTACCTAGAAACCCAGTTGTAGAATCAAATTGTGAATCCTATGAAAAGAAAAACAAATTATAATGTTTAGATTCTAATACTCTATGTATGCACATTTAAGTAATTGGATATATTGTTATTAGAATACATTTTTAATGACATTTTTATGTTTAATCAATTCAGGAGCCTTTTTATAACTTGGATAATCAGCCTGATTACTCCATGCAAAACTGACTAATTCTCTCAATGAATAAAAAGCTCTTTCATTATCCAATAAACATTTCTTTCAGTCCCAGAATAATTTAAAAGTCCCAAACTATTTAGGTCTTATTCCAATTATGTGGATTAAAAAACATTAGCAATAAAGGTAAGCAGTTTGCCTACTATAATACAGGTGTTTTCCCACTTTTTGTTGGGGGAGAGGGTGAGCACACCATTTTATTGAGGGCCTTCAGGGGAGGGTCGAAGGGCTGGGAGGACAATGAGATCTGACATCTTCCACCTGGCCAGGATCCCTCCAGCTCAGAGCTGCCCGGAAAGCGGTTCTTAACCACTTTTTTGTCGGGCATGCTCTCCAAGGCCGAATGGTTGTACTTCAGGTACAGCAATTCATCCAAATTTTAATATGGTTGTTTAGCAGTTAAATGTACCTTTACTTTTAAGATCCTTAAATTTAAACAGCTGGCTTTGAAGTAGAGTCTATTAAAAGTTAAGAGACCATCATGTAGAAGGGATAAAACTTGGTAAATACTACAAATATGGACGGGGAAAGCTACCATATTAAAACACGGCTGTTTAAACCCTTATGATGAGGACTAGGTATGGATTAGCTATATTGCACTTTCATAGGAAACTCAATATCCTGAGATGAGAAGGCCCATACGTCTTAGTATAGCTCAGGTTCTATGGAGATCAAGCACTTCATGCATCTATAGCTCTTCAGCACGGTTATGTATCAGAATCATTTGGGATGCTTTTTCAAAAATATGTATACCTAGGTCTCACCCCCTGAAATTCTGAATCAGTATAGAGTGCAAATCAGGCATCGATATTTTCAGCCAGTCCCCCATGTGATTTTAGCATACAACCTGCATGGGAACATCGCTGTCAATGCCACATTCATTTTTGGATCATACAATTTTAAAAGCATGTGGAAAAACTGCAGAAAGTCTGGAAAAGTTTGATATCCAAAGTAAAGATTAAAGAATGGAGAGAGGCTTGAAGAAGAAAAGGTATATGTTGCTGAGATTGTTTAAACTAGAGATAAAAGGCTCTGGGATGTTACTGTGTTCAAATCTCATTGGTTTGTTCAGAAGTAATCCTTAGGGTATCAAGCAAAAGAAACAGGCTTATATTAAGTGCAAGACCTTTGGCTGATACTGTTTTTTGATTACTTGGTAGTCTATAGCCATTCAGATTTCTAAGAACACGCAAAATAGTCATTTGTCTTGAGTCTTCAAGTGTTTAGAAACACAGGATTAAAGCTACATTGGCTTCCACTTCTTCCTCCGATTTATTTGTGTTAAGCAAGATGAAATTTGTAAAATATGGCAAAAATAAACTTTGTAGTTATTCCAAACCAATTAAATATTTATGGATTGAAATCCAGGCCTTATGATCTCTAGATCTATTTCAAAATGGATAAATGTTAAAACAATATTACTCCTAACAGACTGAAAGTATTAGGTAAAATTTCTTAAGAGTTAAAATCCCACTTACCATTTCAGCTAATAATTTATTTTGAGTTTTAACTTCATGGCCTATTTCAATGGAAAGCTATAAAGAAGAAAGCATATATATATGTATATATAAAACTACTCATATAAAGGACTTAAGTGTTATAAAGCAAGTATAATGCCATTTTAAACATATACATTTTCTCAAATAAAACTGTATTCTAGAAGTAGAAAATATACTCTTCTGATACTTTTTTACTAAAATTAATGGAAAATAAATTTAGAAGTTCTACTCCTTCCCCATCAAGAATACTGCTTCCCAACTTTTCATTTGGATTTCATCTTAATATTCGACTCCGCCTTTTCATTTTGGTACATACTTCTCTCTGATTCTCCTATCTTCGCATGCTTTTATCTTTTTAAAAAAAATTTTTTATTTATTTTTAGAGAGAGGGGGTGGGAAGGAGAAAAAGAGGGAAACATCAATCAGGTGACTCTTTTTACGCACCCTGACCAGGGACCAAACCTGCAACCCAGGCATGTGCTCCGATGAGGAACTGAACAGCAACCTTTCACTTTGCAGGAAAATGCCCAACCAACTGAGCCACTCCGGTTGGGGTATATCTTTCTTTGTATTATTCATACAACAGCATTTATCTGTATATTTCCTTCTTTATGTTTTTAAAGATGTATACAAGTGCCTGTGTTATCAATTCAAATTCAGATTAAAGTACTTAGGTCGACCTCGTGGCTCAATGATAGCATGTCTGACTCCAAATTCAGATATAAGTATTTAATATTTTCCTACTGAAATGTGATATTACTTTGACTACATGGCTAGATTATTTCTTTAGATTCCAAAGGTATTTTTCTTTAAAATATAATTGAAAAAAATTTACAAGTTAGTGTTATTCACATTCTAAAGTTATATATAAATGAGGTAAAGCCTAAAAAAATCTACAATTATGGCTGCTATTCAAACCAAAACCTATTAAGTACCTTATACGACAAATTCATCAAAGCCTTTACTTCCAGGATACTTGAATAAATACAATCACAACTACTAAAAACCTTGGCAAACCATTTCAACACTGTTCTCAGCTTATTTTGTGTGAAAAGTATATGGGGTATTACTGACACAAAACCATACTAGAATTCTACAGATCAGAATATGGATAATAGAGCAATTATAAAGTCTGATTGCCCAAATCACCTGACTACTTTCTACGTTCATGCCGCAGAAAGAAATTTCCAAGAAAAAAAGCTTTTTTCTAACAAGGAGCTTAAATTACCAACATTGGAGGTTTTTAAAAAAAATCATTTCATTCTTAATTCCCACTAAATGTTATATTTTCTAAATTATTAACATTATACAATACTGCTTACTTCATAGATCAACTTCTTTTGATTTAGTACGACTTTGAAAACAATACTCATTTCCAAATGTAAGTCTCCAGGCCGAATACAATTCTGTTTTCCAAGACTAGTGAAATATCAATTAGGTTTTGGCAATATGAATTCTACTAAATGCTCTGTAAGTGTATAGCATTTTTATTGTAATGCAGAATCAATCATACACACTGTTAAAACCATTTTTTATTCCTTTATTTAATACATTTAATTCAATACAACTGATAAAGAATTATACTGAGAACTGTGCAGATTATAGAAATAAGTACAACAGAAAACCCTACATTCTGGTAAATTTCTTTTACATACAAATAATTCCAATGTAGATCACTGTACAATAAGTGCTATAGAAATGGTACAAAAGGTCTTATATGCGTAAGAAAAAAGTTGCTTTCAATGTGGTCATCAGGTAAAGCTTGGAGCATGGAAGGGGTGCAATGAAGTGGGGCCTTTCCGACGGGCAAGACTTCTGCCAATGTGAGGAGGGGGAGGACGCCGAAGGCAAAGGGCTGGCATGCTCAAAGACAGGGGACTGGGAAAGTCGCAGCGTGCACAGGACAGAGCACTCTAATTTGTCTGGCAGAAAGCACACATACATTCTGAAAATGCAGGAGATAAGGTCTCAAAAGCTGTGGACAATCTTTAAGGGACCTACCTGATCAACCCACAGAGTAGGAACTTTATTTCTTACATCATGGGAGGACAGTGAAGTCTTCTGAGAGTGCAGGATGCAATTTAAAAAATTCTCTTGCCCTGGCCAGTGGCTCAGTTGGTTAGAGCATTAGCCAGCATACCAAAAGGTTACAGGTTTGATTCCCAGTCAGGGCACATATCTAGGTTGTGGGTTTGATCCCCAGCTGGGGCGCACAAGGGAGGCAACTGATTGGTTCCTCTCTCACATTGATGTTTCTCTCTCTCTCAAATCAATAAGCATATGCTTGGGTGAGGATTAAAAAAAAGAAACTCTAAAAAGATGACTGTGGTGACGGTATGTAGCTCCGACCACAACATGTAAAAAATTAGGGTCACACAGGTTAAGAGGCTTCCCAGATAGAAAACCAGGGGATGATAGTACTAGTGTTATAAATAGAAAAGCAGAAAATAGAAACAGTAGAAAGAAAGAAGCCTAAGACTTGGTGATTGATGGGAGGTAAAAGAAACACGAAAGACTTGTAGAGATTTGTAGCTTCAGAGGCCAGGAGATGAAAGGGTCGGGAGAAGGGCCCCGGCAGTGGAGGCCGGGCTGCTCAGAGACATTATTGCAGACCACATGCCGTACTGTAGGTTTAACTCCCCTCCCAAAAAAGCTGAAGTTTATAAAAGATAAACAAATGTACCATATGTTTTGATTGGCCACATTTTCAAAACTTCTATTCAAATCATGTCTAAATTTCGAGTGTACCTAACTGAACTACACTATTTGGGTAAATGAATTCCTTAGTATGGTATCAATCAAAATATGAGTTTTTAAGTATACAATATATACGCATATACATATACAAATTTAAAAGTACTTAATATGTCATATACTTACAGACTTTATAGCAGTTACTTTGTGTCTCAGACTTTCCGTGAGTCTGTCGTTTTCTTCTTCACAGGCACTATATCCGCTATTAGCATAGCCATAGTTCCCATAGTTGGCAGGAGGTACTCCTTCACCTGCAAGGATCAGCCGCAAGTATAGATGTAGCAAAAAAAAAAGCCACTTTTGAAACCTTGATAGGAAAGAACAGAAAAAGACCCCTGGAGGGCGATGCAGACTACATATGTCTATAATACTCATATTTCAGGGGAATTTTAAAAATTAATAAGCTAAACAGAGAGCAGAACAATTCCTTCAATGCCCTCTCTTAAGTAAAGACTATCCAGTTCATTTCAGTACACATTTACTGATTGCGCATCGATTGCCAACAACATACTAAAATAAGCTCTCATGCACAAGGATGTTCAGGACATATTTGCTTCTCTGTAGAACTACACGTTTGGAAAAAGATCTAAAAGTAGTGACACTGATGCCCCACTGAAAAAGTGTGTCTATGAAGAGGAAGGGAGAAAGAGGGAGCTCATGGCAGAGGGAGGGTCCTTTATGGGCTTCTCTTCTCTTACAGAGAAGAGGGCTGGGACAATTTATGAAGAATATAGCTGCGAGTTCAGAGGGGATCATTCATTCTTCAACAAATATTTAAGAAACCATGTGTTGCATCCGTGGTTCTTTCTAGGTGCTCCTTTTTGGAGCTCATCTTCTACGGGTCAGCATTGAGAACACAGGACTGCAGTCCCTGCCACTGCCTAATACAGTACTTGACATTCATCAGGCAATCAGACAGGTGGAGCCTTGGACAGGGAATACTTAGATAAATGTGTTGGGGGAATGAGAGAGGAAAGTAGAGTTTAGGATGTTATTTAATCACATTAAAAAAAACAACTGATACCACCAATTGTTTCAGTAAATGAAAAGGCTGTCTCTGAAGACTGGTGAAAACAATAAAAAGAATGGAGGAAATTGACTGCACGGGTTCCTAGGGGGATAAAACCAGCCTGGCTGAATATACAGCCGTGGTGTCAACGCTCTCAGGTGTATGAAAGAGCTCATCAGCCTGAGTCAGCCCATGAGAAGCAGGATGGTTGGATCGCTCAGTAGTTGGAAGTTTACAGCGTTGGGCTGCAGACGGACAGAACCCCAAGGGGCTGAGATTGCTGACCGGAAGAGCAGCTAAAGACATGGATTATAGGGACTAGGCTGGACAGGGATTGAAGTAGTTTCACTGGAGGGCCGAGACTACGGGGAAAGGCAGGATATAGAACCAGAGGTCTGCTAAACTCAAAGGGTAGATGGGGTGGCAGTGCCAGCAGAGGAGGAAAGGACAGGAAGTAGCAGTCAGCACTGGTGGTTGAAGGCAGGTTGAGGTGTGAACAGAAGGCTCTTTCAAGGCACAGCCAGAGCTCATTTCCTCTAAAAAGCAAAACTCCCTCTTTTGGATCCTTACAGCTCTGACTGTATATAACTCTAATATCACACTCTGGGCTGCACTCTAAGGATAGAAACTAAATGTTTCACTCATGGTTATATATCCCCCACATGCATGTGAGTATGTACACATACAACAAGGCACACTCAGTAAATACTTGTAAGTGAATTAATGAATAGAACCTGAATTCACTGTTATTCAGCTTTGAATGTGCCTGCCTTTGTCAAGAATGGAATTATAAGCTTCTTTGAAGGCAGAGACAGTATTTCATAATTCTATGTCCCCTGTACCTAATGAGTACTTTATATGCAACAGAGATAAACACAATCTCTACCCCCCCAAAAAATCCCACACACAAAATGTTAAACAAGTATGTTCCAGAGAAAGTTGCATTCCCCACCATTTCCCTCCACTGCTGAAACACTGTCCAGAAAGCTCTCCAAATGTGTCATTATGAAAATGAAGAAGTCATGACTAAGAATGGTACTGCCCCCCATTCAATCAAAAGAATCATTTAAAAGTGTATTCTCACTCCATTAATTAATGATACTCTGTACAAACTCTAATAAGGACCAAAGTCCTTAAAGAAAAGATTTATGTCTTATCACTAAGGTTCTGAATGTACATTTGCCTGATAATTACTGATTGGTTTAATTTAATCACTTGACAATTTCACCAAGGAATTTATTTCTAAAATAGCTATTTGTTTTATTTTCTTTGTTTCGCTCTTTTGCCTACCTTGATTTTAAAGTTCTATATTGTTCCATTTATTAAAAGTAGAATTCTCATTTACCACCCAGCAATCTTTCAAAACACATTTCTTCTGTGAAAGAGTTTTAAACTTCCCTGACACTATCACCCACCCCCAATAAAAAAAGAAAACAATCAAATAGAATTTTAGAAGTTGCTATTCCAAACTTTGCTACTCTTTTTTGGTATGAATCACTGCTACGAAAGTTGTAGGAAACCTATTGAGTGCCAAAGTTACCATCCTCAGCCTCTGTCCATTTAGACACATGTGACTTCTTTTGGACAGTTTCTATCAACAGATTAGCCAAATCATTTAGAGATTCATGTGAAGTGTGACAGCTTCTCCACATGAATAGCTATCAGATTCACTACTTATCCCAAGTTTACAATTCCAGGTCAGTTTAAAAAAAAGAAAAAGAAAAAACCCAAGCAGCCCGCCTTCCATCACACCAGTGTAAATGATAGCAACAGACACCTAGACCATCACCTTTCCTCTCAACTGCAGCGTAGTGTAAAAAAAAAAAAGCCTCTATTCTAAAGATTCTAATTTAGTCAGAGCTTGGTGGATGGGGTAGCAGTGCCTAAAAGCTCTCAAGGTAATTCTTATGTACGATCAGGACTGAGAATCACCACTTGTGAAGTCCTTTTCCTGCCATTTATCATGACACACTGTTGAACAAGATATTCAAAGGGTCCAAAGGGCCTATTGATAAAATCCAAACTCCTTAGCTTGGCACTCAACACGTCCACAACCTGGCAGTTCTGGTTCCGTGGCTCCTACCTCAATCAAACTGGCTTCATTATAATACCTTCAACACATCATTCATAATTCTAGTCCTACAACTTTTTTGGGGGTGGGGACAGTGGTTCACCCTTCCCCCCTCTATCTTCAAATTCTAGTTTAAGGTTCTATGTCTCCACAAAGTACACAGCACTCCATCTCTGAAATCCCTAAACATTCACTACCTGTAGAACTTACCTGGCATTGGCTGTATGACTACCACCTTGTACTGTAATTTATATTTTGAGTGTATTCCTACTCCCCAACTAGATTGGAAGCTTTGGAGATCACAAACAGGGCCACAAACGACTGTATACCTAGAGCTTACTCAGGTACACAATAAATGTTTTTTGTCATTAGTAATAATAAAAAGGGAAAACATTTAGGCATATGAAACTAAACTTGCTCAAAATCAGTTATTTTTTTTCCTCTACAATTTACCTGGTCAACTTTCCTACTACAATCCAGGTAGTCATAAAAACTGTGTGTTTCAAAAGCTGTTTCTCATACTACAATTCATTAACCAATGTACAAGTCTAGAGTTACTGGCAACTTTGACTGACTTTAACTATATCTGACACTTTTGAAGAAGTTTTTTCCGCCTTTTCTTCCCCCCCTTTTTTTTTAAGTGTCTCTTAATAGAGAACTTCAGAAACAGAAAATGCTGTTTTAATAGCTATGCATTATAATTGCCCGGCAAAAGTCCTTGTGCCTAACTTACTCCTGCTGGTTGGTGAACATGTTTCTTAAGCCAAAAGGTCGAGAACAAATGATAAGTCGCCAAGCATTACCACATTCTACTACTTTAGCAATGGAACAAGGCTCAGATAAGAAATGCTATGGATAAACCAGCCTCTGACCCTGATGTTACATATCACGGACTTTAACAGTAGTGACACGTAAATTTACCTTTGTAACTGTTACCAGACGACGACTACTACTGCTACTACTACTACTACTTCTACTACTATTATGTGTGCTTCGCATACAAAACTCCAAATTTCGCTTCTGAAGAAACTAACAGCCAGGGCAGGGAGAAACCGAAGCCGAGCCTCGGGGAATAAGCAGCTTCCATAATTATGCCCAGTCAGACTTGACTGCTGAGCTGGCACCTGCACATACTCCACTCCCAAGTCCTCCACTACTCTCTCTAAACTTACCATCCAAACTGGGGACTTAACCAAACTTATGGAAACCCCTACGACCTGGGACAAATGAAGTGTTTCCACTTGGCACCGCCTCCAAAGACCCCCTCAATACATTCTGCTTTCTAGCTCAGGTTCCAGTGACATTGACCGGTCCGCCTTCCTCCCACGTCCCGGCGTCCAGCACCGCCAGTTTCAGGACCCCCGAATTCGAACCTCAGCCCTCTCCTTACCCAGGCCTGCACGCCTCATCCTGCCAGAAGTGGGAGGTGAAAGGCGGGCGGAGGGGTAGGTAAAAAGGGGCCACGCGTCACGCGGACCAAGACTTCAGGACCAGGGCCCGGCGAAACAACTTCCCCTAAAGCGCCACGACATCAGTGGAGTCTAAACATCGCGCGGGCTGATGGCGTCACCCAGGCGCTCATTGGTGCCCCGCGAGGAGGTTTGAATGGCATTCTGGGAAATGTAGTTCACACCAGATGCCGCGAGTAGGGCACGGGCGAGGTGTGAATGTGGCTCTGGGCTTCCGGAAGCGGGGAGAACGCTCCTGGCGCTCAGACTTGGGGTGTCGGGTCTCCAACTCGATCTTGGGTGCTGGGCTCACGCTCTCGCTAGTTTCAGCGTGTCAACCCCCCTAGTTTAACCTAACAGGTTGACTTTTCTTGATTCTACCTCTCACTTCCTTTCGCCTCCAAAGTCAGTTCAAGGAAAGTCGAAGAAAACTTGATCCATGTTTCTGATCACTCACGTAAAAAGTCTGAGACCACAGAAGGGACGGAAGAACCCTGAGCGATTTTTGCCAGGCCACTCAGTAAAGTTCCCAGTTACTGGGTTGCTTGTGTTTCTAGAAAGGACCATGGTGTTAGTTGTTAAGAGGCTGTGAGGACCCCTAAACTCCTTTGACCTTTTAAAGTTATTTAGAGGATACTGACATACTCCTTATATGTGAGCCAACTTATTAAGGTTTTAAAAGCCTGTTGGCCGGTCGGATGGTAATGAAATCAAGTATGGTCCTAGAATTTCATTGTATTTCACAGGAGTATCACGAGGAGTAATGAAATAACTTTTTGTTGTTTGATTTGTTTTTGAACTCAGATATATAGTAAATGCTCAAAACACACGCAGTGTTTTTAGGCTTTGTTGCTGCTGTATGACAATGGGACACTCTCCATGCTAGAGATTGCCGAAAATACAATTTCTGATCATATTTCCCTCATAGTTTCCCAATATGAACATCGACTATAGCCATGGAACATAAATCTCTGCCTTCAGGTTGTTTCTGTAAAACCCACTTGAAAGCAATTTTTAATAAAAGTTATTAACTTGGGAAATAAGCTTAATCCAATAGCGTTTTGAGAGAAAAACAGTCTTCATAAAAATAAACCACCCTTCTCTAAAATCAATGGAATTAAATGAAGATTGCATCAGAGACAATTATTGCAAATAAACACGGAAGATTCAGTAAGAGAAATGACTGCAAAGCTGCTTTTTTCTTACAATCTGTGACAGTCTCTTCTTTGTAAAAAGTTCACATGTTCTATAATCAAAACATGTCAGAAATATCTTATTTAAAGAGGGCTTTTTTTCCATAGAAATGCAATTTTTTACAAGTCAAATGTTAAATTTACCAAAACAGACTTTACATATATACTCATTCTCTTTACAAACTACTTTCTTTACATGGTAGGGGGATGTAAAAATAAAATACCATTGAAAGAAAAAATAAAGTGTATCAAGAATATAAATCAAGACAGGCAAAGCTGGTTTATATTGAGCTTGTGACCTAAACATCCAAATAGTTGTTTATTGCTCCTGTTGCCAGTCTCAAATTAGGATGATCTCATCTATTTCATTCTTCTGCCTGAAGACCAGATTTCCATAACTGTCCCAAAATGAAAGACGTAGCCCCATGTTTCTCTAATCCTAGGGTTTGATCCCTGTGGCAAGCTCCTGGAAGAGGAAATCTAATTGGTCAAATGTAAGGTGTGTGTCCCTAGTGGGTCCAATCAGTTGATGTTGAGTGATAGTGCTCTAGAACTCTGGACAGAGCAGACTCTCTAAGAAGTGATTGCAGGAGTAGGGGAACATATTTATTAGTACATTAAAGCATGTGTATGGTTTGAGAACTCCCTTAAAAGCGCCTGGTCTCTCTTCTGAGCCATAAACAAATTTCACAGAATAGCTTAGAAAAGTAAAGGCTATGGTGCTCAATCACATCACTGGGGCCTTTATCACTATCATAAACTGGCCATAAAATTTAGGTTTTGTTAGTAAGGACAATGATTTGTGTTTCTAACTCAGGTGAGTTTGGCCCCATAACTTCACTCCTGTTTGTCTTATTTCATTGCATTTTCTCTACTGGCATCCGAAAAACATCTTCTCTTGGGAGTCAATGATAAAGATAATCTTTGAAGCACACAAGTTCTCTGACACTTCCTGTAGTGGAGGATGAGTCTAAAGTTGTGACTTGCACAGAGAGACCATTCACATCCCCCTCATATCTCTTTAGTAGCCCATTGATTATCGACAGGGGCTCTGAAATCAAACCAAATCCAAATTTTAATGAAACAGAGCATTTCTGGCATAAAAATGGAGTGATAATGTATAATCTACAGTTGTAAAGTGCATATCACTTTTGCTTCATTTTTGCCCATCTATAAAAACTGTTTATTGCTATGTGGGGGACACTACACATTTGATGTCTTCTTTTCCCGAAGTCCTTTTTTCCCCTCTAAAATTCTCTTAAATAGGGCCCCAAGGTCAAATAGGTAGTTTAATCAGGGACTATTAGCAAGGAGTTATGTGAAAAGAAGAATTCTTACAAAGAGAATTAAAAAAATTGATTTCACAGGAGTAGGGGAAAGAGAATTTGCAACTGTAGCCCAACTCTCCTAAATTTTATTCAAGTTAACCTCTGAGCACTTAGCATGGATGCCCAATTGTAGGCTATCATAAACTTTTATAGCTCAATGAGAAAGCTTTGAAAAAACTGTTTTTAAACAATAATGTGTTAAGTAAATATTCATTCATGCTGATTTACTCCTCCAAAATCTACACTTATTCTATTAAAGAATAACTTTTTTTTTTTTTTTGCACACAGTTGTTGTCTATTAGAGGGATGGTGGACAATGACATCCATCACCCATGGCCATGAATATTTTTATCTGGTGCCTTATTCTGTTACTGGAGAGAATAGGAAAAGAGGAGTTATGAAGAGGATTTTCTTCTGCACAAGGTGTACTCCCTTAGCCCAACTGAGGAAGTAGATTTGGTCTTCAGGTGTGACGTCATACCTCGCTATTATTCTACTGAGTGAGGGTTAACTTAACTGATGGAGGAAGTACCTGGCAGATTCTATGTTAGTGAAATAATGGAGTGGCTTTTCAAGTCTACTGAAACATCCCTTTATCTGAAAGGTCTTAAGACAGAGTTTGTTCAAAATTTTCCTATATACCATGTGACTTAAGAGTTACTCACAGTCAGCCCTCAGCAGGTATCAATTTCTGCTAACATCAGCACTTGTCCTTTCCCCTCCATTTCAAAATCAGCCTAGTGATTTGCTTATGCAGATGACACCAGTTATAACTCAATGAACAGGGGTAAGAAAGTTGGGACAGACAGCGAGTAGTCATGTGTCGTTTATCTGCAGACGCTACTGACGTCCTAATCCATCATTATAGTCCTGGCCCCTTGCTTCACTTCCAATAAATTACTTCAACCATTCGTTTGGGCATTTCTCTTTGGATGTGCCATCATCATTTCAAATTCAATAATTGTCTCTCTCAAACAGCTCGTCTTCCTGATTTTCTATCCTTGTTAGTGATATTATTAAGACTCAAAACCTCTGGATCATTTTCTTTTTCTCACTTTGCCCATAATATCAAACCACCTGTCAAGCCCTATTGACATGTCTTACTGATTTGTCCCTTTCTTTCCATTCCCAAACTAACAATATTGGTATAAGTTTCAAACACCTCAAATCTTGCTGGGGCTTCTTCAACTTCCTTGCTTTTAGGGCCACTCCCCTCAAACACTCCAGAACTCTGATCCAGTCTGATCACGACTCAGTCCTGTTGAATGATTTCTCCATGATTTATTGTGGAAAGGAGTGAAGAGTTATGTTTTAGTTTTCCTGAAGTCATTTGGAGATACATCTCCTGTGCATGATCTTCACTATTCAGTTTTGAGGAACAATAGCAGACATTTGAATCTTTACAGCACTCCATGACGTCTGTCCAGAAGAAGTCCAGCCATTGTTAATAGAATGAGAATAGTTTGCATGACGTCCATGTAACCTGACAGCCAGGGAGAGTGGACTGGAAAGTGCATGCATGAACAATGACAACTTCTCTGTACTAGTTAGTAGGGGTGGTAGACACCAGAGAGCAAGCATGTGTATTGTGGGGCTGTCACATTAAAAATGACTGAGTGAGTAAAGCAACAAATTTGTATCCAATTTTGCGTTGTTTGAACATTCCTCGGAGGAAGCTGTTTGGATAATTCAGAAGGCCACAGATACGGGCAGCTGGTGATTGACAGCTTCATCATGACAACGAGCCCACTCATGCACTATGTCTCCTCACAAAGAGTTTTTTGGCAAAACGCCCCAGTGACTCAGCTGCCCTACAGCCCAGATTTGGCACCCTGTGACTTCTGGCTTTTCCCAAAACTAACATCACCTTGGAAAGGAAAGAGATTTCAGACTATCAATGAAATTCAGGAAAATATGAGGGGGCAGCTGATGGTAATTGGGAAAACTATGTGAGGTCCCAAGGTGCCTACTTTGAAGGGAACTGAGATGTCATTGTCCTATATACAATATTTCTTGTATCTTGTATTTTCTTCAATAAATGTCTTTATTTTTCATATTGCATAGCTGGATACCTTCGAGCAGACCTCGTAAATCAGTAGTGTTTTATCATTTACATTTATGTCTATAATTAGTTTTGTGTATGGTATGAGATAGGAATTAAGTTGTATTTTCTTTCTGTGTGAATATCTAATTTTTCCATTATCATTATTATTGAAAATACTGTCTTTTCCTCCTTTCCCCTAATCTCTCCTCATAAACTAAGGACCACTATACTTCTGGCCTTTTAATAAACTCTTTACTTATTCCATTGGTCTATTCTTATATCCTTACATCAGCTACATACTATCTTAAATAGCTTTATAATAAGAATATTCAGTAGAACAAGTCCTGCTACAATGCTCTCCTTTTCCAAGAATGTCTGAACATGCCTCCTTTGCATTTCCATGTGACTTTTCAAAAACAATTTGTCAAACTTCACTTTGAAAAATCCTATTAGTATTTGACTGGGTCTGCATTGCATTAAGAGAGCAATGATATTTTTATCACACGGAGTTGTCCAATTCTTAAACACTACAAATCTTCTAATTACATTGGGTTTCCTCAATTTCTTGCAATAATATTCTATAGTTTTCTGTGTAGAGAGAATCTTGCAAAATGTTTGCTAGATGTATCCCTATGTATTGCTGTTTTGATATTATTATAATGGTATCCTTCTAAAGAATTTCATTTTCTAACTGTTGCTGGTATATAAAAATATAACAAAGTAAATTCTTATAAATTATTCACCTATTTAAGCAAGTTTTCTAAAAAATAGTTTTATTTTTTATATATAATCCCTAGTTACTCTTATTCATAGTCCTATCTTTATTTCTTAATTGTACTGCTAGGACCTCCAGTACAATGTTGAACAGTGAGGAACTTATTTCCAAATTCAAGTATCATGTTTTCTTAGGTACTTTTTATAAATACTTTGTTAGGTTAATGAAGTTTATATTTTGAGTTTGTCAAGAGAATTTTTTTTAAAAAAATCACTAACAGTTATAGGATTTTGTCATATTTTTAATATCTAATTAGATGATCAGCTCCCTTTAAAATCGCCCATTAAAGTGGTGAATTAAATTGGTTTTTGAATGTTAAACCAGCTCTGCATTCCCAAAATAAACTCAACTTGATCATGATATAATATTATTTTTGATATATACTTTGCTTTGATTTAATATTTCTTAAAGATTTATATCTTTTTCATAAGAGAAATTTTCCTGTAACTTTCCTTTCTTGTAATGACTTGTCAGGTTTTAGAATCAAGGATATGGTGACCTAATTTCTTATGTATTTAGAAGAATGCAATGACTTCACTATCAAGTTCTGATGATTTTTTATCTTTTTTCTTCAAAATACTCATTGTGGGTTATTAATGTAGGATATCAATATCTGAATTACCTGTGGGTTTATTTATAGTGTCTTTTTTCTCTGTTTGCAGTCATTGGTCTTGTTTCTTATCATCTCTATTAACTTTGAATTGTGGAGTATAGTAATGTCATTCCATAAAATTTGACGTTTTTATTGAAAAAAAAACCCCACGAAGACTCAGAAAGAAACTTTGACCCTCTTCCCTTTCCTATGCATGAGAAACCTGCTTCAGGAAGATCTTAGGATGTTCACCTTCATCTAATTTGAATTAAGTATGGCAAACAAGAGGGCTTCAGGCGAGGGCTTGCTGCTTAGATAACCGTGTGTCCCATTGTTTCTGAGCTGCCCAGTAAGTATTTTCCTGCCAAGTGTGTTCCACTCTTCCTCAACTGCCTGTAAGTTCACCATTTTTACTTTGGAACTGTAATACTCCATTTCTCCCTTTTTCTCCTTTGTCCAGAATATCTCCCATACCCAGTGTTGCCTCACTGTCTTGGGAATTTTCATGGAATGATCCTGTCTATGTGAATTCCCCAAGCACAAGTCTTAAACTTTGATATTCTCCTGTAAAAACACACACAAACGCACACACAAATCCAACATTTTCCATCTCAGTATATAATATGTTGCACTTTCTGGTTCACTCAATGCCTTTAAAACACAAAACGAACTCTTCTGTAAAATATTCATGGCCCTGAAGCATTAAAGATTTAGGTAAACAGACGAGTCTCAATTATAATTAAATGGAAGAAGTTAGTATAAGGACAGTGCATATCTATTAGACATTTGAAAAGTAAAACACCCATGAAGTTGAAACCTCTAGAGGTAAAATGAAGTCATTTTGGAATTGATTTGCCACAAGCTTCAGAACTGGCTCTGTTACAAAAGAATGGAGTGAAATTGGCAAACTATGCTTAGACTTTTAAAATCTAAATATAGCAGACATCTAGATCTTAAAAATATGTTTATTTTTCTACTTTATGATGACTCTAACCATTCTTTTAGGAACTAATTATAAAATATTTCAAATAACTACACACACACAGCGCACACACACACAAGACACTTTCATGGATATAATTAAGGCAAAAGTCTAGAACATAATTAGTTATCTTCTCCCCACATGCCCCATAGGATTAAGTCCACTTTTATAGAACATATTTTTGTTTATATAAATGCCCAGCTATTTTAAGCTGTATTTGACATGCCTGGGCACTCTAATTTATGTGTGTATATGGAGATGTGGGTGGTTTACATTTCAGACCAAGTAACTTGTTTTGATGACACTAATGAGCCTAAATTTTAAATTGGACCCTTATTTTTCTATACACACATCACACATACACACACAATTGAATTATAATGTGCTGCACATAAGCTAAAATATTGCACAATAGGATGGCAATCTAAAGATAGAAAAGCTCTTCTGCTCTTTTTGCTACACCCTTCACTTCCAGAATTTCCCATTATATTAAAAAAAAACCCATTTTGTTTGAGAATAAAGTATATTTACTAATATATAATTAGAAATTAATTTTTCCCTCAAAAACACCTTCTACAAGGCAGTCTTATTTCTTCTTATTTGTTAGAAGCATAACAAGTTTTAGCTTCTATGGTTTTTTTCCCTCTTAAGTTTTTTTCTAAAAATTTTAAATGGAAGATATTTACAGAAAATAAAAAAATATAGTTTTAAAAATTAATAATGTGATTTCACACAAGGAAATGAGCACCTTTAGTGTTAACGACAGAGAGCAAGTATGAAGCATGTCGAGGTAAAAAGTAGAATATACTTTTACTATCAGTTGTGCAGCCACATTAAATAAAGGAATGGGACTATATTTTCATATTAAATACCTAAACCAATTGCATGTTCTACAATATGTTTTTAAATGACAATAATGAATTTCCAATTTGTAAAAATTCCAGTTTGTAACTAAAGCCAAGTCAAACATGAATCACCACCTATTCCAGAATTGTAGAATTTCCATGGCCATAAAAGATAAGAAGAAAGAAATAAAAACATTTTTCTAACATCCCACAAAGACTGCTTATGTCATGGTAGTACAAACTAATCATATCTGTGGGAAAAATTGATTAATTACAAGCAATATATTAATTCAAGGCAATAAGCCAGCATTCAGTGTTCCAAGGAAAACCAAAAAGTAAAGGCAGAAAAGAGAAAAATATTGAATCATTTCGGGGTTCCTGTTACTAATTTATCACTCTAGACACAAACAGATACAGAGAGCTTTTCCATGGAATTGCCAGATTTTAATTTTCAAGAAATTTAATTTTATTTTGGTAAGCAGTTATATCCAGTTGAACGACTGTATTTTTGATCTGCCCTTAGTCCTAGAACATAGGCCCTTCAGGCTCTCCTTCTTCCTGTGCTTGGGCCATTTCTTCTTGGTGAACTAAAGATTCTTTCTCTGTGGTACCATCAAATCACTGTGTTCTCTGCTTTTAAAGTTTAGCCTTTTAGAAGCTGTTCTCAGTGTGCTTTCTCAGAGCCACTCACCACACTTTAACTGGGTGGGGGTCAGCAAATGCACTGAGGGCAGATTATGTACAGAAGGTTGGGCTCACTTCTCTTCGGGTCCCTTTATTCTGGAAACTTGATCCTTCAAGCCCTGGTTGACTCGGAGGCTCTGAACTCCAATTTCTGTCTTCCCGGCCCAATGGGATAGGAATTCTAGGCTACCACTTTTTGTTTAGCTTCTATGTCTCCAGGCAGTGATCAGAAAATAGTTTGCAAAGAAAAAGAGTGGTTGATTTAACCTCATAAATCTTGAAAGCCTCTGTTTGCCAAAGCATCTCAAACAAGTTGTATTAGAAATTGTATCTGTCTGCATGATTTTGTCATCTTTTCTATAGTATCCAGTTAGGAAGTAACAGCCAAACCAGAGATTAATTTCCCCATCCCATGTGCCCTCAGGTGTAACCAATGAAATATGAGTGAAAGTAATGCATGCTAACTTCCAGGCCAAGGATTATATGACGATCTGTCCAGAAAAAGTCCAGTTGTTGTTAATATAATGAGAACCATTTGCACAGCATCCATGTAACCTGGCAGCCAAAGAGAGTGGACTGGAATGTGCCTGCATGAACAATGACAACTTTGCTGTACTGGTCAGTGGGGGCGCTAGACACAGCTGAGTGAGCATGTGCACTGTCTGGCCATCACATTCAAAATTACTAAGTGAGTAGAACAATGAATCTGCATTCAATTTCACATTAAGCTTGAACATTCTTCCAAAGAAACTGTTTGGACGATTCAGAAGGCCACAGTTATGGGCAACTGGTGACTGGTAGCTTCATCACTGACAACACGCCAGCTCATGCATCATGTCTCATGAAGAGTGTTTTGATAAAACATCAAATCACCTAGATGACTAAACCCCACTACAGCCCAGATTTGGCGCCTTGCAACTTCTGCCTTTTCCCAAAACTAAAATCAGCTTTGAAAGGGGAGAGATTTCAGACCATCAATGAGATTCAGGAAAACACAGTGGGGCAGCGGATGGCAGTTAGAACTGTGGGAGGTCCCAAGGTGCCTACCTTGAAGGGGACTGAGGTGTCATTGCCCCATGTACAATGTTTCTTGTATCTTGTCTCTTCTTCAATAAATTGCTCTATTTTTCATACTATGTGGCTGGATACTTTCTGGACAGCCGTCTTAAAAGGCAGATGTGCTTCCTCCATACTGTCTTCCCACTGGATGTGTATGATAAGGCAGGGACAGACAGTAAGGGCATAAGATCAGAGGCATCTGAGCCAAAAAACCACTTTATTAAGTTGAGCTATTATAAATTTAGTGGTCTAGTTTACAATAATTTAGTCTATGTTAGATAATGTACATTAAACTGAAAATATATATTCCCAAAATATAGAAATTATTATAATCTGAAATAAGGTTTAAAATTCAAAAAGTAAAATAGAAATTGTTCAATAAGTATTAAGATAAAGGCAATTCTTTAAAGAAGGTATTATTAAGTTAACAATAATATTCAAACTAATTACTTGTGTTCAAACACTTGATGTTGAAATCACATATTAACAGCGGGGTCTGATATATAGCCTAAGAGATTAGCAAAAAAAAATTTTAATGGAAGTGTCTGGGGAACATGACAGAAATGTACTATTGATTAAAAAGTAAACCAATAAAACCTGTATGACAAACAGTTTGGCAATATGCATCAACATTATAAATGCTTATATATTGATACTCTTGAGGCCGAAGAAATACCCTGACACTGTGCCAAGGAGAAAATGAATGTAAAAGAATGTAAGCACCATAATGCTCATCTAATCATTATTTTAAAAACCCAAAAGAAAAATAACACCAGTGAGATTAGCCATTATATAAATTGTGCTAGTATCAAAAATGATGTTTATAATGTATTTTGAGTATTATTACTTTTATGAAACTTTTTATTCATATGTAAATTACACATTAACTTATATATATATATGCATTGTGTGTGCACACATGAGCGTGTGTTTTTATGGAGATAGGAAGAATCTGGAAAGATGTTCACCAAAACATGAACAGGGATTATCAGTTGTGATGGTATTTTTGCTTTCATATTCATACCTCTTTGAACCTACAGTGACACATCATTACCACCGAAAGCCTATAGTTTACATTAGGGTTCACTCGGCATTGTACCTTCCATGGGTTTGGACAAATGTAGAATGATGCGTGTCTACTACTTCCATTAGTTTCACTGCCCCAAAACTCTTATGGTTTTCAAAATCATATAGTTCTTTGATGAAAGCCATGATCATCTTTTCCCCAAAAAATTGGACATGGAAAATGGACTTACCTGGATAACTTTGCAGGTAATGGCAGGACTGTCAGGCTGCCTAAGAGCCCCTGTTCTGAAACAGGGAACTAGGTTCAGACTCAGAGCAGCAGCGCCTTCTAGGGGGATCCCAAGGACAAAATGCAGTACTTAGGTATTCATGATCTTCCTGGGTGCCTCTCAGGGCACTTTACAAAACAGAAGAAAAATGTTCTTACGTTGCAATTTCCAAGTAATGTTTGCAATAATATAAATTATCCTTTAAGAATGATTGTCATGTCAAATAGGACAAACTGAGTTTGTCTGAGTAAGAAGGATAACATGGAAACTTCCTTCTACTAAAATCGCTCTATCTATTATGTAGCTTTTGAGAATAGTGACCTTTCTTCTACTGATATTTCTGGAAGAAATCTAGGAAATCTGAGTAACTGTAAGCATTCCCAAAAATACATGAATCATTATTACAAAGCAAAATATTCACTTTAAAATTGAGAGTTAGCTATGTCTGCACATTGCTTGGATAAAGTTTTGGGGTATATTTGCTTAATATGATTTTAGCATATTTCTGGTGATTCATCTTTGTTTTTGTTTATCTCCTCTGCCAAAATTATAGTCTTAATTAGCTTTCAAATTTATTTTTTCTGAAGATCCTATCTCCTAATCACCATTCTCCAATTCTCTCATATTCTCCCTCACTTTCTTACTCAGGTCACATTGAAATTTGTTGACCTTTTTAAAAAATTAATTTAGTCTACAATCACAGTTGACATACAATATTATATTAGTTTCAGGTGGACAAGTTAGTAATTAGAAATTTAGATACTGTGTGAATGTTCACCTTTTAAAATATTATCTGCCTATCATTTCCTGGGTCTTCAATTATGTTGATTATGAAACCACACCTATTTATAGAATTTCTTTCCCTAATTTTAACTATGCTAAATGTCTATCATCTGTAGTAAGCAGAATGTTATTCATTAATAATGTCAGTATCTTGATCTCCAGAGCCTGTGAATGCACCCATGCTAAGGGGGTAATTAAGTTGCAGATAGAATTAGAGACGTTAATCAGCTGACCTCTATTAGCTTGGATTATCCAGGTGAGCCCAATGTAATCAGAAGAGTCCTTAAAATTGAAGAGGGAGGTGGTAGAGAAGAGTCAGTTAGAGCAGTTGTTCCCTTCCTCTATGGTCCTTGGGGACCATGAGGCTCTGCTGATGCCTTGATTTCATCCAGTGAGATCTATGTCAGAATTCTGTCCCACAGAACTGTAGGAAAACATTTGTGTTGTTTAAGCCACTACATTTGCATGATTTGTTATAGCAGCAATAGAAAACGAATATGTCATCCTTCAGAGCGCAAGCTGAAAATCATTTTCTGATTTCCCCAGATAGTCAGGCTCCCCACTTAGACCCTGAATTAACACAGCACTATATTTTTTTGAGCATTTTCAAGTATGTAAAACAACTGCAACTGAAATTTATTGTTTTATTTTTTATGGTTTATTGTTGTTTTTCCCCCCTGCTGGTGCGTAACCTCTAGGGGTATGTTCCTTGTCTGCTTCGTGCTGATGGGGGAACTCAAGAGTTGAAAAATTTTAGGTTTAAATAATAGTTAATAAGCGTAGTAGCTAATGCGCATAAAAAGCTACTGTTTCAGAACTGAAGGTACATCCCACCCTGACTCCAGATCACGAGCAAGTCCAACTTTGTGCTCCAGAAGAGACCATAAGCAATCATGATGGTATCTGAGCCACTGTGCTCCAGGGAGAGACATCCGCAGCTCAGAACACAGGTAGAGAAAATCAGCCAGGACACAGGGCCCAGGGAGAAAACCACCGGTACGCAAATGAAAGGGTGTCAGGGAAATTGCAGGGCTGCAGCTTTTATCTGATTCCCCTCTTCCCTGAATTCCAAATCCCTTGCCTACACTATTTCCCCCTTGAATTCCAAATCCTTTACCTACACATTTTCCTCCTTATAAAAAGCTTGGCTTGAAAGGAAATGGAAGATGGTCTACTAGTGTACATAACCTGCCGTCTTCTCAGGTCCCCGGCCACCTGAATAAAGCGCCCGTGAAGATGCGATCCCTGTCTCTGCTTACTGGTTCTGATAGTGCCAGGCAGCACCAACGCTGGCTTTTCTGGTTTCAACGCCTGCCACACAATAGGTGTCAATGAATGTGTTCAGGGACTGATTCTCCCTTTCTCTTCCCCATATGCAGATACATCTAAAGGAAATCAGATAAATTTCCCCAGACAAAATCGTAAGGCATAATGACATTCGGCTTACTAAACCATTTAATTCACATGACGTATTTTCCCAGGACATTAGTTGTCAAGTGTAATCCCCTGACTGGCACTGCCCGCGTCATCGGGGAACCGGCGAATTCCGGTTGATTCCAGCACTGGGTGTCCGGGTGACGCTGGAGCACACTAGCATTTGGAAACTACTTGTTTAGGTCTCATCCACAGAACCTCTGACGTAGTAGATGTGGAGCGGGACCCAAGAAGTCGCATTTCGAACAAACCTTAATTGAGTGGGATGTTGCTGCTGCTGGGACCTCACTTTGAGAACGACCGACCTAGCCAATGGGTAGGCCGGGGAAGTTTTGTCTGGTGAAATCTGACCAGCAGAGATCTCACAGTCTCAAAGACCTTTATCACTTACTGCTTTGTAGTCTATGAGCTGCCCTTCACCAGGGCCTATCACTGTCTTCAGAGCAAGATAGTAGAGCCTTTTATAAAACCCCTGAGATTATATTGTAGAGAGTGGCAATTAGGTTGAACAACCCAGCTAATACATTTAATGGTATCTAGTTTTCAATTGCACACATTTAGGATTGCTTAATTATTCTAAAACAGCAATAGTTTTTGCCAAAATAAGTGAATAGTGACTGTAAACCAGTTTGCCTTGCTCTACAACTTACTGCATAATTATTTTCCTAAAAAATCAATGTAAACTTTCCTGATGTTATTTTGCTTCTAACAGAGCGACAGCAATTGCTTATAAAATATTTAAAAATGTGCTTTAACAACTAGGAAAAACAACTTGCTGAACATAAATTACATTATAAGGAATAATTTTGTTTAATGCAAGATTAATAATGTAGAGTTATGGATTGTTTTGAAGTCGGCCTTCACTTGAATGTTTCTGTAACGAAGAATGCCCGTGGCACCAGTCTTACGGAGGGAGGGTCCTCACCGACTGTTAGATTATTGTCTGAAATTGATGTGCTAGTGATTGCGAAACTGATGAGACAGTGCTCCAACATCCACAGTGGCTCATGAGGGCTTCCCAGGCTGATTTCAGGGCGAGTAGGATCCCTCTGTCCTTTATTCACCTGCCTTCTGCAGGACACAAGTCTTTACCGTTCATAGTTGAGGGAGCCAACCCTCCAAGTGTCCACAGCCTGGGACAGGTCAGCATCGGATTGCTTTTCATCCTCTGATAATAGATTTCATTCGAAAGAGATGAGGTAAGAGACAAAGAGAAGAGCACTCTTCCAGGGGAAGCCAGAAATAAATGGAGGAAGAATAAAAACATAACGAAGCATGAAAATGCTGGGGAACAAGAAGCCTTAGCTGACAAATTTGAGCATTTTGCTTATGGCAAGGCACGCAAGTTAAAGTGAAGTAATTATGAACTCAAGAGAAATATAAACATAATACATCTGCCTCAAATAAACAATTTTTACAAAGTTACATTAATGTATAGCATAATTTTCTATAACAGATTATGCTATAATTATATTGGCTAGGAAGAGAAGGGGGAGTGGGCATGTGTAATCAGGTTGTATCTATCCTAACATGAAGAACACAGCATCCAAAAATTAATAATTCAGAAACAGTAGCATAAATATATTATTTGGAAATAGGAAAATAAATACAACGTAACCAAGAGCAAACACACAGTTGAAAGCGTTCGAAGTGGTTGCTCTGCAGAGCAGAAATAAGGTGAGGATAGGTTAGGGTGCACACGCTTTCATATTAACCCTTTTACCTATGTCTTATACTGACACAGCGAAACAGAACACCTTAAAGTAAATGCTATGCTTTATTTCTTTGTTCTGAATACTTTAAAAGTAACTTGCAAGAAAATTTATCCCACTTTTGCTTTTAGAGGCATTTTGTCTTTAATTTAAAAACGATTAACAACAACACTAAAATCCGTTATCTTTGACCTTGGGTGACGGAACGCACTCCAGCTCTGCTGCCTCACGGAATGGGGCGGGTTTGGCCAGGTCATCTTGCCTTCCTTCTCCAAACTTTCATTTCCTCCTCTGTAAGAGGTACTGTGAGGATTAGACAAAATCATGCCTGGAACTCCACTCTCACCTGTCCCTCCTAGTTTTCTGAAACTTATATCACAACCCCTCCCCCCCCAAAAAACAGCTTTTAGGTTCATGTTCATAAATATAAAAAGCTCTTAGGTAACTTCTCAGTATGATTAGCCACATTTTCATTCCTTCTTTACATTTAGAGCATCCTTATTTCCTTGCAATCTCCTCCAGTGCCTTCTAGATCTATGGCCATATCTTCTCAGTCGTGTTTGATTGTTTCTCCCCTTGGAAGCACTTTCCTAGGGACTACGTTCTACAGTTTATAGCCAGATGACCACAGTTATTTTCATCATGTTAACAGCGATACATGGAGGACTCCCATCTTTGTATTTCCAGCACATACCACTCCTCTCAACTCCAGATCCATCTATCTGCCTCTCTGAGGTCTACTTTGGGATAATTCTGGCATACCTCAAACTCAAGCTGTCTAAAACCCAAACTCATAATCTACTTCCCCTAAATATTCTCTTCTGTTGTTTCCCAATTTTCTGAACAGCACTTTCATTCATCCTGTAAGCACATCCAGAAATCCAGGGGTTCCTTAACAGCTTACACTTTGAAATTATATCCTGCCCAACCCCAAATCCAGTTTATCAACACAGACTATTGATTGTATATCTCAAGTAACTCTCACATCTGCCTCTCCTCTCTTCCTCCACCACTACCAATGGCACTCTGGTCCCCGCCACAATCATGTCACGCCTGCGCATATCACAGCAGCTTTCCAACTATTCTTCTCATAGCCCCTCTTGTACCCTAGAATCCATTTTCCATAGAGCATCCCAAATCGTTGGTCTTTTATCACTGTCCCTTCTTCTGGCACATCAGAAGTTTTCAATGCATGTTTTGTTGAGTAAATAAATATTTGTCTGGGGTCTACTTAGTAGTTATGAATATGAAATAAAATTATATAAACTCTAAAGCAGGATTTACAATGTTTGGTAATATTAACTAATGCCTTAGAAGTAAATTCCACTGTGTTAAAAGCTCTATGACATTTTGAGGGAAAAATTAAGTTCACATAATGGGGGAAATAGGGAGAAAGATGAGATGTTGAATAGGAGAGGGTCAAACTTTTGACCTTCGCATTGCTGTCTGTAACAGTGTTTCTATGTGTATTTTTTTTTTCCTTAGAATTTACTTTCATGCCTTTGGATTTCTGAAGTAGCTATTGATTTAAGACATTTGATGTGAACATGCTCATTAGTTTCATTTTGGAGAGGATTAGAATTCAAATGAGCACGATGAGCTGGCGAATGACCAGAACACATATCATTAGGGATAATTGGAAACTACGAGGCAAGAGAAAGAGGGGCCAGATGTGGTGGGATCAGGGGCTGGGCAGCTGGCCGTGTGAGATAAGGACCAGAGGAATCTGCGTCTGATTGGACTGCACGAGGGCACAAAGACCATGGTCGAGGACGGAGTCTGCAGGACCCGCTGCGAAGCCAAGTTTATGGGGGCCGTGAAAAAATTATTCCTTAAGCTCCCCCACTGAGTAGACTAGGAATACTCTACTCTCTACTTTTCCAGAAAAGCAGGGTGTGAAGAATGTGTGTGGGATTTGGGAGGAAATCCACAAACATGAATAAATGCTGAGAACATTAAATCTGCATGGATGATTTCTGCACAAAAATTTTGAGGCTACAAAATGGAACACGAAGCCTTTTGGAGCTAATCCTTCCTGTTTTCAGAAGGAACCTCTCCTAAAGTCACTTGTAGTAAATCCCTAAAAATGCATCTCTTCAAAATCATACTCTAGTAGATTACATGGGTAGGTAGGGGCCTGTGGTTCTGGTCAGGGACCCAGTGGAATGAGTGAATGACATAGCTCTGTACTGTGTATTAACAGCTGCTCAGAAAAGGCAGTTGGTCACCAGGGCAGCTATCCGTATGCCAAGGCCGGGCTGCAATGAACATGTAGAGGGTGGGACAGTTGTGCTCATTTCTCTAGGATCCTTTGAAAGACATGACTGAGAACACTTTGGTTAGCAATCCTGTGGATCCAGAGGATCCAGGAAAATATGGAAGTCACAGCAAAAAATATTTTTGGCATAAATATGACACTTAATAATGTCTCTCTTTACGTCAGTACATAACACTAACTAGGATTGGCTAGAGGGTGGACAAGCTTTGACTTCTGTAGTATGGCTATAGAGTGGCCTTCTGGGAAGAGACAAGGAATAACTTGAAAAAGTTGAGAGGGGACACAATCTGTAATGAGATGCTGGTTGCTTCATGAAGTGAGGCTCCTTGTTTTCCTTTACTTTTAATTTCTAACTTAATAATATTTTTCAGTTTTTATACACAGAATAAAATATGACTTTCCCCCCTCAGATTATACAGCTATTTCTCTATCTTTTTCTGGTTTGTATTTCTATTGAATTTCTGACAAGTACCATCCATCCCATCCCCCATTCACAGGATGCCACTTTGGGTATGTTGTATTATGACATTGAGGAAAGTACAGGGTAATGGAAGGCCATCCTGTGATCCAGGAACATGGGGTAGGGTACAAGAGGCAATGACCCAGCTTTGGGACGCAGGTGCTTCTTGGAGCACCACCCTCCCCCCCCGCCATTTTTTCCTTAATTAGCAAAAGAACCATCACAACAGTGTCGTTTACTAAGCGTGCAGCCTCAGCTCTCAGGTAGTGTACATCTATGAAATCAGAGGCTGGCTGATTTCTCATAGGTTGGTGGGAGGTTCATTTTGTAGGAGGTTTTTAACAGTGCTGGGAGGTTTTATTTGCATTAATTATATTTTGCATTTTATCTTTCATTACAGTTTGCAGAGGATCTGCATTGCTCTTTTAGACCTCTTGTATGTAAGGATTTTACTGGCAGTTTAGTTAGCATTTTGTATTCTAGAACTGCTACTTGGCATGGGATGATCTTGTGTAATTCTTGCAGCTTGAATGTAATATCCATTGGCTTAAGGCTTTTAAATGTCTGCAATTCAGGTAGTGTTAGTTCTGGACTCAACCTTCCTATAACCTTACTGACTTGTTCTCAAAGAGGTCCTCTGGCTATCACATTACCATCCCACTGTTCTCCAGCACAAGTTGAGCTTCAAGGTCAAGAATCCTAATCCTCCACATGGCTCTATGTGATCCCTCCTCAAAGATGTACACTCTGCTAATAAGGACGATTTACCTATATAACAGATACTCTTCAGTATTTAAGTTGAATCATCAATAGAAAGAATGTTTATTAACATAAGAGCATAGTTTGCATTAGTTAAGGCTCTCTTAATTTCAATTCAGATGAACTTAAGAACAACAAAACATATTAGCTCACTGAACCAGGAAGTCCAAGAAGGATGCCTTCAGGGACAACTGGATTTAGAGTTCCAAATCTTTTCTTTAATGCTCTCTCTTATCCTCCATGTCATGTTTCTGTTTATCTCTCCTCTGTGTGTTGGTCTCTTTTCTCTTTGTTACAGACAGCTTCCTCCACATGGCCAGAGAAGATGGCCCTTGCAGTCATAATTTCACACCATCCTAGTTTGACAAACTTAGTAGGAAAGCAGCGTTCTTCCTTCCAGCTGTATGTCAATCCTAGGGAACACTCTCATTGACCCTTCTGGCATTGTGTGTTTATCTTTTATTCTACTTAGTGTTTCCAGAGAAATGGACTATTGGGATTGACTATGACTGAAGGAGAACTGATATCCCATCTGAATGATAAACAGAGGAAGTATTTTTCAAGAAATTAGAGAATAAAAGAAGAAAATTATGCTACACAATAGGAATTACAGATGCTACTGTTTGACTCATAAATTGTCCCCCAATAGAACTCTTAGGCTGAAATACCAAGATAGTTTGGAAGCTCTTTAATGATCCACATCTTACCATGAGTTGATTGGCATGATGGTTAATTTTATGTCAACCCTGAATAGGCAATGGAACACCCAGATATTTGGTTAAACATTATTCTGGATCTGCCTGTGTGTTTTTGGATGAGATTAACTTTTGAGTCCCTAGATGGAGTAAAGCAGATTGTCCTTGCCACTGTGGGTGCCTTCATCCAATCTGCTGACAATATTAATAGAGCAAAAACCAACATAGAGGAGAATTCATGCTCTCTGCTGTCTTTGAGCTGGGACTTCTGCCTTCAGCTCTCCTGGTTCATTGGATCTCCTGTGTCTCCACCTTGCCAACTCCAGGTCTTCTCAGATTCTACAGTCATGTGAGCCACTTCCTTATTCATATTCTCTCTGTCTCTCTCTGTATCTGTATATATGTATAACAGTCTGTGTTTTCTGGAGAACGTTGGCTAATGCAATTGAGAATACTTAGGTGGCAAAGGAGAGGAGAGATATATGGACTACAAAATCAGTGTTGATGTCTATGGTTTAGAGTCAATATACTGTCACTGAGATATTTTTTCCCATCTTCAGATTTCAGAAGGTAGTCCATTACCTTTTGTAGGGTGAGTATTAAAAGTCAAAAATGAGAGTTTTTTGTTTTTAGTTTATGCTTTTTAAATGCAACCTTAGGTTATTATAACAGGCAAAATAATATACTCTACCAAATATCATAAAATGCTGAAAAGTTTTTATGTCTCCTATATGATGTGGTCTGATTTAAATTCACGTTGCTTTTCTGATGAGAAATGTAGAGAAGAAAAATTCAGTGCATTAATAGTCCATGAATACTGGGTATAGGTAAATCTAGCAATATTCTTTCAACTCTGTGCTAGTATTAGAATAATATCGTGTACAAAAGACAATTCTGGTTTAAATTTATAGCCTGTGAAAATATGTAAATTATAAATTTGGAAAACACATTTTCCAATTTCTAAAAGATGTTTGGAAATGAATTCTAAAGGTTACCAGTGGAAAAATAGAGGAAACTCTCTTACATTATGACAATCTAGGAGATAAATGACAGTTCTAAAATGTCACAGTGTCATATTGCCAAAACCTCTTTCATGACTTTTATTAATGTGCTCCTACCGAAAGTTTCTTGGAAACTTGAAATCTGAGGTCAGATTTGATGTCATTCCTAGAACTATCCAGGAACTGGATAGATTGTCTAAAGCATGTCTAAAGTTCTTAGATTTTTTGTTTTGTTTGTTTTTGTTTTTTCTTATTGCCTCCCTAATGATAAAGAAAAACAAGTATGTTTCTTGGAGCTATGGTTACTAAATGAACCATATACTAGAAACACAGGGTGTTGGATTTCCTGTTCCAATTTTTAGAACATGGATATGTAATTTAATATTTATGATTTTTAGTTCATCAGACTAATTACAATTTACATCAGTGTACATTATGTTGCAGTTCTAATTATTGATAAAATACTACATAGAACAGTTTTCATCATATTAATTTTGATCATCAATTGGAATTAAAGAGAAAAACAGACAAACAAACTTTCTGAATGATTATGGAAATGGTAAATGAGTAAGAAATGTCAGGTCAAGCAATTAAGCCAATCAATCTATAAACTGGGGGATTGCTTTAATGATTCAAACAGGCCTGCCTTTAATTAGGTAAGTGGAATTGAGGTGTGAAATTTCTCAAATCAGAGTTGCACACTGATCTTTACTGCCCAAAGTGATCTGACTGAATTAACTTTACCTTGTACTTTAAAGGCCTGACGGAAGTGGGGCCCTGGGGGACCCGCCTTCGCATTCAGCGTTTCGGACTCCGTTAGGACGGTTTTATCGGGGTAACAGGCTGAAAGGAAAGGCACCTTTAAATGCATGCCAGACCCCTAGACTGCTAAATTGACTGAATTTGATATGGGAAAAAAGATAGGGGATGAAAAAAACAAACAACAAAAGCAGGGAACATGAAAAGAAAAATTCCCTCAAGAACCCTCTGGGACGCAAGCTCCCGGACCGCAGGATTCTGCGGCCGGATACGTGAGCGGGGCGCTCCACACGCCCAGGACCCACGCACAGACCCGCGAGCCGCAGCGGTTGGATTTTACACAGGTGATGGAGAACTTGAGGGAATCGCATTAAATCTGTTAGACCAGGAACTCCATCCTTCTCAACCGAATCCATGCCGCCCCCAAGCCACCACCTCCCGCCAAATTTCATAGTGTTGTGTCAAAGATTAAATGATACCCTGGAATCAGCATGGGATCATCAGCTAATATTTTTTAAACAAGAGAATCAGGTTTTTGTTTGTTTGTTTCGGGCATCAATTTTATAAGAACTCTGGGAGAACAGTTAAATAAGTAAAAAGTTTTTTAAAAAGTATTGTGTGAATTTTTTAAGTTAAACCTGAAACTGAGAAGACAGTGTCTGGCTGTAGGTACGTCACTTCCGGCAACGTCCGCACCCTCTGGAGGGCAGGCAATGATATATCCATGGATAAATAAAATATACAATAAAGATTAAAAAAAATTTTTTTAAATGCTGTTGTGAACATTGATATCCAAAAAAAAAAAGAGAGAGAGAGAGAGGGAGAGAAACACTGAAATAAACCTAATGGTCCCCTTAGTTCTGCTCTCACAGAGAACTATATGCTTTAGTTTCTAAATCCTAAGCAGAGGGGTACATTTCACGTAGAATGAGCCACTGGAGCCTCTATTCCCAAGGCTCTGACTTATGACAAACTAAGTCCTGATAATGCCTTATCTGGCCAATTTCTGAGGCTCCTGTTTGACTTCTCTCATGTTTATAGTGACTTGGGATATGCAATATTCTTTAGTAGTTTTGTTTTAAATAATTTTAGATTTACAGATGAGTTGCAAACATGGAAGAGGACAGTTTTCATATACTCTGCCACCCAGTTTCCCTAATATTAACATTTTACATAATCACGGTTCATTTATCAAAATAGAGAAACTAACATTGATACAATACTATTAATTAAACACAGACTTCATTCAGATCTCCCTATTTATGTTATATACGATCCTTCTCTGTTCCAGGATCCTATTGTATTAATATTTAGGATCTATAGATTTTTGCTCTTTCCTTTTTACCTGTAAATAACACAAGGAATACAACATAACCATTTTAAAAGCTTTGATCTTTCACAATTGTTAAAGGTTATCAATAGCTCCATATTTAAAAAATAGTGTTATATTCTCACATTAAATAGGCTAATTTTTTGCATTTTTAATTTTTATTTTCTAATTACAATTTAATTTCAATATTATTTTATATTGGGTTCAGGTGTATACCATAGTGGTTAGACAATCATATATTTACAAAGTGGTCCCCGATATTTCCAGCGCCTACCTGGCACCACACAGTTATTGCAATATTATTGACTATATCACCTATGCTGCCATTTACATCCCTGTGACTTAAATAGGCTGAGCTTGAAATCAATAAGAAATTTAATTTGTGAAATTTTAAAGTGAGCATAACAGGAAGACAGGTTAGAAAAATTACAAACATTTCAAAACAGTAAAAAATTCCTTTTCTTCTAACAAAATCCTTTTCACTCAGGAAATGATTTTCTGAAAGGCTAGGCTTGATTTACTACAGAAAAGCCCTGAATAATTTTTGTTAGGGATTTTCCACCTCACAACTCAAACTAGCACTCACTAATGACACAGTTATATTTTGAGGTGCTTGGAGGCAAAAACCTGTACTTACTCATTTTTATATTTTAAATAGTGCCTTAAACTTAACAAATATTTGTTGAGTTAATATACATTTGAAATTTCCTAGAATCTTCAGGCTGGAGTGAATTCGAAAACTTGACACTTTCAGGTTAATTAGACTCCAGAGCCTTCACCTCTGACTGCCTTTGGGATGTTTTGGTGTAGATAATGTCAAAGAGGTCTTTGGGTGATGTGTTACAGACAGCTTCATGGAAATGTCACAAACCCTTGTAGAATACTTGCTGCCAGAAAACTTGCCAAGTTTTAAATGTCTGTTTCTTTTTTCTGAGAGAACTAACAAGAATGCTTATCTTCTCATAAATGTGCAATCAAAATGGAGAAATGTATTCATAGCACAACGACAAATATCAAATAAAGTATTGGTCATATCCTGCTTAGGCATAAAGTAATTTCCTAGAAATGAAGATATCATTCAAAAACAAATCATTTTAAGACTGTCACCACTGATGAGCTCAGCACACTAGGGCAGAAATGTGCCTTGTGATTACCCTATTGACCTCAACGTGCCTGGGTTATTGTTATCATCCCCTCTCAGTTCCAGAATCTTTACTGATTGACTAGTACAAACATGTTTGTACAGTCTCATGATGTTACATACATTTAGTTGTTTATGTATTTTGTATATTTTTATTAGTAACCTACAGTATCAAAGGAATTTAAGTAGGAATGCCCTAATATAACTGTAAGCAAAGAGTCCCCACCAACCTAGAAACATTAATGGCTTTCCCCCGCTCTTTTTAAGCTTAAGGGGCTTGAAAGTTTGAACAGGTTGTTGAGGCTCATCCCAAAATTTAAATCTTGTGGGCATTAGTTCCTTGTAAGTCTATTTTATCCAAGCAGAATGTCAGCTGTATCAGCATGATCTGAGCCTCCTATGTCCTGTATCATCCAAAACACTGAGAGGAGAGCCGTGGGAGAGGGGCCATGAACCTGTATTTGCTTCTTGAAAGATTATGGCAATGGCCATGACCCTGGACCTAGTCTGTGCAAGCAGCCAGCCCCGCTATTTCCACCCTGTTAGTGGATGTTCCTGGGGAAGACCCTGTCTGAGATTACTCCGTAAGAAGTGAGTATGCCAGCTTCATCAAAACTAGGATCCTAGTGAGCACTACTGATTGGATTGGGTTTATGTGAAAGAATTTGGAGGAGAATTGGACATAGTTTAGAGCAGGAGTGGACGGACTTTCTCTGTACAGTACTAGACGGTACATGTGTCCAGGATTTCAGGTCTCTCCCAGAATTACTCAACTCTGTCCTTGTAGCTTAAAAGCAGACATAGATACTACATAAACAAATGGACGTTATTGTGTGCCAATAAAGCCTTATTTATAAAAACAGGTGAATGGGGCTGCATTTGGCCTTTGGGCCAAAGTTGGCCGATTTTTTTAAAGATTTTATTTATTTATTTTTAGAGAAGGGAAGGAAGGGAGAAAGAGTGGGAGGAAACATCAATGTGCGGTTGCCTCTTGTGTGCCCCCCACTGGGGACCTGGCTCACAACCCAGGGAATTGAACTGGTGACCCTTTGGTTCACAGTCTAGTGCCACACCAGCCAGGTGTGGTCCAATCCACTGAGCCACACCAGCCAGGGCTCCACAGTTGGCCAATTTGGCTTAAAATCGCACAGTGTTCTGGGTCTTTCCTAAGGCAAACCCGCCTTTGGAACAAACTTAATGGATTTAGACACCTTGAAATAACACTGATGCTAAGCGGAGCTTGCTATTTGCTCTGCATTAACTGCCTCCAGGTTCTTATGTGTCAGAATGGGATTCAGGTCATTTGTAGACAGTCTCCTAACATACAGCTAGTATACTGAATAAGAAAGAACAGTTTATTTTGACAGAGTAACTCTGTACCAGTTATTTTATTTATAGGCAGGCGACTTATATAATGACTAACTCAAAAATTATTTTATTTGATTCACATAGAAATAATGTGAAAAGTCAAATCTCAATTTAGGGAGAAATATTTGAGGAATGGGTTTATACCTTACCAAATCTTACCAAATTTTTGGTGAATTTTGGTTAATCAGACATCCATTTCTATCTCATTTAACACCTCTTCTGTCTTAGCAAAATGCACTTCCGTTTGCCTTAGGAAGAAGAATAGAGCAAACCTGTTGCATTCTTTGCTTACTTGCATTTCATTATTTTCTTGCTTCAACATTTATTATGAACCTGTTGTGTGAGGAGGAGAAAAAGACTAAGAAGCATATGTAAATCAGCCGCCTTTAAGAGCAGTAATTAGAAATGGTAGTTATATACATATGTAATATAGTCACAAAATCAGTCCCTCCTTTTCATTTGCTATGAAATGCTTGGGCTGGGTGAAATTGTGACTTCCTTACAAACATCCCAGCGCCTTTCAGGCAGCTGCTGTTAGTAGGCGATTACTTGAAGACTTCTATTAATCAGTCTGGTCAGGTTTAACTTGAAGTCACTTGCTTTTGTGCTCGTCTCATAACAGTCAGCATTTGGTGTCAATTGCTGAATGTCTTTTCTTCCTCTGGCAGCAATAGAAATTAATTTGGTTTTCTTCCTGCTGTGCTTACCCTTGTGGAACATTATTTCTTCTTAGTTCTTGACATATCAGTTGTTTGATGTGTAACTTGTGCTCAAAGTCGTCCCCTAGATGGGCAGCCAACCAAATGTAGGATAAAGACACTGGCCCAGCAGGTAATCCAGTGTGTCCCAGCACAGAAACTGAACTCAAACCCAGGTATGCTTGCCTGGTGCCTTGTTGGCACCAGTCTACCTGCCAAGTTTGGGATGGGACACTCAAAGGGACTTTGGCACAAACTGTCATTTATTTTAAGAAGCTATACATTTTGGTAGGAAGAAGAGAGGCTCTGAGATTAGATAGACCTGGATTCATGTCGTCTGAATTTTGACTCTTCCTTTTACCTATAGGACCTGGGGCAAGTCATTCATCTCTTGGTACCTCAGTGACTTCATCTATAAAACAGAAACTTACATCCACCTCATAGGTGATTTGTGCACTAAGAGAATGCCCGCCCACATCAGTGTATCTACATGACCTGGCTCGCTGGACCTATGGTAGGTTAGTAGGTACTTCATAATTTTTACTTCAAAGGAATGTCTTACCTACAGCCTCAACCTAAAATGAATAGCTATGACTTTTTGGAGGGATGTCTCCTTAAAGGTCCCCTGACTCAAATTACCTGGACTGAGTGTCACTAACAATGACTTGTGGCTCTGACAGCAAGGGCGCACATTTGAAACCACAGCTTGTGGAGGTCCAGGCAAATTTCTGAGGATTTTGTGTTATGGGCTTTGTGTGATGCTAATAAACACAAAAACGTTTTCTCTATAAACATGTTCCATGTGGACCCCTGAGGCTATTGTACTGATGAACTTATTTTTTGAATGAAAAATAAGAGGAACGGCAAGCACCCAATTAGAGAGGCTCAGTCAGAGCACTAGAAGCTTTCCAGCCTCTAGGGAAAGGAAGAGGTTTTAAGGAGCTCAGGCAAGAGAACCATAATGAGAGAAACACTGAACTTAACTTTTATCTTAGCAGCAGCTTTGTCTGTCTTCTGTCTAGGCACAGATGTGTGCTGCTGGGACTGCACTCGTTTTCTGACCAACTATTTTTGTCTCTCACTTGCAATACTCTGTGAATGGATTCTCTGAAATGCAGGCATCTTGGTCCCCAGTGAGTGCAAAGCATTTGGTAACACAATGAGTAGCAGTGGAAGATTTTCAATTCTCACTCCTATAATGGTCACTTTTGCAATTCCTGTTGCAAAAGATACCTCACAACCTAGAAAGGTTCTAATCCAGGAGCCTCACCCTTGTCATGTTAATGGAAAGGATGAGACTGGGGATGTGATGCTTTTTAGATGCTGCCCTTGCTCATGGTTACAGCTCAGAGACCAAGATATGTGCCTTTTTAAAAATCAGTTTGTGGGGGATGGAGTTGCCGGCAGATGAGGGGGCAAAACATTACAATGAAACTTCTAAGACTAATGAGCCTCCTATCTGCAGCAGCACGCTGAGGTGCAGATACATTCTAAATCTTCAGATCCAGGGCTGCTCCCATGTGGTGTGATTAAGTGAAAGCTAGAGGGAAATTTTTCTGGGCTACAGAAACTGCACGTGCAAAGGCCCTGAACCAAAAGGAATGGGCAGAAGATCTAAAAGCCAGAGTGTGACCAGAGGACAGAGAGCTGAGGAAAAAGGAGAGATGATATTGGAGAGGGTGGGGACATAGGCCACATCAAGTAGGACTTGAAGAAGTTGGGTTTTTGTCTTCAAATTAATGAAATACCATTGAAAAGTTAATAAGAATAGAGATATAAACAAACTTGCGTATTAAAGATTATATTGTCATATGTCATATGTCCGAAGGGAGTGCAGTGGTTTTAATGTCTATAAATTCTTTGATATTCTTTGCTTCAGGAAATGGAGCTTAATCCTTCTTCCCTAGAGTATGGGATAGACTTAGTGACTCACTCCTTATAAATAGGATGTGATAAAGTGACAGTGTATAACTTCTAAGCTAGGTCAAAAAAGACAATGTGGTCTCCACTAGACTCTCTTTAGTCATTTGCTCTGGAGGAAGCCAGCTGCCATGTTGTGAGGAACTAGGACCTCGTGCAAGAAATTGCGAGGCGACCAAACTGGGAGCAAATCCTCCAGCTCCACGCAAACCTTGAGATCATTATAGTCCCTGCCCCCGTCCTGACAACTCGGAGCCAGAACAAGCCAGCCTGATGGCTCCCTGACTCCTGACTCTCAGAAACTGAGCGAGATAGTGTTAATCATTTGAAGCAGCTAAAAGCTGGGATGGTTTGTTATGTAGTAGTAAATAGCTAATACAGAAGGTAAAAACAAATAGTAGCAGGAAGTTCCTGCACTGGTAGTCCAGACAGATAATGATGAGGATGATGATGTCTTGACTGACAATGGCTGCTACTCAAGGCCAACTCCACCACCTCTTCCTAAGAATATGGCGTGGAGTTGAGAGCATGACCTCTGGAAAGCTGTAGATGAGGCATTGAGTGCAGGCTTTGCAAGGTCACCTGTAACTATGTCAATGATATTTTTACTCATATGGCAGAGCAAATAATGTCACTTCCCTTTTAGCTTCCTTGGAGGCAATACATGTAAAGTCCATAGTGAAAGTTTTGGAACATAGCTCTTCAGAGTATTACCTGCCGGGTTTTGTTACTATTTGGGTAGATTTTTCCTTGCCAATCTTGTTCTTTGCTACAAGACTAATCCCCATTAAACACTGCTGTGTCACTTTCCTTATTAAATTGCGTTCAGAGATTCCCCTTACTTTCCAAATAAACTTTCAATTTTTTGGCTCTGCCTTGAATGTTCTCTAACTTCTAACTTGAAGGTCCATGTTGCCACCTAAGTGAACCCCTGCTCCATGCAAATTCATCATCTTTTCATTTAGTTTCTTTTCTTCTTCCCCTTCGTCCTTTATTTCTCCTTCTCCTCCCACTCCCCTTCCCCTTCCTTCTCCCTCCTTTCCCCTCTCCTCCCCTTCCTCCTTCTATGGCTTGTGATGCCTGACTGAGTCCATTTCTTTTTACCCTCAGTATCCTCCTCTGTGCATTGTGCATAATAATAGATACGTGCCCATCCTTACTGTTCAGGGAAAGCAGAAGAAAAGTTGTTGCATCGTGACATCATTTGCAAACTCATTCTACTTACAAGAAGTCCTAGCACGAATGTTACACTTCCTGCGTGAGCATACATAAAGTCAAGTAGCCATCAGAGAGCAGCTGTCTGGATGTTCCACCAGCCATGAGGAGGCATTTTGGACCTCAAGTCTCAGCGGGTATTACCTCACTTTGAGGACACCGAGCCCATCAGTCTCACCTCTGGTTTCCCAGCACAAGGTTGAGATGTGATTAATCACTGCTGATGCATGCTCAGTCATGTTTTATTGCCTAATTAACCTCAGGCGCTCTCTTGCCATTCACAGAAAAATCCAAAGTAGCTGCTGTTCTACACTTACGACACAGAGAGGATGAAAGGAAGACTCCATCACAGGCTGGACCAATAGCACCTCTGCTGATGGCTGCAGAGAGGACCTCAAGTCCCCAACTGGCCTGAAACTCACTGACTAAATGTGCCTAAGAAATGGATGTTTGACCCCCATTGAATGCATCCTCCATCTGGAATTTAGAATAGTGCAAACTTACAATAACTTTCCATTTGTATAGTCTTCCCATATTGGCTCAAAAGTATGTGGGCATAATTTTCTGCTGTCTATGTTCCCTACTGATAATAACAGGAGTTATTACCCCTGGTAAACTAGAAATGGTCATTATAAGTCTAAAATATTCATTATAGGTTTCTTTCCCCTCTCCAAGCCTCCTTTAAAAAAGAGAGAAGGTGCCCAACAGGGAGGTTCTTTAATTTGCCAAGGACCCAGCACAAAGTATTTTAAGCTTTTAACTTTTTTCTTCTTTGAGTTAGCACCAAAACATAATCAGTTAAGCTGAAGCATGGCATCCAGATGTGATGTCGATATAGATATCGGTTGCACAAAAAGCCTTTCTGAAAGGAACAGGAAAGTAATAGATTCTTTTTCAGATCACAAGCACACACATAACTAGGGAGAATTTAAAGTTAAAGGACTACTGAGTGGGACAAAAGTAGGTTTACAGTTATGAGTATGTGGAACATAGTTTATTCTTGTATTATTTAATAATTATTGTATTACTTTCCATAAGAACAACTGTAAAACTACTTTTGCCCCACTCTGTATATAGGAACTAAAGCTTGTGGGTCTTAAAACATCTAAGTCCTATCAGTATCATCATGATGGAAGAGCTACCCGTTACCATATTTCTAATCAATTTCTCCATCTAAATATTTCAACAGAACAAACCAGGATCATTTGCTAAAATGATGTTTGCATTTCCTTACAAATATATTCTACCAGTGATGTTTCTAGAAAGTAGTTTCTGTTTTATCATAGCTAAATGATTCTCTTTACTTCAGGATGCCTCAGATTGTTTTTAGAAGTAGGCAAGATAAAGTAGAAGGGAGAAAGATTTCCATATAAATTGCTAAGGTGAAGAGAATAAGTCCTCTGGTATTGCGTGGGTAGAAAGGTATATGGATTAGGCAGTGGGAAGGTTTTTTTCCCAGAAATTTAATCTAGTTGGAGGGTAGTGATCAGGAACATTTTATGGCTATTCGTAATTTCCAGTTGGTATAGTAGGCAATATTGTCCCAAAGAAATCATGATAACATATCCTGTGGTTCATTAAATCTAAGTTAACTTTTGGTAAAATAAACTTACCAAGGTCAACACTGTTTATATAGAAAAGTAGACTCTGAATTTTTAAAAACTCAATTACATGGAAGCTTTTAGAAACAATGATCACCTCAGCTTATTTTGGTCTGTTGGCCTTTATTTTCTAACAATTATTCACTGTGAAGATTGAAGTCAGTTGAATGTTCTCAAATAAGATTTTAATTAAATTGGAAAACCCTCAGAAAAATCTATGAAATGCTTATAAAGTTACCACAGAGGTTTTTCTTGGTCAAAATCTAGCAATAAATGGTAACTTAAAAATAACTCAAGTTTTTCCTTGTGTTGCTCCAAAGCCACATAAGCAAACTTGTGATTGCACCATGATGAGTAGCTGGCATTTCTCTTACTCTCCCACTTCAAATAACTACCAAACCTGGAGAAAACTAATAAAAATAACTGCAGTGATAGAACTGGAGCCAAAGCAGAGCCACAATCTTCGTGTGTGTGCACTGAGAGACGGGGACACACAGGTGAGTCCCATCCTCGCAAAGGCTTTTTTCCTAGAGGTAATTCCCAGCCTGTGGGGTAGGAAGATGGAGCCCAAGCAGAGAGTGTAACAGGAAAGATCAAACACTTTAAAAATATATTTTATAAAAATATATGCTCTTCAAAAACCATATAACTCAATAGCAAACAAAAACAACAAAAACCCAAAACATTAAAAATATAAAACAAAAATCAAAAAACCACAAACCAATATGATTTTAAAATGTGCAGAGAAAACGAATATTTTTCGAAAGAAGACATACAGACAGCCAACAGGGTCGTGAAAATGTGCTCAACATCATCAATCATCCCCGAAATGAAAAACAAAACTACAATGAGCTATCTCCTCACACCTGTTAAGTTGTTGAGAGGAGGTGGAGAAATAGGAAGCACTGTTGGTGGGAATGTAAATGGGTACAGCCACAATGGAAGATATTATGGAGGTTTCTCAAAAAATTAAAAATAGAACTACCATGTGACCCAACAATTCTACTTCTGGGTATTTATCCAAAGAAAGTGAAACCACTGACTCAAAGATATCTTCATCCCTATGATCACTGCAGAAAAAAACAAAGAACAAAAAACCCTTCATTTAAAAATAATGTTCTACTTAGAAATTAAAACTTGACACTCACAAGCAAAAGGAAACATTTGCTTTCCCCATTGTGGTTTAATATCTTATGAAGCATTTCATAAACTAAATCTTTTCCTCTTCCAATTTCCATCTTTGATTTCAGGAAGTTCAGATCTGATGGACAGGTAGAAACATTGTTGTATATGGCTCTTATTATGCAATAAAATCAACCATTTAATTCCCATCTCTAAGAAGAATTTATTACACTGAACTTGGAACTGAGAAACAAGGGACAACATCTGAAAAATAATAGACAAGACACATTCAAAGATAACTGGGTGAATTGGCCTATTAGATGCTGAGCTTGTCTACCAAAATGAGAATTTTAGGTTGAAATATTGAGATAGATTCTTCTTTTAAAGATTATTTATTTATTTATTTTTAGAGAGAGGGGAAGGAAGGGAGAGAGGGAGAGAAACATCAACGTGTAGTTGCCTCTTGTGCGCCCCCTACTGGGGACCTGGCCTGCAACCCAGCATGTGCCTTGACTGGGAATTGAATTGGCAACCTTTTGGTTCTTAGGCTGCCTCTTAGTTTACTGAGCCACACCACCCAAGGCTGAGGTGGATTCTCACAGGCTCAAATTTTCAGTTCCAACTTGTGACCACTTGTCGGTCGGGATAATAAGGCTAAATCAGCAGCACCAGATTCAGGCTTCACCCTTGAGTGACACCCCCTTTTCCCAATCTGCCAAGGCATCAAAACCAAGGGGTACGCTTGGTTCATCTTCCTGGGGTGTCATCTTACCTGAAGTTTTGAGGGAAAAAATCATTTTGTTTGCCTTTAATTTCACATGGATATAATGTGCGAATGTGAAATATACATGAACTTAAAACCAGACTTAGGAAAGGGAGCTTCTTTGGTGCATCAATGTGACATCTCGCAGGCATCTGTGTTTACTCCTTGCTGTCACTGGGGAGGACATATTTGAGAGTGGAGAGCATATACTGTCATATCAGTCTGGGATTCAGTTTCACCTCAGCCTCCTCCTAACAGTGTCGTTTGGGGAAAGTCATCCAAACATTCTGAGATTTAGTTTATTCTCATTTTAAAAGAAGACATGATTGTTTACAGTATGCTGCCACAATTAAAGAGAGAGGTTAGAAAACCTTGTACACGTCTAGCTAGATAATATCTTCCCCTCTCTACTCTTATCCCCTAGAATTATGTGAAGTTACTTATGTAGAAGTTAAAAGGAGGGAGAATAGGAAATCAGGTTTGCTTCTTGGGAGTTAATTCCTGCAGTCATTCCTTCACCATGGAGCCATCATGAAGGCTGGAAAAGAGTCTGTCCCAAGAACACAGAGTTTATTCCATAAAACGGCTCCTGCCTAGAGAACCAGGCTTGGAAAGAGCCTTCACGTGCTTCGGTTTGGTGAGGCTGAGTGTAAACAATGTTACCTGGAAGGCTATCCTAAACTGCTAACTTAAGTGACTGGCTCTACAAGGTGTAGGATGAGGAGGTGCATAAGGAGGGCCAGCCAGGGGCTCCCAGGAGTTCAGGTGACTGACATGCAGGGAAGAAGGTTAGAGAACAGGAGGGAGGGCTGCAGGGGAGGCTCTGGAAATGCGTGGGGAGAGCCTGGGGTCAGAGCCTTAGGTTGCTGTCCTGTTGTCTGGGGCTACCTGGTCCCCGAGGGTAGCTGCAGGGGGAGAGTGAAGTGGAACTAAATGCTGGGGCCTAGAGAGCCATCTTGAAGCCCTGGAATGGGCCGTCTTCCACCCAGGTGGCTCATGTATCAGGGTGTCACAAGTTGGAAGCTTGTCATTTGGGGACTATTTAAAGAGTAGTTTGTTCAATGATACCACAAATAGTATTTGCATACTATTTGTGCAAATATGAAACCCACTTATTAGTATTGATTTGCCAAATGCAAAGCAAACCAAGGACACCAAAATGAGGCAAGACCCTAAAATTACCATTTATCCATTCTTCATTCACTCAGCAATACTTAAATGTACCAGGCACTGGAATATAAAATGAAAAGCCCAGGGCTTGCCCCTAGGATATACATTCTACCTAAGACTGTATACATCATAGTAGATGTGAAACTCATATTTTAAGTATTCATTTGTATTAATGTAAAAGTATTATATCAATCATTTTTTAAATCTTCTGATTTCTCAAAGACCCAGGGACACTGCTGATACTGTTTTTTAAAAATATATAATATATATACACATAATTTTTGGCTCTATTCTAAGCCTATTAAATCAGAATTTCTGCTCCTGAGTCCCAGAAAACTGCCTTTTAGCAGACTCTCAGTGTGATCTTCTGTGATTAAAAATTGAGAACTCCAGTCAATTCTCTTTCTTAACGTTCTCTGTTATCGTAAGACAGATGACACCAAGGAATTTAAAAGCAAAAGCAGAAGAGATCACATCTGCAGTGAAATTTCCAAATACAATCTTTCTAAGTGTGTGTTGGTGCATAAACGGATTTGTTTTGACTGATTATTATCAGTGGGGGCCAATCCACAAAACAGCCATGTCAATCAAAAAGTCATTTCCTTTTGTTTGCATTTTAACATTCACCAGCCTGGGGTTGCTAGGACAAAGGTTACCTGATAAAAAACGACTGTAGCAGGCATTTGGGTGACTTCTGTAGGAGCCACACCAGACACATCCATCAAAGAACTTTTCAATGGGTAGGTCAGTGCTTAATGAAAGTGTCAATGGCTTTCACAGAAAAGTTTATCTTGATTCCTGTTAACACTCTTGATAATAAACATCCCGCCTTCACTGATAAACAGTCTTTCTAAATTTTTAAGTAGACAAAGGTAATCACTTGGTCTAAGAAGACCAAGTGCACTTTTTGCGGGGAGGTACTCAGGGAGAGATTGGGAAGCCTTATTCCTTGGCTTCTGAAAGAAAATAAAGGGAAGCTGGAGTGTGCTGGCATTTTCAGCATGGTTCCCAGAATCAGAGAGGCTCAAATTCTGCTCTCAAACTTACCATGCCATCTTGGGCAACTCTGTTGAGGGTAGCTAAACCATGTTTCCTCATCTGTAAAGAGGAGGAAATAATAACTAACATTTAGTGAGTGCCTGTTATGGACTGGGTCTTCTGAGCATTTGCCATATATTTCCTCTTTAGTTCTCACAATAACTAATGGAGATAATAATAGTGTCCCTATTTTAAGATGATGTAACTGGAGAACAGAAAATAACTTTATAGAGTGTTTAAGAGCTTTGACTATGATAATATTTGGTGTTTTGCACAGAGCCTCATATTTAAAAATGCTAAATAAAGATTACTATTAATGTGAATTTATTGTATTCACTTTGTTTTTCCCTTTTAAGCCCCTTCCAATAGTTATTTCAAAATTCACAACCAATTTGGTCTGGACTCCTGGACCAGCCAGTTCATTAGGATGTATGCATACATGGTACTCACTCTTCACACTTCAGAAGAGAAGTACCTTGAGCTTCTAAAGTTAGGTCCAGGAGGTAATACTCTTATTTTCCTGAGTATGTGATTTCTGCCTTATTATTCTGGTAAAGACCAGAAAGGATAACCACTAAGACAAGGTTTTATCTGAAACATTAAGGAATCATTTTGATTACTGTCAAGAGGTACATAGTGGGTGCCAAATGTGAGTTTCATTGGTTGGTTGCCCCCAGAAGAGAAGGGTGAGGGGCAATGTGGCGTAAGGAAGGAGCTCAATCTCTGTCAGGAACTGAGAGGAGACAGAGGTGGAGCTGAATCCCGATCCCTTTCCCTCCACCCAAGGGCTGTATGATCTTGGGCAAGCTCCTTCAAGTAGTTAAAGTAGAAGTACCTCATAAGGCTATTTTGGCGAAGTAGACAAGAAAGCCTATAGAAAGCATCTAGTACACTGTCTGCCACAGCAGGTGCTCAATAAATAAAACTGAATTATGAATGTTACTCCTAATATTAAGACAACCTACCAATAATGTTTTAGATATCCTGATAGGATAAATAACCTAATCCTATGCCTGGGGAGCTGTCTCAGAGAGAGTTTACAAAGGGATGAACCATAGTCAGGCTGGTGTGTCCCTGAGTGGCACACAGAGACAACTGATATGAGAGGCAGCAGTCACTCTCTCTCACTTTCATTAAACCAATAAAAGCCGAGGCTTTTGGAAATTAGAACTGTTGTGCTATATCTAAAGACAACTTCTCTTCCACTTTTCTTTGAGAGTTTGGGGTCACTGATGTAATACTGCTAGGTGCCTTGGTAGAGAGTGCTTTTATGGGGACCATACAGAGAAATTCCTTCAGGATGGGAAGGGGGACCTGGCTGGTGTGCCTCAGTGGATTGAGTGGCAGCCTGAGAACCAAAAGATCACTGGTTCAATTCCCAGACAGGACACATGTCTGGGTTGTGGGCCAGGTCCCCAGTAGGGGGCGCACAAGAGGGAACCACACCGATGTTCCTCTCCTCTTCTTTCCTTCCCCTCTCTCTAAAAATAAATAACTAAAATCTTTAAAAAAAAAATGGAAAGGGAATGGAAGCTGTGGTCCCATAAGTGTACAACTTGTTCTCAGTCTCCTGAAATCTCCTAGGGGTGCTGACAATACCTCGAAAGGTATGCCCGCAGGGTATTCCTCAAGGGACTAGAACAAAGGTTTCCAGTCTCTGCTGTGGCAATTAACCCTGTGCCTACCCCAAAATAACAGAATTGCCAGACCTAAATGGACCTCCTGGCAGGTCTTGAATAACACTGTTTTGTTCAACGCTACATCTTTATAACATTGATGAGATGCTGTTGGTAACTTAACTCTTGTTTATATGAATCAGTCCATGGTAAAATTAGTTTCATTATAGCTGTTTCTCCTAAAGTCGCAGAACGTATAAACAGATGATATTAAGTGAGAACATACTGTACAGCGGATTTCTCTCTGGCAACCAGCATGAACTGAAAACCTAATATGACTTCTTGACACCTCCAGACTTTGTAGACTTGACGCTTACCCTTGATGTGATCAAAGACCCTCATACAACAGTGTAGAGAAAAGGCCCTAAGATTGCCTTTGACTGGGATCCCTGCCAACCAGGTGAGATGTGGAATGAACAAAAGACGTATAATATTCCTTGCATATCGGGGTATACAGTGAGATTCATATTTGCCAGATATGTTAATCAGAATGTTGTGGAGATCCCTTGTTAAAATCAGAGGAAGATACTAAACATGAAGTAAAGGCTGAACTACTTAGGGTTTCCTCTACCTTCACGAAAAGCTCCACCAGGCCTCATCCAACACCAGGAGCCTATGTGCTTCTCTCTGAAATGAGGGATGTAGAACCCAGTTCACACCTCTAGTGTAGTGGTTGTTAAACTTGATCATGCCTCAGAATTACCTGGACGGCTGTGAAAACAAGGGTTACTGGTCTTTACTCACAGAGTTTCTAATCTACTAAGTCTAATGTTGCCAGAAAATTTTCATTTCTAACAAGTTCTCAGGTGATGCTGATCCTGCTGGTCCAGGCACTCCATGCTGGAAACCACACCAAAAGAAGACAAGCTGAGGCTGGGTATTCTGAGTTTCTATTTAACTTAATTTTAGAGGAAATTGCTTTCTTGTATAGCATACATTTATATTCTCTCTCTCTAACACTGTCACCTGTACCCATCCTCCATATTCTTCACTAACCACAATTGTACAAGCTGGTTTCCAGAAATTTCTATTTTCAATTCTAGTTTTTCATGTCATCACTTGATAAAATTATGGCAGCTTTCTTCCACTTCATAAAGCTTAAATCTTTTTAAATTTGTTTACATTTTTCAAATTTTATTACTAAAGGCAACTCTGAACTTGTCTCTTTAGTAGCCATCAGAATTATACATTGAACTTGAGAGTTCCAGGATTCTGAGCAAGGTGAGAAACAGAGATTGGAATTTGTGACATTTATATATAAAATATACACATATAAACTCTTACAAAGCCATCACTTTATTTTTTTCAAATACAACCCACGCAAGTCTCTTATCCGAGTTGGCTTTAGAAAGCTATATTGTATGACAAATCATATTCAATTTTTTTCTTGCACCCTGTAGATATTCTTTCATGGACTGGTGAACAGAGTACAAAATCTGTTATAGAAATTAAATCGTGTGGTGGGTGAAAACGTGGGCTGTGCTGACAGATATACGTCAGTTCGAATCACAGCTCTGTCCCTTAATAAATAAGGGATGACCTAAGGCAAGTCAGTTGTTCCTCTTTGAGCTTCAGTTTTTTCAGGGAGTAACAGAGATAATGCCTTCTCTTTGGGTTGCTGCAGGGGCTGACTTAAATGATATAATAATAAGCATTCTAAATAGAAGTTATTATTTCTTGAAGATGATCTTTTCCCAAAACTTTTACTCCCTATTCAATCCTCTAATTTTATAGTTTAAGAAGAAAAACCTCTGTGAAAAATTAGAGAAAACATTTTCTGCATATACTGGATATTAGAGGAAGGTGCTACTTATCAAACCACATGGTTTTCACTTTTATGATAAAGTAGGTATGTTTGCTTATTGTTTACACTTAGTTCAGTACAGTTTACCCAAATTAACATTAGTAAGGGAATTTGCACTGTTCACATAAATATCAGAGGGTAGAGAGACTTCTCTCCAGTCAAGGAGGTCATATTGGAATGCTGGGTTAACATCAATACGCATGAAACCATTTGAATGACCTTTTGCTACTGACACAGGATATTCATGGGATAAAAGTATTTGTAGCATAGAAATCATCCATCAAATTTTTACCAGCTTTACACTTTTAAATGCAGTTTATAACATACTTATCCTCAGGCTTTCCTTTCATGTCCTGTGAATCTAAATGCATCTGTTCAGATAGCGTGTGGCGAACAGAAAAAAAGTGACCCTGGTTACCTTAGGTAAGACTGGGTGTGTGTGTTGGGAGGGACAAAAGATGAAACTGATTGACAGGATAAGTCAATTTATTGAGGGTTAGAGCTAGTAAATATTTCATACAGCCCCAAACATTTTAATCTTTTTTCATTAATATTTTACCTAACAATTTTTCTCTCATATAATCAATTTAATATTTTACTGCTTAATATTTTAATTGGTGTTCAGTTTGGAAAGATGGAGTAGGAATTTAACCTTAATATATAAAATGGTATGTACAAGCTAAAAAAAAAAAGTGAAAACTATCTAAAAACCTTAGGAAATGGAAAATTATTCTAAAATGTATGGCATAAATTTTATATTAAATGAACACTGAATCACAAATGTTTCTTTTTTTCAAATCTTTAATATTCAATAATTATGTCTCTCCTTAATATCCTTTTGCATTAAATTTAATTGACCCTGATTGTGTCAATGAGAAGCACTTTTATTATTTATGGATTTTTTTTATGAATTGTCTTTATCAGGTCTGTAGAGCTTTGAGCTACTTGCTTATTTATCACCTTCATCAAGTCAACATCTTAATATATTGGGATTTTTAAAATAGTTTCTAATAAAAATAAAACATCTACTTAAACCTTATATTTTAATGTGAGAAGCAAAAATATTCTTTAAAAAGCCAAAGAGTAAATATTTTAGGCTTTGAATACCACAGGCTGTCTCTGTCACTATTCTTTTTTTTTAAATAGCCTTTAAAAAATGTAAAAAACTATTCTCAGCTGAGGGGCTGTCCAAATACAGGCTGCAGGCTGCATTTGGCCGTAGCCTTAGTTTGCCTCTTTCTGTAATGCATTATTTCATTTTATGAAACATTATGCATTGAAAAAGCTACCAGATATATTTGCAATTTTAAATAATAATTTTGAAGTAAACTATCGTAATAACCACCATTTAATTCAAGAAGTGGAACATCATCACCAGGACCTCACAACTGTCCCATGGGCCACGTCCAGAATTGATAGCATCTTTGGAAATTACCTTCACTCATTTATTTTTATTTTTTCAGGAAAAAAAATGTTTAGCCGAATTCTTTAGTAATTTAGTCAGCTTTTCAAAAAATATTAAGGGTCTCTTAGGTTTCAAGCATTCTTCTGGAATCCTATGGAGCTTAAATTCTAGCAATGAAGATAAATAATGCACACATAAAAAAATAGCACACATTTAATACTAGCTGAAGGTGGGGAATGATGGTGGCTTGAAGGTGATATGATAAAAGAGTTGGGATATATAGTACCCTGGGACTTACAGATGGATTGAATGTGAAATGTGTAAGAAAAAGAGAAATCAAGGATGACTAAAATATTTACCTGAGCAGTTGAGTAGATGGCGATGTCATTTAAGATGATGAGGGAGACTTTGAGAGGGCAGATTTTATAGCAAAGCTCAGTAGTTATATTTGGGCCTCATTATGTTTCATGCTTATTTGATAACCCAATGGAAATTGGAGTAAGTACTTAGATATTGAAGTCTGGAGACATAGAGCTGGATGACATCACCTAGGAAACGAGTAGATAATGAAAGTAGATAAAGAAGAGATGAGGATCCAGGAGCAGGTCCTGAAGTACAGAAACAACCAGAAGCTACTGGAAGAGAAGAGCCAAAGGGAGACAGGCACAGCATGCCAAGTCATGTCAGGCAAAGCACCAGATGGGGCGGGGATGACCTTGGAAACTCAGAGAAGAAAGAGTAGTTAACCAAGATTAAAAAACAGAAACAAAAGCTCTGAGAGGCTGAGTAAGCTGAATACATTGACATTGGTAAGATGTTCTTTAAGACCTTAACAATAACCATTGTGGAAGAATGGTTAAGCCAAAAACCCAGTGGGAATGAGCTGAGCAGAATGACAAATGTACCCTTTGAAAAGTTTGCAGTGAAGAGAGCAAAGAAACAAGGTGAAAGCTGACGGAGATATGAGTTAAAAGGGAACTGGAGACCATCATGTTAAACAAAATAAGCCAGTCGGTGAAAGACAAGTACCACATGATCTCACTTCTGAGAGGAATCTAATGAATAAAATAAGCTAAAAGAGCAAAATAGAACCAGAGGCATGGAATCATGGAATAGATTAACAGCTTTAAGAGGGGACAGGGGAGACGGGGACTGATTGAAAGCAGGTGAAGGGATTAGTCGAAGAATATACATGAAGGACCCTTGGACATGGACAATAGTGGGGGGACTGAGCATAAAAGTGACGGAAGGGCTGAGAGGAGGGGGACAAAGGAGGAAAATTGGGACAACTGTAATAACATAAATAATACAATATTTTAAAAAATAAAAATACCTTTTTTCTAAAATAAAGCAGTAATATTAAATGAGAATGTATATGACTTAAAAACAATAAGACTTCAAGAAATGTCTTAGTGATATTACCCTAACTTTGTACTAGTTATCTAAGGCTACATAACAAATTATGCCAAAATGTACTGGTTTAAATAAAGCATTTATTATGCTCAAAGATTCTGTAGGTCGGAAATTTGGAGAGGGCACAGTCAGGTAAGTTTTCTGTACTCTACAATAGAAATTGGTGAATTCTTTTTCTGTGAAGGGCCAAATAGCAAGTATTCTAGGCTTTGCAAACCCAACAGTAACTGTCAGAACTACTCAGCTCTGTCTTTATAGCATGCAAACTGCCATGGATACTTCATACAAGAAGGAGGGTTGCTGTGTTCCAATAAACCCCCCTTTACAAAAACAGGTGGTGGGCTGGATTTGGCCTGCAGGTCCTAGCTTGTGGACTCCTGGCCCAAGGTGTCTAAGGCGTCATCTAGAAGACTTGAGGACATTGTGGGGATGTGACAATTTGTGGGGACTTGACAGCTGGGGCTGGAACGCAGCAGTGCCTCCGGTACCACCTTTTATTTCACTGTGATTCCACATGATCACTCATGCATGGCAGCTTTATGTCAGTTCCACTTTTAATTTTTATTTATTGATTTTTAGAGAGAGAGCGAGAGATTGATTTGTTGTTCCACTTATTTATTCATTCATTGGTTGATTCTTGTACGTGCCCCAACAAGGGATCGAACCCACAACCTTGATATATCAGGACAACTCTCTAACCAACTGAGCTACCTGGCTAAGGCCAGGGCAGTTACACTTTTAAAATGGCGGCTCTGGCTCTGGGCTTGAAAGGGAATGTTTCAGGAAAAACTGGTAGAATTTTCTTGGCTTTTTCTAACCCAGGCTCAAAAGTCATGCAACGTCACATCTGCCATATTCTATTTGTTGATGTAGTCACAAAGGTCCACCTAGGTTCAAGAGGAGGGAACAGAAGGAAAGTTTGCCGCTTCCTGGAAGGAGTGTTAAGGAGTTAATGAACATATTTAAAAGCACCATAGTTTCTAAGAAATAAGGGCAAGAGAGGTTTTTTCCCCCAGAAGGAAATTTTGAAGTTTCGTAATGACTTGAATGATTCCCAAATTTTGGTTGAGAATGGAGAATTGTCGTCACACAGTCATTTTAAAATTTTCTTTGGAATGGTACTAAAGGAAAAACAGCTCCTTACATAATTCCACTATGGTGGTGCTTAACTGCATTCAGACTGCCTGTTTTACTAAAAAGAGGAAACCTGTTATTGACCTTTGTATCTTTTGAACGTGTAGATTTAAAAATCACTTGATATTTTGCATTTTTTAGTTTGTCCACTGAACATGAAAATGGATACCTGACACTTAGAAATATAAATAAGTACATTTGGGCATCTGTGGTAGGCTAAACAGTAGCCCCAAGGATGCTGGCACCCTGGAACGAGTGAGGGATATTTTATACGGCCATAGGAATGACACAGGTGTGATTAAGGATGATGAGATAGAGATGTTACCCTGGATTATCCCAATGGACCTTAAGCATAATCATGAGTTTCCTTAAATGAGGGAGGCAGGGGGAGATTTGAGGAGAAGAGGAAGTAGGAGGTGTGATGAGGAAGCAAGAGGTTGGAAGAATGCAAGGGAGAGGTCACAAGCCAGGGTTACAGGTAGGTAACTCCCTGGAGCCGGAAAAGCCCAGGAAAGGGATTTTCCCCTCCGTGCTTCTGGAAGGAAACTGGCCTCTCTGTATACCTTGACTTTAGCCTAGTAAAACTGATTTCAGACTGCTGGTCTCTAGAACTATAAGAGAATAAATTTTGTTCTTTCAAGCGACCAAGCTGGTGGTAATTTGTTACAGCAGCTATGGGAAACTAAATGCAGCCTCCTAGGGAAGTTCATGGAACATCTGGCTGGCAGTTGTTTGTCTATGATGTAAGTTGTGGTGACTTAAAGTTTTCCATAATTATCTGAAGGTTAAAATGAAATTGTTAATGGAGTACCTGCTCATAGTAGTTGCTTAGTACATGTAAGTTAAATTAGATGTTAAGTAATTGATTAGGAAGGAGAGGACAATAAAGGTGTGGCAAGACCAGAAGGTGGAGCTGGCAAAAGCCACAGGAAGGAAAAGGCACAATGAAGCCAGAGTTGATATTGAAAAGGGCCAGGGGAACTGAGAATGGAATCTCTCCAGGCAACGGAAGCACGTATCACAGAGTCCACTGGAGGCAGGAGGAAGCCATCTTCCCCTAGCACTTGAGACAAGCCCCCATTGTAGAGTGGAAAGATAAGGTATGACATTGATCCCTTCAATCCTGAGGGTCTGCCACGTCCCAAGCCTGCTACTCCCAGAGACAAATAGTGAATAGTGGACTGTGCCCAGTGCCCAGTGCACAGAGTGAGGCAGGATTGGCCCCAACAAATACACATGGAAGCCAGAACCCTCTTGAGTATTCTTGCTAATTTGAAAATTGTTTCAATTTCTTTTTAAATAGGAATATTTTAAATGCCAAACTTCTAACTTTGATGCTTTAAAGATATTTTTTTTACATGGTAGCCAGTAAACAAGATGAAAGGGGAGAACATTCAGGTTCATAAAACTTAGGTACTTGACTGAGTCATGTTTACATCACATCGACATCAGCTGTCTCCTGGGAGCAACAAAACAAGACTCAAGAACATGGATTCTGGAACAGGAATACCTATGGTTGAAGCCTAGATTTGCCATTAATTAGATTCGTGACTTTGGACAAAAATCACTTTACCTGTGTGCTTCAACTCCTTCACCTGTGAAGTAGAGAAAGTAACAGTATCTACTTCACAGTTCCCATAAGAATTAAAAGGGTTAATCATTGTAACAGTATCAGCTCACAGTAAGGGTGACTTTGTTAAATAAAGGTACTAAAAACTTGCCTAAGATCCTGCAGTTCCTAGTTAAGCACATTCATACTCTGTAAATTGCTTAACTTTCACAGAGGATATTTTTCTGCTTGATATTTTCCATGCCCACTTTCCAAGAGCCCCCGTCACGAATTTCTACTTACCATTCTACAAATGCAGACAGAGCTCCAGCTCTGCAAGCCAAAGTGAACGCGTATGTAGCAAATGAGTGTCAGTAGTGGCCACAGGGAGGCTTTCAGGATTTCACAATCTGTGAGTTAGAAGAATGCTCATGAATGCCATGGGAAATGAGGTACTCCTTCTGCCACTTCTAAATCACTTCACACCCTTTCGGACTAAACTAAGTATGGGACATGAATCAGAGCTACTGCCATAGGGTGGAGAGGTAAGAAACTTCTTGGCTTTGCCAGTTTGACTGAGCTGCATTCAAATCCTGATCAATCCTTACTATCCTCGTAACAAGCAAGTTCACTACACTTTTCTAATTGAAAAGGGAAACCTTTGCCACTTTGGCTGAGTCCTAAAATACATATGTATATGCAACTCAATCATTTAGCAAAGTGAATCTATACTTGTCTAAGCAGCACGCAGGTTGAATGTTCAGGAGTTGGAGCACCCAGGGATCAGAGACATACATTTGTGGGGGTTTTTTAGTGGGGAAAGGAGAGCATTGCTCCTGAACCAGGATAGTCAGAAGCTAGGAGAATTCTTTGGCAAGTGGAATGGGGGAAACTGAGACAGAGAGCTAAACAAGGCTGAGCAGTTACCAGCCTGCTAATAAAATCGCGAGATCTTAACTTCTCTTGCCAAGGACACTTAGGAGCAGATGGTTTACACCTCTCCTGTCCAATCAGAGAGTGAGTAGCTTAAATCACCCTAGTCAAGGAGACAGATAACAGAGACCCAGTTAGTGACATTAGTTCCAGCCAAATCCCAGAATGGATGAAGTCGGGGGAAAACAAATTAGAGCCAGACAAATCCAAGATAAAAGTAAAGTAGTGAAGCTGACCAGGGAATGATCCCAAGCTCCCCTGTATGCTCATGCTGGTGCACCAGCATATTAAAGGACGCGCCTGGAAAGCTGCTACATATTCTGTTGAGACTCTCCCTTGAGTCCTCCCCTAAACTTCCACCTTTCGAAAACATAAAAATATTTAAGACAAAGGATGCCAGGGTACACTCTCCCTTGAGCACGCCTGCCCACCCCCTCTTCTTCAGGCATGTATCTCTGCTTACTTTCTCCTACCTAAAGGTTCCAAGGAAATTTGCAACCAGGGGAGCACCATGCAGTAGCCACCCGTCCCAGGCTAAGCTTCTGAACCTCTCTCAAAGGGCTCTCCTTTTGCCTCAGTAACTTCCTTTCCTGAGTGCACACAGCCTAGCATGACTCATCCTTGTTACTGAATGTAACTTCCTTTCCTGAGTCTAGGCTCGCTCCTATTGCTGTGATCTTGCCTCTTCTATCTTCAGCCCTGCCTTTGTTTCACTGTCCCTGGTTTTAAAAAACATACTCTCAAAATCATCTGATTCATGTCACGAAATCTTTCCTACAAGAAGTCAAGAACCTGCACATTCCACACTGTACTAGGGCACACTCTCCTCAGTCCCCATCCCTTTCCAGTAACATTACCTCAAACCTCAAGCCTGTCTATGGGCTTTTATTGGCCAAACGTTCTGTCTTTACTTTTGTTTAGCGTTTTACACATTGAGAACACTTGGGCATTTCCTTTGGCAAGCCTGGTACATATTAAAGAGAAAGGACATAAAGGTGTTCCAATCTGCCCAATGAAAGTAGGTGTGTAACACATACCAGAATGGTGACAAAGACCAAGTATATGGTGACAGAAGAGGGCGTGACTTTGGGTGGTGGGCACACAATGCGATATACAGAGCATGTTTCATGGAAATGTATACTTGAAACCTATATGATCTTATTAACCAATGTCATTCCAATAAAGTAAAAAAAAAAAAAGAAGAAGAAGAAGAGGAGGAAGTGTGGCTAGTCAGACAGTGCTTTCCATTAACAAGGTCCCAGACGCCAATACAAGATTTCATTCCCTGCTGCCCCCACCATTGACTCCAAAGTAGGAACTGACTCTGCAAACTGCTAAAATCACAACCATTTTCTCATTTCCTGTATGACAGCCTCACTCTACCCCTCCCCATGAAACACCATATTTTGCTGTGTATAATGCACCCTTTTTTGCCTGAATTTTTGAGGAAAATATAAGGATGTGCAATATACATGGGTAGTGCTAATTCTGTATCTATAGAAATGTTTTTAATTCTTTTATTTATGCTTATGCATTAGAAGTGTAACTCTAGAAAGAAATAATGATATCCATATGCAAAATAATACCCTGGCATATCATAATCAGTTTTGTTTCTAAATATAAATAAATTAAAAATTGAATTAAAAAAATTGAAATGAAAGTTTTATTTCCCCTGAAAGTTTAGGCCAAAAAAGGCAAAATATTGAAATCTCACAGCCACTTCAGTCAGTGTCAGGGGACTGGGTTTATTTTACTCCCAAGAAAAGTGATGCTTGAAAAAAAAAAGTTTTGTTTTTTTAATTTACCTTTGAAATTTGGGCTTCTTCATTTAGGAATGAGACAGCTTTTAAAAAGATTTTCGTTGTACCAGGTTAATTATATAAGAACTCTGTGACTTCACTTTGTATAATAAGGAACAGTGAAGAGGGCTGGGTTAGGATGACTTACTATGGTGCATCTCATTTTTTTTATTTAGTTCACATTCAATGAAATGAGCTGTATGTAAACTGGTGGTACAAATCAGTGTAAGACAGGAATTATTATGCATATTTTACAGATAAGAAAACAAAGGGAAAGGCGCAGAGAGATAAATGATTTCCCTGGGATTACCGAGTTTGTTACTAGCCATTCCTGAATAAGAACCTAGGACTTGGGCCTACAAGGTTGTCTCCCTTTCTCTCCCTCCCTCCCTCCCTCCCTCCCTCCCCCCGCCCCCGCCTCTTTCTTTTTGTCATGCATCCCTTGATAATCAACACAATCGAAATCTACTTGGAAGTGGGTACAACAAAATAAACTAAGTTCCTTATATTGGGTGACTTTGATCTTTGATTTGACCGGAATAGTGTTTCCTTAAGTCCCACTGACTCATGTAGTCTATTCTGATTTTTTAAAAAAAACAATGCTTTGGCTTTTTAGCCCTGGCTGGTGTGGCTCAGTGGATTGATCGCTGGCCTGCAAACTGAAAGGCTGCCTGTTGGATTCCCAGTCAGAGCACATGCCTGGGCTGTAGGCCAGGTCCCCAGTTGGGAGCATGTGAGAGGCAACCGGTAGATGTATCTCTCACATGGTGGTGTTTCTCTCACTCTCCTTCTCCCTCCCCTTGCCTCTCTCTGAAGGTAAAGAAATAAAATCTTAAAAAAATAAAAATTAAAAAACAATATTTTGGCTTTTTAGACTGTCGTTTTGGATCAAGGGAGATGGTTTTGGTAGCTACCAAAGAGGAAGTCATCCAGGTGAATCTGAGATACCTGTGGAATTCAGAAGCAGGCCAGGTAAGCATTTCAAATATGGAAAGAATGGGGGAGCTGAAGGGAGACTGAGTGATTTTTTTTTCTGGATTTCTTTAAAGAAAGGGGAATGTCTCCCGTTTTGGACCTAATATGGATCCTATCTGCCAAGGTCAGAGATCCATCCTGCCTTCCTCTCTCAGTCTAATTCTTTTCAACAGCATCCTCTCCTTACTGTAATTCACTCTCTTCTCCAGTCCATTTTTGTTTCATTCCATTGAATAAGTTGCGCCTCCTGTAGCCTTGTTCTAATATATTAGGACCAACTCATAGTGATAAAAACTGGTGAGTGGCCCTAGACCCAGAAGTCTGGTGGCTCAGTTTTTAACACTAAAGTCAGGGAGTATCATTGATGTGGTCGTTAACCTTTACTCTTCTCTATTCTCCAAGTTAGACTAGTGACACCCCAGAATAGTAGGGAAGCAGGGAAGCAAATGAAGAATCTTGGAGAATTTTCAAATTCCCAAAGCTGTGCTGCTATATTCTTCCATCCCTAGTTTCCTTGGGTCTGCTCCAGGAAAAGCGTGTCCTTGTCAGCATTACACTTTCCCTCCCGCGAATGTAAGGCTTGGGCTGCAGAACAGAGACGATGCCTAGTAGTTGGTGATTATTTCTCTTGTTTTGAAGTCTAGGATGAGGGCAAAGGAAGTGAATGAATGAATGGTAATGTCATAAATCATCCTGTGGTTGTAACTGATTATGGTAAACCTTTCAGGGGGCCTGAATCCCCAATGGAGCTTTGTCCAAGATTTCTCAACTATTTTGAGATATTAGCCAAAAATGATGATTGAGTAAGAGAATCCAACAGCTGCTGCAACCCTGCCTGTTCCCCTGGAGGTAGCCTATTCATATCTTGCCAAAGCTTTTATTCAAAAAATCCTGGCCCCATTATGAGGGTTTTGAATTTTTTTCACTTTTCCTATCTCATGATATGGTATAGAAATTGGGGGATAATAATTTAAAATGAGTCAGATTGACTCACAGAAACCCGAGGGAGATGTCGTTACCTAAGAGGCAGGCGGTGAGAGAGATTTAGAACGCAATTGCGGAGCGAAGAGCAGAGAACTGATGAAGATGATTCAGGAAGAGAGGGCCACTGGGACAAGAGGCATGGAGGAAGATGCGGACCGCGACTAAAGAAGTCTAGTCACAAAGAAAGGGGCTTCAGCGGCTGAGGAGGGAGGCAGAGTTTAGATTTGATCTTTTGGTACCTGCAGACCAACTTTCCCTGGGACTAAATGTAACAGAGACATAAAATTGGTTTGGAAGGAAAGCAACATGACTTCTTGGTTAAAGTGTGTCCAGCTAAGTTAGGTAAAGATCAGCCAAGACAAAAACAAAAAACCATCTTAAATCTTAATTCACAACAATGGGAGGGATTGAAAGTAAACACAGGGTCTCCTATCTGAGTGGAGTACTGTTATTGTTAATTTAGTATCAGTGCCTTCTGCTTAAGATGCTATAAATTGAGGACCCCATAATGCAGTTTTAAAAAATCTATGAGTGAAGTATAACCTATTCAAAATCTAGTTAAATCTTGCACTTGATAACATTGTGTTTATAGATGAATTTTTGCAGGTAAAGTGGAGTATAACTTATCATATAGTCTTCCTCACAAGTTAGAGTAATTCTTTAAAATGATAGCAAGAAAAAATGAAAAAAGCATGAAAAGTAGCCCAACTTATTTCTTTACTTAATGTCTCATTGGTTGGCAATTTTCTCCCCTGTCATTTTTCAGTGGAAAAATGCCTGAAATATATCAAGAGCTACTGAAATGCAACTGAACAAAGTTAAAAAGAATCAATAAGCATTCCAATAATAAGTAAAAACATTCAAAGGCAATATAGCATTTGTTTCCAATTACTTCATCAAGTCCAAGTTACAAATTAAGTCTTTTACATGTTTCAATTAACAATTTAATGGTGCTTTAGAGAGATAAAGAGTATTTTAAAAGAAACCAAACCTCTGATAAAGCACACCCAATTTTCTCCTAAAAGAAAACTTGATAAAGGCTTCAATCTATAAGAAAAACCCTGGGATTGATGATTTGTGGACTCTACTATCCCCCACAGTTATGTGATGCAGCTGTTATTTTTGTTCTGTATTTTAATCCTCCTTTTTTGAGACCGTCTCCTATAGCAGAAGTCTCTTCTAGTATCCTATGATGGGGAGAAGCCAGCTAGCCAACCATGCATCTAACCAACAGATGTTTATTGAGCACCTGCTTCGTGCCAGGTGTTTTAAGTGCTAGGATAGGGGGATTCACTGATGAGTAACATCCAGTCTCTTCTCTCAGGAATATTTTTGTTTAGTGGTAGAGACAGACCCATCAACTAATATTTAGTTTTAAGTGTAATTTGTCCAAGACAAGAACCAAATGAGAAAAACTATAGTGAAGACTGATAAATTGATTTACTCTAATATGTCATATCATTTCATCCAAAAGTTTTTAAGTCAATAGAAGAATAACACACACACACACACACACACACACTCACACACAGATTTCTATGGGTGAAATTCCAGTTACATGCAATGAGTGTTGTGTGATGTCTGATACGCGTATAGGTGAGTTTGTTACAAATTTTAATTCCAACTGTGGATAAAGCCAAAGAATGTTACAGCCTCAAGAAATTGATGAGTATATCTAATTGACTCTCTCATTTTATAAATGAGGAAACTGAGACCTAGAGAAACTAAGACATTTTATCAAGAAGATAGAGATAACCATTGGAAATCTACAACAGAGTTCAGCCCTCATAATCCTTAGTACAACATGTTGGAGAAGATTATTTTGTCTTTATTTACAACACATGCATTGGCCTGGCCTTGTTTAACTTGACCTCCCTTCACACTCAGGACCTATAATTTGGTTCTCTCTTCTGTGCTGCTGACAAAATCTTCCATGTCAGCAGCCACATCTGCTAAATAAAATTAATAATCTGCATTTTTAAAAATAAGAGACTTAGGTAAACAGAGAGACCCAAGATAGAAAGCCATTCTGAAAAATGTTCAGTAGTGTCTTGCGGCTTTTTTGAATGGTGTTATCAACTTGAAATAAATTCCCATTGAGCATGTATCAGTAATACATATTTTGTCTGATTCATGGATAGTATATCAGTTTCCTATAGTTACTATAACAAACTATCACAAGTTCAGTGGCTTAAAACAACAGGAATTTATTATTTTATAATTTTGGAGGAGAGAAATTTGAAATCAATGTTGCTGGGCTAAAGCCTAAAGGCGTTAAAGAAGAATCTTATTCTTTCATGTTTTGATGACTGCTGGCATTCTCTGGCTTGTGGTCACATCACTCTAATCTCTAGTACTGCCTCCTCTTCTTCTCTGATGTCTGCCTCCCTCTTAAAGGACCCATGATTGCACTGAGAACCCACCCAGGTAAAGCAGGATAACCTCCCCATTACAAGATTCTTAACCACATCTTCAAAGTCCTTTTTTGCCAATCACATAACATTCACAGTTTCCAGATATTAGGGTGTGGCTACTTTTGGAGAGCCATTTTTCAGCTCACCGCAGGTAGATAACTGGTTATTCATTCTTCAGCCAGACACCAAAACACAGAGCTCCTTTTGCTTTTTCCCCATTCATTTTGCACATAACAGTTGTGCTCAGATTATTCAGGGACTTCTACTAGATTTTTTTTTTTTTTTTTTTTGCTTACAGCTCTCAAAAATGTCTTATGATTTTTCTCATATACTGTCATTTATGATATTTCTCTGTTTGGCTATCTATCTAGATCAGTGCTCTGAGGTCAACAAAATCACTTTGGAACCAGATAAAAATCAGGAGGAAGACTCAACAGATCTGTGTTTTACATGTTACAAGACCTTCATTGTTCTTCATGTCTATTTTAGTGTTGGAATTAATCTTCTGATAATGACTTCTGTGTTCAAGGAATCAAGTGTTCTTATTCTCAAACACATTGTCAGATAAGATGGTTTTAATAATCACCATTGATTCACTGTCAGATGGATCTGTGCTCTGTAACAACTTTTCAATATTATAGACTTTAGTAAGTAAAAAGTTATCCTCTCATCTTGTGTACTGAAATAAAAACAGTGAGTGGCAATGACAGCCAGAAAGCCCGTGTCATGAAAATAAATATAAAAGTTCCCTTTGGTGCCTTCTGAGAACTTCTGTGTTAGAGACAGACTCTCCAGTGCGTCTGGTTTTCTGATTCCAGCCGATATCTAGGCTTAGAAGGCAGCTTTGTGGAGGGTGCCAGAGGCACCATGGATTGTTATGCATGAAATATAGAGTTGAGCAAACAGGCTATAACGGGAACTTCGAGGCCATGGGACTGAGAACCACTGTGAGACAAGAGAAGCAACCACTTCTGAGACTGGTTTCCTGGGCACGCTGGTTTGGTTCCACCCACACGAGTGCCCTCTGGCTCAGTTCAGAACAGACCAGATGCCAGTGGCAATGGCAGAGAGGAGTTAGTGGCTTCCTTTCCATTCAAGAATAAATATTGGTCAACAGCTCACCATGTCCCAGGCATTCTTCCAGGTATAGTGATTTTAACTGCCTTACTCCCCAAGGGGATGTTCCCCAGTTCCCTACTGACCCTTTTTTGCATAACAAACAAGTTCCACTCTTCCCTCAGAGAGAGTCCATAGTAAATTTATTTTCTTTAAAAAAATTTTTTTTTATTGTTGTTCAAGTACACTTGTCTCCATTTTCCCCTCTTGCTCCTCCCTGCCCTGCCCACCCCTCCCCCACATCCAATCCTCCTCCCTCCCTGTGTCGTCCTTGTCCACAGGTCCTTTATATGCCTTCCTTGGTTTGACCCTTCCTTTTTCCCCTGTTATCTCCCTCCCTCCTCCCCTCTGGTCACTGTCAGTTTGGAAAATTCATTTTCATTCACAGAAACTTGGCTCATGCTGTGAACACTTAGGTAGTGGTGTTTGAACTGCTTGATTCCTTGTCAAAGGTTCACTGAGTATAGGAAAAGAATAGCTGAGGACTTTAGTTAACATTTCTCAAATGAAGGAGAATAAACAAATTATTTCTGATGTATCTACCATGCCCTCCAAATGTGACTGTAAATGTCTTCTATAAATTTCTTTCCTGTATAAATGGCACTTAACCTTTTCTTAAAAGGTAAAAATATAATCATACTCTCTTTTTCCCAGACCAAAGATAATCACATTTCTCTCAGATTATAAGTAATTTAGATGTTATATTCTTCCAAGAGAATTTCAAGGATTACAAATGGTTAGGAACTGCTATTTTTACTTTGGAACATGACACATTACCAAACCAAGGAGGAAGAAAGACTGAATGTATACAAGGTAGCAAAAAGCATGTTAGAATAACTGAGAGCCTTAACTCCTCGACCACAGAGCTTATCTGAGCATCCTTGTCTTAATGGAGTAAATGGAAAATAACACCAAACTTGCTGTGTTGTAAGGATAACATCTGCTTGTAAACTGGAAAGTCTATGTTACATGTTGCTAATAATGGAGAAATGGTCTTCAACTGCATGATGATCCTCTTAGAAATGAGTAGGCTGATCAACATTTACATTTAAGTTCTAGTTTGCCCATGATTTTCTTGGCTCCTTTTCCTAAACCAATGTGGCAGAAGTTGTGAAAGAACTACGCTAACTGCTCAGACACCTGCACTTCTGTTTGGTCAGCCAGGTCTCTTTTCCAAGGCCAAGGGCTGTTGACGATTCATTCTTTCTCATCAGCATTAGCTGTTGGTATGGAGCGTTCACAGGCAGAGCATCAGCACGTCCCTCAGAGAGCAGCTCCAAGGTCAGTGCCCTTTCGGAAGCCTGCCACGCCAGGACCACCTGCCACACCAGGGAAACCTGCCACGCCCTCTTCTCTCAGAGGCCGGAGGGAGAAAACAGGATACTGAGGACTGGGAATGAGGGAGGCGTCAGCCCTGCGCCTTCTCTACCCTTTGCTCCATCTGCCAAATGTATGAAGACTGTGTCACTGTTGCCATGACCACTCTTCTCTTCTACTGGTCCCAGGGCAGATTGGACACAGTGTGTGTGACCTTACTGGTTCTTGAAACACTGACATTCTTCTATAATGGGTTAGAAATAACAGCTGTCCAGAGCTCTGAGTAGCACACGCTGCCCAGGTGTCAGCCTGACTTCCTGTTTCTGCTTCATTTCCAGCTATGAAAAGGTCACCCTGGCGCAGCAGGAGGCCCCTAGGCCTCACGGGTGCCCTTTCTAATTGTAAACAGTGATTTAAATACCTCTCCTAGCTGTGTCCTTTTTGGCTTTCAGGATGATGTAGAAAATTTTAGGATAATGCAGAGGCTATAGTGCTTTCCATGTGAAATGTTTACTTCCCATTCAAGAATAAACATTGGTCAAGAGCTTACCATGTCCTAGACATTATTCCAGGTACTAGTGATGTTTTGCATGTGCGCCTTGTGGATCTCAGGGAAGAAGACTTTGGCTCAGTCTACCCTGAAACAAAGAAAAAAATTTCACAGACATTTGTAGATCTGATATTTTTTACTGATTATAATAACCTCTTGTCACCAGGACAAACCACACTCATTAACATATGAGGTCAGAGAGCAACTTCTCTGGGAAATTTAACTCCATTATCCATGAAATCATACTTTATGTGAATTTGCTTTTTGTTTTGCAGGCCGGCACGCAATCCACGGAGCCACACCAGCCAGGGCAATGAATTTATTTTTTGAAATGTCCAGGTAGTTTAAAATTTACATATCATATAGATTAGAAGGAGACTGGACCTTAAAAATCAACTTTCCTGGGAAAGTGTCGAATATAGCAGATGTATTCCCAAGCAATTTCTGGGGGAAAAATAGCCATTATGTATCTGCTGGTCAATGCAGTGTCAGTTGTTTCCTTCAGGAAACAAGTCAGATCCCTGTTCTAGCTCAGAAAGCTAGAAGTGTGGCGATAAAGAGACTTAATAGGATTCCTGCCCATCCTATTTCCTTCTAATTTTCTTATAGTATTATATTTCTGCAAAATGAGTACTCCTTAACTCTCTGTCACATGTGAGAAGACACTTCTTGAATTCTCAGATGCCACAAAAACTCCAGGCATTTTGTGAGGTCTCTGAGTTACTTGGAAAGATTTGTATACAGTTCACACTTAATTAATATGTGATTAAATGAATATCCAGGAAGAGAAAAATGAAATTGGCTTTCTATCCACAAACAACAGGGCTGCAACTCTGACTTAGTAAAACCTGCACACAGGGAAAAAGAGCTTTGTCACAATGTGTGCGTTTGTCAACTTCACAATGAGTCATAGATTTCCTTTTTGTTTGAAGATTGGAAACCCCAGTAGAAGAAACAGTTTGGAAAGTCTAGAAAACAACTGGACTGTGTCTCCAGTCTTCAGAGATAACAAATCTATAGGGTCTTATAAATGGTGTGCGCATGCGTGTGAAAGAGTGAGAATGGGAAGAGAAAGAGCAGCAGAGAGAACGCATGCTTACCACCCACCCAGTCGCCTGCAGCCGAGCCTCACTTCCTGAGTGTCTGCGGCAGCGCTAATCACAGATGACAAATGCTGTGTGATAGCTGTTGCTCTTGAACCAAGACATTTCAAAAGAGTTCCAAATACTCTCATTTCTTTCTGTTTGACTACTCAGAACATGTCTTCATGACCCGAGTCATTTTGAGTCATGCTTATACAATTATTTTTTCCTACAGAAAATACCATTCTTTGGCTCAACGATTTACACAGTGCTCTCCTGTCCCCCACCGCACGCAATCCTCACCTCATAGTTACCAGTAAGTCTGTGTGGGCTGGTGATACGGTCACCAGTCAGCACAGATGCCACGTGTTCCTGATGTTGAAGCACCCGATTTTCTTTTTTTAAATATTCTATTTTACTATTATTTTTATTTATGTTTTAATTACAATTTACATTCAATGCTATTCCATAGTAGTTTCAGATGCAGTCAGAGAGGACCCAACTTTCTTATAGTTATTATCAGATGTCTTTAAACTATAGAAGACGGTTGTGGGAATTGGTTTCATAAGATTTTAATGAGAAGAGACTGCAAAGACTAAGTGCGGGCTTGCAAATGATGATAAAATATTGTGAAGTCAGCAAGTATCTCCTGTGTGCCTCTGCTTGTGCTAGGAACCAGGAGGGCTACAGAGAGTAGAAGACAAGCCCACACCTTCCAGTAGCCCATACTGTAGGAAGGGGAAAATCATTCAGCCATCCTAATGGATCATGGTAACTTTATAGGAACACTGTGCTTAACATTCTCAAAGTGCTCTCAATGAGTTTTCACATTTTACATACACAGGGTGAAGGAATACATGACCATGTGTTAAATTTTGTGGCACTTAGTTATAAATGGTTTAGAGGGGAAAAAAAAAAAAAAAACCTTTGAAGGAGAGAGAGGGAAGAGAAGTTTGTTTAATAAAAAAACTCTAAAAATAAAGGTAATATATAGTGCTTTAAACAATCTATAATAAACACTTCATTCAGATATTCAAATGGGATCTCCTCTATCAATAAAAAGTGATAAAGGGAACCGAGAAATTTACTGTTCACATTTCATTTCTCAAAAGTTGCTTTGAAGTTCTCTCCCTATTACAAGGTTAGCTGCTTGGCAGTCGAAGCTATGGAGTGGCACTAGGCCTTTGGAGTGCTCAGCATGCCTCAATGAGAAGCCAGAGTTCAAATCAAGCCATTCAGCCATTATTCGAATCATTTCAAATGTCCTCAACCAATTATCTGTGCTGCTGTCGGCTTTCATTCAGTGAACAGAGAAAAAGAAAACTCCATCAGATCTACATTTTATTTATTTTCGTTTGGATGAGGACATTTCCTACGGCCTGAAAAGCATCCAAATACTACAATACACCACAGAATGCATTTCACCAAAAGTTATTAACACCGTGATCTTTTCAAAGGCCAGAATGTCACAAGATTGGATAAAATGCAGCCTGAAGAATAGGGCTGTAGACAGGTGTATAGGCATGGGCACAAAGTATTAATATCTTTGTATTGCATGATAATGTCTACTAGATTGCCTTCTGCATGGAAGCAGCACTAAAAAAGAAAGTCGAGAGACCTAGGTATCATAAGTGCCCAGGTAACATAGCTGGCCTCTGCCATGGGCCACCCTGATACTGAAGCAATAGGCACATGAACGGAGTAATCATGCCAGCAGAGATTAAAGAATGTTTCCTGCAGGGTCGCTGAAAGACTCCAGTTAACTAAATCATGGCTGCTTCTGATCGTTTCACACTCCTTGTACCAAAAGACCAGAAAGCTAAGAAAGGAGTTGCCTGGAAGAAGTAATTGACCCTGGTAATCAGGTGTAGGTAGGTCTCCTGCTGGGACAAGAAGCCCTACAGAGAGGCAACAAAGAGTGCATTGACAACCCCGTAGGCTGCTGCAGCGCCTCTTGGTATTACCCTAATTTTTACGGCACATGGATGAGTGCAAAGCAACCATCTAAAAAGGCACAGTGACCAGGGGCTCAGAGCCTTCAGGGATGAGTGTCTAGGTTGCTTCAATAATTAAGTCACCTAGACCAGCAAAGGCGGTAGCCAAGGGTGAGTTGGTAGAGGTAGAGAATGATGATTATCGGTTGAGTTCCCTAGGCTAACTGCATAAGTAAGGGCTACATTTTACCCCAGTAATCACCTTTTTTCAAATTTCCCCTGAAAAAGAGACTAACCAGAATCCTGGAGGAGCTGTTTCCTGATAGGGTGACTTTTTGATGAGCACGGGAATCTGAGGTGCACAATGGAGGGACTATAGTAGATTCTGTGGCTCAAATGCTGTGCACTCCTTTCGAGTCTGGAACACTTACTTCCCCCTGTGTCAGGGCTATTATCTACTACCAGTTCATAGCTGAGAGTCACTTAATAGAAATGTCCCTTGGCCAAGAGTTCTTTGCCCTCTCTACCCAAGAGCAGTCCTCATCAAATGACTTATCAATTTGGAGGGATGGGGGCACAAAGGCCTGGCTCTCTTCCATCAATTCAGGACATACATGAAAGTCCACCCTAGCTCCATAGCTGAGGCCTTTATTACGACTCCATCACAGTTCACTTTCTCCCTCTGCTTAATCTTGCTTCTTTCAGCCATCAAAGATATTGTTCCTGAAAGTACCCCCCAGTAAATTTCCTGCTTGCAAATATCTGTCCCAGAATCTGTTTCCCAGGAATTTGACCTAAGATGATAAAACATATAAATGATGATCCAAAGTGGCCTTAATGTACTTTACATAAAGTTATTTAAAAAAATAAACCTATTTTCATTATGGCACAACTTACTGAGTAAGTCTACCTCACAAATATGTTGGGGTGCCACTGGGCACATATGCTGATATAATAAATTAAAAAAAAACTCTCTCCAATCTGTAAACCACAGAGTTGTTGAAGCATATTAAGCAAAAATATAAAAATAATCATCCTCTAAGTAGATCCCACACAATTCACATAGTGCTCAGGGTTTTCCTCCAGGCCATCGTGAACCAAGAATTCTCTTAGATTTGTCCAAGAGATGGATTTTGGAGCTGATGCTGGGTTCAATTTATGTGTCCAGAATAGAGCAAGCTCTCTTGCCAGAAGCATTTAGGAATATGAGTATGGTTTGCCTCTCCCCTAGAAGTCAATTTATTGGCTCTTCATCAAAGTATACAGTATTATTTTGTAGGCTCCAAAAGGGAGATGGGTAAATCTCACTGTGTTCACAGTTGAACAGAATCTCAATCTATGTTTCAAATTGACAGCAAATGTAAGCTGAATTTTGTTGACTCTTTTAAAAATACAATACATCCCAATACTGCTATTTTTTAAAATGTCTGGGACAGCTGGTGATATTTCAAGAGGAAAATTGGAAAGATATATTTTTGTTCCTTTAGGCAAGAGTGAATTATTTCAAACACCAAGTGTTTCAAAATCCTGGTGAGTCAGGAGGCTGGGTTTCATAGGATTTCTAGTGGGCACTGTATTTGACATAATAAACTCCTACTCCTGCTGCATTTCCTCCACCTCAAATGTCCGTATGCCCTCTAACCAGCCCTTGAGATAGACCTCAGTGTCAAATGATGAATAATAACCATTTTCCAATTTGCTTTAAGAACTATGTTTACTTTCCAAATACTAAAACAAACATAAGATGGTTCCCTTAGGAAAACAGTAAAAATACAGTCAAAACAGTTTAAATTTCAAAAGTCAAATTCATAACGCTACACTGCAGTCTTGTTTTCTCCCTGTAGGCAGTGTGGTATTACATACACCGCAAAGCACTGCATTCACACGTAAGGATTAGTCATAGGCTGTCAGAGCTGGTGAGGACCTTGGAGATTATCCATTTCTATGCCTTTTGTTTACAGATGAGGCAAAAGACTCCATGGAATTGATAGCAAGATGAAGAGGAAAAGAGACCTAAGGTTAGATACACAAAGTTCTTGAGTTTGTTGGTAGACATGTTCTGACCAGCTTATTTATTGAGAGCTTTCTTATATGCAGTGATTTCTCCCATTCTCTTCACTTGGGCTCCACTTCTCAGACATCATTGCCATCCCATCCTGCCTACCATTAACTTTGTGGCCTCTCTCAGCAAGCCTGTATCTCAGTGAAGGCTTAGGGTGTCTCAGGAGAAGACATCTCAGGGTAGCTACCATGTTTATTATGGTCTTTTGCAACAACCTCTTTTACATAACATGGAGGAGAGCAAGGCCCGATGGCTGTTGGCTGGACCCAAAATGAAGACACAGAAAGACGATTGTGTCTCTTCTTTGTTAATCACCTGTGCAGAGATCTCAACAACCAATGACCTCCCTCTCTCTTGCAGGATTGAAAAGGCCTCTGCTTTGTTTTCTAACCTTAATCCAAGCAGTGTGCTCTTTGGTTTACTTACTCTGACCTGTGTTGTAATACTGTCTGTCTTTTTTAAGGCTTCCTAAGCTTTCAACCTCTATCCCAACTCCCCATCTCCTCTGTTTCTCTACTTTTTCAATTATACTTTCTCAGTGACAAAGGTCATAGTTCTTTTCTTAGTTCAGGGAGGTTCTTGTCAAAGGTTCTTGTAATCTCGGACAAAGATTTGGGGTTTGAGGGTGAGAGACTGAGACCTGGGTTGATTGAGACTGAATAACTGAAACTTCTGTGAACAAGATCAATTCTCAGAAGGTCTTTTATGCATGTTTTTTTCCCCCAATGCTGCAAATCTGAAATGCTCTGAAGCTGTGATTTTACCACACGCACAAAAAAGTTTCTATCAGACACTTTGTATGGGGCAAATAGTGAGATGTAGTGAATAACCAAATAAATATATTGCATATGTATTTTTTTATAATGTAGACTTTATCATGTGCAAAAGACAGGCTATTTGGCATTGGTATTTGCTTAATAAAGGGGGTGCTGACAGTGTTCAGTGTCATGGTAGATCCATGGACGAAAACCCATGCTCCAAAGGTGTCCCTCCCAGGACAGAAGAGCAGAGATGAAAAGCAGAGGCTTTGGAGGCAAAACGTCCCAGGTGCCAAACTTAATTCAGCTACATCTTGCATAAACTTACACAAATTCAATAACATAGTCATTCTCTCTCTCTCTCTCTCTCTCTCTCTCTCTCTCTCTCTCACACACACACACACACACACACACACACACACACACACACACAATGCCTGGTTTATAATAAAGTCAATAAACGGTAACAATTATGTTTAGTAACTAAAATATATTTTTAGAGGTTCAAGTTAGCATACACAATGGCAATACTTGGACAATCTAGAACTTATAGTACAACATTACCTTTTAAGACATATTCCATCCTTCTTTTCTATCACCATCAGTGCCAAGTTGAAAGAAAAACAATTGTGAGTAAGGAGACGAAGAAGAGGAAAAAGGGGGTCAAATACAAGGGAGGACACCCCTAAAACAAAATTTATTTATAAAAAAATGTATATGTATTCTTACATGGTTAAACTTCAGTCACCTTCAAAGTACTCTCCATTTGATGCAATATACCTATTGAGACTGCTCAAAACACATTTTGAGCTCATCTGATTTTTGTCTTTTAGCGCTTCTGCCATTTTTTTGTTTCACCTCTTTAACATGGGCAAAAAGTTTCCCTTTGGGGACTTTTTTCATCCAGGGTGAGAGAGGATGAATAGGGAGGGTGGAGCATTGGTGTTGTGCTGTGTTTGGTCAAAAACTGCTGAATACTCTCCATGGCATGGGCAGGTACACTTGTAAATCACTCATTGTGAAATGGGTAAGTGTGTTGAAAGAGTCTTCAAAAAAAAATTCACTGAAGCTGAGTGCACCCTCTCACAGCAATGCCAGCTGGTACACTGATAAAAATGGGTTCCTAGAACACTCACTCAGTCGGGGAAGCCTGTACTAAAGGGACCCGCCCTCCAGAAGATAATTCCAGTTTTTTTAGTACTCCCTTGTATATGGTGATGCAAGGACACTAGATCTTAGGTGGTGAGCACACAATGCAATACACTAATGGTGTACTATAGTATTGTATACTTGAAATTTATATGATGTTATTAACAAATGTCACATCAATAAATTTTTTAAAAGATTTTATTTATTTATTTTTAGAGAGAAGGGAAGGAGAAAGAGAGTGAGAGGAACATCAGTGTGTGGTTGCCTCTCATATGCCCCCAACTGGGGACCTAGCCTGCAACCCAGGCATATGCCCTGAGTGGAAATCAAATCAGTGACCCTTTGGTTCACAGGCCGGCACTCAATCCACTGAGCCACACCAGCCAGGGCAATATATTTAATTTTTTAAAAACCTCATTCATTTTCAAAATTTCCTGGTAAAAAATCCAATTAGTTATTTTTTCTTTTATTTTTTCATATTTTGCTTTGGGTTAACAGAGAGCTGAAGTCCAGGAAACTCACAGATTAGACAAATAGGCAGTGATTAATTGAGAGTCAACTGAAATGAGTGTGAATTTTTTAAGTGACATCACAGGTTGAGATCACATCTACCAATCACATCATAATTTCATTCATTAAGGCGTTTGATTTGTATTAAAGTCTGAGTAAAAGCCAGGCAGATGTTCTCATTTTATAGATAGTAAATTTGATGCTCAATGTGGCTGTGTGTTTTTTTTCCAAAATGAAAGGTCTTGTTAATAACAAGGCAAGCTAATAATAATTGGACAAGATCTCAAATTTTTTTTAGTAAACTTTTTCGAGCTGAAACTTACCTATAGATAAGTGTACAAACTCTAAGTGTACCAGGCATTAGAGTTTCATAAATTAAACAAATTAATGTATCCACTATCCAGATCAAGAAGAGAATATTACTAGCACCCAGAAGATCTCTTATGCTATTCCAAGTCACTGCACCTCAGGGTAACCAATATCCTCACTGCTTTCATCTTAGGTTAGTTTTACATGCTTTAAAACTTTATATAAATTGGTTTAAATATTCTGTTTTATGTTTGGATATTTTTGCTCATTATTGTTTTTGAAATTCACTCATCTTACTGCCAATGTACCACTCATCACGTACCAATGGCTTCTTCAAATTCATTGCTATATAATACTTTATATGTAAATATACAACAACTTATTTATGATTCTTCTGTAGGAAATATTTGCATTGTTCACAGATTTTGGCCCCTATGAACATCATTGTACTTCTACTTTGGTATATATATGCATACCATTTCTGCTGAGTATATAACAGGCGTATGTACTGGTGAATATATAACAGAGGCATGTACAGGGTGGGGCAACAGTAGGCTTACAGTTGTTTGTATGGAAAATAATATAATAATAAATAATAATACAAGAATAAAGTCTGTGTTTCATGTACTCGCAACTGTAACCTACTTTTCTCCCACCCTGTATAGAAGCAGCCAAATCTTTTGACTCTGGCATCAATCTCAACCTATAAATATCCTCAGCATGAATGGACTTTTTTCTAATATGCACAACAAAGGAACGGCAACATCTGGGAGTGAGCAGGCTATGACGGACTGGAAGCCTTTGGATGCTGTTGGTATTGAGCATTATTGCACTAAAAGTGCCAGAGAAAGAACATATAACAGAGAGCCTAAAAACCAGTTTCAGACCCTGACCTCTTGCTTCTTAGGTATGCTGTCTTCAGCGAGTCTCAGAGCCTTTGCAATTGTTGTTCCTTCTGCCCAAAGTGCTATTCCTTCCCTTTTGGAGTTACTCCTACCCAGCCGTCAGGGCTCAGACCAATTTCTACTTCCTTGTAGCAGAAAAGGCATCCCCAATCCAGGTTCAGATCACAGTTACTTGTCTCACAGAAATATTCACTGTTCCTTTAAAAAAAAATCATTGATCTTAATCCTAAGTTTATAAGTGATTGTTTTTATAAGTATTGATTTATCATCTATATCATTAGAGGGTAGGCTCTGTGAGGGCAGATATGTCTTTTTTGCTTGCCACAGGTGTTTGGGGACTCCTAGTCCACACGCAGGTTCAATAATTTGCTAGGAGAACTCATGGGACTCAGCAGATAGTGTACTCACAGTTATTATAATTCGTTAGAGTGAAATGTTATCAAGCACAATTAGCAAGGGAAAACCAGGCACAAGCATCCTCGCCCAGTGATCACATCTACGCACCTAATTTCCCCAGCAATGCATTGTCAAAATACATGTGAAATATCACGAGCCAAAGAAACTCATTGTATACTCAGTGTCCACCATCTTTACTCGGGGCTGGTAACATAAGCTCACTCTGCCTAGCACGTACTTAAATCCCAGACTCCCAGAAGGAAAGCAGGTGTTGAGCATAAACCACACAGTTTGTATATATAGTCCAGGCACAATGAACAGCCCTTATCAGCTCTGGGACTGGAGGGAACCCTCCCAAAATCTATGTTCCCAGATGCCAGGACATCTGGTTTTCAAAATAAGGGTTTAGCTCAGAAAAATATCAGGAGGTATTGGTTAACAAATTTAAATACCTTTTTTTTAAATTTCAGGAATTTCATTGTTGCATAAATCTCTAAGATGGTGTGGGGAGATTGAGTGTATACTGTTTTCCAAATTTTTTGACCATGGAATTCTTTTTCCCTCTCAGTTTTTAAGGGATTGGTGTTCTGTGAAGACCATACTGACAAACTAATGCCAGCGAGGCTCGCCACCTCCCCATGTCAGCATCTGCTCACAAGACTCCAGGTGCAGCAGTTCAAAGCGCAGCTCTCAGGATTCACAGAACACATTAGAGTCACATTTGTTTAGCCTGTTCATTCTCTTATTTCCTTCTTTGCTACTGTAATCGTGACCTTAGCCCCATAACACACTTCAGTGATTCTGAATCACAGATAATGGAAAACTAAAGAGGTGGAGCATACATGTTTACTGATGACAATATGTATTCAACATCCCACCTTCCATGACCCAGTTTCTGTTTCTGGGCAAGATTTTATAAAAGTAACTTAGTTTTACAAAGATAACAATTGAAATTCCTTACCATGTTACGGCTCATACAGTACAAGTAGTGTAGAACAAAACTAATCAATTACCATTCCAATTGAAAACTTATGGCCAGGCCTTTTTCTATTTTTTCACAGCATCTGGGAAAGAGACTACTGAGGTGAAGGCTGTGTCAAAGAGGTCATAAATAAAGCCACTGCTTAGGGTAATTAATATATAATGTTAGATTTTTTTTTCCAGCCAAGACTATTAATTTTTGATAAAGTGCTATGTACAATATATTTATGGAGGAACTCATTTAGAAAAATGGCTTTCACATAATAAACACTAGAAGAACACCTTATTTTTCTTCCCGGGTTTAATTGAACTATTTTAATACAAGGCAAATTAAGTAAAATTGGGGCCAGGCTCCTCTGAAAAGCAATAGTTCACTAAGTATATTAAGTATGCTTAATAAAAAAAAAATAATTTTCTCCATAGGTGGAGGAACTGAGATAATAGTGGTTTGTCAAACAATTCAGACAACATATTTACACTCTTCAGCCATTTCTGAAGATATTGGTAAACTAGCTGGCACCAAGTCTGAACCATGCATGAGCTATGAATGCAAAAAATTAAGGCTCCAAAGTCTGACAAATTTTCTTCCAGTTCCAAAGATAGGTACCAAGGCTTCATATTTTTATAATGAGAATAAAAAAGAACTGTTTCAATAATAATAATGCTGGGCTGGAGCCTCTCCTATGAGGTCACTAGTCCCATTCATGAGGATTTTCCTCCCCTGACCTACTCATCCTTCAAAGCCCCCCCCGCCCCCCGCCGCACCCAGTACCATCACCCTGGAGATTAGGGTTGAACATGCAGATTATGGAGAAACACACACATTAAGTCTGTAGCAGGAATGGTCCACAAACTCTGTGCATCAGAATAAACTGGCAGTATTTTTTTAAGTGAAGACTGTGGTGCCTCATCGCAGATCTGCTTAGTCACAGTCTCTGGGAGTGAGAGCTGGGAATCAACATTTTCATATGCTCTATGTATGATTCTTAAACACACACACACACACACACACACACACACACACACACAGTAAAAGTAGTCTAACCTTTTTAGAGTACTACAGATGGACAAGATCGTACCTGGTTCTCATGCCAGGTTAGGTGATTCTTAGTTGGGCTTAAAGGATGGGTAGGACTTAAGGGTTAAAACCGAAAGGAAAGGGCATTCTTGTTGGAAACAATGGCATGGGTGGGCATTCAGAGGCAGGAAAACAAGTTATATGTAACCACTGGCGAGGAGACCGGTTTTCTGGAGACCAAGTCTAATGGAGGGGAGTAGGAAGAGGAAACGAGAAAGCCCATGGGAGTTGGGCTCTCACTGGTTGTCTCCCTAGAGAGCATCCTTTCTCATAACCAAGAAGATACAGAAGATCCCCTGGGTACGTGACCAAGAGAACCAGAGCAAACTTTATAACTTTATAGGATCAAACGTGGAGAAGATTCTAACTTGGGGAGGGCAGAGGGAGGTGGAGAGAAGAAGGAGCATTTTCTCTAGAGCATCCCCTGCTTCGTTTTAGATTGTCTATTTACTTATTAGTACTCAGCTTTGATCCAAAAATTTAGGAACAAGCTTTGATGATCTAATTTTGTTCACAGAATGAATAAATGAGCTTTGCTGATGTGTCTGCACTCCAACATCCTCCGATAAAGCAGCGCTAATAGGCTGCTCTGCAGGATGAAGATAAGCACACAAAGACTGTGATGTAGTTACCCTCCCTTTTTATAATTAACTTTAGAATCTGCTGTGCTTTTTAGGTCTAAAATAAAATGGTAGACAGTGAGAGCTTGGTCATCAATCTCTTTTAATAGCACTGATGGATAGATCTCGCTGTTTTATTTAATGTTTTATTATTTATTTTTAAACTTAAATTTCTGATCTTATCAGACTCTAAATTTTCACTTTTTTTTTTCACTGTTAAGTTGCTTTAGATCCTGGTTGAAGAACATGTCCAGGTTACTAATATTGCGTGCACAGGTTAAACTTTCAATCGAGCGTCTTGGGTGGGAGGCCTGAGCACTTTGAGAACAATCTAGTGCTGGGCCCCGTGCCCCCTGCAGCAACCACAACAGAAGGACCTGGTAGCCACACTCTGATGGGCTTTCCTTCTCCGACCCTTCTTGTGTCAAGCTGTGTCCTGCAGCTGCAGTACCCCCCGTTGCCACCAGTGTTCACGGTACAACCCTAAACCAGTCTGAGGTTAGTTGTCGTGTGCAAATGCTGGCAGGAGCACAGGTCCTAGGCCAAGTGTGGAACAACAGTCCGGGGCCATGGGCACAGAACCCGGCTACCTATATAAGCAATCGCCTGTTAGCTCCTCTCAGCCTCCTTGGAAGGGAACCATGGTCATGAAAGTTCACACTGCTGGCTTTTCTACCTTAGAATAGTAGATATTCAGTGCAGAAATCTTTAGATGCAGGCACCCCAGTGTAAAAACATGACATACAACCTGCTTAGAAAGTAACCACGCATCTGTCCTTAAAGGATGAGGGCTGGATTTTGGAAGCTTGACTATGAGAGACTGGACTCTAATCCACTGCAGAGAAGTGGCATCTATCTGATTAGAACCATAAATAGTGGTATAGGAAATGATTTCGGGTTCAAACTTTGCAGTATCAAATTCAAATTTATCAACAAAAGGTACAAACCCTCCAGGATGAGAAATCTGTTTGAAGCTCGACCAGTAGACCATGGAGAGCACAAATTGAATATCCAAGCCTGAATGCAAAAGTGACTCCACAGCACCAGCTCTTGATCCCTTAAATAAAAAAGTGGGATTAAGCAAGCCACCCTGTCTCTGCAGTGACCAGGCCGTTTTCATCACTTGCAGAGATTTTTAGCCACTCTGCTTGCAATGCTGGGTTCTTGGGCCCCATGGCTGCCAGGAATGGATGTGGAGGCTCACGCAGCAGGAGAGTGTCCCCAGCTCTCTGAGGCCCGGGCACTGGGCCCCTATGGCATCTGCACACAACCCAGTAACCTTACAGCAGGGGCCCAGGCCATAGCCCACGTGGCAAAGTGCCTTCCTGCTTTCTTGCCGCAGCCTCACTTCACATTTCAGAGCCTTTGCTGATGTTAACGGTGTTGTGAATGAGACAGTTGATGAATGATTTGAAACCATTACAGAAAAGCATGAAAAAGAGCTTGTCATTTTGGTTTAACACCCAAGCCGTTACTTGTAAAAACGACTTTACTCTCCTCATTCTCTCCATGTTTTCTCTGACCGGAAGCTGACAATCAATCTCAGCAATCTCTCCTTGTTCCCAATGTATTGACGTAATCCCTCCCCACCAGGCATGGAACGACTTCGTTTCCACCCTCCTGCCTGCGGGAAGTGTGAATTTTAAACAGACCAGGCAGAAGTGTCCCAGCAAAATGGCCTCTTCCTTGGTTCTGGTATATTTTGTTTGGCAATGGCCCCGACAAGCAGGTCATTTCTGCTCCTCTTTCACTATCCTGGAGGCAGCCTGAAGTGGCTTAAAGGAAACTCATGCTATTTAGAGCCTGGTAGATGGACATTAGTTTTGCAACCGTGGGTATGTTATTATATTTGGTTGTATCTCAGCTTTTTTCTCTGTAAGACTCGGACGGGTATGAGAAGTGTCTAATGCAGTGTGTGGCATGGAGCAGGTAATCCGATGTCTTTTTAGGACAGCACCTGGAAGTCACCAAAACTCCATATCCTGCATCTGTGGATCTATAAAATGATCCCTGTTGAATCAGGGGTGAGGCAGAGAGAGCTGCTGAATTTATTCAGGCCCCTGCAGCTACCTCAGGATCAGGGCTGGGCTGGAAGAGATACTGGCTGGATAGCAAGCATTCTTCCTCTATCTTGAAATTTGAATGATTGGGGTCTTCTTGCAGACTGAAAGCCAGACGGAAAGTGAAATACCTCCTAGCACATGAGGGATATATTCTGCTTCTCCCTCTACTGACATCAATAACAGGTGATATATAACACACACACATTTCATGGTATGAATATTTTGAATTTTTATCATTCCTCTGCCAAAATATCTGCTTCAGAGGCCCTTAGAAGCGGAAAACTTGTTGATATGTGGGGTTGGGTATCTGCATATCTGGGTTCCGACAGTGATATGCTGGTAAACCTGTTCTCTTGGGGGGAAATTGTTTGTAGTGTTTGCCAATTTTGGTGGTGGAAATATTTACCTTGTAGTTGATGTCAAGCTTTCAACCCGACACCCCTAAACACAGGATTGGAAAGAGATGGGCACAGCTGGCTCTTGTGAGCTGGCGCAAACCAGCTCACACATAGCAGTGGTTCTATACCAATTGTGCCACTTTCAAGATGTGTGATTTGTGAACCAAAACTTAACTTTCTGTTTTCTCATCTGTACAACAAAGAAATTAAACCAGACTAAAGTTTTCCAGTGGGGATGATCATAAACAAAAAATATGTTCTTGGCTCAAAGAAACTTGAGAAACTTTGGATTCAGCAGAATCAATGAATTATTTGTTTCCTTATAACAGAACTACTTTTAGTAGCTTTAATATGACTTTAATATTGTGACTCTGTCAGGGGAAGCTATTGTATTTAGCTTTTCCCAATGCTTTTTAATGGCATAGCTATTAACAATAACCAGAACTCTGTACTAGATGATTTTGCAGCTCTAAAATTAGAAAAGAAAGAAAGAAAGAGCTCAAAAAGTGACCACTCTCTCTCTCTCTCACTCCTACCCTCAATTTCATTCCTCAGTTTTTTAAGTTAATGGCACTAACTTTTGTTGAGTGCTTATTCAGTGCTGCCTGTGAAATTCAGCTTATACCATGAGTTTCTAATTTAAAGCTAACAATTATCCTGAAAACCAGGAATTGTTTTTTACTATCCAGTTTCCAGATTAGAAATCGGAGCCTCACTCAAGGTCACAGTTTGAAGTGAAGGAGGCAACTAAGACTCCAATCAAAAAATGCCTTTCCTAAAAACTCTCCTTAAAAACAAAATGAGAGCGATGTATATTCACCGTTGACCCTGTAGGTGGGGATCTATTAGCAATAGTGACACCTTGTGGCTCTATCTGCCTCAGCTTAGTGACAGACTAAAAGGGATCCTTTCCTAAGCAAGTCACTGCACCCCCCACCCCAACCCCGAGAGCAGTGGAATAGTAGTGACAAGAGGAGAGCTCTGAGGATTTTGTGGGATAATCTTCTTGTCATTTCAGAAGTCACCTGAGATGAAAAGAGTCAGATCTGTCTTTTCCCTTCTTCCCTCTTCTCTCCAGTTCTTTTCTTTGATTCCTATGATAAACTAAGAAGCAAATAAGTTTGTTTTTACACCCTACCCCACACATAACCAAGACAAAAATAGTATATTTTTTAAATGCACAAGTGACTCTTAGATGTTATTAAAAACACTAAGGGGTCTTCATTTCAATGGGAATATCAGGTTCTGGGAGGTCGTCTGGATACCCCTTTCTTGCGTTTTTGGAGATATTTCAGGTAAGTCTCCTTTTCAACCACCTGCATGGAAATCCCTCCTCAACATTCCTGGATGAATCAACAAGCACAGAAAGTGGGGCAGGGATGATGTCTCTGAGCTGTTGCACATACTCTCCTTTCCTACCAGAATGTTCTTCCAACCCTCATCTCTGTCTCTCTAGCAGCATTTCACATGACTAGTGAGCTTTCTCTGATTCACAACAATGCATATTCTTCCTCCTAAATAATGGCTTAGAAAAACGTACATCTTAAAGAATAATAGTGTGTGTGTGTGTGTGTGTGTGTGTGTGTATAAAATAAAAATAAAACTCATCCAAATCTCACAGCCTAGAATGCAGAGTTGAAGCTACTCAAGTTTCTGTAATCATACCGAGGTGTCTTTTCTCTCTCCCTTCACTCTCTCCCCGAATGTGCCCAAACAAATGTAGCTAGCTCGTCTCTGCCTCTTACAAAGGTCTTCTAAAGTGCACCTCGCTGAGGCAGAGCAGCACAGTACTGGGCACCGGGAAAGGTTTTAAGACGCTTTACTCCTGAGGTCTCCACTATGCAGGGGTTTATGGAGAAGTTGCTCCTCAACACAAGTATCAGGGATTATTTACCCTGTGTAGCTCACCTTCTCGCTGGGCTCTTGACGCTGTTAACAGCAGACTTGATCAGAACCTCACTGCTCTGAGGGCTTCATGCTTAAGGGAATGGTCGGCAAGGGTTTGTTTATATGGGAGTTATAAGGGGCTATTCTCCAGCTCGCTGTCCCTCCTCTCCACCACGTGACTAGGGGAGGAAAGGTCACCCTGGGGGCAAGGTCCGAGCCTATAATACTTGTTTTTCCAGTTTTGCCCATCACTCAGTCCCCGGAGAATTTCCACCCTGGGGACATCCTATACCAGGCCTGTCGCTCCTGCTCTGCTCCGTCTGCCTGCCTGCTCGATCAATACCACCGAACAAGCTGTCGGGAAACAAAACAACACTAGCTGAACAAAGTGACAGGTACAGAAAGTACCAGAATATCTCAAAGTTTATCAAAAGTACTGCCTCGCATATGGAAAGTACAATCCATTTTCCTTTGCAATGAGTATGTGGTGAAAAGATTTTCTTCTCAAATCATTTTAAGATAAGGAGCAGTGAGACAGAGAAACATAAGCGTTTGATTTTGGATGGTTTCTTTGAAGTTTACTTTGGTGGAATTGCCTGCTTTATAGTTATGACAGCCCTTTATCAGAGTACAATGAATACAAATGACAAGTAGTCAGTGGCAGAAAAAAATTTATAATCATAGGAAAAGGAAAAATGTGCAGAGATTCACTAGAAGAGCTGACTGGGTAATAGTGGAAATTCTTCTCTTCCAATTAACTCTAAGAGCGATTGTGGTATAATTTGTACCTGAATTTGTTCAGCTTTTTTTTTAATCAGAGTTTTTCATACTGTCAAGGAAGAAAAGTAATAGAGTAAGTCCTCTGCTGACTGCATTCCTATTCTTTGCTTTATTAGCATATATGTTTTTACTAATAGCAGCATAGAATGAAGATTCCAGGGAGGGGACACAGGAGTTAAGTTAAGGACATAGATTTAGGCGATGTCAGTCTATGGTTGGATCCAGGTCCTCTTTATCCTTGTTGAGTGAGCTTACCAAGTTGACTGGACTGATCTCATCTGTATGATGGAGATAAAACTGGTTTTTTATTTTATAAGATTGTTATGAAGATAAAATGAGATGGTGTAAATACCTTGCACTTAATTACCATGCAATAAATGTCAGTTCTATTCTAGAAGCTATTCTAAGAACTAAAGGCAGAAACATAGCTGATTCAAACTCTCCCCTACACTCTTCAGCTCAAGGTATTCACCATTGCTTTTTAGGACAAGACTCTGCATATATGTAGCCTGTACAAATTTTGGTCCACAACCTTGAGTGTGCGACACTATTTTCCTTATATTATCCTACAGGACAGTAGGGAGTCTTATCCCAGTTACTACAGCCTCTCCTCCTTTCTCCCTCCCTTGGTTGTACCAGACTCTCAGAGGTTTATGTTGCAGATGGAAGTGGACATTGACTGCTCATGTCCAGTATATAGTATATCTTGGTTGCTACTGAATGCTGATGATTTTTGCTACCGTAGTTTCTTGAAGTTCTCTGGCTTAACTTTGTCCCTACTCATGCAGGTAACAGAATCTCAGCTAATGCTGGAAATCCCATGCCAAAGCCCTTCCTTCGATGCTCACTGGCTTAAAGCAACTCCAGAGAACCACAACGTGCTACAAAACAGAGAGACAGGAAGAGCTTAGGGAGGCAAGGACAGAGTAGTATTTCAGTTAATTATCCTGCCACATATGCACAATACCATCTGTTTTCTTTAACTCCCGGGTAGTCAAATGGGAAGTTTCTTTCTGCTACCTCCAACCTTAAAAAAAAAAAAGTGTTTTAGAAATGTAGCATGAGAAGTCCTTGTGAATGCAATTATTCAGCTACCTCCTATCTTTATGCCTTTTGAGTCTACTCTCCTATCCATGAACTCCCAGCACACAGAATTCATCTTCTGCTTCCACTCACTCTTCCCTCAACAGCAAGTTCGTGTGTCTTCACCTACTCCGTAACAGCTGTCGCTTAGCTCTCAAGCACTGGGACAGATGCCACCTCCTCCATGAAGTCCTTTGTGATCTTCACACCCTCCTCTTCAGGTATAAACAGTCACTTCTCTTTTTTCCCACGGCACTGAGCGTATGCCCCTTTTAAGCATTTATTCCTTTTGTGTCTTGTATTGCTTAGTTTTTTATGTTTGCTTCCACAAGAGCATAAGTACATTGAACACAAAGTCTTTTTTAAGTCCCAACTTTTAAAAAAATATTTTATTGTTTATGCTATTACAGCTGTCCCAATTTTCCCCCCTTGCCAAAGTCTTAACAAACAAAATTTTCTGGAAAAGAATTCGAATCACTTTCAATTAAACAAAATAATGTTGTAAGAGACAGAATGGGTTGCTGTGAAAATCTGGTAAATTTCTTTTCTTTTAAAAGGAGAGAACACAGAGGAGTGGGGATATTTGGTTGGTTTTGTTTTTGTGGTTTAGAGGAATAATTTTTAATCTTGGTTGCATGTTAGAATAACCTACTTAATTTTCTTAAAGTAGATTGTCCAGGCCTCTCCTCCGCATTCTGACGTGCTTGGTGTGAGGTGGGTACAGACCTTGGTAGCTTTTAAAACCTTTCAGACAAGGTTGAGCAGCACTGGTGTGAGAGAGGAAAGGGCTAATGATTGACTCCCTGAATCCCATTTTCCTGGTATTTACTTAGGTTTCTTTATTAATGTTTTTTTTTTCCTATCTCCATCACCCATTTTACCCTCCTTTTGTATTTTGTGCATTTTTGTGAGCCAACTCAAATTCTTCTGGGAATAAGCAAAGTTTAAATAATCAAATCTCTAGAGGATGAACCAGCAATCACCAACCCAGGATCCCAATATACTAAGATGTTTTCATGGAATCTTAAGGAAAATACCATAAAATTCTCAAAATAAATTTTATTTCTCTATAAAACTTATTTTTAAAGAATATTTAGTCCTCCTACCCATATCTCAAATGTTTTTTAAAGAAAAATAAAACAACAAAAGAGATAAAGAAATAATAAGCATATATTAAAACTTTAGAAAGTTTGGATATTTTAAGAAGTCCCTTAGTTTCTTCAACTCTCCATTAGTCTACAATTCTGAATGCAGAGCTTATTAATGTATTGACTGAGCTCTTTACAAAGAGGGGAAAACCTACATCAGGATTGGATTATTGAAATGACACAGCCACAATTCTTTTAGGATCTGAAATTGTGAGATTGAACTGAATGAAACTTAATCACATGCTTCAACCTATGTATTTGGTCAGGACTCCCTGTAACGTAGCCAAGTTTCTTGTTCATAAGTAAATAATATTACAGTAATATACTCTAATTTTATCTTAATGTAATGTGAGCAGTTATATTAAGCAATTAGGGTAGCATGAAATCTTTCTGAGTAGATATTAAATGAAACCTTCCATAATTGATCAGATTTAATTCCACAGCACCAAAAGTTACTATAACTGAATCAGGACACAGATGAGATGATGGTCTTTTAAGCACTTCAAAACAAATAAATATACAAAGTTTACAGTTGCGACATAGCAAAAGCAAAAAAAATGCTATAATTGAAACTTCAAAGTGTAAATAAAAAAACTCCACTTATTCCACTTTATAAGTTTCAATTTAATCTCTTTGCTATTTAGGTTGCACAGACCTTTAACAGTAATGTTTTAATAAACTGTTTTTCAGAACAAAACAAAGAGCTCTTGCATCCCAGAGAACTCACAGGGATGTAAGAGCCCAGTTTGATCATATTTCAGGCATGCTTGCAAATTATGAGGTTGTTGGAGATGTCACAATGTCTTTGTGTAACAATCTCTCCAATTGTAAAATAGAAATGAAGGCATCTATTTTCCTCTAGATGATATGGAAGTAATGTGATATTGAATTCTATTCTTTCTGGCAAAGAGAGAAGAAGGAGGAATTGCCTGTAGTCATTAATCTATACAGTACAGTAGGAACTTCACAAATATTTAAATTATATACATTAGGAATTAATAGAGATTTTTAAAGCTCATTAAAAGCTTCCTGCACTATGTGCCTTTATAGATGAGACATTATTTTTCAAATTGCAGTAGCAAATGCAAAGATGAATTCATTTCCCCTCATGCGCTCCATCTCATAACCTCTGGGATATAGCACATTTCTATTTCCCTGAATTGCTTTTTTCTCCCCCCTAATTGGCCCCTCTAGATAATTCCACAGGATAAAGAGGAGAATAGTCTCTGGGATTAGTAACACTGAACAGGTGCAAGATGTACACCAAAAAGCGAGTTAAACCTCCAAGGTGGAAGCTCCAACTATAAATTAAATGAGAGACGCGCAGCCTCATCAGTGCCCACATGCTGGTCACCTGGGGATGCTCTATCAGCGCAATCTTTGCAACTGTAACAAGCCTGTTTCAATGCTGCCCACAGCATGAAGCTGATTTCTACTTTGCATTGTAATAGATTATACAGCTTCCATTTTCAATGGACATGCCCTAACATATTGGGCCTCTCCGGAGACACAGCAGCAGCATTGACAAGGAGGGACAGAGGGCTAAGCAGTATCACGCAATATTTTAAATGTTTTTTTCTTGACAACCAGCAAACTGTGATTACAAAATAGGACCATTCACCACTTCCAACTGTCAAAAGGAATAGCATCTCTTATTAGAGGCCTGTGGCAAAGTGACCATTGAAATGTCCAGTTTTTGAAAAATGTGTGTGTTCACGTATTGATTACAAGACAAAATGTTTAACTTCCTATATATGGGGAAACATGTGGCTAAATAGCTTTGTTGTTTACAGTGAGAAATAGGGTAAGAGAGAATGTAGCATGAAGGACAAAAACACAGCACAGCATGACAGGACACTGTGATAACGCCTGCTGATGTTTGTGTCACCTTTGCTGGAATGGTCTCTGGGTAGTAGTCCCTGAACTAAGCTGGCAACTAGTTTTTGCAAGACTGAGTAGCATCCCAGGACTCAGGTCTTCCAGTGCTAAAATCAAGACAGTCCCAGGCAGTCAGGGATGACTTGGTTAACCTGCTGGAAACTTCATTTCCCTTCAGTGCACACTTCGCTAGGATAGAGCGTGAAACCAGACAGCAACTACCCAGTGACCGAACACTCCCCGAGTCACTCTTGTGGTGGACTGTAGAAGACAAGGTAATAACAGATTTTTCAAAATTACCCATTATACTTTGGCAAAAAGTTAAAAAATTTCTTCACCATTTAAAAAAAATACTGGTACAGAAATTTGGACACCATGATCTCTGAGATAACTGGGAAGATTTGGCAGTATGACCTCACATCAGATGGACGGGACACTGAAAGGGTATTCGGTTGGGTTTGGCTAATCTCGACATAGATTAAATTGTTGATATTATAATCTTTGAATGATTTAAGACCAAATGTCACAGACTTGAAGCCTGTACTGCATCAGGCTAGGATATTCCAATAAGATTTTCCATCTGGATGAGGCAAGGTCACCCATTATGAGCACTGAGTACCCTGGAGGGAGAAGAATTTCCAAGGTCAAGCACCCCGAACACTCCCTGGGAGTGTTAAAACACACCCGAACACACCCGAACAGTGGCACCTCCAGGACAGAGAAATTGGAGAGGGGAAATGTGAACTGTAAATCTCAGACATTGCTATAAGTCTCCTGGAGAGAAGGTAGTAACACCCACGAGAAGAAAACACACCAGGAAGTAGGCAGAGAGGCAAATTGTGCAGTGCCCTAAGGGGGAATGTGTTCTGAGTGGGAACAGATTTAGCACTTTTCCAGGGTGTTCATCTTCTGGAACCCCCAAAATCTTTAGTAAAATCTTATAAACCCCTGTAGGCTAGTCTCAGCTTGGCTATGGAAAGTTAAGGAAAATGGGTGTTTCCACCCTTGGGATGAAAGGTTAGAGCAGCATTTCTCAACTTTTTAAAAAAATTGACCCATAAGGAGCTTTATTATGAATTTTTCCCCAATCCCCTCCCTCCTCATGAAATTTTAATAGCACAGATAGACCATATGTTTGTTTATGTACCATATACATTTATGTGCTTTTTACATTAAAAGAGTAAGTTGAGTAACATGTTTCCACCACCACCCCATCCTCAAGAACCAATTTTCATCTGTGGATGCTGTATCACCCCCCTCAGAATGCATGGGTTATAGAGGAGGGATAATAGCTTAAGAGAGAGTACATTCTCAGCCTACCTTATGTGACATGGCATAGTAGAGATCAGAAGGCTGATGAGACCCCAGGAGACAATCTGGATTTGTAGAGTACATAGACGTCCCCAGGTAAGAGGTTGGATTACCTATAGTTGAATAGAATGCCAGGTCTAAGTCATCACAATAAGGTTATTAAAGGAAATGTAATCTCACTTTAAAGTTACAGGCTGGTAAAGCCAGGGAACATTTGGTTTACAGATTTAAATAAAACATATTTTGACAAAATAAATGATGAAGAAGGTACTTAAAGCTCTCAGTGAAGGTGGAACATTATATACACTCAACTATTCCAACAAAGAGGCATCTGTGATGAAATATGGACACAAAATAGTAACTGGGATAATTAGCGTCCGTGAAAACAAAAGGAAAAGTTGAATTCTTAACCAACAGAAATGCTGAGGGGTGTCTCACTGGCTAATCTACACAGAGATAATACAAGAATCAAAGTGCACAGCTGAGACTCCTGTATAGTAAGCTCTATCTACCTTCAGTTTTCTGCACTGGAGACTACATTGCCTGCTCTGCAGAAAATGCATGTTGTCCAGTGTGAGATGGACTTTGGTCAGGAGACCTGAGCTCTGCTGTCAGCTGTTCTACCCTAGGCTCCTGGTTCTTCCCTTGCTAGCTAGCAGTCCTATAACCTATAAAGCACAGGGGCTAAAGTGAAAGGTCTCTAATATACCCTTCCACCTCTAACATTATTTGAAGATATAAAATTACATACTTTGCTCTCCTATGCCCCAAAGCAGTTAATATTTGATGAGCAATCCCACAGTCATCCATTAAGTATTTACTAAGTATCACCTACTTTCCATATTGTCCTGAGTAATAAGACAGGGCCGGATTTACACAATTCACTCAATTGGATTTTCTTTTCCTACTCATAAATATCTAAAATTTATTGCATACATAATTAAAGGTAAGACTTTAAAAGCAAGTAACACATGAAAAAGTAATGCAGTAACTTAAATTTATACTGAGATGTAAATATGAGACCCTTTCCTGACAGGAGGGTTTGGCAGAGAGAAAAGGGAGAGCAAGATCAAGAGGCTCAAAGCACCTGACCCGGAGGCAGGACATGTGAATAAGGGAACAACTGTCTAGGAATTCAAGGCTCTTGTGACTGGGGCTACCCTTGACTTAATGCATTTGGTTATTTTCTGAGCACCCCAATGACAATGATTTTGGTTTGAGTTTTATTATATTAGGTATACTTATCTAAAGATAGACTCAAACCATTAGACACCATTCTAGTAGGGGTGTTTAGAAATGACATCCCTTGACCTCAATTGGCTAAAACATGGAGCCCTCGCTTTATGACTGCCATGACCTTCAATAAAAGGGAATATATCCAAATTGGCAAAACTTATGCGATAATATTCTTCCCTGTGTTTTCTTACTTCAATGTTTTCTTTTTGTTCTTATTTAACATTAGTGAAAGTTGCGAAGTCAGAGTAGGAGAAAGGAGTTGGCTTTTGAAACCAAAAGTATCGAATAATTAGACTAATTATTTTTGACTTGGAGTATTTTTATTGGTAAATACACCACTGACCAACCTTGAGGTAAAGAACAACCTGATTTATTTTGTTATAATAAAAAGCAAGGAAAAAATATACTAAGCTGGTTTTTGTCAACTCCAGACTGTAACTATGAGGAAAATGCTTCATTTCTTTTTACAGAGTGAAGTCTGCAGACCATGATGGCAGCCCATCGTTTATAACATGCTCCCACCATGCACTGTGACCTCCGGCCATGCCCCTGGAATGCTTGCTGGTTCCTCAGCCCATGGCCTGTGCTCCCCTATCACTTCATATTACCATTAGTCACAACAGTATCTGTTTCCCCACGAACTGTGAACTTCCCAAGGGCAGGGACCATGATTATTCATCTTAGTCTTCCCCAGCACCTGGCACAACATTTGCATAATATATACATTCAATTAGTGTTAATTGGATGAAAGTAAACTACTTTTATTTTCGTGGCCTTTTAATTATGTAAAACAAGTGTAGCTATAATGGGTATCAGAATCCAAAGGTAACATAACAAAGTATCCCTGTTAGAAATTTAAATCTTCAAAAATAAAAAGAGAAATAAATGTTAGACAAATACATATTATCTAGTTTATATAAGCATAGCGTGTCCTTAAATGACTCTAAGTTTCTCTCTTCTTTTCTGTGAATATGTAGGAAAGCGGAGCCTCCTCTTACTCTTTATTTGTCCTGTTTAGTTTTAATAAGCATTGTTAACATAGAACAAAACATGCAAAATTAGGAAATAGCTAGATGGTGATATTTTTCACTTTTTATTCCTATATTAGAAATCTTGTAAATACAGCCTCTTGGTGTCTAAATATTTATTTACAAAATGTCAACAGACAGGAGAAAGTGTAAATAGAAATGCTAGTGATTTTAATGAGAACTAGCTCTGAAATCTAAGATTAACTTGGTCTGAACTATTACAAATAAATACTTATTCTTCTGGACCAATACTTATCTGGATCCAATATCAAATACAGAGCTATGACAAGCTTTTTGGTGACATTTTCCTGAGCATTGGATAAAAAGACAAGTAAAATGAAGGACAAATACTAACTCTCTGGTCCCATTCATCTCCCCTTCACTTGCCCACTGAAGTGAATATATAATTCTACATGACTTGTTATCTACCATAATGTCCATGGATAGATTTCACATGCTATCATACACTATGATGCACTTTAAAGAATTGTTAATAATGCTAGCTAAACTGTTTAACAAGAAGGCAGGGAGCTGAGAGCAGCAGGTCATTTCACAGCTCTCAAGAGTCATACCGAAGGACCTGTTAAATTATTTTGGAACCTCTTGATAATTACAGTATATAAAGACTCAGTCAGTTCCTAAATATTAGTTCATTGATGGATATTTAATAAAGTTGTCACATGCTTTGTTTCAAATGTGTGTATAGTTTACAATTCTACTTCCACAAATACTTGAAGTGGTTCATAATTAAAATAGTTATGTGAGAATTCTAACTATAAAGCCAGTGAATGGAGATAAGCGATTATGTGCTGCAGTGGGCAATTTGGGGAGAAGTTTTGTTTTCCAGGGGACATTTGGCAGTGTCTGAAGACATTTTGGATGGTCACAGCTGAGACTGGGGAAGCTGGGCAGGGGGCTGCTGCTGGTATGTGGTAGACAGAGTCCAGGGTGCTGCTGCTAGACGTCCTGCAGGGCACAAGACCTGCCAACAAAGAGTTATTAGTATCTGGCCTCAAATGACAAAGGCGCCAAAGCTGAGAAACCATAATGTAGAAAAAGGAACAACAATTCACTCAGAACCAGGTATGATTAATCTAACTAAGCATAAAGCTGTCTTTCAGCTTCTTGGCTCTCAAGTCACAATCAATAGAATATTGCTAATGATAATTTTGCAAAGAAAGTTGCTGAGAAATGAGGGGAAGGGAAAGAAAATAAAAGCTGTATCATCAGAAAAGTGATATAGGTGCTGGTGAAATGTTTATATTGATTACAAAATATAAATTAAATTTTGTTTTTAAAAGTTAGGGGTAACTACTAGAAGAATATCACAATCCAGGATGTAACTACACGCACAAAAAAAGGTTTAAAAGAAAAAGGTCTTATGTGCAATATTTTACCAATAAACATGAGGTGAAATGCACAATTTACCATGAAAATTTAAATTATAAAAGCTAGCATAAGGAGAATATATAATTAGACCATCATCTATTGACTATATTGAAATCAAAATTTAAAATATATGCCCTGATCCTGAAACTGAACTAAGTCTACATTCCTTTGTAGGAGATATCTACCAAAACTTTAGGGAACATGGAATTCCCAACTTAGACAAACTGTTCCAAAGCAAAGGAAAAGATGAAACACTGCTAAATTGGTTTTATGATTCACATGAAAACACTGGAATCAAATATGACTAATGACAGTAAATTACAGCAAAATATAGGACTTACTATGTACAAAAATTGATAGCTTATCTAGATACTTGCACAAACCATTATAAAGTATAGTAAGATAAAAATGCCATTTCTCGTAGGCATGAAAACAATAAAATAGTTAAAAATATATCCAGTTAGTTTTTTAAATCCATGAGAAAATATAGAATGTTAGTGAAGGATCTAAAAATGCTTTAGTGCATGCAAAAATGTATCATATTTATGCATGCATAATCTTAATATTTTATGACTATCAATTCTTACCATATTAATTTGTCAACTCAATTTTATTCTAAATAAAACCCCAGTATAATTTTTCACATCAGTTGAAAATTTAATTCTAAAATTTATGTATAAGAGTTAATGTAAAGTGGTAGTCAAGACAATGTTTAAAAATAAGATGGATTTTCCTGTGTAATATTAAAACATATTATAAAACACAGTAATTAAAACTGTGTGGAATTGGCTAATGAACAGACAAATACATGGTGAAACTAAGTAGATAATACAGAGACTGGCCTGGGCATAGTCGGGAAATTAGGCCGTGAGAGATGTAGCATCTCACATCAGTGGAGAGAAGACAAATGATTCAATAAATGCTTTCCACGCAATTGACTAACAATTTTGAAAAATAATTATATTCTTCCTTATGACAGTTATAACATTAAGGTCTGAATGGATTAAATATATAAATGTAAAACACAACACAATAAAATTAATATAAGAAGGTATAAACGATTAAGTTTATGTTCTTGAAACAGATCTTGTGACAAGACACCAAAACTTGGTAAGTTTGGCTGTATCATGCTGGGACTTCTCATTGATGAGATACATCACTGACAGAATAAACAGATGAGAAGATTCAGGGAGAAGATATTTGCAAAGTAATGATAAAGGGTTTTCATTACCAAGGAGTATGGTTCTAAGAGTTTCTATAAATCAGTAAGAAAGGGCCACACAGTGCAATGAAAATAGCAAAAGAAAGGAACAGTCAATTCATAGAAGAGAAAATACAAATGATCGATGCAGGTATAAAAATTTATTCCACCTCACTAATATTCAGGGAAATAGAAACCCAAACAACATATTGATCTATTAGATTGTCAAATATTAAAAGTTGTAATGATATCAAGTGTTCATGAGGGTATGAGGAATGTAATATGTATTCTCGTACAGTTTAACATTTAAAATGCCTATAACACATTTCCCAGGACACTTACTTTGAAAAGGTACTATGCTGGTGAGTGAATAAGGCGACATGAGTAAAAAGATTTGTTTCAAAAAGGTAGAAACAGCCTTAGTATCTCTTAGAATTATCAATATTGTATCAGTATTAAGAAGCAGTCAACAATAATTGAAAATAAAGTTTAAAAAAAGAAGCAGTTAAGAAGTAAGAGTTGGACCAGCATAGTTAAATTTCTAAACATTTTTATGGTGTTATAAAAGTATCTTGTAGAATGGTATATGCAAATCAATACCCTCGATAAATTTCAAAATCTCATAGCAATACTATTTTCCATGGATATATATAGATGTATATTAATATTTTACATAGTCTAGAGCAAAGTGTCACCAAACTATGGCTTGCCTTGTTTTGCTAGGTCTGTGAACTAAGAATTTGTACAATCTTTAATGGTTGAAACCTGAGGAAGAAAAATAATTTGAAAGATATGAAAATTATATAAAATTCAAATTTCATTGTGCATAAAGTTTTACTAGCATATAGTCACAATCATTTGATTAAGTTTTATTAGTGACAAAATTTAATGATGTTTTACCTTCAATGAAACCTGATGATTTCAGGCTACAACGGCAGAATTGAATAGTTAGTAAAGAGTAAATATAAGCCTAGAAATTCCTTTCATTAAGTTAATTAGTATTTAATTAATAATAAATATAAGCCAAAAATATTTATAATCTGGCCCCTCTTGCAGGTAAATTTTGCAACTCCAAGGGATAAACCCAAATTAATTACAGTGGTCAGAGACTTTTTTATCCTTATCATTAATGTGCTGGTTTTAAAACAGAACGTTGGGTTGGGTAGATTTCTGAAACAGATCAAGAGTCTCTAAAAAGAAGAGAGCGAGGGAGAAGCCGTGAGCCCGAGTGAACAGAACATGTCTAGGCTCCAGGCAGCTTCCTCTCGTGGCTCCGCTCAGTTCCCACTGCCACGAGGAGCCACCCCTTGGCGTCCCTTCTGTTGGGCTGTTTCCAATGGCAAGCGCAAGTTTTTCACAAAATTGCCAGCAAGTCCTGGAGTTTTTGTCTCCCTATTTGAGTAGAGAAAAGGAAGCTAGTTTCTTCCTCCAATAATCCTACCTAACAAGTTAGGGGAAGGGGTAGGCAGGGGGAGCAGCCAGATTGGGGGAGGAGCGTTTTCTCTCCTCGCAGCCGTGGATGCCGGGGCAGCAATAAACAGCTCTGCCAGGACAATTAACCGATTCACCTTGTCTGTAACATGCACTGGACTTACACACATTTGCTTGTTCTTGAAATAGCGTGTTCGGTTTCCACATTTCTGACTCATAATTCCTTAGTAAACGACAAATATTTGATTTAAATGAGTGTAGAAAAACTAACGAAGTAGAAGATTAAACAACATTCGCTAAATCTTAATAAAACTAGCTTCATCACTTTGGACCAACTCTTGGCTGGCCTTTTTGAGTTCATGAGAAAAAGTTAGTGCCTTTTTCTTGTGTGTTTTTATTGTTTGTTGTTGTTCAAGGAGAGCAGAGTTGTACCAATAACCACACAAAATATGCATGATTTTTTTCAAGTGTCAGCCTGAAAAAAAAAAAAAGGAAAGAAAAGAAATCCGATTTTTACTTTTTTACTTACTCTCTTTCCTCCAGGAACTGTTTTGTTTTCCACCTGGGATGTTTGCCGCAATTTCAGTTGGAATTGGTTTTAGTTCTATTCCCACAGCATTTAACTCTTAGACTGAGATGTGACTGAGCATCTTCCACTTTAATTGATCTAATCTGCACACATAATTCTGATGGAATTATTCATTGTAAAGTGCACCTTTGGGCCTTTCAGAATTCTGCCTTTTTTCTATGAATCCATTGCATTAATTTACCTGCAAATTCCTTCTCTCTCTGGAGGCGTCTCTTGGTTATGTAAATACTTTTGTACAGATTTCCCATCACAAACTGTTCTGAAAACAGTGTTTCAGATTTGGACATAGGACTCGGAAGTTTCACAGTTGCAGTTTTTAATGATCTTTTATTTCTGATAAATCAGAGGTATTTATTATATATCTGATTCATTACTAACATACTGATGTAGTGAACACTAAAATGTTGAAACAGATCTTAATTTTACTTTCCAACACAATTTAATCTTTAGTTTTGAAGGTGCATGAATAATAAATATACACATGAGTATTTTTCAAAATAATTTTACCCTGGTTTATTCTACCGTACACTAGTTAGAGTAACAATGGAAGATTGTGAATATAGAAAAGAGTTGTGATAGTAACACAATTTCATTATTTTAATTCTGTGTGACATCAGTATCTTGTCACTAGTAGCTGTTTCTATGATGGTGGAATTGTGACCTTACAGCAGCCTGTATGGAGGCTAAAGGATGTGGAGAATATTGAATACATTCCACCTATCAGTCTTTAGAGCTCACTTTACTATGAAGTTACTCTTTAATTATTTGTTCCTATGTTTTTATCCCTCATAGACTGCATACTCATGGAGAACAGGGATTTTCCTGAAATAAAATAGATATTGGATTAATATTTGAGGAGAGAGGGAAGGGGGAATTTAGTACATGTGCACATATATAACTGAATACAAGACTTAGAAAACAATTAAGGGATAATCATATTGCAGATATTGCATTTGAACTTAACGTTCATAAGCTCATATATATATGTATATATAAGAAAAGGCCAGTTCTTGGTATAGCACATTGCAGCTGTCTCCCTGAGTCTTGTGCTATGAATCTTGTGGGAAGAGAACACTTTCTCAGGCAAGCAGGAAGGGTGGGAGGGGGGTGGATGGAACGTGTTGCCTTTAATTGGTACAAGCTGTGCAATATCAGTCCTACCTACATCTCAGGTTACTTTTTGGACCTTTGATATTTATTTTAACTCCATTTCTCCTGGCTTCTGGGGCAAGTAACTTCCTTCCTTCCTTCCTTCCTTCCTTCCTTCCTTCCTTCCTTCCTTCCTTCCTTCCTTCCTTTCTTCCTTCCTTCCTTCCTTCCTTCCTACTTCTTGCCTCCTTCCTTCCTCTTTTTTTCTTTCCTTTCTGCTTTTTTCTACAAAGATTAAAGTCTTGAAAAAGGCTCAAGATGTATAGTTCTCCCTTATATGTTAAGTATATTAACTACGCGTTCAAAGAAACTGGTCATTTGTTTCGTATTACAGAATTACGGCAATTTTATATACAGCTTATCGACTTGAATACTTATGGTCGACTGATTCTAGTAATTTCTGATCTGAAGAAAACATTATCAGGCATCAGTTAGACTTAGTAAAACGGACCCTCTGCTGAATAAACAGGAAACTGTAAATTGGTAAATTGTCCTCATCCTGCCTCCTGTATATTGAATTGTATCTTGAAATATTTAATATTCTGGCTGACAGTGTGGTGTGACTCATATAGGCTGAATTGAATATGGATGAGTCTTATTAAAGAGCTGAATGATTTGCAGCAAATAAACAGCATCAAAAATGTTGGCGCTATTCCTGGGGCAGATGTAATCATCAGGAAGAGATAAAGCCCACGTGTGTATTAGGAAGAAGGTGGTTTGATGCATTGCTGGGTAGTGGCTATATTTAATTTACTTGCTAGAACGACATACTCTAAAATCAGAACAAATATCTAAAAGAAAATTCTCATGACCCTTACCTTTCCTAGTTTGAATATAACCTGCATGCTAAAATGCATTATCTTCCTGTCTGTCATAAAGAAAGCTCAGGACGATTCTTCCCATATGGTGCTGTGCATTTAATTCTCTTTAACAGAGCCACCGGAGTATGTGTAAAGTCAGTGATGAAAATGAAAGCTACTTACTTTGATGGCATTACTCCTGAATCATTTATCACTGCCAGTACTCCACAAAACTGCTGGGACCAGATTCTGTTGATAAGTTATTACATTCTGAACCTGCTACCTTATTTTGAACATGCAATAAAAATGAACTCAGTATCTGTAAGTTTCATATTAGTTTTCTTCTCTGTTGGTAAATGGTTATCTTTAATGTTTACTATGTAGAATGATGATTGTAATAAGCCAGAGGCACTAATCTTCTGCTGTAATCTTCTCATCATCTGTATAACTTTCTGCCCTTCAGCCTTTCTGCTCCTCCACCTGGGGACCTCAAAATATCGGAAAAGTGCTTTAATTTTTTCATTGGTTAGTTTCTCACCACACATCTGATTGCCTCTACCACCCCCTCCAGAAATCTAACTGGAGTCTAGGGCCACCTTCCCCCTTTTGTCTGTCAGATAACTACTACCACATGGAACTGGTGGGAATAAGAGGGCCAGTGGTCACGTTCCAATAGTTTAATGTGGAGATAAATGATTTAGACAGCATTGCCTCTGATTAGCCTGCCAATCCTAACCAAACATGTCCTGAAATCTTAGTTCTGTCCAACTCTTCTCTCTGCTCCCCTGTCTTCTCCTTTCTTCTATTTTTGACCTATAAAACTTAGAATTTTTTATAGGAACAAAAAAAGTACTTTTTAAGATCCCCTCTCCCTCTAGCCTCAAATTGTTTCCCTAAATTTCCCATTTCTTACTCTTTTAGATTGAAATTGTCTCTGCAAGACTGTTCACAGTAAAATAGCAGGTAAGTGAGGACATTTCAAATTAGAGTTGCAGAAAATGTGCAAAAGGATTCTATCTCTGATAACTAGAAACTGTTGGGCTAGTGACTGTTGCCTATAATTTTGTTAACATAAACTGTCTATTTAGTTCGTTCATTCTGACACAATATCCTCAACTTGAGGGAATGTGTTCTTTTTGATGAAGGTTAAAAATTCTACCTCATGTCTCGCCAGGGTCTGTTAGCTATATATGGTATATCAGCCTAATTTTTAGGAACTGACAAAAATTTAAAGATAGGATTCATCTGCATCTGTTGCACATTTTAAACACATACCAATTGAACCTGGTAGTTAGTAAGTATCACAGAAATAACTTACTGTGTTTACCTGCTTGTGGGATTGGGCAGTGAGCTGAAGCTAAACCCTTAATCTGAGAGACAGGGAAGCAATTACCTGTTTGCCTCCGAAGTAGATGGAATAAATATGTGTGGAGTTATAATACTGTCTCTAAGTAATTTTGTTTTCTGATTGACGGGTATATGATGAAGGAAAAATTAAAATCCAAGGGGAACACACACACAAAAAATAGGTAGCAAATGCTATTTCCCCAGGCATGCTCGATTGTGTTGGAAGGAAAGATGAGTGGGACTGCCAGGAACAGTCTTAAAAACAAAATAATCAAACAAGTGAGACTGAGGACATGGCCTTCTCACACAGCCTTGGTGCTCTTAGGTAATATGAGATGATTTAGCTAATGATGATTATACGGGTGTCAGCAGCTACTTATTAAATGCTTATTCCCTGCTGGGCACTGCTAATTAATGTCATCTTGGAAATAACTCTGTTGGTAAGTTAATACTCATCATTGTTTTTTATTAAATCATCTCCATTTAACCAGTGCAGAAATTGAGGTATATAAAATTGATCCAGGCCACTTCGAGCTAGCACCTGAAATAGTCATTCTGAACTTGCAAGTCCGTATTCGTCAATGCTCTGATATGCTGCTTCTATAGAAACAAATCAAGAGTAACAAAATTGAAACAAGCAAAGAAAGAAAAAAAAAACCCTTTTAATTATGTGAGCAAAGCAATTGCACTGTTTTCCTAATTGAAAATGGTATTTTTGAGTTTGATCAGTCACTTTGTTTTAAATAGTTTTCAGATGTCTCCAAAATCCATATCCAATTTATTACTGTTAATCATAATCCAAAAGAAATTTTTTAACAGGTAGAGGAAATTTCAAAGGAATAATACCAAAGGTGTTTTAAGCATTTGTAGACATGGGAGGCACCTCCCAAGATGACAACTTTGAAGACAAATAGGTTGATTGTTTTAAAAATAAGTCATATTGTTTTATTAACATGACAAACACCAACAGAAGAATAAACGATACATTTTAAAGTAAACTCTAAATGCACTCCAAATTTAAGTGTGGAAAGTAAAAGCTAAAAGAAGAAAATATAGGTAAAAGCTAATAGAATAAAATTATTGGTGTCTGGTTTACAGAATCATTGCTTTAAAAAAATTAAATCAAACACATATACACAAGCATTTGGAGACTGGAAACTGATAAGTTGAATTACATTTATATTAATTAAATGTTCCATGGATACCCTAGATGAAGTAAAGAGGTGACAGACTAGAGAAGGTATTTTTAATGTCTAAAGCTTACAAGGATTTCATGTCTAGAATATGTGAGGAATTACTTCAAATCTGCTAGGAAAAAACAATCAACCCAATAGAAATAAACAAAGAACTAAGCACTTGAAAGAGGGGGAAATTCAAATATATTATACAAATTTCTTTATGTATTATACAAAGAAATTTCCGAACTCTTAACAAAAATTCAAAATGTTAACCTTTCGTGATCATCGCATTGAAAGAGAAGAACTTAGGAAGTTGGATGATGTGAGCAATGCTGTAGGTAAGGATACGGGGAAGCAAGGGCCCCTTATCCAGCCCTGCTGGAAGAAGAAACTGGCCCCGCCATTCTGGAAAGCAATCCAGATGTGCTTTTCCCCGTCGGTCAGCTGTGGCTGCATTGTAACCACTGCAAAGCCTCAGGGGCCTGCATTTCTTTCTGTGTGATAGGGTGTCCGCTGGAGCAGTGCGGCTAATCTCAGATCCCTGGGCTCCTCGTGAATCTGCCCCCGTGAGACTAGTCAGGACAGGGCCGGGGGTTTCTCTGAAGTTGCAGGTTTATCTGGTCTGTGTTCTCACTATGAGCTGAGGTCTTTCCTAAATCTCTCTCATCCTTCTAGTACTCGCAGACCAGCTGGGGCACGATCTCATCATGATAACAGCAGAGGCACGCCTAGGCTTGGATGCTGTACACTGTCACTTCTGCCCACACTCCCACGGCCAAAGCAAATCATGTGATGGGAAGTACACTCCATTGTGAATGGGAAGAACTGTCAAGTTACCGTAAAAAGGGTGTGGACCAAGGGAAGAGGAAAGAATCTGGGATGATAATTCTACTTACTGCAGTGCCTTATGACTTAGCTACCCTGCTTCTTGATATATATATTTCAGAGCAACTTCTCCACATATCTATAAGGAAATAAATATTAAAAATGTATTGCACCATTGTTTTTGATAGTAAATATGGACAGCTTATTTAGGAAACCCTATGGGAAGAGTGCATAACTAAAACATGATCTATGCCATTAGTGGAATACAATGCAGCATTTACAAAGAATTAATTAATTTAAATAGAGCAACATGAACAAATCTCAATAACTTAACGTTAACTTAGGAAAGCAATAAACAGTATTTTACAATGCCAGTTGTGTAAACCTCATGCACATAACAACACTATGTATTTGTCAAAGGCCATGCTCTAAATAAATAAAAGCCGGTGCCAAAGAGGAAGCAAGAAATAGAGCTGAGCATGGGGAATGAAAGAAGGAAGATAATAATAAAACAAATGGGGTCTTTGCAACAGACTGAGAATTTAGTCAAATCAATTCCATGCCCCTGTGATTTTTAAACATAAAACAAACTTTATAATAAAAAAACTCTAAAGAAAGGACTAAAATCAGGATAGTACACTTGGAAGACTTTGTAAAAAACGAAGTTTTAAGCGGAGTTTTGGAGTTACAGAGGTTCAGATTGGAGAAAGGATGTTCCAGGAAGGAAAATGTCATGGTCAAGGCAGAGACAGAAAAAGGATGTATGAAAACTGTATGGGACTTCTTTTGGCAGAAATTTAATGGAAGCTTGACGGAGTGTGACGATAGATGAAAGCATAAGGCAGAGTTTCTTGCAACCTGTCATTGGGGCTTTTATCTTGATCTTTCCGTAGTGGGGGAGGCCTTTGGGAGCTCCTGGACACAATTAAACAGAGCCTGATAACAACAAGCCCCCAGAAGAGTGGTCTTGAACACTCACGCGCCGTTCCTTCCACTGTCCTTCAGAAATCGTGGCTCTCAGAGGCTCTGTGACACTTTCTTGGCCTGAGACACTGATAATAAGAGAAAGCTTCCAAGAGTATTAGTTATTCTCCCCCAGGAATAGAAGGCAAACAAAGAGAAAAGAACAAACCAAACCTTTGTGGGTGTTGCAGGAAACAATACCAGCTGTTAACCCCCTTCGGGAGAAATGATTGAGGGGGCAGGAACTGGAAACAGGCCCAGCGCGGTTCTCTATTTTTATCATCTCAGGGTTACCTCGTGGAGCCCTTGAAATGATTAACACCCTTTGTTTAAATTAAAACCTTCCTCCATTGGAAAAATATTCTGCTTTTAAAAAAATGGACTTTTAGTCACTGTTGAAGAAATGTGAATTGACAGGGAAATTTATGAAGGGTGATTATTGTTTTCCAATGTCAATATTTTTTTAACTCAACAGTTTAGCACTCAGGAGTTTTCAGATTTTAATTTCTGAGGAAATAATTAAATATGCACCAAATGCATTTTAATAAAAATGTTCATAATGTGATTGTAAAATAAAAAAATGAAAACTAAATGAACAAAAAATGAAAGGACTTAGCTACTTTTGTTTTGATAAACTACTATTAAGTCATAAACCTTTTAAAAATCTTAATAAAATTGGAGAAATACTCAGTATATTTGTATGTGGAAAAGCAGGTTATAAATATACTCGTATACCAAAACTGAGGAAAAAAATACTTATATGTTAACTGTGCTTATCTTTGAGTGTGAGACTTCATGCTAAATAATGTCTTGTTTCCTTCTTTTCCAAATTCTTTTAATTGATTATTTGCTGCTTTTACAAAACAAAATAAATAAAACAGATTATTTAAAATTATAGAACTGTATTGAATAACTAAGTTAAATATTGTTGAGACTGGTAATTTAAATGATTCATAATCATTCTTTTAATTAGTTAAAATATATATGTTTGAATTCCTCCAGACAATCCTTCAGAATGGAAAATTTAGATATATATTCAGTCATGTTTTGAAAATTATCCAGGGATATTCAAGATACATAAGCCACCCAGGTATAGAAGATTTAATTACAAGGAAATGACAAATTAAAAATAAAGTTTACATCCTCAAAGAATTAAAGAAAATTGAAAAGGCAACACAAGCTATGTTTTTGCAAAATACAGTCAAACACTCTTTTCAAAAGGGCATTTATTCTAGTTTGTCCCCCAGGCCTCGGGATGGAGCCGCATTCTATTCACGGCTCACAGCGCGCAAGGCACTTCAGGGGACAGGTGTGCGTGGTGGCGTTTTTTAATAATAGATAGTGAAGTGAAGCCGAAGCCTGCTTCTGAAATTAAGAGGGGAATTTAAAGAAATAAATAAAAGCTATGAAGGTGATGACCACAACCTATTAAAAATGCTGACCACCTCCTGTTTTCCCTTATCTCTCCCCACTTTTTTTTATTAACAAAATATCCCCAACAACAGGTAATATTACACTCAGCCGTGTAACCAACCTGCAGAATTTCTGATTAGCACGGATCAGAGCGTATTTTCACCTGCAGGAACCAATCCTTTAATCCACAAAGTAGAAAAGTGAGCCGCAAAGTATGACAGACCTCAAACACAAACCAAGTGTTGACTTTCCATGCCTAAGTGATAAATGGCAGCAATCATCCGGCTTGATTTCAAGAGATGGTGTTATGAACTCAAACCAGCGGCTGGATCACCAAGGTGCTCACAAAGGAATGAACTTCAGCCTTGGACAGTCTTTTTTTTTTTAACTGTTAAAAATGTTTTTCAGTAACAGTTTATATTCACTATTATTTCGTATTAGTCTCAGGTGTACAGCATAGTGGCTAGACAATCATAGGCTTAAAGCGTTCCCCCTGATATTTCCAGTACCACCTGGCCCCATGCATAGTTATCACAGTGTCATTGATTCTATTCCCTGTGCTGTACTTCATATCCCTGTGACTCTTCTGTAACTACCAATCTGCACTTCCCAGTCCCGTCACCTTTCTCACCCAGCCTCCAAACCTCTCCCCCTTCATCTCTTCTCTGTACTTATCAGTCTGTTTCTGTTTTGGTTGTTCATTTATATTGGATGTTTTGTTTGTTTGCTTTTTAGATTCCACATTCAGAGAGTTTCTGAGACAAATGTGTGTATCCCTGGCTTCCTTGGAGTATATGTTAGCGACAGAGAACTTATCCCGGTGGTTTGCTGCACCCGCACCACCTGCCAGCCGTCCCAGAGACCGAGAATATGCACTGTGCTTCTTCTCAAGAAAGAAAAGACAGGAGAGACTCCTGTTAAATGTCTGTAACACAGTATAAGTTGAGTTTTAAAAGCTGGAATTTTCTAGTACCCACTGTGCACCACACTTAGTTATTAGAGCGTTATTGACTATATTCCCTAAACTGTATTCTACATCCCCCTGATATTCTGTAACTACCAACCTGTACTTCTTAATCCCTTCACCTTTTTCACCCAGCCTCCAATCCTCTCCCTTGGCCTTATGGGGAATCACTTTGGAACTTATAGATATGTCTGACCACTATGCTGTCCACCTGAAACTAATATAAAATAACATGAAATATCGGTTGTATTTGAAAAAAAAATAAATTTAAATTAAATTAAAATAAACGCTGATGTTCCCTGCCTTTTATCTGGGTATCCTGTATGCTGAATGAGAATGACTTTGTGACGTGGGAGGGGGCTATTTTAACACAGGGCTGCATTGAATTTTAGTGTGGAATGTCATATTCTGAGATAGTGAATTCTTTAGCTAAATAAATGTATTTGGCCATTAAGAAAAAGAGGTTTGCTTCAGAGAGTTAGCTCATGTCCAGGTACCAACTGATCAAATATTCCCTGCCCCCAAACAAAAAGAATATCTTTCCTCACTCCTACTTGAAAGTACCAGCCGGAAATCACGTGAGGGTGGCTGGATTGCTTCTTGATCAGTCAAAAGAAACTAAATATAAAATCATTCCAGAACACAACACCTGGGTTGCATTTTCCCACAGTTCTCTCAAATTGTAATACTTCTGTGCTGCCACAGCAGATTCACCTGCTAATTTACCAGGGACTAAGAGCCCTGGAATCCACAGTGACCCATTCAAACAGGAAGTGAACATTTGGCTTGGTTTTTAGGTACTAAGTCAGACTAGAAGGCTTTCTGAAAGTCTTACCTCATAGAGGTCGTAAGAAAAATCATATGGAAACTTGGAAACTTCATAAATACAGGATGGGTCAGAACTCTGGTCAAAGGCCAAATAAGAGTCAGCTATGGCCTCCAGTATTTCTATTATTTTATTTTATATTTTATTTTATTTTATTTTTTAGCAATGGGGATGGAATCACTATACTTGGGTGAGTATATCTCCTCTAAAAATACCATCCTTGATTTTTTTTTTTTTTCCAACATTGCCTTGACATACTTTGAGCTTTTACTTCTATAGTTAAGTTTACAGATCCTAGTTTAGACAGGCCGGAATGGATTGCTTTGATGAATAAGCAGCTGGAAGAGGAAGAGAAAAATTGCCCTGAACAAGAAAAATAATCGAAGACACAAAGGATGGAACAAGGATCTGTATTCTGTCTCCAGTGGAAACAGATAAAGCGTTGAACTAGCAAATGGAAAATTTAATTTAGGCATCTTCAAGATCTTAACTGGTTTGCCAGCTACTAAAAATTACCACCTTTTAATAGAGTTAAATACTTTAGGGGCATCATAGGTATGAATTTCAACATCACAAATCCAAGCATGCAGAAAATGTGATTTTCTTTATTGCCATAATTGTTAGATCTCTGAATTGAGCTCCTAGCCTGTCTCATTTCTGACTTTTTTTTCTCTTTTCAATACACTGAGATTTTTGGTCCATTCATACCTGGAGGATCAGAACCTCTACAGTTCAACCTTCTTTCTATGATTTTTCCCTCTCCTCTCACCCAGAAGCCTACAGGGACAAGACCAGGTAAAAACTGGCATGCTAGATATTCTTTCTTTGGTCTAGACAGATCCTCGCCTTTCCTCCAAGGGCTGGCTTGGTCTTTGACCTCCCAGGATATCTTGCAGTTCTTTACTAAGCTTTCCACCTCGCAGCCTATCTGCAATGTTCCCTGATTTAGAAAACTAAGCTTAAACACTCAGCTGGCCTAATGGCACATTTCTGGAACTCTTCTGAATTCATTCCTTCTTTGTTTCAATCAGTATCTTACAACTAATTTTTATTTAAATGCTACCCATCCTTCAAAATATTTCTCCCTGGCTCTGGCCGGTGTGGCTCAGTCGTGCAGAGTATCATCCCATACTTGAACAGTTGGGGGTTTGATTCCCAGTCAGGGCATATGCTTAGGTTGCAGGCAGGTTCAATCCCCAGCCCAGGTGCAGGCACTTGGATCCCCGGTCCAGACGCATACAATCCTGGTCCAGGTGCATACGAGAGGCAACCAATGGATGCTTCTCTCTTGTGTTGATGTTTCTCTCTCTCCCTTTCTCTATCTCTTATTTAAATTATTTAAATAAATTTAAATTTAAATTATTTAAATAATTTAAATTTAAATTATTTAAATAATCTTTCATTTAAACTATTTAAAATAGTTTTTAAATGAATCCTCGGGTAAAACTAGACTAGGCCACAACATTTTCCACAATATGAAAAAGGCAGAAGGTATCATTCATCATTGGCATATAAATATAATTTACTTGCCAGCATTCTTCTTTTTTGTCTACTCCCTAAAGCCTACTCCAAGTGTCATAATTTTTAATTTGAAAAAAGAACCAGTGGGGCACTTTGGTTTTAATTTGTGGAGAAAAAAAAGAAAATAAAATTATTCAAACTTTACTTTTACACCACTGATTGTTAATAATATCACTGCCATCATACAGAGCATATTTAAAAGGCATTTGAGAAATTCATCTTTTCCCTGATTTAACATTATGTTTTAATTATGATTCCCTCTCCGGAAGAATAAAACTCAGCAGTCACTTTGTCACTGTTGTGCTCCTCTATTATACTGATACAATAACAAAAATAATAAATACAATTCATAAGGACCAGATCCTGAGAACTTCATAAAATCTAGATAACTATACAGCATCATTACACAAAGAATTGGCTTTCATTTCAGAACCATTAAGTGAAAACAAAAGAAAATAAAAATAAGCTAATTTCACCCTATTGTAGATAATGAAAAGACAATTATCACTTTAGGAGACTTAGTTTGTGAGAATAGAGAGCAGCATAAAGCTCTTATGATGTAGATATTGGTTGGAGGGCTTTGCTCACCTCCTAGCTTACACCAGCTGTCCAGAACATGGATTCAATTTCCTATCTTCACAAAGTTACAGATGAATACTTGAGGCACCCATGAAACCATTTGCAGACTGCTGAAACTACAAATGTTAATTCCACAAATGCCAGAGCCCTGCTGTTCATGCAGTCACCAAGTTAGCATTAACATAGGAGTCCTCCATGTTTAAATGGTTATTACTACTACTACCACTCCCCTCCAGGCGTGACTCCCAAAATTCCAGAAGGCCTGGCCACCCTCCTTGGTCTCCTGGAATCTAATGGCCAAAGGACTCAGCGCTTGGAGCTTAGGGTTTGATAAGGTTCAGAGGGCTGGGTTCTGGATTCACATTCATTATCGTGCTTCTCAGAGTGCGGACCACAGTCAAGTGCGGTGTCTTGTTCCCCACACCTGACCTACTGAACTAGTGGCTCAGCTGGAGAATCAGCATTTTAACTTGCTCCTCAAACGATTCTTTAAATTTAAAAATTGCCATGTTAGAGATACCATGTAGCTTTCATATTGCCTATAGTTCCAGGAAAATAAGCTCCTGACCTAAATAGCTTTGCGGACAATTTCAGTTGAGAAACAAAGTTTGCCTCCCCAAGTAGCGCCTCAGCCTGAGTTAAAACAAACAAACAAACAAACAAAAAACAACAAAAAACCTCACGACAGTTTGAACTTGCACATAGAGCAAAATTTAATTTTTTTATCCTCTTCCAAGGACATGCTCACTGATTTTAGAGAGAGGGAAAGGGAGAGAGAGAGGGAGGGAGAGAAACGTAGTTGTGAGAGAGAAACATCCATCGGTTGCCTTGCTCATTCCCCAACTGGGGACCAAATCTGCAACCCTGACCAGGACTCAAACCCAAGAACTTCAAGTTTATGGGACAACATTCCAACCAACCGAGGTATACCAGCCAGAGCGCAAAACTTAATTTTTAATAATGTTAATACGATTCATCAAAATTTAGAGGAGTATTTAAATGATTCCTTTGTTTTCCAAAAATCCCAAGCAAAGAAGCCCATTTGGCTTTTGTTACATTAGAAACCCCAGAATTGGGATGATCCAGGTGACTCTGCAGTCACGATGGGGCCCAAGGCGGGTGGCCTTTGCCAGACTCTGTCTTCACAAACAGCACATTTGCTGGTGAACATTTCTGCTTTACTTACTATCAGCAGCCTTGAATGATAATTGCAATAAAAACTTCTATTCACATCTAAAACCAAACACTTTTTCACTTAGAGCTGAACTATTATATTTTAGAGAAGAATTGAAATCTACTCTTTTTCAAACAGCACATTGCTAACATCAGAGCATTTCCTTATTCACTTTTGTGCAACTAATGGTTTCTTCAAGTTGGTTAGGTGATTGCTAGCAATTAATTAGTAAGGTTAACACTGTTTTTATTGATCAGTCTGGCAGCAGTGATTGACAACATTAATATAATTGCTTTATTTCTCAGAAACCCTGGGTGTAAGAACCTAATAGTACTGGGAAATAGTTGGGAGATAAAGAAAAATAGATTATGTGCTTTAAACTGGGCCAATTACCTTAACATGCTGCCAGGGCTTCAGAAACTGAATTAAGGACTAAGGCTTCCTTCCTGGTGGCCCCTAAGAACTTATTTTTCTGTCCTTCTGCTGTACCCAGCATGAAGATGAATTTTCATGGAGGACAGAGAAGAGGTGGGTCTATGATCCAACGTATGACACCTCCGTTACTGTTTCAGATACAATCACCATGAGCAAATAAGGGAACAGTTTATAACCAGAATGTGAACATTCAGACTTCAGTGGTTACATTTAACCTCTTTTCTGTTGAAATCGGAGACCAAAAGGAAAGGGAGGACAAGCTTGCTCTGCTTTCTACTGCTCTGAAGTTCCAATAAATTTGCATATGTTCGCTCCTACTTTTCACTCTGATATGGAATTAATATTGGTGATGTCCCACAATGTTTCTGGACCTGGTTAAAATATTATTCCCTTAAGACCTCCTTGTTCAAGGCTAGGAAGAGAAGGTAAAACCTGAGGATCATCGGGCCCGTCTTGTGATTAAACCACAGTTTCAGGAGCTTCTCTGGGAATTAATTCAGTAGAAACTGTTGTACTTGACCTATTCCTGAAAAATGACTAGTTCTTTATTATACCTTCAAAATGACTACGTTAAACCTTTATAATTACCAAAGCTGTTAAAAATTTAAAAATAGCTTGTCTTCCAGTTAAAACGATTAGGAAATTAAGTATAGGTTTTGTTTGGATATTTACTCAGGGCATTGTAACTCTTCTAAAAAATGTTCAAACAAATTTTTCAACCTACTTATAATAACCATAAAATCGCAAATCCCTTTCATTAGAATTACCATTTACTAAGAGCCTCCTGGCTGCCAGATGCTTTTCAGAGTAATCTGAACACAGGGTGGGGCAAAGTATTACAGGTTCACAGTTGTGAGTATAGGAAACACAGAACTTATTCGTGTATGATTTATTAATTTTTGTATTTTTTTATAGGAACAACTGCAAACCTACTTTTGCCCCATTGGGTACATTATCTTCCAATTCTTATTACAACCTAACAAATTGTAGCCCAATTCAATAGATGAGGAAACTAATAAAATGAATGACTGGTACAAGGTGAGGCAGGTAATGGGGGGCAAAACCCAGATTTGTCAGGTTCCAAAGCCAATGCCCCTTTGACTACAGCAGACTCAGCTTGCATCTAACATTCTCATGTTGAAAGGTGTAATTGTTCCCTTTTTATGCTTTCACTGCTAGTGATTTGGGCTTGCTGCCAGTGGCAGTGCTATCAAAAAGAAAAGAAGGGTAGCGGGTAAGAGTTGAGTATCGTGCCGTTCTCACTGGGTCCGAACGCTGGCTCTGACCCTTCTAGCTCTGCATCATTGTCTGTGTGCCTCAGCTCTTCAGTGCCTCTATTGTCTTCTTCTTAAAATAAAGGTAATAACCATTTCAACCTCGCAGGGCTGTTGCAGAACTCAGTGAATTAATTCAGTGTTTCTCGAACCTGTGAATCTGGCTCTGCAAACTCAGATGAGCCTGAGAGTCTGTGTGCAGGATACACAGGACAGTGGCTGACATGGAGTGAGTTTCCAGTAAATGTCAGCGATGATTATTTAATGACCAGATAAGGGAAGATCACTTGGTGAAAAGAACTACTTTCAAATGGATTTTTCAAGGTGCAATGATTGAGGAGCTCCTACACATTGTGTAGGACAGCTCACCAGGCCAGAACTTCTAAAAGATTTCACCAGTGCATGGCTGAAGGGTTATATGCAGGCCACTTTCTTACCAGAAATGGTATAATTTTGAAAATGCAGTTAGGAGGGGCATGACTGTGATGTAGCCTCCTAAACAGCAATTCATTTATTGAACAAATGTTTGTTAAGCATCTTGTGCTTTAACTATTGGAAATTTGGGGTCACTTAAACACCTAGTGTATGTCAGGCATTAAACTAGGCACTGGGAACTCTTTGCTGTGTCATTATTTTAAAAGATTTTCTCTCATAGAAAATGTAGCACAATCCCTAATACTACTTGTGAGGTAAATGGCTTGTTTTATAGGGCATATCTGTCCTTCCCTGCTTTGCTGCTCCTTTTCACTTCGTATCAATCATTTCGTACATTTTTCCTTTACTTCTTCCATTTCAGTATTTATTGTAAGTACCTCATTCTTCTGGACAATTTCTGAGCATATTCACTTTCTCATCCACTCCACACATTTATTGAGCACCCAGCTCATACATAGTGTACAGCGCTTAGCAACGCTAATTAACCATAATTTACATGGTCTATGGTGTTTTGAGAAGTTTCCTATTTATTGCTACAAAATGAAATCTTTCTGGTGTGCCTAGCATATCTCTGGTCAAATAAAAGAAAGAGGACATGTACCCACAACAACGTAAGATCCACTTTAAAATAAGCACTGATAACATTACATCCATGTTTAATTCTATAATATGAAAGTTATAGAATCTCAGCTGAAAGCAGACTTCCCAGTAAGTCCAAATAAAAGTGGGGCCACATTTCACATATCAGACACAAAACCAAAAGCTGCAATAAATGTAAGAACTTGATCTAGGTGATCTGAGAGTGTGGTTCTGTTAAAGGTGGACCCATAGAACAGGTCTCAGGGAAAAGCAATGTAAGAGCAAATAGTCAATGCTTACCAGACTCCTTCAAAGAAAGGCCCTGGGCACACGGGCTTTTATTTCATGTGCACACGTGCTACGAAGGCACCCTAATGCCACAAGCACTTTCCTTTTGGGAGATAAAAACATAGGTATGTGATAGACACAATACCTATCTGATATTACAGAAAGAATTCTGGCTCAGAACATGGAAAGCCAAGATTCCAGTTCTGGGTGCTTTAAACCCATGATCTTAAGCCAGTCATCTTATTTCCCTGGGCCTCAGTTTATCAATCTGTTCATCTTGTACAATGGTATGTGACTTATCTTTCAAAGAGTGTTCTGAGTATTAAAACAACTGATAAAAGATGTTGTAGAAAAAGTACATATACATTTGCACAAAAGCACCATACATTTTGATCACTTTTGAAAACACCACCAAGTTTGTTGGGAAACTTCAGTTCTTATCATTGACTGATTTTACTATGATTACTCTTAATGACTACTATCACCCATAATATGCTGGCTGGCAATTTTTTTACTTGCTCCAAGTGTCGCTTTTTGGGACCAAGAGTTCTAGATGGAACTTCTCTTGCGTGTATACAGAGCAATGCAGTCACTGGAGAAACACCCTATGTTTTTAATCTCAGGAGTTTGTTTTATCACGGAAGTCCTGAAAGGCTATCTAAGTAGGCCAAAGTAATTTGGAAAGAGTCTGAAGATAATGTTGAATGTATAATTCATTGTGATAAATAAATAATCTTTGACCATAGATAAGTTCTTCTTCATTGTTAAAAGAGCCTCAAACTTCAAATGCAAGGTTATTACTCTTTCTGAAGGAAAAAAATAGTTGAGAGGTACTTTCACTTCAAATTGCTTTTACGCTAATGAACAAATAAGTTTTACATTGTTCTATTTTTAAGGGTTTGTTTTTTTTTTTAATTGAGCCTTAGTGGATATCGGAAACTCTAATTGTGTTCCTTTCATCTAATAAGAGACTTAAAACATTTTTAATTGAGTTTATTTGAGGTGACATTGGTTAATAAAATTATATAGATTTCAGGGATACAGTTCTACAATGCATCATCTATATACTGTATTGTGTCCTTACCACCCCAGGCCGAGTCTCCTTCCAGCACCATTTATCCCCACTTTACCCTCTTTTACCTGCTCCCACCCCTTTTTCCCTCTGGTAGTCACCATGCTCTTTGTCTATAGGGTTTGTTTGTTTATTTGTTTAGCTTAATAAGAGACTTTTTAAAAAATCCTTACCTGAGGACATGCTTTTCAATTTTAGAGAGAGTGGAACTGAGGGAGAGAAACATTGATGTACAAGGGAAACATCATTGGTTGCTTCCCCCCATGTCCACCGAAGGGGACCCAACCTGCAACCCAGGCGGGTGCTCTGACCAGAGGGATCAAATCTGCAAAGTTTCCATTTACGAGATGACACTCCAACTAACTGAGCCACACTGGCCAGGGCTACTGACAGACTTTTAAAGTCAGAAAGCCTGTTCCTCCAATTCAGAGTCCTCCCTGATAATCCATTTAGTTTGGGTTCTCTGTAGTCATATGGCATTCACATTCTCTTCTCAATGTATTCATATTTCTTTTATGTCAACTGCCAGAATACTGGGTCTTTATTTATTTTCTTCTGCTGCTTCCCTGGTGATTGTTTGAAGAGTACTGTGAAGACATTTTTAATTCCTCTCACTCCGAAGTAAGCCTGTATAAAGCTGGTCATAATGCAGAAAGCAGAGACCTGTGCGGCAAATGACATTGTTTCATAAAAATGTCAGTGATTATTAATTTAAAGAAGATTTGTTAGGCAAGTGGAAAGACCTGCTAAGCCTCATTTCCTTGACCGTATTCATTTCTATGCTGGAATATAAATTCTGCTAATCACTATTTAAAACTGCATTTGCCTTTTACTCAGCTACAACAGTGTTGATTTTAATTAGCTCAGGTTTGTGGGATGTGGAATGTTTTCTTGTTCATCAAGATGTTACTGGAATAATAGTGTCCAGAGTCTTCGGTATTCCTGAGGAAACAGAGTTCTCCGCTAAAGTTTAAAGAGCACTTTCAAAGGCACTTTCCCAAATCCATGTACCTAACGAGCCCCAAAATTCAATACTCAAGGAAAACAGCATATTTTCAAACCTCTCATCACTGAAAATTCAGTAATTTGGAGGAATAATGACCTTAACCTATATTATACTTCAACTTTGCTGAACTAAACCTCCAAGAACACCGAGTGCCACACTGAATACCACACGGAGGCCAAAGGCTGTTAAATTGCAAACAATGTTCCTTCCCAGTATCAAATTCTCACAACTTGCTTTCAAATACTGGGAATGTCCTCTGAGGCTCCTCTGTGCATCCAAAGGTCAAGGAACTGACATTTCAATATTAGCAACATAACTTTGGAAGCTAGCAGAAAGATAAACACAGTGAGTTGCTTGTCCAATCTTGACAAGTACTATGACTCACGCAATGTGAAGGCATCCCAAGTGAAAACAACAGAGTTAGTGTCTGCTCTGGGTAAGAGATCCCGGTGGGTCAGAGACAGAATCAGAATGAGCATCTTGAACTCCCTTTAGAAAAAGAAAGAACTATCTGCCTAAGAGGATACAAACCCAAAAATTGTATCTACCATCAGAATTCATATCACAAACTCCAAAAACTGACAGAATTAAATGTGAGTCTTTGAAGACATTTTTCTGAACCACAGATATTTTTGTGCCGATCAATGCGGCGATTGATTTTTAAGTGGATTTGAACCAAGAGTGGAGAAGAATAATTTTTAATGAAGGCTTTAAAGAGGGTTTACATTAAACTTGATAACAAAACTTTCTTCCAAACCTTTCTGAAGTGGTTGTTTAAAATACGTATATCCATTCAAATATGTCTTTCTAAAACTAGACTTCCTAAACAGGTTCTGATGAATTCTAAGCTATTCTAGAGCAAAGAGTTTGAGTCATTCGTCTTTCTCTTCCTCACAGCACCAGGCAAAATGGCTTGCCCAACATGGTGTTTAATTCCTATTTGCTGAATAAAGAATGTTATACTATCCCCTTGCTGGATAACCCATTAGAGACCCCAAGCCTGTGTCTAACTTATTCGAGTCAAAACTCTCCGTTGGTCTTGTTTTCCACCACTCTTCCTTACTGTTCTGGGACTTACTTCCTTAAGGAGTTCTTAATACCAAGATTGTGCTCTCTTTCCCTTTGTCTTCTCAATCCAATCACCATCAAGTCCCAGCTAAGTCCTACTTTGCCCATAAATTCTTCTCCTACTGCTTAGTCCACAAAGCTCTCTATGGGATTCTTTCACCCTTAGAGTGAGTCTCACTTAGTCCTTCTCTAATGGCCCAATATATGTTAGGCTTGTGATTCAAACAACGTAAGCACCTTGTGAATAGAGACCGGTCTTCTTGGCTCTCTTTTCCCTCAGGTTCCAGCCTAGAGGGAAGAATAAGTATGAATATTAACATAAATAAATAAGGGCATTATGGTACCCCATTTAAAGGATTCTTGTAGGGCAGGACAGCCCAGTTAACATGAGGATTCAGTTCACTTCCATTAATTAATAGGTCAGACTCAGATCTAGACTCAGATCATGAGGGCTGCTGCAGACCCTCTCTAATTGCTAACTTTCAGTAATATATGGCACAGACCCACAGAATTCAGTCTTTTGAACTTATAAAAATTCTTCATTTAGAATGAAGAATTCTAAATTCTTTAAGAACTGGTGTGGCTCAGGCCTGCAAACCTAAAGGCCATGTGTTCCATTCACACTCAGGGCACATGCCTGGGTTGTCCCCCAGGTTCCCCAGTTGGGGGCATGTGAGGAGCAACCGATTGGTGTATCTCTCACACATTGGTGTTTCTCTCCCTCTTTTTCTCCCTCCCTAACCCTCTCTCTAAAAATACATAAAGTCTAAAAAAAAAATTCTTCATTTATACCAATTTCTATCTCTTTTCTGGAAAACTGGATGTGTCCATCTTGTATTGCAAGACTGAGTTGAGACTGATGTGTAAAAATAGCTCTTAAATTATGGGGGAACACACGCAATTCGTTCTGTAGAATGAGTTTTGCCTTGGTGAGAGGCCCACATTCTTTTTCACACCGCCCTCTGGTGTGTCTGTGACCCAAAGTTCAAGGCAGGACGAAGGAAGGATTGCACTCAACTTAGTTTACCCTTCCTGCTGGCTCACTGAACTAAAATTTCCATGTAGAGGAAAGTGAGGTAGTTTCACTCAAATCCAGAAACTTCTAACATTAATATCTGCTGGAGGGAGTCAACTAGACGAAATGGGTCACCAGCCTTACAGGAGGACAAAGGCTGGGAGGTTGTACATATTGGATCGGTAAGTACTGCAAAGGGAAACCGTAAAGAATGAGTGAGGGAGATGAAGAAAAAAAGTTGAAAGACAAGAATAACACATGATATGAACTAGAAACTAGTTCAAAGTTGACATCAATATATAATGCTACATGAAAACTTTGCATCTCTTCAGCTAATATCGAGTAGGACCCAGTCCTAACTATAAACTGTGCTGTAAAGCTCAGTTTTTCTAAAATTGTTTCAAAAACTTAATTTTGAACCACTCATGGTATTTCTATTCTTGTGAATGATCAGAATTCTAAATATCAAACAATATAGTGGTATGTGTTAACCAAGCAACTACTGTTAGTCTGATTTAATCCTCAAAATAACCCCAAGAGACAGCAATATCACTGTCCCTATTTTACAGATGGGAAAAAAAAGGTTAAGCGAGAGCTAAGTAACTACAACAGTGTCACTCACCTAAGAAGTGGGGCTTGGATTTGAACCCACATCCCTCTGACTGCCAAGCAGAAAAGACCAAACAGGCTTTAAATGCCAGAGTAGTAACTTACATGGTCAAGAATATATTCTGCTTACCGTAGTTCGCCATGTATAATGGACATTTTTTTGCCCAAATTTTTGAGGAAAAAATAATGGTGCACATTATACATGAATAAATACCATGGGTATAATCCCATGTATAATGCTCACAAAAATGTGGATTCACATTATAGACCAGCAAAATATGGTAAGATGTGTTACAGTAAAAAGTGCAAACTGTGAAAATTTTTACTCTTGATATATTAAATTCACTTTATATCATGAATTTTAATTCATGTAGAGCTATTGAAATAGTAAGTGGCAGGGCATTTGTTTTCATATTAAAACCTTTACTGTTAAACTAGTGTGCCTTAGTCAGCCCCCTGCTGTGTCCCTAATCTCCTGTAAAGACATTTTGCTCGCCTGCAAATTTTAATTTTAAACATTTCTAAAACTCTTCAGATGAAAAATATTATAGGAATTGAAAAAAAAACTGTTCAGTCTGAGCTTTCTTTGTCTCCCATTTGAGTTAGTTCTCACCCATTGGCTTTCCAAGGCATCTGAGCCCGGCTTGCCATGGACCAGGAACCCACAGGCCGTGGCAGGTGGGGCTCAGCACCCAGCAGCAGGCTGGCCATTGCGGACACCATCATTTTGGAAGTTTCCGGAAATGAGTGCTGTCCTCTAGAATGCTGGGGTTCCTTTACATAGACAAATGCTTAGATTCCTGAGGAGGATTCATGAGAATTTCACATGGGGGTTTGGGAGACCAAACCTCAGGACCTTTCTAACTCACAGCTCTTTGGACCTGCTTAGAGTCCCTAGAAGCCTTGTTGGGAAATGAGAGAGTAAACCAGACAATAAGACTTGCTGTGCAACTGCAGCATACAGAATATTGCGCTGCAGCATAAAGAAAACAACAAGTGTTGTTTCTTCCCCTGAGGAGCTTTTTTCTGTAGGAGGAAGGGCAAGAATTTTGAAATACCCAACTTAGTCCATAAGCCCTGTGCCCGATTAGAGCTATGTAACTGCTGGAGAAACTTGTGATGATGTCAGCATCCTCCCTCCCTGAAGGGCAATTTCCTTCCGAAAGCACATAGTACAGATAGTATTGCGGTTGAAACAATGGCCTCTGGAATATGACCCTGGGCCTGAAACTTTCTAGTCATGGGACCTCAACTGGCCTGTGTAACCCACTGTGCCATAGTGTCCTTATGTGTAAAATGGGAAGAATAATTGTATGTCCCTCATAGCATTGTAATATGTATCCAGTGAGTTAATAGGAAGTACAGTACTTCTGTTAAATGAGTTAATATATAGAAACTGCTTGTAGCAGTATCTGAATAATTTTAAGAGCTATAGGAAGTGCTGCTTCTAGCTAATGTCAGGTTCTGTTTGTTTGTAAGACAGATGTGAAGATTAAGTCATTTCTCTATTCTAATAGTAATAATAATAATTCTTCACAGGTACTGAATGCTTATGGTGAAAATGAGACATATCTTATCTCACCTAAGCCTCACAACTATCTTATGAAGTAGATACACTTTTAAACTTCATTTAAATATAAGAAAACAAGGCTTAAAGTTGTTTAAATAACTTCTCAAAGATTCAAACTCAGATTTGTCTGAGTCTTCTGGAACCCATTTTCCATTATGACCTCTCGCTTCCTCCCCTCAGCCACGAAAAAAAATGTTGGGAGAATATTCTGGCATTTGACATGGGACATGATACTAAAAAAGAAACAAAAATAGTAAGTGAATAGAGGAAGAAATTGAACAGCTGTCTAAATTTCATAATTAAAAGCAATTGAAGTGCAGGACTAGCAGCAGAGTTTTGTTGCCCCTAAAATTGTGTTAAGAATCTGAACCCCATGTTGGAAGTCCACTCAGATTATTTTCCTTTTCTAAATCTCCTTTCACTAATATTTCTGATAAGAGATGGAAAGGTGAATTAAAAAGAAAAAGAAAAACAAAGTTACTGGAATCTTACTCAAGTTTTGATCAGAAGAATATAAAGGCTGATGGAGCTGTCAGAAATCTGTGGAGGCAGGAGGAGGGAGAAAAAGGACCCGCGTCCCGGGGACAGACACTCTGGGCTGCATTAGCGGAACCAGTGGCTCTTTACAATCAGTCCTCCATGGTCAGCCCAGTCTGGCTGTAAAAGACCTAGATGGAGGAAAGTGCTAGTGATGCACCAAGAGCCACCAGGAGAAGGCGAACGTTTTAGTCAATGCTTTGGGGCTGACTGAAAATACAGTTTTATTAAAACTGCTTGTGTATTATACTATGAAAACTTCTACAAGGATGCACAGATGAGCTTCAATTTGGACAACTCTGTGGTTGCATACGAAAGGCCTTTGATTTTAATATCTAATAATGAATAAAACTACTGGTGGGTGTCCTCCTGAGTCATAATGTAATTAGGGAGGATTGGCTGAGTCTGGCTCTCATTTCTTTTCGCTATTGAATATTTGTTCTCAGCCAGATGTACATTTGCAGAGAAGACAACAACAAATTGTTGTTTATGTGGTGGAGAAAACCAAGGGGATTTTTTCAGAAGGGAAGCAAGGCTGATTAGAGTCAAATATAAATGTGGCTTTGAAATTAATGAGTTTTCTAGAAGACATGAACTTTAGGCATCCATGGTTGTCCAAGTAAGCCAAAACTTTTGTACAATAAAACATAATTTATCAAGAATGGTCACCTCCGCTCTCTACCAATATAGGCTTAGTCCCATGTTGCTCATAGATAACCCTAGAGGTAGAGCTGAACACAGGATTTAGCACTACCTACCTTCTTGGGTGCTTCAGTGCTGGTAGTTTATCACTTGGGCTGGTGATTCCTGACTTAGTGCTTCTCTTTATGATCCAGAAGATGCTTTGGCTAAATGGTGGGTAAGATTTCTATGTGCTTTGAAACATCCTGTCCCTTTCTCAGTTGGCAAACTGCACTGTCTTAGTTGCTTTAAAATCAAATTTGGCTTTCCTTTGTTCCTTTTGTTCCTTCTTATCCCCAAGTAAAACCATTCTGTGGTCCCAATTCTTCACCTTTTCTTCTGTGCACTTTCTTTTCAATGTAATTTTTGCAGTTCCTTTCTTCAAGTGGTGAAGTCAATTTCCCCAGCCTCAGACTTGATTGCCCTTTTGATTGGCTTTTGCCAATAGAATATGAAGAAGTAAATGTGTAGAATGCCAGCTCTAAGCTTAGTTCCAAGAGGCCACGGACACTTTGGCCATCTCTATTGCTCCTCTGCTTTTATCAGGAGGACAAGAGTAGGCTAGCCTGCTTGAAGATAAGAGACCACGTGCACCAGAGCCACGCGAGCTCAGTTGTCCCATCCAAGGTACTAGGGAGGGTCTACTCAAAATCAGCAAAGCCACTCAACTTGTCTGAGGGTGACACTATTGTCACTGACTAGCAGAGCCACCTGGCCATCCTGATGACTCTTGCGGGAGGGAGGGAATGATAGGATAGTTGTTTTGAGTTTTGGGGTGGTTTGTGACATGGCATATCTAACATACAATCACTGTGGCTTATTTCCAATTCTGAACTCCGGCATGCACCCTGGTATCATAATTCCTGCTTGAATGTGAGCTGGTGTCTTCTACTCCTAACAGGGCTTCTAACATTCAGTACTTCTCATAATATAATTATTAAAGAAATAGTGACATTGAAATTATGCCAGTGAACATTTTGTATGGCTCTCTAACTTGAAATCAGATCTAAGGTTTTTTTTTGTTTGTTTGTTTGTTTGTTTTTATTACTCAGCCTCCTTCTTTTTGGACCATGTCTTTTTCGTATTTTTAGTTTGAGTCCTCTCTGTTTGTTTCACTCTCACTTAGGAAGAAATGAATAATTTGAAAAGTTAATAAACTTTCTAAATTTCTTTGGTAGAGGAATTTAGATAGTAGAAGAAATCATGAACAGAAGGCAAATAATCCAAAAGCAAATGGGAATGGAAGGTTTGTCTTCGTCTTATAAATGTGAAATGAAGTTCTGAGTCAAAAGACAGTTGTTAGGGGTATTATTACATAACAACAAATTTTTATTATTTATGCTGTTTCAAATAGTTGCTGTTGGTCCTACATTTACACATTATAATGTCTTTTGATTTTTCTTGAACCTTCACTCAAAAGCCTAGGCATTAAAGGTAACTAACTACGTCTCTTTTTATTTGGTGACCAGGTTCTTCTCCTTAGTAAAATTCAGGATAGAGCTCCATTTTCTCCAGTATTCTAATACTTTCAAATCTTCAACCTAGAAACCACTTATTTTATTGTCAACTGTGTCCATTTAAAAATGTGCATAGAGGTTGCTTTCTTGGGCATGAAATCTGAGAACACTCTACAAATGTGAGAATTTAGAACTGGATATACACCACTTTTTTTTTTTTTTTTGCATTATTTCTCTTTTGGGACAAACTCCATAAAATACTGACACCAGCTTTATACATCAAAGCATTAAGTACTCTTCAATTCTTTGCCCCTTCTCTGAATCAAAAGCAGTAGTAAAATGCTGGCGTTAAGCAGCTGTTGCCCTCTAAGGAGATGTTGAGGATGTCCTTTCTCTTTGTGGGGCTGAGGACTATTTGTTTCCCCTTTCTACAGAGACAAGTGAAATTACCATCAGAATGGGCAATTCAGAAAAGGAAGAGTAAGAGAAAAGTAACTATGTTGTTCTCTTAATTATCACATTAGGCTGCAGCCATTTAATAAGGTTTGGCGCATGATTGCATTCCTTGTCTCCGGAGGTGCAGGAGCATTTCCCATCATGCCTTGGTTGTTGAGGCAAAGATGCTGTAAGAGCCTTGTTATTGTCTCATTTTTTCTCTGCCTCATTAACTTGTTCATTTTAATGATTATATCTTCATAAAGTACCATTTCAATATCAAATGTTTCCTTCTTAAATTAAGCATTAAAAATAGGAAAGGGAGGGTGGGTGGGTCGTCATGCTATCTGTCCTCACCTATTTCAACACTTAGAATGATTTCAGTTCATTATTTGGGGTGCATGCAGGGGGTCATGTATTCCCATGTCTTTACCACCTATTTATACAACTTCACTTTTATTTGTCCCTGCATTCAACACACATTCATCAAGCACTTTCAATGTTCAAGGCCCTAGAGAGAGGCTTTGAGAAAAAGAAAGAAAAGCTTTGATCCCCTTGCCCTCTTGAAAGAGCATGAATTTCCTTCCCTAGAAGGGACTAACTTGCAGGAAATCCTGGTGAAGAAAGCTAATGCACACTAATGTAAAGGAAAAAAAGATTTAATAAAGGTCCAGAACACTAGGAGTAGACACAGAAAAGGAAAAGTATATTAGGAAGAATCACCAGGCCTTGACTTTAATAACTGGTTAAGCTCTCTATTTATATTATGTACTTTTCTCTAGATTTATTATATTTGCAATTAAAATATCAATAAAATGAAAGTATACTGGTAATGATTCAAAAGGAGAGACATGTGGATAGTTACCAAAAATAATTGGATACTCTTAGGATGCTAAGGACAGTTAATTTTTAGGAAGACAGTTAAATTGGTACTTCATTTCAGTATAAATTAGAACCATGATGAGATTAGAAGATATTCTGGTGTGATTTTATTATTCTTACCAGAGAATAAAATGATGGCGTACATGTAGGTATCATCAATTAGTTTTTTAAAAATATCCTGCTCTAAATGTAGCCTGTCAACGTTAAATTTTTTGTAGTATCCACGTTAACAGATATTAGAATATTTGATCAATTAAAATAGGCTAGTTTACTTTACATGGAAACAAATATGCCCCTATAATACACAATTGCCTTTTTCATCTGAATTCATATAACACTGGTGCTTTATTGAATTTTTACTTTTTTATGCACTACACTATTAGAAGCTAAGGCAGACCCCTCCGTGCACTCTTCTGCTTCTGCTGTGCTCTCTCTTCCCCCAGAGCTCATCACCTCTCTTTTGAAGTTGATGTTTATTATTCCCATGCATGTTTTTCTCTATACATTGCCTTGTACACCTCTTGGTTTGTGCTGGCTTAGTAGTATATTTGTAACATTTTGTTACCTGTTGTTTTACATCATTTTATAAAATGCTGTATACCACATTCCACTGTAATACGCTGCAGCATATTTTCCTACATATTTCATGCAGGACATTTTCTGCTGCCGACCATGATGCTGCAAGCATTCACGGAGTGTGTTTAATGCACCCATGTATGTGGTTTTCTCTAGCGTATAAATCCAGAAGTGGAGTGCTGGCCATCTGGTATATGCATCTTTCAGCTTGTTGAATATCACCAAGTTCTTTTCAAAGTGATTTTGCCAATTACACTATGGCCAGCAGGGAACAAGAGTTCTCTGTGCTGAGTTCTGCAGCAAGCCTTAAATCCGAGGGGACTGAATGACCATTGCTATTATAATGTTCATTTTCCTGATTACCCAGGAGGATAAATTCACCTTCTCAAAAGCTCATTGTCCTTTTGTGTTTTCTTTCCTGTGAATGGCCTGATCATATTTTTGCCCAGTTTGTGATTTTGTTTGTTAACACTTTACAAATGGGAAAAATTACGTTAAATTCTGGTTTTGCTTTTCTTGTAAACAAGACCTGGCAATAGTCATCAACCTTTTCACAAGGCAATAGTTGATGGGAACTCTTGAACTCGAGCATACACCCCTTGTTGCATTGCAACTAGCCTGTCTCACTCATTTCTGTTATCTCTCTGACCCCTGGAGGCATCTGAATTGGAGAGCGTGTCCTAGAACCACCAGAAACAGGTTAGAAATCCAGGGGTTTCTCTTGAAGATACTGTTTAACAAGGTTAGACATTTGTTTAAGTGACACACACAGGAATGCTATTCTTAAATACAAACAAATAAAACTACCTTACTTTATTTTACAGACATACCCTTGTTTTAGATAATTCCAAAGCATGAAAACCCAGATTTTTAAAAGCTCAGGGTGATTATTTTCCCTGCTCTAAATACTTCTGTAGGTAGATTTTAAAATTTGCCAAAACTCACTACAAAATTTCTCTTACAAAGCAACCTCCCTTAGCACACTCACCACACACATTGTTATTCAGCCAATATATACTTAGCAACCCACCATTACAACTCACTTCCTGAAAACATCTACCATATAAAGAAAGTTACATGTACACTTTGATTATGGCAACATTTTCACCTGATTAAAAAAATAATACCCTCATTAGTACTTGCCTTATTTAAAGGTTAGTATAATAGCAACCCTGGAAGAAAATTAATAGAAAACCTAGAAATGAGAGAGAGAGGAAAAGTGTGAGGAATTTTGAGTGGCAATCAACAAATGAGATATTCTGGGGCATTTCTTCACTGAGGAGAATCTGGTAGGAGAGGCTGATTCGGAAGAAGTGAATTATTTCCCCCGGGCACTGTGTTGCTCTTCTGCTAGCTGCTGCCACATAAATATTAATATGTATTTTGGAGAGTGTAGCCTCAATGACTACGCTCATTTCAGGCATGGCTAATGTACCACAGAAACACAAGGATATAATACATTAGTAACTTCTTGATATTCCTTAGACAAAACAAACTTTAAAAATGAGTTTACCTAAACTAATTTCTAATTGTTATATTATTATTATATTATTATTAGATCATATTGTGAAAAAATCAACTTCCGTAGTTCAAATGGAATACTCATCACTTTTTTTATTCCTTCAATAAATATTTTTTGTGCACCTACTATGTGCAAGGAATGAGAAATAAAACTGTCAAAAATCTCTGCATTGTAGAACTTACATTGTGCTCGCCCAGTACATGTTTAATATAGCTCTACTCATGCATGTATATTTGAATATATCCATGGCTGTCGTTCACCCAGCACATCTCTACTCTTCTTGGATGCTTGACATTCTGTCTGTCTTCTGTGCTATTATTTTTTGCCATCACTCAGCCAGTCCCCCAAAATGGCAGAACTGGAGGTCTGAGGGAAGGGTGGGGAGAGCATTCTCTGAACAGGGTGCCATTTCTAAAAGATAGAGAAACAAAGGTAATGTAGGCACATTTCCTATCCTACTCCAAATATTTAAGGATATTGAAGAAGCGTTTGAAAATATCAGCATTTTCTGCTTTCTATAACACATTTGACTTGGCATTTGAAGAAATATTTCTCATATAGAGTACCTGAAACGCATGATAAAGTATGAACGTCATCTTTTCAAAAACATGGCTGAGCTATTGGGAATGTTGGGGAAATCACCAGGGACCAGAGCTGTAAGGGATCATGAACCTGGAAAGATAAATAATTGCTGGAACAAGGATTTATTATGAGGATATCTAAAAATCCCTTGTGTTTGAGAAGTTACATTTTGAAGGTCTATGCATACAGAAGGCAGGAGTCAAATCTGTAGACTGGATGGGAAACCAAAACAATCAAAAAGTGACATTCTCAGTGGAAATCACTGAGCAAAATCTCATAAAGCCAAGAAACTAAACATACATAGGTTTGGGCTCCAGGTTATTTATTTATATATATAAATATATATTATAAAGATAATATTTATATATATTATTTTTATATTATATTTATATATTATATACAAATATATAAAGAAATATGTATTTCTTTAAAGATATATAAAGAAATATATATTTCTTTAAAGATATATAAAGAAATATATATATATTTTTAAAGATATATGCAAGGAACTATATATCTTTATAATACATATATTATGTCTTTTAAAAAAATAGAGAGATGATAATGCCTAACCATGCAACTGTAGACATTCCCCATTCAAATTTGGAACTGGAATTCATTATAATTATATGACCAAAAAGCACAGAGTAAATGCATTTCAAATCCCAAATTACCTACAAGAATAACAATTAACCTGATATGGTATCAATAACTATAGAAACTAGGAAAATGTTTTTTCAAATCTTTAGTCTTAGAGAAAATAATTGTCATCCATCCTAGAATTAAATACTCATAAAAATGATTGTTTTTATTTGGCATGAGGGCACAATTAAAATGCTTTCAAACATTAGTAACAACAACAAAACTATTTATTAATAACAAAACTTTGCTTAAAATCTTCTAAAATTATACTTCAGGAAGAAAGAAAATAACACTTGAAGCAAAATCTGAAGCTCAAGAGATAATGGTGAACAAAAATCTGGTAAAGCTGAGGGAAAAACCAACAGCATTGATTGCTTAAAAAAATAATAATAATAATAATATCTCAATGTGGAGTTAGAAATAGAAGGGAAAAAAACGTGCCTCAAAGATAGGACTTGTGTTAGGAGGCAGCATTACTTACACAGACCTAATAATTGAGACAGTGCTATATTGATATATAAATAGGCAAATAAAACAATGAAAGAGGAAAGAGAGCCCAGAAACAGACCAACTTGTATGTAGTAACCTGATATCATTGGGGGAAGATGGACTGATTAGTAAATTGGTTTTACAGATGGGGAAAAAATGAGCGAGCGCCACGGAAGAGGAAATATGAATGGTTCATAAACAAACGAAAATATGCCTCAACTTATTAGTGATCAGGGAAAAGCCAGATAAAACCCCTGTAAAATGTCACTTAACCTCCAACAAACCAGGGAAACAAACAAAGAAGAACAGCTGACAACAGCGACTGTTGGAGAATATGTGAGGCAACAAGAGAGGCCTTGGAGTGCCGGGTAGACTAGAAATCAGCGCTGCTTCTTTGGAAACCATTTTCCATCCCTTAGCCATGTTTAACAACTCTGTTGCATCAGTAACTCTCTTAGAAATATACGCACTTTACTTTACGAGTGACAGAACATATCCAGTTTGAAACCATACTTGTACTCTAAAATAAAAGTAAGGCCAGAAGATGCCACATTTGGTATATTCTATTTCTTTAGCTAGGTGGTGATTACATGGGTGTTTTATTATTTTTCTGTAAACTACCTATATGGTATATGTCATCTTTGGAAAAAAATGAGGTAAATATTAGAAACTATGTGTGTGTTGTTCTATATTATCATGCATAAGCAAATCAATGGGTAAACTGCAATTCACATTTCACAGTGTCTTCGTTGCATGGATATAATGATTCTAAATGTATCTTCATAGGGGCTTGTGTTAAAGGCTACCTCCTCCCTGTGTAGAGATAGATCTCGTAATTGGGAAGCTGCTTTCTCAGACTCCACTCCTGCTCCACATCGTGACTACCTGAGAAATAGATTCATATCCCATGCTCAGCGTAAGTGGCTGAGGCATGCAGTTTTCCGGGGCACTAGACTCCATGTAGAGGTGCTGCACTTCACGGATTTTATATACACTCAGCTTCTTTTCCAGAGCACACATATGGCCAGAGTGTCCAGGTGTGACCTACTCAAACACCAATAACCTCACAGAACCTGGAACAACACACTTTAGAGCCTCAGGTACTGCGTCGGGGTCTGACTTCTTATACAAGACTTCTCTTTGGATGGATTCTCCTACAGACAGGCTCTGCCCTCCCCTCCACCATCGCTACGGCCCTCTGTCAGAATATCCCTCAGCTTCCAAGTATTTTAGCCAATGTAGAGAGATATCAAAGATATCACCTTTCCTGTTCCAGTGAAATGAGTGAAGGTCTAGATTTTGATTGTTCATATTAGATTAAAAATTTTCCAGTATCTTCAAGTTTATTTCAGTCCTGGCATTGGGTTGCTTAGCCATTCTTATCATTGTTTTTCCTTTTTTACTTAGATGGGTACAATTCAATAGGGTTGTGATAGCCATTTCAAGTAGAATTAGTCACTACTTAATGGCAGATGGTTGCAGAGAACATTGAAAGGGCAGAAGCTACAAAAAGAAAATCCCCAAACCTCTTGCCACCCCCTCAGAAAGTATTAGTTATACACAAATTAAAAGTTCTCATTTCGATGTGGATGATTCACTGCTCCAGTGCCTCTTTAATCCCTTTCATCCTTAAGGCTTCCTGTGGTCAGAGACCAACATCATTCTGGCCTGCAATAATTACTCTTGTTGCTTTTTCAATTTAAGTAAAGACGTATTACATTCTCAATGATCCCTCTGGACGGTGCTTTCCGGACTTTTTAGCTTACAACCTTATATTTGGGTTGATGTAAAGACTCAGGGTTTTCCAAAGAGTGTTAAATGCCATATAAATATTTAGAGAAGACAAAAAGTAGTTTTGAGAATTTAATCTTGAGTTGTTGTGTAGTTAAAAAACCATGGTGAAAATCATGGGCAAAACGCATGGAAAAGCCCACGAGTAGAATGTACACATGTCCCAATTAGGATGTCACTGTTTTGGTGTATAAACTTCTGACATGGACATCACTGTGTCCTACATTCGCTTCAGTTCAGGATCACAAAGCCTGCGGCCCTACGCTGACATCTTCTGTTCCACGTGGCTTAGTCATCCTTTTATTTGTTACGTTATTCATCAATGTTGCAATCCTAATCTGACACATATTTCAGTAATGAAAGAGAAATTTAGCTGTGGTTCTTTAAAAAAAAATCATGTCTTTGCCTTCGGTTGTGTTTTCTACATTTTTCATAAAATTTGGGATTTTTCACAGTAAAGAGGAATATTAGTTGTAACAATCTCATTAAGAAGATGCATCTGTTTACACTAACTTTTTTCAACAAATATAAGTTGGAAGTGTATTAAAAATGCAAAATATATCTCTGCCCTTGCCTCTCATAGGATTGCTAAATGTTATCATCCATAATGCACAAGAGTTAGTCACTTTTTGCATATTTCCATTTTCCCATTACTTCCTTTTCTTAAACTCAGAAAATTAAGTTGGTGAACTGAAATTTATCAAAAGCTTCAGGAGGTGGTTTCTTGGTCTTGGAGCCATTGGCTTCCTTGGCATCAAATAAACTGAAGAAGAAAAGGGCCTTGGCGAATATAATTAATGCGAACAACTGTATATGTAAATCCAAATCTCCCCCCTTCCCTCAAATAACAGTTATTAAGGCTCAGGTAATTGCCACATTTCTTATTTCACTTAGCTTCATGAATTGGCTGTAATTGTTTTTGAATTACTATTATTTTAAAAAATTATTTATTCTTCTTTAAACATTTGAAAAATACAAGAAACTAAAAAAATTTAACATCTCCTGAGTATCCCACCTTCTAGAGACAATAAAAAGTTTCTGCACAGCATAAAGAATAATTAACAGAATGAAAAAGCAACCTACAGAATGGGAGCAAATATCTGCTAACCATATAGCTGATGAAAGGATAATAAGCAAAATATATAAGGAACTCCTTTAATTCAATAGCAAAAGACCTAATAAACGGATTTAAAAATGGACAAAAGAATTGAATAGACATTTAGCTAAAGAATGAATACAGATGAACAACAGGTATTTAAAAAATGTCCAACATCACTAATCATAGGGAAATGCAAAACAATACCATGAGATATCTATCACCTAATATATGTTAAGATGATCATCATTTAAAAAGTTTTAAATAGATAACAAATGTTGAGGATTCGAGAGAAAGTATTCACTGTTGGTGGGAATGTTAATTGTGGTAGCTGCTGTGAAAAACAGTATGGAGTTTCATCAAAAGGCTAAAAATAGAAATTCCTTATGACCCAGCAAGGCCATTTCTGGGTATGGAGGAAAACTGAAATTGGGGTCTCAAAGAGATATTTGTGCTACCATGTTCACTGAGGCATTATTCACAGTAGTCCAAATGCAGAAACAACCTCAGTGTTCATCGACAGAGGACTGGATAAAGGAAATGCGGTATATACCTGCTGTGGACTGTGATTTAACCTTATAAAAGAAGGAAATCCTGCCATTTGTGACAACACGAATGAACATGGAGACATTATACTAAGAGAAATAAATCAATCACGGAAGGACAAACACTGCATGATCTCACTTATATGAGACATCTGTAATAATCAAACTCTTAGAAACAGAGTAGATTGGTGGTTGCAGGAGGATGGGGGATGGGAAAATGGGGGAGTTGTTCAATAGGCATAAAGTTCCAGTTGTGTAAAATGACTAAGTCCTAGAGTTCTTACAGTGCTTAACAACACTATATGGTGCACCTAAACATTTTTTGAATGGGTAGATCTCATGTCAATTGTTCTTACCACATTAAAAAAGGGAGAAAAATTCTCTCTCTCTGATTTTGTTTTGCTTTGCTTTGTTTCCAAAACAAACGGGCCCTTTAATACTGCATTGCCACTGAATTACCTTGAAATGTAAAGTTAGTACATTTTTTGTGAGCTGCGACATTATTCTTCCTCTTGAATTTTAAAATCAGACTTTGCTGAGGGGAATTTCATTTTCCCTCATTTGAAATTACAAACAGATCTCTTCTGTGCCTGAGTTAAGCATGAAATTAAGGTAATTAAAGATGAGTAAAGCTAAAAGTTCCCTGAGCAAAATCAAAGTTACAAAAAATTAAAGACTGTTGTGACTGAAACAGCATTACTCATAAATCTTCTGGGGGTTGTGCTTTTGTTTTGTTTTTTAATTTTTTCCCCTTTTCTTTTTCAGCATAGAATGAGGTCAAAATTCAAGACCAATGGACTGGTCAGAAAAGATTGCAGGCAGGTGGATTATTGCTTTCCCCCCAACCCTTCACGCCTGTAAATGCTCACTTGTTTGTCCAGTAACGTTCATGATGTGGCCATACTGTGCTATGGTACTCAAATGACAGTGAATTGAGCAGGGGCAGGCAATTGTCAATTTCCAAATTCTGAACCTACTGTCAATGACTTTAACCAAAGACTGCCAGGACCCCCTTGTAGTTGAACAATTTGGATTCATCACTCACTGCTATGGGGGCGAACTCACAACAGGGGGGACTGCTGGGTGTCTCAGAGGGAGTTAGAAGGAACCTGTTACATGTTTTGGACTTGGATCAGGTGATTTGGGAGACAGTCTAAGCAAGCACACATTGCTCTAGATTAAATGCTATTATAAAAGGAGGGCATTTCTATAGATTTTTTTTTTGTCTATGCTTAGACAAAATAATGAAGTAGCTTTGTTTTGTTTCATTTTTTCATTGTCTCAGGGTGAGCTCATCTGAGGTTAGAGATTGTTTACATCCAATGTGAGAATAAAATGACCTGGCTCTGACTGTCAGACCAGCTTGTAATAGCATTGAGGTCTATCTGTGAAAATCAGATCCCTTTCAGATATCAGGGGGTGTCTCCTTCTTCCTTCTTCCTTCCTCCCTCCCTTTCCTCCCTCCCTCCCTTCCTTCCTTCCTTCCTTCCTTCCTTCCTTCCTTCCTTCCTTCCTTCCTTCCTTCCTTTCTCTCTCTCTCTCTCTCTCTCTCTCTCTCTCTCTCTCTCTCTCTTTCTTTCTCTCCTTCTCCTTCTTTTTTCTGTGCTGGTTTGGACAGGGACTCTCCTCCTGCCCACTGGGTCAGAGTCACTCTGTCCCTTCACCTTGCTTTGCCTAAGGCGATGCCCTTTCTTCCCTTGCCTCTGCTGCAGCCACCTCCCCAGAGACTCTTCCTGCTCTATGGCTTCTAACTGAACAGGGACAGAAACAAGCCCCTTTCCCACTGCCTGGCTTAGGTGAGGAGACAGCTCTACTGCCAACACACCTCATTGGAACTTAGAGGCTCCTGAGTGTTCCCAGCTCCTCCTTTTCCCTCACTCCTTGCAGTTCATCAATGTCTAATCATTCATTCTATGGACTTTCCAAGATACTTCTCTCCCTCTCCATTATCAATACCTTAGGCCAGGCTACAATGCACTTTCACTGGCCGTATTAGCCACCTGGTCTTCCTGTTGTCACCTTGGCCCTTACAACCCTTCCCTCTACACTGCTTCCAGAATCATCTTCCATAAAGGCAAACATGAGACTATTACTGCTCACCTTTAACTCTCCATGGCATTTAAGACCAAGATTTGCTCCTGGGATTGCTTCATCTGGAGGAAGGCATCTCTTCCAAGGTCATGCCTTCTTCCCATGGTGGCCCATGTTCAATGACCAATTGACATAGTTGGGTAAGGTCTGGTTTCATGACCCCAACTCAGGACTACTCAGAAGGGTTATCCTAACCTCACAACTCCTCAGCTCAGGCCCCACTGAGACAGCTTCTCAATTTCACTATATTTTCCACTGTTGCTTTTCTTCCCTTCCAACAGTGTTGATCTTAAAATCAATCCTGAACAAAACTCATGCACAGTAACGTAATTTCCAAATCTGCTCACCAAGAAAACCAGCTTGTAACTGGTGGTATAGGGAGTCATCAAGGGGTCCTCAGCAAGAAACATCATAATCGAATACATTTCTTCAACATTTGCTTCCTGAACATACAAAAACTAGTTAGGCTTTAAACCAAAAAAAATGCACATCAATTAACTTATTTCATCAGGAATTATTCTGCAGGCCTTAAAAAGCTGGTATAGCAGCTGCAAAACCATGTAATGTTGATATTATTCAATAATGGATCATTTTCTTTATTTTGGCATCATATTCATCTTTTCTAGGAAATTTGTTAAACATCAGAATTCATTCAACTTTGTCTTAGAGCAAAGGAGCTACAAAGTAAAATCTTTACTTTCAGAACTTGATAATAAGGAAATTATCTTGATTAAGAAGTAAAATATATTCCTTATTTTTAGTACATCATCCTATGTATAAAATGGGAAAACAAGAAATTTTCCACAACACTTACATTAGTTTTTAATATAATTCTTTGACTTTACTACGGTAAAATTAATGTTTAAATTCTTCAAAGTGAAATAGTTTTGTTCTGCCATCAGGTGATTGAAAAATACATTCTTTTAATTCTGGTTTGTTTGTTTTTGAAAATGTTCAAATCCTAAAGATAAATTAGGTAAACCAGTGGAGAATTATATTGAATAAGGGTTGCTGTTGACCTTTTATATTCCCAGTTTTTTCACTCACCTCTGTTGAATATTATCAGATCGCCTTTACATCACCCATTCAATATGCAATTATTGAGAATCTATTGTAAGGAAGGAATAAATAAAACCCATCCAACCTCTCATGAAAGACCCAGACTCAGGTTTTTCTTTTTCATATGTTATTTGGAGTCAGTTTCTCATTTGGGTTCCCAGAATTCTGTACACCATGGGATCAGCTACCATGTTGGGCCCTCTGTTTCTCCCCTCTTTTGCTCTGGCTCCCCAATACTGAGCACCCCCGCTTTTTCTTCTGTGGGAGTTTTCCATACCAGTCTGCTGCAGGCACCACCGGGTTCCTGAAGGCCTCGAGGTGTGCAGGTTCTCTCATGCCGGGCTCTCCAGATTCCCTTCAGTCCTTTTGTTTAGGCACTGGGGCCTTGCAGTTGCCAAAACTCTACATTTGGTTAAAAACAAGAAAAGACTCTTCCCTTGTGCTGTGTTACTCTCTATTATGGGGGTTTCCCTTTTACTCCCTCAGATGTTAGCCCTCATATCATTACGGGATGTGAATTGGGACATGAACAACGTGCTGAATGCAGACTTGCCCTTCCCTTCAGTGACGAAGGCTTTGACAATCTTAAATGTCTTACTCCTTTCCTTGGAAGGGTTTTCCTTGCAGAAGGTCCTCTTGATTCCTACATATCAAAACTCATTTGGGTCTATCCCATAATTCATTCTATATTCCTGGACCCGGTGGTGGTCACAGTTTAGACTGGGAATACCACAAAACAATAAATAATTATTCAGTATCTGGTTTAAGAGATTCTAAAATTTTTTACATCGCTAACACATATTAAGATGAGTTGAAGTCATCAAATATTAGTAAATAGCAAAGAGAAGAGAACCAATTGTTCCTATTTCCAAATAGTTTCACTCTTTTTTTCTCTTGGAGGATCATAAATTTTAGATTTTTATTAATATATTTTTAAAAGAATAACTGATTCAATACTGTTCTAAATTTTTAGAGTTATTTTATTATCTTACATGAACAAGACTTAAAATTTGTGTGGATGAGGGAGATTTATTTTAAAGGTGATTGAGAAGTTTATTTAATACCTATCTTTTCTGACAAAAGATGATGGTAAATATATAAAGGACTATCATTTTTAAAATGGAAAAGGGATTTACATCACTTAAAGCCAGGCAAAAAATGTTTAGAAACTGTAAAAAAAAAAAAAAAATCTGTAAGAAAAAAATTGTAATTTCTCAACAGCGAAAAATTAATCCTTATTTCTCATTCAATATATCATCATTTAATATGAAAGATAGCAGAATGCACTCATTAAATGCTGAGTAAATTTGCATTTTAGAATAATTTAATTGTCACTAATGTCATTTGGATGAATCAAGTGTAACATAAGTTATCCGAAGAGACTATTTCAGGTGTAAACTTTACAGACAAAAGATGTTTCCAGGTACACATTTTTATTCCTAAGATAAATTTTGAGCACTTTAAAATGATAATCATGTTGCAAAAATCATAAAGTTCCAATACATTTGAATGATTTAATTTCAACAATTCCTTCCTTTATAAATCAGTTGAATTTCTACCTCCAGCCTGTTCGCTTTTCATAAAGACAATTCTACTTCATTCAGAAGCATTTCTTCATACACTCATGGTTTATTGCACAGAAATTTCACAAAATATTAGCATTTTTTAGAAAAAAATCAAAATTCTATTTCAGTGGACAACAACTAAATGCAATGCTATCTGGATTTCCAGTTCCAGACATTTAGGACCATTTGATTTTCAAAGACATATCAAGAAGAAGCCTACAACCTCCCTTTATCACTACTTTCAGCAACAAAAAACCCATATTGCCAGAAGTATGACACAAATGCTTGTTGTGCAAGTGTTAGCAGGGATGTGGAAAAAACGGAACTCTGGTGCACTATTGATAGGAATGCAGATTGGTGCAGCCACTGTGCAAAGCAATATAGAGTACCCTTAAAAAATATATAGAACTTCCTTTTCACCCAGTGTTTCTGCTTCTGGGAATATACCCCAAAAATCTTGAAACACCAATGCAAATAATATGTGCATCCCTATGTTCATAGCAGTGTAATTTACTATAGCCAAGATTTGGAAAGAGCCTAAGTGTCCATCAGTGGACAAGTGGATAAAAACGCTGTGGTACATTTACACAATGGAATACTATGCAGCAGTAAAAAAGAAGAAACTCTTATACTTTGCAACAGCATGAAGAAAATTAGGCTAAATGAATTAAGCCAGTCAGTAAAAGAAAAATAACACATGATCTCACATGTATGTGGAATCTGATGAATACAATAAACTGGGGAACAAGATAATAACAGAAGTTCAGATTCATAGACTGCCAGCTGCTGGAAAGTAGGGAGGGTAGACTGGGGGGAAAGATGGTGAAAGGCCTAATCAAAGAGCATTTGTGCACAGTCCAAGGACACAGACAACAATGTGGGGATTGGCTGGGGATGGGGAGAGGGTGGGGCTGGGTGAGGAAGGGAACGGGTGGAAAGTAGGAACAACCATAACAACTTAAACAATAATAAAAACTTTTTGTTAAAAATGAATGTTTGTTGTGATACATGCCTTACACCATGTTTTTCTATTTAAAAAAAAAATCTAATGTTATCACTTTGTCTTTTCCTGAAGGACCAGGAGTTTCTCTTGGGAGAGAAAAGTCAAAGGATTGGCTATATTTAACAGAATTCAAGATCTTACAGAACATCAGCAGGACACTAAAAGACATTTTATTTATTTGGTTTGAATTTGGAAGTGGTCTTTAAAAAGGTTAGAATACCTAAGATTAGAGTAACACCTTTTTTAAAAAAACTTGGAATTGTACAACCCAATTTGAACAATTAGACTAATATAGCTATGAGCCAACTGGTTTCTTACAAGTGAAGTTTGCCAAATCCATGCTTCTCATAGAATTCTAGACAAGCCTATGTTACACCACACCCCTCAACAATATATGATTAACTGTGGCTATGTTATTAGTTCATTTTTTTAAAATTGTTCTGCCACAGTTATTTTTGTGGTATCAAATTAAGGTAACATTTTCAAGTACATTTAAAAGGTAAACTTAATTTAGTATATATCTTTCCATTGTGAATGTTCACTTTAGAAGAGAAATTTTATGTCACTAAGAAAGAATTTTCAACAGATTTTGGGCTATTGCTATCACTTTGACATTAGAAAGTTAACAGCCACAAGACAAGCTTATTAACACATTAAAAAACACAAACCCTGTGACAAACACCAACATATTATAAGTCTACAGCAGTTCTCAATCATAGGAAACACATCCCAATGCTCTCGAGTAGGACTCTAATAATATTACCAAATGATTTTAAAATCACACATAAAATTTAAAATCTATCATAAGGAATTAGAACAGCACTGATAATGCATAGAGTCCAGTTGGAGAAATATTTCAGCCTGAACAAACAGTTTATTTTTTGTTTTTGTTTTTAGAAATAAAACATATACAGTTGCTTATATGAATCCTTTTCTCTGGATTGAGCTCTTTGAAGAAACTCTGCTTCTTTTCACATATTGAAATCCTTCATTCTACATAGAAACTTGCTGTACAAAGTTGGATAAGTGAAATTCAACATGTTGCTTAATAAACATAGCAAAGTAAAAGGAAAATTAGCTAAGTTTTAATATCCAAAATATGTTAGGATTTTCATTTTGGCTGACATACAAAGTATAATTAGGCCTTCAATTTCGCAGGGTAAAAATCAAAATGAATTAAACGAGAAAAATTTCTAAAGTACTATTTCCCTTTTAGTCTCATTAAAAGATTAAAATCTGTATATCTAGAGTGTCACATATTTTCCAAATGCTTTCCAAGCATTCAGTTTTTGGTTTATTGTTGGAAGTGTCTCCCATTACTTTGATGTGGCAGATGAAGAGACAAAAAGCTATTTAACATGCTGAAAGTTAGTGGCAGAGCAAATAAACACAAAACAAAACACAAACACACAAAAAGCCCTCATGATCAATATGGTCCTCACAGACTTTTAGGCTGACGTCTCTCAGATCCTTTAAAAAACAAGATGGCTGATAAAACAAAAACAAAAAAACAACAACCAAAAAACATACCTTGTTAAATAAAATGGCAAACTGACTTGTTTTAAAAAATAACCTGTAGGGCTGAGAGTAACTAAGATTTCCTCGATTCTGACTCTGAAATCTACACTAGCTATGAAAGTTGAAATAGAAAAATAAAGCCTCAATAAAGGGCATTTGACTGAAAAGGAAACATTAAAAAAGAGAAACAAAAACAAAACTCTTCACAATGTGCCCTGGGAGCCATTTATAATTCTTTGGTATAATCCAGTATTTAAATTAATTGTCTCTCAGTTATCTGGGCTGCAACTTACCACCTGGTCACATGTTTTGAGCAGAGAACAGGGGTAGACCAGAACAAAATAGTGATCGATGAGAATTAGCATTATTGATTACATATAAAAGAAGGACAATTCAGAGTTTATCACATTGTTGAAAAGTGTTTGTTTTCTTCCACAGATACTACCATTAATAAGGAGCACAAGAAATAGCTGGATGGTACTAATGAAGAAGCTGGTGCCTTGCAGAATATGAATAAGCAAGAATGCAACCACATTACAGCCCTTGCCCCTGCTGGTCTTTGTAACAGAACTTTGGCCCATGAATTGTGTTTCTATTTAATGATGTGAGGAACTCTAACAAAAGCAAGTGTAGGGAAGAAAGCAGAGGAAATACAGTGTACACTTTGCACACGCTAAGTTTAAGGTGTTTATTAGACATTTGTGTATAGAGATCAAATAGAATTTGAATTTGGCTTAAATCAAATTTTTTAAAAAGGGTTAGGCCTGGAGATGTGAATTTGGGAGTTGAGCATATAAATGCTCTCTAAAGTCCATTGGGAAATACTGATATCACCCTGGGAAGAAGTATAAAAAATAAAAGACAACTGAGCACTGAGCCCTGTGGTTCTCTAGCATTTATGTAGGAAGAGGAGAGAAAAACAAACAAACAAACAAGCAAAAACCCAGGAGACTGATAAGAAGCAGCATATAAGAAAAATGAGTGGTGCTCTGCTATACCGGTACAGAGGTCTTCCAAGAAGGAGGGAGCGATCAATAGCGCCAAATGACAGTGAGAGGCCAAGTTCAATGGAACTGGGAAGTGACCACAATGTTGAGTAACATGAAAGAAATCGGTGACTGAAAATGATAGCGGAGTGATGGAGACTTGAGCAGAATAAGAGAGTGTTACATAGGAAATGAGCATCATAGCTCTTGAAAGACGTTTTACCATCAACGGGAGTAGAGAAATGTGGCAACGGAAGAGGATCTATTTTCTATTGTAATTTTTTTATTGGAGATTTTACAGCATTTATTTTTGCTGTGTGGGGAGGGAAAAGTTGCTAACACAAAAGGGAGAAACAGTCATTGTAAGAGCAGTTTTAGAGCAGGTAAAAATGGTACTCATGGAGGGATTAGCCTTAAATAAAAGCCAGAGACTTCATTGTCCATAACAGGAGAGCAGTTATAGATAATGACAAGAACAAGAAGATAAGAAAGTCTTGGTCACTAGGGTGTGTGACTAAGAGAGGTTGAAAGACAGGATCATCAGAAATGTGATGAGGAAGGAATCCAGGGGGAGTTAAGCTAATGGGCGAATCATCTTGTCACGACTCACTCTCCACAGGCAGTAATTATTGCAAGTTCCCAAGATGTGTTTTACACATACCATGAATGAGAACAGAGCACCTCTTGCCCCTGGTCATAGCAGGGGACTGAATCCAAATTAGTAAGCTCCAAGAACAGTCAATATAACAAGAGAAGCAGGAGTTCCCAACAGGAAGACAGTTGATTCAGGTGTCCTATGGATCTCATGTCTCAGTTGGGCCTGGATTCCAGGGACAGACACTGATGAAACATGACCTTGACTCACTGTTAGTATTGTTGATAAGTCTCATAAGGCAACTGATTAGAAATGTCAAGAAGGAGGGGATAAGTCTATTAGCAACTAATCTGAAGTTAAAAATAACATGCTTTCTGAATATTGAAATATGTAATGAAAGGGATATTAGGATGATTTTCAATATATTTTTCCATAATGAAATGAAAAATCATATAAAATGGAAGTCACAATTAAAAAAGATCAGAATTAACTATTATTTTTCCATTTTTGAGCCTTATTTTGGGTCTTTATAATTCATGGAAACACTAGAATCTAGGTATACATTTCAATGGATCTCAATTTATAAGACATTCTGCCAAAAGAGAAAAAGGTGCACCTTTTGGAAGTGTATCTTTTTTTTCTTTTCCTTTCAATAGGGAAGTTAAGCTAGTTTGAGAACGAGAAGATTTGGAAGTCTACGCTGCTTCTATAATTCACATCATGACATTTAACTGTCAGCTATTATTTCTAAACTATTAACTTTTACGAAAGCTATTTAGACAGTGTTGTCAATGGTTAATAATATTGGCTTCAAAAATATCAGTGGATAAAAGACACAATCCTCATGGCGGTTTCTTAAATTCTGAATCATTCATTTCTTCTTTCGAGGAAGAAGTTAGAGCAATTGTTTGCCATCTTCACATTTTCTTTCACTTAGAACTTTTTTCTTTTTTCAATATTAAACACCTTCAAGGACTGATGCTGCCCTGAGGGCATTGTAAGCTTTTCAAACTTCTGGCTAGAATGGTTGCTGCAGGTGTCTAGAGTACCATGTACATGGTGATTTACACAGTACCCAGCACACAGTAGGTGCTTAAGAACCAGCTACTAAAAGGATTATAGTAACTGGAGGAGGTGCTTTATCTCAAATGAGAGTTGACAGCAATGCAGGTATTAGGAAGGAAATGCCAAAGACAAAATTAACACAATATATTCCTCTTATTACATTATTTTTTGACTGCAATTTCTTTTACAATTTCTGCTTGTAATGCTATGAATAGTTCCAAAATTCTTAAGCTAAGCCAGTTATTACCTCCTTGAGAAAATTCAATTTTATTTTATAAAAAAAGAACAGAAGTTTTCTAAATCGTGATAGTAAAGTTATTTAAGTTTCAGCTAACTAATCAACAATATAAACTTGGGAATTTTAAAAGAGATTACGTAGGGATACTTTTAAGGACACTTGGGAATTGTATGAACCATCAGAAAGAGTTGTTACACTCTAATGTTTTTAATTTATTTTTCACATAATAGGCCATTAAGACATTTCATTTCTCTGATCTGATTTTTCCCTGAGGCAAAAAAAAAAAAAGAGAGAGAGAGAGATTTGTTTATGTAAAGGATCAATAAGAAAGTGATTCTCAGAAGGAAAAATCATTAAATTTTTCTCCCTGGAGGTAGACAGAGTTCTACTCAATATGACATGAAGTTTTCTTTCTTATTAATAACTCCAGACAAACGATTCCTATTTTTGAATGTGCCTGCATCTCCACGTTTAAGTTAAAGTGCCCACATTCTGGTCGGCGACTGTCTCTCAAAGCACAAAGTGGAGGAGCCTGGGTTTCTGTGCAGCTTCGCAGGGAGGTCTCAGGATATTCACCTGGGAGAGCTACTTCCTCTGCCCACAACCATGGAGCAGCCCTAGACTTCCAGAAGGGGTCAAGTCCAGGGGCTGCGCTGAGGCGAAGCTGCCCCTAACCTTTCGGTGTGGAGCGGAGACAACGCCACGCCACGGCGTCCCCAGGCAGCATACGCTGGAAGACAGCCGGAGGAGCGACCCTGCTGGAGGGCGAGTGGCTGGTCTCTTCGGAAACAAGGGCACCGTTTTTGTTCTTTTTATCAACCTTTAACGAAAACTCAAAAATGCCAGGAATATCACCTAGAACTCAGACGGCAGCTTTAAACTTTTGAAAATATTTTTATTGGTATCATCGCAGTGTGATCCTCAGAACCTATCTGGAAGGGACATTTCCAGTAAATAGGATCACTGGGATGCAGAGCAGTGGAGCGGCTGCTCTAAAACCCCACGGACATTGGGGGTCTGCGCGCTGTTCCGGTTTCGCCATTCTGAGCAGCAGGCCCTGCGCGCTGCCAGCTCAATGCCGGCCTTTCCCAGAAAATAGTTGAGAAGGCTCAGCTCTGCCCGCACGACAGAGACATTTGGAAAACACAGACTCACTAGCTACCTCCTAAAGCAAAATTTGAGCTGATTGTCGCCATTTATTTTCATGGGGGAACTTAGTTAACTCATTATGAAAATTATTTCAAAGAACAAAACCTGTTGGCAATGATATACTCTATCTAATGAGCAAATATGAAGCTGTTACATTAATTCTCCAAGATTAGTGCCCATTCTATTGCTTCCTTAAATGCAACAGTTTCTGTAAGAAGAATTAGCTGGTATTAGTCCCTGACATCAAAAGCCATGGGGAACTAATTACATGAAGTTGAATGAGTATCCTAACTTTGTTGTGTGGCAGACCCTGGCCAGGCTTGTTCATTAAAAAAACTCCCTAAGTAGACATCAATGGGAAGGACCTGGACCCTACAGACACAGAGAAGGAAGCGTATACTCATAGCTGAAGATGGCCAGCTGTCCACAGATCCATTTCCTCATCCTTCTGTGCTGTTCGCTAACCCTACGGGGGGGCCACATGGCTTAACTCTAGCCAATAGAATCTAGAAGTAGAAAGGATGGGTGCCAACATCAGGCTTGGCCCATTAGAAACTCCTCCAAGCCCTTTCCTTATTTGCCACTGTGATGTAACAAGCGCAGTGACCTTGGAAGCCATGTGTGAAAATGAATGGAATGAGCCCCTGAACTGCCACATGTTGCCTACCGATCAGGAACACCAGTTCTGGATGCTCTGTAAGACCTAACATCTATCTTGTTTGAGCTATTGTACATGTTGGAGTTTGTTTGTGACAGCAGGTAGCATTATTTTAACTGATGTGTGTAAAACCCAGCATACCCACAGAAAAGGAGACTGCATTAGAATGGTTCAGCCAGATTTCAGGATTTAGGATATGTGCAGCTTGTGTTTCATGACTTTGCTGAATAACAGAATTATTGTCTTACATGGAATCATAATTCCATAGTTATTAGTGTGGACCTTTTAGGAGGAATAAAGCTTAGAGTCCAGTGTAGCCCTCTGTTCTGGCCCTTTTAGACTAGAATGTCTCTCTCTGTGAACAGAGCGTAGACCATGGCCACCACGCTGGGTGCATCTTCTCAAGGAATGAAAGGAGGATCCAGGGAGACCAGAATCATCCAGATGTTCCCATCATCCATATTCTTCTCACATCCCTTTGGCATTTGATAAAGCTTATGAGTAAGACTACTTGGTGTTGGTGAATTCTACCATCGATAAACTGAGTCTAGGTTTTCTCTGATCATTTATATGTGCAACCACTATGTATACGAAGCAGAATTTGTTTTGTGGTAATCAAAAGCAACTTTATTTTTATTCTTATTGAACCTTTAAAAGTTTCCCATGGCGATTCCTTTGTCCTCTGATCCTGGATGAAATTTAGAGAATGTCCCATCATTTTCCTGAGTACTATTGCATAAAATCTAGGCTTGATTCAGTAATTACAATGACTGACCCACTGCTGTGATTAAAACTTTAAACTTCTTTTAAAGATTCACGTTCTTTCTGCTTCATTCTTCTGCAGTGGGAGAGTGGAGCATTTTTTCCCTTCCTCATACATAAAATTATTTATTAGTATTTAGATTTAGAGGAATAAAAGGTGTGTTGTTACTATCATGTAAAAATATGGTAACTGATATCTAATAATTCAAAGGTATAAAATTAATATAACAAAAGTGAAAATGTCTACATTTACAGAAAAATTGAATTAATATGTTTATCTCTTTTAATGGTTTAATTATAACTTAACTATTGCCCGTTAAAACTATTGAACATCAACCAACTAATAGTTTTAAGTTCTAGGCCTTAAGTCCTAATTTCATCCAGAATGCTTGTGTTTGTCTTTAGGAAAAAATATGTTTTTTTTAACTGATTTATAATTCACCATGAGAATGAGTTACCTCAGGCAACCATCTGAGATACTATTAAAAAATGCAATTTATTCTACTACATAAAAAAATAACTAAAAATGCTTGAAATCACAGAAGTGATGTAAGCAGTGAACTGTAACATATTTCAAACCCATTAAATTTCAAAGTATGTTCATTCTACTTCTGCACACAAACTAGCACTTAAGAAAGTCAATGCTGTTTATTAAAATCTAAATTTCATTATAAGAAGAAAATGTTTTGACAAATGTTGATTATTGTTAAAGCTAGGTGAGGAGTACATGGGAACTCATTATATAGTCTCTCAGTTTTTATGTATGTTTGAAAATTTATATAATAAAAATTTTTGTAGTGATAATTGTGAGAACTCTGTTATTTGAACACAAATATACTTATTCTTGAAAGAGTTTATTTAATTACTGATAGGAAATCAGAGTGACTTTCTCTGAAAGTCAATTTCCAAAAGGATATAAGATCAATAAGGAGGGTAAAAAGTATGAAATGGCAGTAGTTGTCAATCAAAGGGGCAGACCATATCCAGGAAGTACAGAAGATTAGGGTCCACCCCAACTCAGGCTCAGGTGTGGCACAAGATCCAAAAAAATCTGAAGTTAACACACTAAGTGTACACCTTCATTGAGGCAAAATGCCCCAAATGTGCAAATTGATTCCCTGCGCCAATCTGAATGTAAATGGACATTTGTGTTTCAACTACTTTGCAATGTGTAACCAACTATATAACCATGTATAAACAGAACCCTGACTTTTGTGATAACCAGTACCTTGGTTCTTGGTAACATTACCATAGTCGGATGCATCCCTAAATGATATATTGCTTAGTTTTGTCTACTTCTGAATTTGTGTAAGTGGGATTATATTATATATGTATTTTCTTTCACTTAAAAGGATGTTTGAAACATATATTATATATGTTTTTCTTTCACTTAAAAGGATGTTTCAAGATCCATCCATGGTTATGTGCTTACCTGCAGTTCATTTATTTTTGTTAAAGCTCTTTGGTATGAATATACCAGCAATTCATTATTGTTGATTGTTCATCAGCAATCTAATTTTGATGACTTTGAAATGTGTTAATTTTTTAGTTATTACAAACAATGCCACCTTATTAATTTTATGGGTATGAGTTAACCTAGGAAAAATCTAAGAGTAGAATTGTTGGGCCAGTCAGTACAGTTTAAATTTTAGGTAATGTCAATATGGTTTTCAAAATTTCTGTGCCACTTTACATCCTTACTAATCCTTTTATGTTTAAAAAAAATACAGGCATATCTTCCTTTTTAAAAGAAGCAATGCCCATGATGAGAAGTGCCAGGAAAAAATAAAAAACAATGTAATATGAACCTAAGTTTATTACTAGCCTCAAGAGTTTCACATATTTTTCAGACTCTTGCCAATAAAATACTTTAAAAAAAAATAAAAACAAAGGAAATCCTTTGGGAGTTCCAAGGTAAACTAAGTAAAACATAATTTCTTGGAAAATCTAAAATGAAGGGAAGCAGACATTTTAAATGAACAAAACTTAGTTTTGACATTTAAGATTTATTACTTGTATTGAGTATCATCCGTTTTCCCATTTAAACTGACTTCCACCATTCCCCATCTTGCTCAGGGTCCTGGGAGGCTGAACTATAAGAGCAAGACATTGGCGGGACCCACTGTCTTCTGGCATCTGGTTGGAACACAGGAAGGAGAAAACTCCCTCTTGTGGGCCAACCATGACCTGGCCTCTATCCCAGAAGTTTCAGCTTCTCTTAAAGCATTGTCTCCACAAGATCTTCTCATTTGGGGTTCCAGTAACCTCTTACTCTCCTCATCCCTCTAGGCCTAATGATGGTTAACAACTCTGCCATTACAAGCTCAAAGGCATTCCATTAGCTTTGCTCATACCTTGGCAAATCATTATAAATAATTCCTTTATTAAGCTTTTCCTCTATTACCCTAATTTGAATAGACCATCTGTTTTCTGCTGGGATGCTGATTGATACACTAATTCCAGTGGTTCTCTAACTTCTGTGTGTGTTAAGTCAGTTGGCAGACTTGTTAAAACACAGATTGCTGGATACTACTTCTGGAGTTTCTGAGTCATCTCTGGATTGGGACCTGTGAATTTATATCTCTAACAATTTCCCAGATGATGGTGAGAGACCAAACTTTCAGAGCCACTTCAATACTCTGTGTTTCAAGTTCAGCAAGGCCAGGCCACCATTGGCCTAGATGAAGCACCAGGTTGCTACTACAGACACAAGTTCCTTTGAGGAAGAAATAGTTCCTGAATGGGGTAATATGCCAGAAGCCCTAGAACCTTAATATTAAGGAAGGAGGTTATAAAACATCTTAGGTGTTAACAGAAATACTCGGTCTATGTATCTAGGTATATATGTATCTATCCTTATCTTTACTTTTAGCTCTATCTCTCTCTGATTTCAGTGAGCAAAAAGGGCCATTTTTTTCTAACTCAGCATTTTCCTTTCATGAAATAAGTAGAATCTATTTTAGTTGGAAAAACTTCACATAAATTATTTCCTTAGCAGTATAAAGAATAGCATGCTAAAATACATAGCTTGGAAAATATTGTTAGTTTTCTTCTCTAAAAGGGAAGTGGAATAAAGAGTTTGTAAAGACAAAAATGCCCAAATGAAAAATACACTGTCTTTTTAGAGCTTTTAGGCCTATTGGAAAACGGCAGGAGGAAGCTAATATTTATTGAGCACTTATTATTTGCCAGTCTTATATAAACATTAATTCCTTTTATCCTCCCCCCAAAAATCTTTGTGGTAGATATTATCACCTAAATTTTAAAATGAGGAAACAGATCTTGAAACATGAAACAGCCTGTCCAAGACCACATGACTTGTGACTGTTAATATTGGAACCTAGGTCTGTCTATCTCCAAGGAGGACAATATCCACACTAACCCACACTGATCCCAAAATAGAACTTAGATTGTCATGGATGCTATGTGGCCAGTGGCTGGGGATATTGCCAGCAGACATCTCTCAGTTCTCAGTTATTTCCAGGAATTGCATCTAATCGTTGAGGTTGTATAAAGTCCTGAATCCCTTGGCAGTTCTCTTTTTTTTTGTGATTGACTGAAATCCAACCATTCTTCTGCCCAGGCCTGCTTTCCTCTTTTCCCTTTCATAATGGCTGAGCTTGACATTCCCTAAAAAATTGTCAGCACACCAATCTCCATCTCAGCCACTATTTTGCTGAGAACCTAACCTATGACAAAGATAGACATTTTTGCCTTTCTAGATTGATGAGAGAATAAGGTATAGGCTCATAGAATCATCATTTCTTATATTGTTAGATGGTTTATAATTTGTGTGCTCAAAACTCCATTAAAATTGTTAACAGTAATTTAACTGAAAAAGGTCAATAGCTGTTGTTCCCAGTCTTAAATAAATAGATGGAATTCTAACAACAAACAAAAACAGAAAAATTGAGGACAAGTAGGATCCTTAAGAATATTCAAACGTGCATTTTCTTGCCCTATCTCTTTATCTCTCTTTTCCTTTTACTGATTCTCTCTCTCTCTCTCTCTCATTTTGTCTCTCTGTCTCTTATCCTTTCTCTTTCCTAAAAACATATGTGTTCTGTTTTAGAGATTTATTTTTCCAGTTTTTAAAGGAGTCTTAATATTTAGAATATAAAATAGTCATTTTGATTGAAGTTATCTTTATGCCCTCCTTATTAAATTCTGAAAATAATTGTTCTCTTAATTGGCCTTGTAAATCCCAAGAAGAGGTTTTGCAAATACAAAATAAAAGTTGTTTATTTACAGATCATTGATTTGAATCAAGGTGGGGTATGTGCTCATCTAACATGATTGGAACTAGTAGTTGTTCAGTTAACCAAAAGCCTGTTTAAAATGAATAGACATGCAAGTAACACCTACATATTAAACATTTTTAATATGTAATAGGAAATAGAAATATATGTTCATTCACAATCTTTTCACATGGAGCTAGTCTCTTCATGAAGTATGGATCAGATGATTAGAGTTCTATATCATCTTTCTTGACCAGACCAGTAATGTATCTTCCTCAAATTTTAGTTTCACATTTTTAAATATGGAACAGAAACACTTAAAGATACTTGTGAAGCAGCCTTAATACAGAAATTTCTCCTACATACACCTGTCTTCTACAGTGTTCTTATCCACACCTAATTTGGCAAGAACTCTAAACAATTCATCTTTAGTATTTCCAATCCATGAAAACCAGTATTCTTTAAACTTATATTTCATCAGTGTGTTTATATCTAATTAAGTGTCATAATTTCAATGTCACACACATATGGCATTAATGGGTTGGGTTACAATCACAACGTACTCTTAGTTAAGTATACAGGTCAGCTGGAAGCAACAGCAATGTGTTGGTGGAGGTTAGTGTAGTAGCCATGAGCATCTCGTGTGCCGTGGACTTCAGTTGGTATGACTTACAGAGGGAATGGAGAGGGGCAGTTCAGCTGGGAAAATGGTTAATTCAAAGTTGGTTAAGAAAGCTTCTGCTGTATTTCCAAATCCAATGACTTAACTGAATTAGTCTCAGGTTATCTGTAGTCTCTGAAAATTAATTCATTCATTTCCTAAAGTGCATTTAATTTTCATAACATTCATCCAATGCACCTTCCCCAGTGAAGGTCTATAAAAACTCTGAAATGCATCATAGTTACAGATATATTACACAGAAACCATTTGTTAAGGTGAGGATGAAAAGTCAATTAAAGCCACCCCAGCTCAGGGTGTGGTGCAGCCGGGAGTGTAACTCCATAAATACATCACCCATCACCATTTCCTTTTCGCCCTCTTTCTCCTAATGAACCAGAACTGAATTTCCTGGCTACTTCCATAGCTTCTTTGGTAATTGCCATACTCCAAACTCTTTTACTGGCACATTGACATATCCTTGTCTGGAAATGCTTCTCGGGGCCATCATCACTGATTCCTGTAAGTCATCTTCCTTGTAACAGAATCACGCCTGCCTGGTCTCTGATACGGATCACTCTGAATATTGATAAGTATGAGGACAAGAATAGGTTCTGTAAATTTTTTAAAAATTGTGGGCTCTCTTTTCACTGATTTCACATTGAGAAAAGTTATTATGACATTTTAAAACTGCTTATTGTATTCAAAATTCTAAACTGGCACAATTTTACATAAGCATATCTAGATCTATAATTGTATTTATTTCTGAACAGGAGAAAGGACTGGATAACAGTACAAGTAGAGTTATTTTCTCAAATTTTAAGCAATAAATTAGCCATGCTTGTTTATGATAAGAACCTAAAAAAGGGCAGTGATCACTAGAAGAAAAGGAGACTATAGCAAGATCAAAAGTTTTATGAAAAATTGAATCAACAATAGTGATTGTGATTGTACTTGTTGGGGAAGGGGAAAGCCACGTATTTTCTCAGTAAATAATTCAATAAATAGTGGTACTGTCAACCTCAGTACAGGCTGCCCACCCCTACGCACTCAAGCTAGCAAATCATAGAGCTTCCTGCCACTCTCCTTCTGGAACCTCTGTACATTTGCACACAGTGGGCCCTTTGCACTAAATGTCTCTTTCTTCCCTTATCTACTTAAAAATCTCCTTCAGTCATATCAAGAGTTTTCATCTCCTTGGAAACTTTCTTTGATCCCTCAGATATTTAAAGTCTCTCTTTTCTTGCTTCTTGATCTACATCTCTTATTTCTGTTATTTATAATATATGCATTTTATACTATAATTATGTACAAGTCCATAATTTTATGACTTGTGAAACTTTATTCATCTGAATGTTCCCATGGCAGTAAACAATACCTGGAATGTGATATAGAGTCCACAGATATTTACTGAAAATATGAATGAAATAATAAGTAGCTAGGTTTGGTGTTTTGTTTTGTTTTTTTGAGGTTGTCATATATTAATTATACAACTGAAAATACAGACCAGGAGAGAAATCAAGGTGGCAGAGGAGTGAATGGAAGTCACACTGACCTCTTCCCAGGACCAATTTGGAGTTACAACTAAATTGTGGAGAAATCATCTGGACAAAACAACTGAACAATAGTGAGAGAGTAGCCTCATAACTTCAGACAGACAGAAGAATGAGTTTTAGCACAACCTAACTGGTAAGGGGTACAGTAGAGACTCGAGAAGGTGGGCAGGGTGCCCACAAGTGGCAGCACCAGAAGGATATTGAAATGGCCAGTTGGATACCCCTGAGAAGAGTGGGGTCTAAACCCTAAGTGGGGATCTCCAGTCTACAGCACTAGAACCCCAAAAATTACACAGATAACAGCCAGCTGCAAAAAGTGGGAGGGTTGCTCTCTGCCAGAGACAGGCAGCTGGAGACGCAAAGAGCCTTTTAAAGGACCAACACACAAATTTTTATTTGCAGCCACTTACCCTTATCTCTGGCAAAGGTGGAGGCAGAGTGGGCTAGAGGGACCTGAGGAGAGATGGGGAAGGAGGCTTCGGGGATCCTGGTGCTGACTCATCCCCCAGTCAGCAGTAGCCATCTGGCTCAGGCAGACCGCTCTCCTGAGTGGCAACAGCTGTGCAAGGACCCAATAATCCTGCCCTCAGGATGGACTCTGCCCTGCCCTATGGTGCCTAAGCCTGACTGCTGAGTGCAGAGTGACTAAATTAACAGCTGAAAAGAGACAGGAGGTGATCGATGTAGCAAATGGGTGCGTAGATTCCTGGAAATCTCGAACAGACTGCCTAAGGTCAGACGGGGTCAAGAGCCTACAACATCAGAGGCAGATCCAGAAAGAAAAAACAGCAGTCTCCTACCATAGAAGTTCACACCACAAAGTCAGGAAATCAAGACAGATCAACTGAAGAAGCAGAAGTGAAAAAGAATAGTCTCACAAATAACGGGAAGACAAAGAAACACCCCCCAATTGAGGGAAAGGAGGAATCCCCAGAAAAAGAACTAAATGAAATAGAGGCAAGTAAACTATCAGACATTGAGTTCAAAACAATGGTTCTAAGGAAGCTCAATGAGCTCAGTGGGCTCAGAGAGAATTACCAAAAACTACAGGGAAACTATGAGGAACTTACTGCAAACTATATCAGCATGAAGAAGGACATAGAAGCTATCAATAAGAGACGAGAGGAAATGAAGAATACAGTTTCTGAATTGAAGAACACAGTAGAAAGAATCAAAAGCAGGCTAGATGAAGCAAAGAATCGAATCAGCAAGCTGGAAGATAAGTTGAAAAAAGCTCTCAGAAAGAGCATGAAAATGAAAAAAGACTGAAAAAGAATGAAGAGGCATTTAGGGAAATGCAGGACAACCAGAAATGTAATAATGTCTGTATAATAGGGATACCAGAAGGAGAAGAAGAGATAGAGAACCTGTTTGAAAAAGTGATGATGGAAAACTGCCCTAATTGGAGGAGAGAAAATGTCACACAAGTCCAGGAAACACAGAGGGTCCCATTCAAGAGGAACCCAATGAGGCCCACTCCTAGACACATCATCATTTGTGGCATTCCATGCCTGGAAGCCTGTGGGCTGCAGCTCTCTGCCTTGACTCTCCTGAGTCTCCCTGGGTACCTAATGTCACCCAGCAGGACCTGATATCAAATATCAAAGACAGAGAATCCTAAAGGCAGCAAGGGAGAGAGAGGTAGTACTATTTCAAGGAGCCCCAGTACGGCTAGCAGCTGACTTCTCAACAGCAACACTACAAGCCAAAAGGGAATGGCAAGAAATATTCCAAGTCATGAAAAGCAAAGGCCTGCAACCAAGACTGCTCTACCCAGCAAGGCTCTCAATTAAATTGGAAGGCGAAATAAGGAGTTTCCCAGACAAAAGAAGGCTAAAGGAATACACCAGCATTCCTTTATGCTGGAGACCAAACCAGCATTGCAAAATATGCTAAAGGGACTGCTTTAAGAAGATGAAGAAAAAGAGTCTTTGAATACCCACTTCCTTTCACTGTCATCAACACTTGATATTACCAATATTTTTAAACGTATTTATCTGATTGTGACAATGATGTGTTTTTTAATTGTTCCTTTATTATTTTTGAAACTAAACCTGTTTCTGTATATTTCTTGCCTACTTCTAATATTTTTAAAAAGCTTTAAGTGACTTTTTGGTATTCTTTATCCATTTTTTGACTAAATTTTGTAGAATTGTTTCCCTAAAAAAAAAACAAACTATTAACCCTTATTAGATGTGTTGCAAATACTTTCCTATTCTATTACTTGTCCTTTAACTTTTTTTATATATATATTACTCTTTAGTCCTAAATGTTTAATATAGTCATATTGTCAATATTTTACTTTATAGCTTCTGAGTTTGAATATTGTACTTCAGGATAAGAAAAATATTATTTTGTATTTTCTTTGAAAACTCCTTAGATTTTACATATTGATTTTTAAATCACCTGAATATGTTTTGTATAATGTGTGAAATAGGGCTCTATATTTGTTTTATTTCAAGTAATAGTCGTCCATGCCCCTTATTTGTTGAATAAGCCTTATTTTCCCCATTGAGTTGAAATATCAATTTAATCATATATTACATTGTTAGATGTATACTTTTGTTTCTAGAATGCTCATTTTATTTCATTGATCTACTTGATTATTTCTGTGCTGGTGTCATGTTGGTTTAATTGCTGAGACTTTATCAATAGTATCCAACCGATCAGTTGTTCAAGAAATTCTTCAGGATGAATGAAATAAGGTAGATCCATAAAAAGACTATGACTTGCGATAACTCCATTCAGATAGCCAAAGGTAACACTCTTTCTTTGGTTCATTGCCACAAACCCAGAAACTCAGCCTGCTTCCCTCTCCTTTGGCCCAGTCCAGCAGCCACTCTTCCCCTTGGGTTTCTGAGCCCAGCCCCATAGCTAGATATAGAACTGGCCGTTCTTCCTAACACTGCCCGCCTTCATCCCTTCTACCCACCCGCTCTCCTCATCTGTTCCTTGTTCCCACTATAGACAAGTATCCTGCTACTCTTATACTTGAGTGTGGAATTGCTTAACATTAAGAAAAGAGACAGGAGGTGATCGATGTAGCAAATGGGTGCGTTACAAATTTTAAGGTATCACACAAGTCCCAACAGTAAGTATTCCCAACTCCATGGTGAGGTGGTGCCTGGAAGCCTGCGGGCTGCAGCTCTCTGCCTTGACTCTCCTGGGTCTCCGTGGGTACCTAATGTCACCCAGCAGGACCTGATCGCAGGTCTGTCAGGTTCCCAGGCCCGCGTCTATCACAGTCAGTGTACTTTGGTTCAAGCAGAGCTAGAAAATCTGCCACACTGTCACTTTTATTTACCCAACAGGTACATTACCTGTATTTACTTGACAAGTATTACTCCTGAGGATGGGAAAATTATTACAACTTTCACATCTTTCCCCTCCGCCCCCAGTATTACTTATACACACAGCTGATAGGAATCCAACTACATGCTGGTGTGTGTACCTTAAATGCCCTCACATAAAAGTGCCTTCCAGACCTATAAGATGAGTAGATCTTCCATCGTCAGAACAGCTAAGGGCTGTCCTAGAAAACTGCAGAATATTACCATGGGGCTTCACTTTCTGTTGGTCCAACTAAGTGGCCCATCTAGAAGAAAACACCCAGGCAAGCAGGATGGGGAGAGATGGAGATGTTGTGCTGTCTTCCTGTACCCAGAGGAACACTGGGGTGGCTCTATGTTTTGGTTTTCTCTTTTCTGTTGCAGCAAATTTCACATATGTAGTAGTTTAAAACACTCCAAGTGTATTATCTTAGAGTTCTGTAGGCGAGAAGCCCAACTCGGGTGTAACGGGGCTAAAATTAGCAAGTCAGCAGGGCAGAGGCCTTTCTGGTGGCTCTGGACAGGACTCTGTTTCCTGACATTTCCAGTTTCTACAGGATGCCCACTGTTCCTGGGCTCATGGCCCCCTCCTCCAGCTCTAAAGGCGATTGGGCAGCATCTTTAAATCTCTGATGCTGGCTGTTCTGTCTCCCTCCTCCACCTTTAAGAACCTTTGTGATTCTGTTGGTCCAACCTGGATAATCCAGGATAATCTCCTGATTTTAAAGATAGCTGTTAAGTAATCTTAATTCCATCTGCAGCCTTAATTTGCCTTTGCCATGCAAGCTAAAATATTTACCATTTCTGGGAATTAAGACAGAAATATTTATGGAGGCTATTGTTCTGCCCATCACACTTTTTTAGGAATCATACATGAAGAACAAGGTCCACAATCCCAGAAAGGCCAAAGACAAAATCAGGTGGTGCATGAGGAGCCTTCCTGAAACAGAAGCTTGAAGCTAGAACATCTCTCTTCTATTTTTCTCTCCCTTCTGCTACCCATTCCCCCTCTCTTCTCCCCTCCTATCTCATATGTGAAACGATAAGCCGTATTTCGGCTGAGTATTCTTAAATCAGGCAGAAATCCAGAGAGAAGAACATTCAATTAGAGGCGTATGGAGTTGCAAGATGCCTGTATAAAACTGGGGAAGACAATTTGGAAGGTTCGTCTTTCTGATCTACGAAGTGGAGTTGGTGTTTGCCTCTCAGGTTGGTGTAAGGAGCCAGTGAGGTAACACGTGCAAGGCACTCAGCACATGGCCCTCTCCCGTTCTGGACGGCCGCATGAGTGTACGGATGCTAAGTTCCAAATCTGTCTGAGGGAAAGAAACAAAGGTGTTGTGTTTCTCCAGTCTTTCAGAATTTTAGTTTTCAAAAGGAAGTCAGCAGGATTTAAATCGTTGGTTCATAAGCAATGAATTCTAAAATGTGTTAATTGGTGACGCTGATGCAGGTTGATTGCTCAGGATGTCTTAATTGTATTCAAGTGTATATAAAAAATAAGTTTTCCTATACACTTAAGAAAAGTCCCCTGTCAAAGGAAATTTGCATAATCTTTACCAAAGGCTGCATATAACAAAATTAGGTATTTATTATAATTCTTACTGGCAAACACCTGAAATTAAATCATGGAGAGTTAATAATGCTGTTAAAATGCATAATATTCTTCAGTTATTATAATCTTACTTTTAGCAACTATGCCACAAGTTTAAAAGCACTTCAATTTATGTTAGTTAACTTTTAACGCATGCATATTTTCTGTCGTAAGCACACTAAGTTAGCCCATAAATTGATTTATTTAAGCTACTTAGACTTTGGGATTAACCAGTTGTTCCTACTGTTTTGAATTTATGTAAATAAATAGGGCTTTCTTGATACAATCAGTCCAAACCTAAACTAATATGGGATTTAATATGAAAAATAAAATTTAAGAAATTTCAGACTTTTCATAGTCTACTCTAATCAATTTTAGTCCCTCGCCCCAGCCCATTTTACATACACATGCATAATAGCAAACCATGGTACCACTCCTAATCAGATAAAAGTTATACACAATATCTGTTGCTCACAGACTGAGGATTTTTGAAGACAACATAAGACTTTGCTACGTTATTGCTAAGTCCACCCACTAGAGGAGAATCCTCTACCAGTGGGTCATAAACAATAGTCCTGCTGAACAAGCTTATTTACCACTGTGGCCACCTCCCTGCAGCCTGTAGCTAAGGGAAGGGACTTTTTGTGAGTCACAGGTCACCTGAGCTGGGCCTCGGTCCTTATGACCAACCTATAACAGGTGCAACTTTGTCTCCTAATCCAGGAATGGACAGAGTGGTGATGCTCTTGCTCTTGATCCTGAATGTTGTACTTGTAGTCACAAAATAAGTACCTGGAACCTTTGGCACATGCATTTTTCCTGTGGGTGAGGCGGGGAGTTGGGATGGGGATATAGGATCAAGGCTGCCTGCTTCTCATTGGATGAGAATTCTTTGAGTTATACCAGTGAGAGCCATGTCTTAAATTCATTTTGTCAGAAATTTTTCACTTTATACTTAGGATCAAAACTGAAAATAGATTCTCTCCACTGCATATAAAATAGCTGCAATGCTGCTAGATATTTCCATCGAAGGATTATCTCAGAACACTTCTAATAGCTTCATACCTAGTCTCACAGAGTTTAAGACTAGAAAATGGGGAGTTCTGGCCAAAAGGGAGGTGTAGGTAGACACACTTTGCCTCATTGCATAACCAAAAGGACAACAAATTTAAAAACAAAAGAAATAACCAGAACTGCCAGAAAATTGAATTGTATGGAAGTCTGACAACCAGCTAAAGAAGAAACATTCATCCAAACCAGTAGTAGGTGCAGAGAGGCCACCCAGCAAGGCTGCATCTAGAGGACTGGGCAGGTGAGGTGGCAGATGGCAGACCAGGTAGTTCCACATTTGTGTGTGGACAAACCAGAGGAAAATCTAGGGTGCAAGACAGACCAGGATTCCGGTGCAGGAAAAGAAAGCCTCAAAACCTCTGGATGTAAAAACCTGTGGGGGTTTCAGCAACAGTGGGAGAAACTTCCAGCTTCACAGGAGAGTCCATTGGAGACACCCATGGGGCCCTAAAATGTACACAAACCCACCCACCCAGGAATCAGCACCAGAAGGGCCCAATTTGCTCATGGGTAGTGGGGGAAGTGACTGAAAGCCCACCAAGAGCCCAGCAAGCAGCATTGTTTCTTCTTGGGCCCCTCCCCCACAGACAGCGTCACAACACAGCAACCTGGGTTGCCCCACCCTGGCAAATACTTAAGGCTCTGCCCCTTCCAACATAACGGATGCCCTGAGACAAAGAAATATCGTCCAAGTGAAAGAACAGATTAAAACTCCAAAAATAGAACTAAACAATGAACAGATAGCCAACTTATTAGATGCACAATTCAAAACACTGGTAATCTGGATGCTCACTGAATTGGTTGAGTATGGTCGCAAAACGGAGGAAAAAGTGAAGGCTATGCAAGGTGAAATAAAGAAAAATATACAGAGAACCAACAGTAAAGGGAAGGAAATTGGGACTCAAATCAACGATTTGGAGCAGAAGGAAGAGAGAAACATTCAACCAGAACAGAATGAAGAACCAAGAATTCAAAAAAATGAGGAGAGGCTTAAGAACCTCGGGGACAACTTTAAACGTTCCAAATCCGAATCATAGGGGTGCCAGAAGGAGAAGAGGAAGAGCAAGAAATTGGAAACTTATTTGAACAAATAATGGAGAAATTCCCCAATCTGGTGAAGGAAATAGACTTCCAGGCAGTCCAGGAAGCTCAGAGAGTCCCAAAGAAGTTGGACCCAAGGAAGCACACACCAAGGCACATCATAAATAAGTTACCCAACATTAAAGATAAGGAGAGAATCTTAAAAGCGACAGAGTAAAGGAGACAGTTACCTACAAGGGAGTTCCCATAAGACTATGAGCTGAGTTCTCAAAAGAAAACTTGCAGGCAAGGAGGGGCTAGAAAAAAGTTTTCGAAGTCATGAAAAACAAGGACCTACATCCAAGATTACTCTATCCAGGAAAGCTCTCATTTAGAATGGAAGGGCAGATAAGTTGCTTCCCAGATAAGGTAAGTTAAAGGAGTTCATCATTACCAAGCACTTATTATATGAAATGTTAAAGGGTCTTATCTAAGAAAAAGAAGACCAAATACTATGAACAGTAAAACAGAGGGGTAGGGAAGGAGGAAGAATGGGGCAAAAGGTACAGGCAATAAGCAGCATAAATAGGTACAAAATAGGCAGGGGGAGGTTAAGAATAGTATAGGAAATGGAGAAGCCAAAGAACCTATATGCACAACCCATGGACATGAACAAAGGGCGGGGGAGAATGTTGGGGGGTAGGGTGGGGTAGGGTAGAGGGGAATAAAAGGGAGAAACAAATGGGACAACTGTAATAGCATAATCAATAAAATATTTTTTAAAAATAATTAAAATAGAGATAATTTTTAAAAGACTAGTAAATGGCATGCATTACAATGTATATGGTTTAAATTACCCCTTAAAATAACTTTTTGCATATGGTCAACAAAAAAATTAAGTTTAGCAAACTATATCTTATTTTTAAAATTACCGTAATTTTAAAAATTCTAAATAGCCTGTCATCCAAAAAACATTTAGGCTACTTGAAATGTTGATAATTTTATCCCTTGCCCTGTAGCAATAACTGAATTCTAACAAATGCTACGTGTCTAAGTGAGAAACACATGTACATATACAAATAAACACGTGTATGGGCACACACATAGAAATAGTTTCCTGTGGTATCATTTCCTTCATCCAGAGATTTGTCATATAGAGAAAAAGACCCAATTTTACATAAAAGTAAGATATGCAGGTAATTATTTTGAGATTTTCTTAGTCCCTGGCATAATTTCTTCAGACAATCTAAAAGATTACACCAAAATATGTTTCCTCTGGACAGTTTAGATTGAATCATTAACAATTTTTTTCCTATTCTCTCCTACTTAAACTTACTTGATAATGAAATGTTGTATTTTTGTATTTTTTTAAAAAATTTTTTTAATAACAACACAGGAAGATGAGAATCCTCTTGCGGAGAGTTTCAGAAAAATAGCTCGGGTCAGTAAGCTGATACATCTTTTCCCAGGACCTAATTTGAAAACTTGTAAAGTACGAGGCAAGAAGGCCCAAGAGACACAAATGAGTCACCAGCATCACCCCAGCCCATGATGGAACCTAGAACACCTCTCCGGCCTCTGCTGTCCGGTCCTGTGCTGACTTCCCACCACTGCCCTTGGTCCTTTTCTTTCTTTTAGAGCCTAAGAAGCTTCTGGTACAAACCACATGTGGTTACAATTCCCTCATCTCTACAGCAACAATGAAGAAGAAAGGAAAACAAGTTGACTCCATTACAAGTTCACCAGGACGTTAGAAATTCTTCTGTGCTGATTAATCTTCTTTCTGCTTTTGAACTTTACTGTCTTTAATTTAAGAAATCCTGTTTGCGTCACACTATGAGATTCTAGACAGTGATGTCTTCTGTAATGAAACAAATAAATTAGATGAGACACAGGCATTCATGTGAAAGTTTACTATTTATCATTGTAAATTAGGAATGGTGATATCTGGTTAAATTTCCTACCATCTAAACAGACAATTTGGGAAGAGCATTTGTTCCCATTGAAATGCTATTACACACAGGATTTCTTTATAATAAAACTTTAAAGAACTAAATATTTTAAATAACATATTGTTTGAAGTTGATAGATTTTCAACTGGAGACTAACTATTTTTTTACATGGAGACTTTTTTTTTTTTGGTAAGAGCTTTATTGAGATATAATTTAATTACTATACAATTCGCCCATATAAAGTGTATAATTCAATGCTTTTACTATATTCAGAATTGTGCTACCATCACCACAGTCAATTTTAGAACATTTTCATCACCCCCCTCCAAAAACAACCCTGTATCCTTTAGCTATTACTCCCACAAAATTGCCTAACAACACAGCCTCTATCCCCAGTCCTAGCCAACTATTAATCTACATTTTTTCTCTATAAATTTTCCTATTCTGGACATTTCATATAAATAGAACAATGTAATATTTAGTCTTTTCTGTCTTCTTCATTTGCATAATGTTTTCAAGTTGTATCCATGTTGTGGCATGTTATCAGTACTTTATTCCTTTTTATGGCCAAATAACATTTCGTTGTGTGGATACTGCACATTTTACTTATTCATCCGTTAGTTGGTGGACATTTGGGTTGTTTCCACTTTTTGGCTTCTGTGAATAATAAATGCTATGAACATTCTTGCACAAGTTCTGTGTAGACTTTTTTTTTTAATTTCTCTTGGGCATTTAACTAGGAGTGGAATTACTGAGTCAAATAATAACTCTTACTTAACTTTTTGAGGAATCACCAGAGGTTTTTCAAAGTGGCTATAGCACTTTACATTATGTAGAGATTTAATTTATCAGAATTTATCATTAGTGGCTGCTTCAGTGTTCTGAATTGATACTTAGACTAATATATCTTAAGGCTACTTATCTGGTCACCTCAATTATCAAAACTACAATGGGAATCAGAAGAGAAGGGGGTTCGAAGCTCTTTGGGGTTAAAGCCAAAACCAATGGTCTACCCATTAAAATTCATATCTATCCTAAAAAACTCCCAGAAGCTCTTATTTGTCGTCAGTTCACTCTTCATGTGGACTAGTTATAATATCTTATTTTCCTGATTTCCTGTACACTGATTAGAAGAAGAAAATTTAAAAACTGGTGAGACTTTCTGGGGAAATTTTTGATGGCAGCAAGAAAAGACAGCTGCATGCCTCTTAGTGAGAAAAGAAACTGAACACAAAGTCATAGGAGAAGATCTGAGGCCTCTCAACACTGAGAATGGTTAGTTTCAGGGGATATGTCCCTAGAGACATGTAATAACTCTAAGATGTCACAGTGTTGCATCAGAGTGCAAATACTGATACTTAAATTTATAGTTTTAGGTAATAAAAAAGATACAATCTTTCCATTAAGAAAAGTGTTAAAGTTTTCACTAATAGTTTGAAGGGTTACATTCAAAACAATGCAATTTTTAAAAGCTCGTCTATAAAAATCATTGGTTTTCAGGGCTGAAGGAGACTTTAATGACTGCCTTCTACTTAACTTCATGCCATAGAAAATCTGATAGGGAAATTATAAAGAACTGGCTGTAGGTTTGTATGTTTGTGAACTTGAGCACAGAGCAGTAATTTGGGTTTTACTGTCATTACGCATAAACTGCAGGATCTGAAATGGCTAACATTCTTTTAAATTTTTTATTTTCTTCTATTTCATCACAAGGAAGCCCCTAGACTAGAGAGGGTTAGGCATATTCTAATTTCCCAAAAGTAAACAAAAGAACAAGATACTTTGAGAACTTTGAGAATCCTTTTAAATTCATAGACTCTTCATTTTGAAATAGTTATTCGGGAAACATTGAATATTTAAGTGTCAAGCTTTGTGATATTCTCTTCAGATAGAAAGATGAATGAATGAAACCTAGTTCTTCCCCTGAAGGGTATGGAAAGTATTTATCAAGTAGTTATCATTATGAATGCCAGCAGTTATACAGAGATAATATTGTTAATAGTAGATCTCATTTATTGATCATTTCCTATGTACCAGAAATTGTGCTACCTGCTTTACATACTGTCATGATTTAATTCTGGTAACTCTGTCAAGTAGACATTATTATAATTCTCAAGCTCAGAGAGGTCAAGTAAGTTGCCCAAGATCAAAAGGGTGGTGGTCTGGCTCTGATTCCAGAGAAAACACAATAGGAAGAAAACAATTATATTGAGGGGGTGGGGGTGCTAAACTTTCGATATTCTTAGTCCTTTTCTTTCATAAGCCTTTCCAGCAGGACTACACTGGAAGCATACGATAAGGATGTCGTCTACCATTGTGTAAAATTTCAGCTTCAGGTACTAGAAAATATTCAGCTGCTTTAAGCAGAAAATAATTCAATACAGGAAATTAGAAAATAATTTTTTATGGGGAATAAGGTATTTACAAAATTGTTATAAGAGCTATAGGAGCAGGCTCTGGGGCTAGGCCTCCAGGATGCATCCCAGTAACACTCAGCAGAACTGGCCTGCCGAGGGCGTTCCGTTTCCTGGGAGGGAATTCAGGAGCCGGTTACGACTCTGCGATCACCCTTGTCTCGGCTAGGACCTGAGACAGAGTCCCCCACTGCCACTGTTGCCCCAGAGTCATGCAAATCCTGTGAAACCTGCACCTGCGAAAAGAGCATCTCACACACTGGGTCTTGCTCCTCGGTTAACTCAGTTATGAATAAAAATGTCCCTTGAAAGAAAGATAAATCACATCTGGAATTCTTACTTCAAAGGTATTGGGGATTTTTTTTCTTCCTTTTAACCTCTGCTTACTATAAAGAGGTTGAAACAGATGTTTAAAAGAGCAAATCCAGCAAATCCACTAAATCCTAGAAGAAATTCCTGGGCAAACTTCACAGCCCTCATCAGTATTTCATTCCAATATTTTGAAAGTTCTTGTGGTTTTTCCCACTGCTCCTGATGGATCTTCCCACATTTTAAAATGCATTTCGTTTTAAATATTTGGTCTCCTTCCAACTCTAATTTTGTTTTGTTCTGTTTCATTATTTTTTCTTACATATAATGAACAAGCAAGAAACACTTAAAAATATTGATTTTGTGGTTCATCCTCTCAATTTAACTTGAAAGTTATAGTATTTTTTTGGAGAGGCAAGCATTTTCTAAATTCATTTTCACAAACTGCTATTTTATCCATAAAGTTATTTGTATTTGAGTCTAGCAAGGTGCCTGCTTTTTCAGGTTTGAGGAGACACAATAGGAGTGAGTTTTGGGTTTCCAAGGCTCCTTTTCTGTGCAGGACAGTCCCACAGTGCCAACATCCACTGTCCTCATCCACCCTCAGGGACGCCATTGCAATGCCCTGGGCTCCTTGGGGCTCCAAATTCCACCATCAGTGCCTCACCTTAGAGACCACTAAGTCAGCATTAAGGTCCTTCACTACTCAACACATACTCTTGTCCTTTTACAAGTTCACTTCCTGACCTAACTCACAAACACCTCTGATAAGTATGGGAGGAGGGGGTGGCCCGGGCAGAGGAGGGCAAAGGGGGGAAATTTGGGACAACTGTAATTGAATAACAATAAAAAAAATCTTAAAAAATAAAAATAAAATACCACACCCTGGAAAAAGAAAAGAAAACTTCATTCACCAACAAAAAGTAGCTTCAACACCTAGAGAAGCCCATCTCTACAGAGTTACTGAATTAATATCTCAGTAGCACAAGCAAAGGAAGACTAAGGCCCCCCAAATCAACTTAAATCTGAATGAACTGCTACAATTTACTTTGAACTTCCAAATTATTAATGAGACATCTTCAATAACTATAGAAGACAAAAGATATTCTATAGAAAATGTTAATGATAGAAGGCTTGTATATAGTCCTTAAAAACTTGGAAAGAATATCAATCACATCATTAAAAGGCAAACAACCCTGAAAAGTGTAGCCTATACATTTTTTAACAATGTTTTCTCTACTTTTAATTTTTTTAAGCTGTTAGTTTCTTTCCCAATGTTTTTAAAGCTTGTGTCATTTAAAGGCAACACCCTGGCATGTCCCACACACCTGCTCTCTGCTGTTACATAAGGAGGTAATGAGGCAGCAAATATGCTATTTTTCCAAAACCTATTTCTTGTCTTCTAGCTTTATATGGCAATGTTAAGTACTTATGCTTTCAGCCAGAGTTGCTGTATGTTTCTGGTCTCTTCTAAATGCCAGCGACCAAAAAAGAAAATAAACAAAAGGACTCATGTACCATTTTCATCAGCCTTTAGAACAAACAAACAAAAAAACACCACTATTGTATGTCCTAAGCTCTGGATGCTGCTAAGAAAATTTGGTACCCTAAGAAACAGGCCAAGATCACATGCTGACCGAGAACATGTGACTGATCATTTCATTAGGCACTTATGAATGGAATTATGAATCATTAGGTGCTTATGAGTGAAATGAAGGTACATAAATAAAAGTATGCATGTATATGTATGTGCATCTGTGTGTGTGTATTTTTTACTTGGCCAACCTCACCCAGTAATGAAAGAGATTTGGAATCCCCTTTGCCAGCAAGGAGAAAACTGGTAGACAGAACGGGTTTCAGTCTTTGCCTCATGTAACCTATCTTACATGACCATGGAAAGCGCCTCATGCCTGGAGGATCCACTCTTTTTCATATGCAACAAAAGAGTTAAACTGAATGCTAAGGTCTATGGGTCTATAACTGAATATGACAGAACAACTTTACCTCAAAATGGAGTATTCGAAGGTTTTCTCAAAGAACTTTACCTGAGCTACAGATCTAACTGTAATACAGTCCCTAACTGCTTGACTTGATATTGCATACTTTTGGTCTTCTGTAGTGTTCTTTCAATCCAATAGGCTACAAATATTATCTAGAATCCTTATAGTTTGAAATCCACAAAAGAAAACATAATTTTGGGATTAGAAAGAAATGTGTAATGCTTACTAAATTCCATCCCTTTGTTGCATTTCCTGAAATATCTAAAATAGCCATAAATAATCACAAGGGCTCCCCACCTCATTATACTCATTTGGGTTTTTGAGAAACAAAGTAAAGCCCAGGTGCGGGATTACCTCAGTCACAATTTGCCTACATATAATTTCAGTTTCCTACCAGCTCATTTTCAGAGTCTTCATAAACTGCTTTCCTTGAAAAACCCAGAAAATATATTCTATCATCTTAAAGCCTCTTCCCGGTTATGCCTTCTGATAAATTCTAGTAAAGTGTTCCTGACATTAGTTTAATTGCATCAGCTATTTTGTATTTATAATTTTCCTAGACTTCAATCCTTTTTTTAGGAGATTAAATGCCTTTCTACATAACTATGGTTTTAGCAGCCAACAATGTACATTGTTCACTAAACAACATCATTTATTTGTAAGGAACATTTACATAATGGTCACCATATGGATATTGAAAACAAGATGGGTAATATAAACCCATTATGTTGCTTAAAATATTTTATGAGCGTAACTAAAGGAAATATTAAGCCAATTGTCCCAGTTGTTTATTCTAAAGTAAAAGAAAAAAGTATTTGTTTTATAATAAACAGAGACTCATATCAACATTGGAATTTAAATTACTTTGTTATTCCTTTTCCAGATAGCCTAGTTTGTTTGTTGTAACTTTCTTAATTAGATATTTTTCCAAAGAGGAATTTTAATTCATAAATTCATTGTCTGACTGTTCAGATGTTCATAGTTGTGGATGTGAACATAACACAATGATTTTCTATAAGACATGGGTTATTCCAGAGTTGAGCAGACTATTTCTTACAAGTACTACCTCTTTTTCATACTTACGGTCTGCTTGAACCCTGAGACTTTTGGAACACATCTATTCAATGGATACTTGCTGGGCATTTACTATGAGCCAGAAATTTTTTGAAGTGCTAAAAAAATCAATAAATGAAAAGACTGGAAATCTTTGTTTCCATGGAGGTATAATTCTAATGGGAAATATAAACAATCCACAAAATAAACAAGAAAAATATATTGTATTTTAGCAAGTAACAAGTGCTTAGGAAAAAAACAAAGATGGGGAATATGAAACATCAGTGGAGGGAGCTCTTATGGAATGAATGTTGGTGCTCCCCAAAAGTCCTATGTTAAAGCTCTAACCCCCCATGTCATGTGATGGTACTTGGATGGGGTCCTTGGGAGGTGATTAAGCTTAGATGAGGTCACGAGGGTGGTACTTCATGATGGAATTTGTGCATTTATAAGAAGAAAAAGAGGCAGGAGCGCTTTCTCCAGGCGCACACACCAAAGAATGGCCATGAGAACACTTAGCAAGAAGGCAACTTTCTAAGCCCAGAAAGAGAAGTCTCACTTGTTACCAATACTGCTGATTCCACTCTCCAGATCAGTGAGAAATAAATCCCTGTTGTTTAAGCCACTCAGTCTATGGTGTTTTTTTATGGCAGCTAAAGCAGATAAAGACAATGGCTGAGAATTATTTCAAGTGACTCTGAATCATAGCATTTTGACTGTAAATTCTTAGTTGAATATAGGGTAATAACAAAATGAATTGCAAAGTAATCTTAAGCTTCAGTGAATTATGATAATATTTTTAAAATTTTGAAGCACTTATTGGATCAAGCAAATAAATAATTATGTTAATGCCATCTGGACCCATGATTTTCAGTGAAAAAAATAAATACAAACTTTACATCAAGGAAATTAATTGAAGTTCTATATGCTTAACCCAAATTGAAAATATCAATATTTTCTTTATCCTTTTTAAAAATGCCTAGGACCTAGCTGTGTTCACAGAAAAGCCATAACAACAATGGTAATTCAGGAAGACTGAGTATCCTCATGTAGCCAGATTTGGATCTTTAAATACTATATCCCACCCATCCCCATGAAAACACCAAAGCTCCTTGGAAAAGAATCTAGGTCAAGGGTTAGAAATGTATGAAGTGAGCTAGGACCTTTATATCTGCCAAAGAACAAGAAACTTCTCAAAAAACAAGAGTTATGTCAAAAGGACAGTAGAGTCAACTTGAAATTTGAAAAGGCTTCTACCATGCTGATATGGATAGTTTGTGCATTAAAATAATAATGGCTACAGCAGACTGAAAGATCTTTAGAACATGAAAATCTACAAGTTGTTGATATAAGTACTACACGCACTCAATGTTCACTATTAGAGGTTTCCTGGGAACTCATTCTTAAAAAATAACCAAGGGGATACTTACCTGGCAGAGGAGATACCATGATCATGAGAAATAACCAAGGGTAAGCATCAAGACAATCTTTGAGGTACAAAATGTATTGTGGTGCAACCAGTTGATAAGGGAAAGTTCTTTAAAGAATTTTAGCTAATGAATGCAAATGAAATGATGTAATTAGAAAACCTGTTTTGCAACCCTTAATGAAGTAATGGATCTGTGCACCTACCCACATGGATATAACGTGGGATGGGGAATGGGGTGCCTCTGGCCCACAGGCAGATTGTGAGTTCCTGACTTCCTGCAGGGAAGATTTCATAGCATGAGTCCAGGTGATTTTGAGAGTATGTTATCAAAGTTGCGGACAACGAAACAAAGCAAGGGCTTAAGGTAGAAAAAGCAACAGAAGAGAGCCTAGGCAGGGCTGCTTTGGCTTTCTAGAAATATCATAGAAAAGAAATGGGCCGTGCTGGGCTCCAGAAGCTCACTGAGAAGTCATTGTCACTGTGACAGAAGTGAGCAGAGGAGGAGCTGCTGTTGGCTCACTCAGCAGTCAGAGAAAATGGGGGCCTTGGAGACAGTTTCAGGGGGTAAGCCTGGGATGAGCTGCCACTGCCCACTGCTCCCTTGGTTGCAAGTCTAGTGGGTTCCCTTGGAGTTTAAAAGGAAGAGAGCAGAGATACAAGGTGTGGGCTCTAGCTAGAGTGGGTTCTTTGTTTTGCTGCTTTTTATCTTTCTTTGGCAGGAATTCTAGGGGAGGTTTCAGGGAGGGATCTTAAACAGAATTTCATTAGCTCTCCAGCTGTGTCTTTCAATATGCTGATTCATCAAAATGTGTGTATGGGGGGACAGGGTTATTTTCTGGTTAGTTTTATTTTCAAAGAGCATCACCAAGAGGGACCTGAACAGAAGCAGTTCTGAAATGTGTAAACCATTTGCTCCTAAGTGTCCTTGGTTAAGGCATGTAAAATCTTGCAATTCATTAGCTAGCTGTAAATTGCTCAAATTGTTTGGTCTTGTTTAATTATTTTGTCTCAGTTTCCCTTACTCCACTTGCCAAGGAATTTCCCTAGCTTCTTACTATTCTGTCTCAGAACAATTAGTGAGAAGCTGTTGGGGAACTTTATAATGGAGGAAGTGCTACAAATTTTTAAAAAGAAGATCCAGATGAAATACATGATACTTAAGATCTTAATTCACACAAAGCAATTCTAAGCAATTTTGAGAAAATTGAGGAAATTTAAAATGGGCTGGATATTAGATAGTATTAATAGCTTATTCCAGTTATGTCTTATTACAAAGTCTATATTTCTCAGTTATCCATACTAAAGTGTTTGTGGAGCACACAATATTGTTTTGGAGTTACTTTAATATACTCGGTCTTCACACTCAAATAAAAGTACAAGTTCTCCTAAATAAAAGTAGAGGGGGCAACAGATGAAACAAAATTAACAAAATATAGGTAATTGTTGAATTTGGGGGTGACTTAGTTAATGGTTAATTATGCCATTCTTTTTCTATTCTTGTATGTTTAAACATTTTCCATAAAGAAACCTATTTTTTAAAGAAAGAAGAACTACAGTAGCAGTGAACATCATTGTTCACAAATCTTTGTGCTCATGTATATTTATCTGCTCAGAATAATTGCTTAGAAATGTAATTACATATTTCAAGTTTTGACATATGTTTCTAATTTATATTCTGGAAAAAAGTGTCAGTTTATATACTCCTCCAACAATACATAAGAAAGTCAATTTCCATTTTCTTGCCAATCTGAGTTTGATCAGTCTTTTTAAATTTGCTAGTCAGAAAGGTGACAATATGTTATTATTGCATTTGCTTCTGTTAATTAGATTACTAATAAGGCTGAAATATTTATATAATCCCCTGACCATTTATATTTCTTTCTCAGTGAACTGCTTATTCCCTGACCATTTATATTTCTTTTTTAGTGAATTGCTTGTTTATATCTTTTTGTCTCCATATATTTTTTCAGGAATCACCAATTTTCTTTTCAATTTTAAGAGTGCTTTGTATACTACAAATACTTTTTTTTCTATCACATTGATTACAGATATTTTGTATTCATCAGCCTTGTTTATGGCGGGGGGGGATTTTTTCAGTATAAAAGTTTTCAGTTTTATGTATTCAACATTTTAAATCTTTAGTTGTAATCTTTCTGGCTTTTATTTCAGGCTAAAAAAAGTCTTTACCATGCAAGATTATAAAAATATCTCTTCATGTCTTCTTCTGATTCTTTAACAATTTTATTTTAACATTTAATCATTGTTTAATCTGGATTTTATCTTTGAAAGAACTGTATTAATGTTTAGCTTTATTTTTTTTAAATAGCTGGTAATTATCCCAAAACTGTTTTAAAAATCTATTATTATTTTTACAAATTTTAATGCCACTTTTACCCTGTACTTATTTCCCATATAGATCTTGTTCTATTTGTAAATGCTTATCTAATTCATTTATATGTATCTATTAATTTATGCATCAAATTGGTAGTTTAAATTATTCCAAACCCAGTCTTGTTCTTTTAACTAATGTTTATCCTGGTTTTTATTTGTAGTTATGAAAAATATATTCAGCTTTACTTGTCATGTCACAAGTCTTCATTTCTAATGTGTTTTATTATTTTCTTTGTTATTTCTGTTGTCGCTGTTGCTTTCTGTCCTTACCTAAGCATTTTTGGAAGGTATTCAAGCAGTTTCAGAACCACTTGTAGTTACTGTTGGTTGAGCTAAAAACAATCTCTAAACTTTCTCTACTGGAAAGATGCTTCTTCACAGTCATTTTTTCTCACAGAAACCTTTTTGTTATTATTTAATTGCCCCTATTTTTGTCTTGCATTCACCATAATCAAGGACCTGTGGCATATGCTTATTATTTTATTATTATTATTATACTTTGAACTATGCATTGTAACTTTTCTTTCAACATCTGGATATGACAACAAAGCATCATTCATTCAAAAACATTTTACACATGTTCCAAAATGGGATAATTTTTTTCCTTCTTTTTTCTTCACAAAAGAGTTTCAAGCATCTTTGTATTGCAAGGTGATTATGACTTGCCCTGAAATGAATAATAACCATCATGTTCTACCTCTAGCTAGGTATAAGGATTATATTAAAAAGAAATATATTCTCCAGGGTTGCTATCCTGACAAATATTTTTATCAGGCATCACACTAGGATGAACATGGCTCCTAATATTATTTGTCTTAAGAAAGTTGTTTCAGCAGAGCAACTTTCTGTTACTTTAGTGAACAGAAATGATCTGGCTGACTGCTCATATAGCTTTGAGCTCCACACAAATGCCCTGACTTCTAAGCAGACAATGAATTTCCTGGCTCAATTCTCAGTCACAATCTCACTTGAAAAGAACTTGTGCTGTTGGTGGACAGTAGGGTTATATTTCCTTTAGGCAATTTCAGCAATTGTCCTCAAAGTCCCCTAAAGCAGCAGTCCCCAACCATTTTAGCACCAGGGACCAATTTCATGGAAGACAGTTTGTCCACAGATGAGGATGAGAGGATGGTTTCAGAATGATTCGAGCACATTACCTTCAAGCTCACCTCCTGCTGTGCAGCCCAGATGACACTGGACCATGGCCTGGATGTTGGGGACCCCTGCTCTAAAGGCTGAAAATTAACAGAATATAGCTAGATTTAAGATTTTAAAAACTTTTCCATTAAGTTGAATAAAGAAACAAAGAAATCTTTGAGGAAGTCTTCATGTGACAAGGTATTCCATCTTCTCACTTATACTATGACTTAGAAAATACATTTACAGTACAAGTTATTCCTTAGACAGTACACCCAGATAAGTGGATATCAGAAAGGTCACTGAGGAGATAAACAGGTGTCGTAGCTGGCTCTCTTTTTGTTTTACCAAGCATTATTTCCCATAGAACATCAACAGTGTGAACTAAATTGTATCATTGCACGATTCATCTCTAAGAACTTAAGTCAGGTGGTGACAATCCTGAGTTTAGCTACCTGGAATAATAGGCTGGACAAAAATATAAAGAAGAGTCGGGAGCTGATAAGCAGACTCAATTTTTCTATTTCTTTGATGGATGAACTAAAATACAAATCAAGCGAATCTGAGACTTCTCTTGGGAACTATGTTAGTTCTAAGTTAAAGCTGCCATTGAATAATGTCTTACCTAAAAATAAAGTCTACAGTCAACTCTTTAGGGTACATCTTATTCGAAGGAACTGCTTCCATGATTTTTGTGATAGGTTGTCACTGTGATTGAATTGTGAACTTGCTCTCTTTGACCTCCAGAAACTGAGAATTGCTTGAAGTGTTTTTTAAAGTCACAGTTACATTGGGAGACATTATTCTTTGTAGATAATGCTCATGGAAAGAAGGACAAAGTAATAAGTTGCCAAAACATAAAAGAAGAGCAAGATTATAGAAAAAAATGTTAAATGTAGTAAATGCAACAAAAAGAACGAATGGGAATCATCTTCAGCAAGTAAAGCTTGCGCCTTAGGGAAAGCTAGAAGTAAAAGGACTGGAGAACTTCCCCAAACAAGGAATTATTATTGACGCCCTTACACTATGAATAGAAATATGCTTAAATCTTTCATTGATATTTAAAAATTCTTCATTGAGGAATGCAAAAGGTTGGGGTTTTTGAGGGTTTTTTGTTTTGTTTTGTTTTGTTTTGTTTTGTTTTGTTTTGAGAAATGGCCCCAAGGAATAGAAATTGCTCAGTAAGAACATCAGGCCCTGGCTAGTGTGGCTCAGTGGACTGAGTGCCTGCCGGAGAACCAAAGGGTCGCTTGTTCGATTCCCAGTCAGGGCACATGCCTGGGCTTCGTGTCAGGTACCCTGTAGTGGGTATGTGAGAGGCAACCACACACTGATATTTCTCTTCCTCTCTTTCTCCCTCCTTTCTTCTCTCCCTAAAATAAATAAATAAAATCTTTAAAAATAATTTTAAAAAATAGTATAGAAAAAAAGAACATCTGTATGCCCTATTCTTAAAGCTTGGAATTTAGGAGTTAATATCTAGTTAATATATGCATATCTTTTAAGGAAGAACAGGGTTAGGCCTTTAATCCTATTCACTTTTCTCCATTATTAGTACAACATTAACTTGGTGTCTGGAATTCTCTGAAAATGTCATTGGAAATTCCCTGTATCTTTTGCACTGAGAAAAAGTCAGGAAATTATTATGGGGTCATCAAAGGAGATATAGTTGCCAATATTGCTCATTTCAAAGCTAAGTTATCAAATCCAAATTCCTTCTGATACATCTGAATGGAAACCGTTTTCAAGAATGAGACTCCACTGGGGAGGGAACTGGAAAGGAGGTGTGGCGAAGGAAATTTTCAGACATGATCTGATGATGTAAAGGACTTCATGCCAAAGGAAATTTTAATACTAGAAAAGTCAGTAGATTTGGGATTGAGTTTAGCTGTGCTGTTTCTGTGCAATGGAAATGGGAATGGGAAAATCATAGCAGAAACTAAAATTCTGCATCGCCACACCTTGTAATCAATAACCACTGTAAATAGTTTGACATACATTTCCGTACCTCTTCTGCCTATGACATATACACATTACTTTACCTACATGGTATCATACATCAATTTGATAATCCACTCTTTCCATTCAATAATGTATTGTGGACATATTTCTATGTATATATAATATACAGTGTGGGATAAAAGTAGGTTTACAGTTGTTCATATGGAAAATAATATAATAATTAATAAGTAATAATACAAGAATGAACTGTTTTGCATAATCACAACTGTGACCCTATTTATGCCCTACCCTGTATTTTAATGTATATAAAAGTGACATAATATACTATTGAATATATTCAAAACTTTAAGAAGAAATAACAATGATATAATACACTACAATAAGAAGGCATCAAACTGCAGAGTAATCCCAGACCTTTCCAAGCAGGAAATGAGTGCATTGAGCCTTCTGGGAAAGTTCTACACCGTGAACCAAACCAATATCCTGTCAGCTCATAGTAATTCATGCCTCAACTATGTGAGGCCCCAAAGAAAGAAAAACAGATGCATGATTACTCTATCTAACTCCAAACTCCTTTTTATCCATCTGACCTCATTATCATTCCTCGTTTAACTAATCATCTCTCCTCAGCTTTTAATTGTAACTTTCATTATTACCACATGGTCTTTAAATTAGCTTCGGTTTTTGTTTCACACACACAACAGATCTTCATATTTTGAATACCCCACCAGAGGTAGAGCTAATGAAGACTCAGACCAATCAACTTAACCATACTAAATATTCAGTAAAGAGAAAAGTGGGATCACAAGACACACATATGCATAGTCACTAACAAATGAGAACAAACGAGAATAAAGATTTGACAAAAGCGAATAAAAATCAAAAGCTTTTGAAGAACATCATGTGGAAAGAATTACCATAATTAATAAGAAGTAATTTCTAGAAAGGACTGAAAAACACATCTTGGATCCTGTGCTGTGCTTGAAATCTGAAGTTCCGAGTCAGTCATCAGTCAACAAAAACATATGGAACATAATTTCTGGTCCTACTATGACCTATGACCCTTCCATTGTGGAAAAAAAGCAATCTCCCTGGCCGCTGGGCTCAGAACTCATCTTCATCTCAAGTTTTCTTCAGACTAGTATCTTTTAAATAAATTCCCAGAATGTAAGACCTCCACTCTTAATCCTCTACCACATCACAATCTTCATGACACTGTGTATTTCTTCGTTCCAATGCAGCCTCTTTCTCTTATCCCATCTTTCCATACCCTTCCAGTGGACCCTGTCAAACCACTGGTTCCTCTGTATCTTTGGCCTCTTCTCTGAATTTTCCATCCACCTTTTGCTGTACCCGCAGCCTGGCTCTTATCTTAAAAGGTTCCCAAATTCTTTAAAAGCATATCATCATATTATTTTCTCACACTGCATATACCCTCAATCTAGGAAGTAAGACTGATGTTCTCTTGCTCTTCATTGCTACTTCTAGATCATTATTACCTCATTCTCTTGGAAATGAAGGAAAGAGAATGGGAGGCAAAGGGAGGGGAGGAGAGGGAAGGGGAGGGAAGACTCTGAGGGTTATATCCTTCAGTTGCATCAAACTCTCCACTGTTTAAATGCTGCCATCTTCTGTAGGCAGGATCACTCACTGTCTGTAGAGCACTAGAGAATTTGATTTCCCAAGACACCAACCTTTTGTGTCAGTCTTGGATCACCTGGCCCAATGCTTTGGCCTCTCAGTTCTTTAATCTCTGCATCACCAATGAGCATGATCTTGCCCTGGGCTTTTCTATGCCCCAAACAATAATTCACATGTGTTTATATTCTTTCACCACTATCTCTTCTCAGCTTGGTTTTTTAAAATTACTTCTGTTACAATTCTTTGACATCATCATAGTCTCTAGTCTAATGCTCTCCGTTTCCTCCCAATTTATCTCCCTCTTTCTTCTTAATTTCCCTTCTGAGACCATTTAGAATACATGCTCCATTGTTTCAATAATACCCTTGACAATGCTACAAATTTCATTGCCTTTCTGCTTTATTCATTACTCCCCTTTAAGGAAACCCCAACACTGAATGTGTGTGACTACAAGCTTTCGTGATGCCTGCCTTTCCACAGCTGAGTGCAGTATGAGAAAAATCACACAATGGACCAGATTGGCTCCATTGTAAACCCACAATCACTGGCTTCAAATGACATCTCTAGCACTCCCTAGTAGTCTCATCAGCTGTTTCTGGCTTCCCTTGCTCATACTTACACTCACTTCAGTGATTGTCATAAGTTTTCCATTTTCCTCAAATCACTCTCCTCGCCTCTCCAACTCAGCAAATCAGCTTTTCATAAAGATGTAGGAACTTTACAAGGAATGTGGCTACATACCATCAGAAAGGATTTACCTCATTTCTTAGATATCAAACATCCATCTACATTTTCAACTGTGTAGCTTTCTTCTTTCTTGAGATAATTAAAGATCCATCTCTTTTCCTGGCTAAATCTAAATTCTCTACCAACTGTGCTTTAGATTCAGTACTTTCCTAAACGATTTAAAAACAAAAAAAACCTGTATGCTACTGATTATCTTTCCTCCTCTTGTGTATTCAACATCTCTCCCTTTCTATTGAATTTTCCATTGAGTTTTTGACAGTATAAGTTTCTGCCATTAAAAATGAAAAATCCTCATCTGTTCCTACTCCTCTCCAACTATTACTTCAATCTCTCTTTTCTTCCACAGCAGACTTCTCAAGTTGTATGAACTTTTGGTCTATTTCATTTCTTTACTTCTCAGCCTAATTCAACCTATCTTCTGGCCAAATGAATTCCCTGAAATGGCTCTCAATAAAGTTACAGATGTTCATAATAATGCTTAACCAAAGTAATGATTTCATCTTGTTTGATTCTTCAACAAAATATGTCACCATTAGCACTCTCTCCTTCATGAAATACTTTTCTCTCTTTATAGATGATAAGAGGAGAAGGCTTGGGAATTAAACTCAAGAAGCTTCATTATCTATTTACCTGGGGAAAAAAGGTGACGTTTTGAATATAGCAGATTAGGCCGGTGCCTCATTGTCTTTTCACTCACCTAGAATTTGATCCTGTTAACACCATCTGCATCCACAGCTTCACTATTCAATACCCATATGACTAGAGAAGTTGTACTTCCAACCCGTAATTTTCTTCTCAGCTCAGAGTGTTATATTTAGCTATCTACATATCTTATTCAGGATATTTTGAAAACATTTTCACAAATGTTCAAGGCAAAAATAAAATATCCTCACAAACCTGGTCATTTTCAATTATTTTTAAAATCAGAACATTGCACCACCACCCAAGCAATTGCTCAAACCAGAAACCTATGTGTTTTTATTGACATCTCAATTTTCCTTCACACTACATTCCCAATTCTCATCAATTTCTATTAGTATTGTGTCCTAAATATCCCTCAACATTGTCTATGTTCTCCATCAACCCACTGCCACTGTAGTTGATCAAGAACTTCTTCTAATTTGTTCTCTGTGGTAAAACTAGAGTAACTTTTCAAATTAAGAATTGACAATATTACTCCCTTGCTTGAATTCGTCAATGCTTCCTAGGTACCCTTAAAATTAAGATGAAAATATATAACATTACCTAGGAGGCCATGTGTGGTCTAGCTCCTACTTGTCTCTCTAGTTGTATTTCATATTATATACCCATTACTTGTTTGTTTCCAGTCACACTGATCTTCTGGCAGTGCTTCAGGCTGAGGACCACCTTTGAACATACAGTTTCTCCATCTTTAATCTTCTTCTACCCTCTCCTGGCCTAGTTATTGCTATATATCGAATTGCAAGTGTCACTTTCTTAGGGTAGCCTTTCCTGACCTTCTCAGCTGGCTAAGTCCCTCTATTATTTCTCTATCTTGCCCTCTTCACAGTTACATTTTATACATTTATTTGCGAAATTAGGTGACTAATGTCTCTCTCCCCCTGTATGATGACAAGTAACATAAAGGCAAGGACAGATATCTTTTCTGCATATTGTTTTATCCCTGAACTTAGAAAACAATGGTCGAGTAAATATCAAGCAGTTAGTAAATATTGGTTGAATCAGTGAACTGCCTGAAGAGGGTTGAAACTCTCCTAACTCTAGTTCAGCAGTGTTTTATCCCAGAGAATTATTTTATGAGTCAATATCCCAGAGATTTTATGCACTGTGATTCTATCCCTTGCCTCAAAAGCAGGCATTTTTCTCTCTACACTTACCCATCTGAGAAACACCACCAGGATAGAAGATAAGTAAGGGGAAAAAAGGAAAAGATCCGTAGAAGTCATGCCCCTTACTCTTCTGTTAAAAAGATAAAAGTTCATTTCACTGTACACCTGATTCTATGTTATCTACTCAAACTGTACTCGGGTGCATACCAAGGGACTCAAGAGACTATGGGCCTAAATTGGGCTGTGGATAGGTTGTTTCTCCATCCTGGTGGACAATTTAATGAAAATGCATGCATGACATAACTTCATCTATTATTCTGTCAATAATAATAAGCTTGAAACAAATCGCCACTATTTGTCCTTATGATGTGGCATGGGACTCTCAGCTTTAATTGTTTATCTAACATATTTGCAAACTCACACTGCGTGAATTTAAACTTTGCTAGTCATCACTCCTACTTCACTCTATTATTGATGGGTATGGTCTGTTTTAGTCTATTTAACACATTATATTGGTTGACATTCCAAAAGGGTAAATGCGCATTTTCTCTAAGCACACACAATAGATTACAGTCCCAAAAGCTTTTTAGGCACAAATGTTGACTCTGGTCATTTAACCATGACCCTATCTCTAAATGTGATTATACAGCCTCATGCACTTTGGTAGAGCAGTAAGTCTCAAGCATCCAAAATTATGCAAAATGCTACAGCTATAACACTCCTGTCTTGGAAGCAGCTATTTCTAGCAGCAATTTCATAGGGAAGATCTTTAATTTAAAAAGAACCAAGATAAAGCCTAAGTAACAATGGGTAGGAAATGGTGACCAGGCTGCCACAAAGGCAGGTGTCCCGTAAGAGGGGTGTATGTAGCATTCTGAGCTCCATTGCATGTGTGCTGTGATGAATCTGTTTTCGTTTTCAGTTCTAGGTACCAGTTAATCTTCACATGAAAAAAAAAAAAGCCTCTGACCAGTGTAAATTGTCACAGTCTTTCTGGGAAGAAGTTAAGCAGTATGCTTCTGGAGGCTTTAAAATATTCCTATGCTTTAACTCAAAATTTCCATTTCTGGAATTTATTCTAACAAAATATTGTAGAAAGACGTAAAAGTACAGGGATTCTAATTTAAAAATAACAAGGAAAATAACTGGAACAAGTAGAGAATGGTTCAAATAATTATGAGAATGCATATGATAAAACAAATATAATGCCAAAGCCAGTTATTAAAAATATCACTGATTTGAAGAACATTTAGCAACCTAGAAAAAATATCATATAATTTTAAATTTAAAAATCAAGTGTTAAAATTATAGTCATGATATTTGCCAAATTAAAGGTACATTATAATATATAAGCACATAAGATATCAAAAAGGGAAATTCCCAAAATATTAAGTGTATGTTGGTGGGCAGTGGAATCATAGGGATATTTATTTTCTTCAATATATTTTAGTATGCTTTCAAAACTTTCTTCAATAAACAGTATTATTGTTAAATAGTATTACTTTTAAAATAAACAGGAAAAGTTAGCTTCTGAAAATCTTCTCACTAACCCAGCAAGTCTCAGAATCAGCTAAGAAAGATGCAGCGTAACCGGAGAGGGACCCAAGTCTGCGTGTGGCTATGGGAATGTACCACCGGAAACACAGTAAGGCCTGCATCAAGAAAGGGATGCAGGAGCTTTATTCACTCAGATTTGCCTATCAAAACCTTAACAAGTACCAGATGCTGTGCTGGCTGCTGTGAGTACAATTGCAGAGAAAACAGACAGGTGTATGTCCATGGAAATATAATTCCACTGCCTGATACAGGATGGTCAGGCATATGAGTGGGAAGAAACAGTAGACAAATTAGAAAGAAGATAAAATGAGGACAACATGTCCTCTGGCCTTATCTGGCTATAATTTGATGACTTTTTATTGGGAAGTGACTGGAAGTCACTATCAGAGCTCCACTGTTTACTATCTATTGGTATGCTGCACACTAAATGTGTACAACTTGTATAAAGTTCATTGTTCAGTACTAGTTCAGCCAATTTCATTTACTTATCTTGATGAAGTTCATAATGGAAGAACCCTGGGATCTTATTGCAGATGCAATTCAAGCATCTGATTTCCATCTTCATTGTAGTTATGATTCCAGTGCTTAAAATGAAAAAACTGCCCTGCTATGCTACTGAATGGCAATTTCCCTCTTGGTATGCCAAACATAGCAGCAATTGCATGCTTAACAGAAAGATTTTTAAATCTATCGGCTGCTTTATTTTTTTAATCTGCTTAGTGTTTAAATACTGATGAAATTATGGCAGTGTTTCCTAGAGGAAATTGAGTTTGACAACCTTTTGAAAATCTTTAGAATAGGCTATTTCTAGCTAAACTTCGAGGACTGAAACTGTATTTATCTTTCCCAACATAAAGAGTGTTAAAGTTAAAAAAACACACACACATTTGTTCTCTGGAAAAATTAACCATTTCCTAAAGACCCTCATAAGTTAGTACTAATAAAAATTACCATCATCTGTTATATACATGTTCCTAATAGTCTAAATACTTACATAACTGGAGAGCAGGAGCAGTTTGCCACCCCAAAATATGTCTTTTGGGGGATATTGATTACTTTAAACTAGTTACTTTCAAAAAACACAAGACTCAGGAAAAACCTTTCACCTCCTCCCTAACTTCCTAAGAGAATTTAGACAGGGGAGCTTCTCCAGGAAGGAAGCTATCGAATCATAGATAGCTGCAGTTTAATATGAACTAGTGTGTGATAGACAGGGAGGAACCTAGCAAAGCCCTTTAAGCAAAGTCCTCTCGTGTCCCATTGTTAAAGATGGCCAGATGGCCCAGCAAACATTTATTCACTAAATATCTGCTTTTCCATCGCCATGTGAATTGCCTTCCTGCCCTTTGAAGTCCCAAACCCCAATCCTCTTTCTCCTAAGCTCAAGGTGACATAGTAGCCTCCACTGCCCCATTTGTCCTCAGGTCCCCATATTCTTATGGAACCCCCGTAAGTACATATGTAATGAATTTGGTTATTTTCTCCTATTAAGCTGTCTCATGTTGATCTGCTTATTAGTTCAGCCAGAATAATTTAGGAAGGTAGAAGAAAAATTATTTTTCTTCCCCCACACTATTGGGCTAATTGCTTACCAAACATACCACAGCTATGGAGAAAAGTCATTTCACTGACTATAATCTAATCCTAACAGGAGACACGGACTCACTTGCCATGTCAAAAGAAATTTGTGCAGTGGGTGCAGCCCATGGACTCTAGTATTTTGGACAGAGAGGAGACTCAAAAGAAATTTCAGGAAATTGAGGGAAATCCTGAGACGTGATTCTGAAATAGGCATTCTGAGTTCTACATGTTCTATAGTTCCCTTGTCTCACTGCCCATATTATTTGCAAGAGTTATTAGTCCCTTCTTTAGAAGGTACGACACAAAACACTGTGTCTGTGCCCCAGAGCTTCAAGGCTGGATTGCCACCTAACTCTGCATGTATATTTGATGACCAGTAGATCATTTATACTGCTAATTCTCTCTGGGTGCAACTGAGTATTTATTACCTGTTTGTGTAATAGAAATGTTTTTCCTTTTGTTTTTAATGCAAGTTCTACCAGAATATAACAGGGACATATTAACTTTGATTCATAGTCGAGTTAAGTTTTAAAAATTGAAGTTACACTTGTACAAAAGAAGATGTATTCTACATGCTGGGCGACCATAGAAGATGGAGGGGGTGTGGAAGTGATGATCCTTCAGTAGAGATGAGGAAAGGAGTTAGGGCATTTCACATTACCAATTGTTCAAGATGAGAAAAACATGAGTAGATCTTAACTCCCCTGCCCCAATTTTTTTTTGGGGGGGTGAGGACAGGTGGCTGCAAACAATGTATTTTGCCTACACCTTCTGACTTCTTCCAAGTGGTTGGGATTCTGATCTAATTTTATAACCTTTCCTCTGTCAGCAATGAATCACCCTGTTAACCTCAAAATTCTATTATCTTTTATGGAATGGATGCAATAGTCAGGTTCTTCTTTTCTCTAATAACAACATTAAATGGCAAGATATAACTTGAGAGAGAAAATTCTCACTGGAAAATCTTAAGAATTAAATGATTCATTTGTAACAAGGTGTAAAATATATCTTCTGGGAAATATGCACAATAATTCTAGTGGGACTAATTCTAGAGCCATAGGTGACATTACCATTTGTTAATTCCATTTGTTTCCAGGGAGAGAAAAAAATCATTGATGGAACGGCAAGTGTTAGAAACTTTACCCTGTCAAGGGACACTTTACCAAAGCTCTCCTGAAGTCATCTGGTTTACGTGGTATTTGGCTGGTTGTACCCTAGGAAGTGGGCTGGAGTAACCAATAGTTTATATGATGGAATGTGAAGAGGACTAAAGAGTTTTCCCCACCAGGACAGTATAGTGCCTAAAATTCCCATCACTAATCATTTCAGTGAGTGAGGTATTTTGTATTTTACAGTATACTTTTGTTCAATTACTTATTTCCCAAAGCATGGTTTTGTATTCATTATATCCTAATACTTTGGGATTATAATTAATAAACCATCAGAAGATTCAAGTTATAATTTCATTACTAATGACATAGATGGTAAGATCTATGTGGTCTTTCTCTTAGTACAGGACTGAGAAAAAGCATATAGTTTGCAGCCTGTCTGACTGGATAATCCTAAACTTCATATTCCTCATCTGTAAATTAGAACTTAAAAAAAAAACCCCTACATGGAGGGTTATGCAAAGATGAAGCAAAATAATTTACATAGAGACAGAACTTACAAAATAAGCATTAAATATTATCACAGAGAAAAACAATTTCACTAAAAATCAATATATTTCTGCTTATCTGAGTCACAGAAACATTGAGAAAAAAGGCTTACTGCTTAGAATTTCATACATAGTCAAGATAAGGCACAATAACAAAAAACACCTACAACCAACTTCTAGCTGATTTTGTTCTGTGTCTCCCGGGCAGGGCGCATCTCCTGCGGCCGGCAAGTCCTGTCGCCTCTCAGCTCCTCAGTGTTCTCTGCCATCAAATGAGATGTGTGGGCGAAGTGTGCAGCTCTCCACATTTTTCCTCATTGTTTCAGTTGATGAGAAACCGATTATTCAAATAAAAACTTCCCAGAAGCTCAATTAAGCAGATAAAATTGAAGCTGCTCTGTTTAAAGTTGGGCTTGGGTTAGGAGCAGAACTTCACCTACCTTACTAGACCGGAATGAAATCTGTTATTTCTGTTAGTAGCCTATGATCCTATATACAAACTTAACAATTTCCAAAACCATATGGACAAAGATCAAAGGCAACTGTGAATAAATTAAGTGATAAATCAAGAAAGAAATTTTAATAGTAACATTTGCTAACCAGCTTTTTTCCCACTGGTTATTTTATAACTGGGTCATAAAGAAATAGGCCTGAATTCCTTATCGCAAAACTCTTCCACAAACCCTATTTCATCTGCAAATGAAGAGTGTGCCATTGTGGAATGAGATAAAGCATTTTTAAGTGCTGAACATATAGAGAAATAATAATAGTTGCTAATAAATACCAAGGGCCTAGTTATTTACTAAGCAGATAGTTCTAAGCACTTTATATGGGTTAGCCTATTTAATTACCATTACTATGGGGGAAAATGCTTTTTATATTATCCTATTTTACAAATGAATAAACCTCAAAAAATGTTAAGTAGTTTGACCAAGTTTCTATAGTTTAGTAAATAAAGCCACTGGGATTTGAACTTGGAGAGTATGGAACTCTACTAACGTGGTCTTTAAAATATTCCAAAGATCTTAAGAAGTTCTGATAAATAAAAATAGAAGAATTTGACAGAGACATTCATGAGTAATGTAAAATCATGTACATATTAATAAAATACACTAAACTCTTTAGAGGGTAGAGAGTTTATTAGCTGGTGATTAGTAGGTTAAAAAGAACTTAGTTGTTCTTTCATGGCATTTAATATTTATTTCTATTTTATTTTTACCATTCAATTTGTTAAAGTAATTTTTAAAAAGAAATAAAATAATTAGCTGTAATTTTTTTAACAAAGCAGGTTAGTGAAAATTATTTTTTAAATGTTGGTTGGCCCTTTTGAAGAAAAAATCTGAGGAAAGTGTTAGATGTCATATTAATCATGTTTTATTTTCTATAGAAAGTCTATAAGTAAGCTCAAGGGCATCTGCTCTGCGACCTCTCCTTCCTTTGCAGGAAAAGGAATGATGCTTGTTGCAAGTTAAGGACTTGCCACTTTTCCCTTGAAGAGGGGCTACTCTACTTTCATTTGAGAATATCCCCATCTTGTGGAAGAAACAGGAGGGGGAGGAGGAGGTTATCCACAGGATGATGAGTCTGAGTCTGTGTCAGAGAGAGAGGGAGGGAGGGCGGGAGGAGGAGGAGAAAGAGAAGAAGAAAGAAAAGGAGGTGGAAGAGAAGAAGAAGGAGGAGGAAAAGAAGAAGGAGGTGGAAGAGGAGGAGGAGATGAAGAAGAAGAAGGAGGAGGGGAAGAAGGAGCTGGGAGAGGGAGGGGAAGGGGAAAAGAAGGAGAAATAAACCAAAACCTTAGGAGCGAAGAGGAGAAATGTTTTCATTTCTGATAAGTCCAATTCAAGTTGTTTTATAATCTGAGGACAACCCATCCATTCAACATCAACCACTTTAAAGCTAAGGAATAAGAACGGCTGACATCCTTCTTCAGACCTCCCAATGCGCATGGACAAGAGTTGTTCTAGGACAACTTTTAAAAGAGTAACTTAGGACTTCTTCGTGAGCCCTGATAAGATTCCTTGAGGAGGAAAATCATCCATTTTAAAAAATGAAAAAAGAGGATAAAATCATCCTCAACCCATATTTTAAATGTATTATTTCTTCTAGCACACTAAATATGTATAATATATATGAATATTATGAAGCAAATAAAACCATGAATGACCCCCTACGCCACTGAGTTGAATCTCACTTATCCCTGGATAGTATTCAAAGCACTTGTGAGCTTCCTTCATATCCCATCTCTTGCCTCCATATCACCACCCAGAAGTCAATAATATCCTGAATTATGATTCCCATTCTAAACATTAATGTTCAGGACCACAATCCCTTTTTTAAGATACAGATTTTTTTGAGAAAAATCATATAGGTCATATCTTGTTGCTCTATTGTCTATTAGGAGTATTGTCAACACTCCTAATAGAGTTTAGAGAGAATTCTGTAGTCAAACTCAGTAAGCCATCCAAAGCAAAATGGGCAAATACTCACATCTGTTGAGAAAAATCACCACAAATAGGCTTGTGTCTGTTTTTGCCATCAGATGAGTGTTCATATGAAAACAAACTTTCATATTTCATGGCTTTATGGATTTTGCAATTACAGTTAAAGGAGCTTATGTCTACAGTTACAGTTATCAAACTTTTTTCAAGTTAATCCTTTGTGCATTTTGCCTAAGAAACCTTTTCTACCCTGAAATCATAAAGACATTCTTTTAAAATGTTTTCTCTCACTTATGAAGTTTTACTTTTCCTAATATATTTCATTTATTCTAAAATAATCTTTGTGTATGAGAAATGATTCTCATGTTTTTTCTTCTAGAGATAAATAATTATCACTGCTATATTTATAAGACATCATTTTGTTTATATATTTTATTCCCATTAAGAGGCTTATTTCTAGGCTGGCTATTCCACTGATCAATTTTTACCCTTGCACACTTACCACATTCTCTTAATTAGCTTCGCTTAACAGATCTGGTAGCTGGTATGTAACTTAATCTTATTCTCATTCATCAGCAGTGTCCTGACTCTTCTTGACCCCTTGATCTTCTATTCAAACATTATCATAAGCTCGTCAGGTTCCTCAAAAACCCTTTTGGAGAGTGTGATTGGATTTTTCCTGAAACTCTCATATAATTTAGAGAAAACTGACATCTTAGCAATATTGATTCTTCCTAATCCTGAATATGGTAGTATTTATGTATTTATATATTTTAAAATTATTTTCAATAATGTTTTACAATTGCCCCATACTGGCATTTCACATACGGGGTAGGTCAAAAGTTGTTTGCATGAAAAATAATACAATAATTAACAATAATATAAGAATAAATTCTGAGTTTTGTATACTCACAACTATAAGCCTATTTTTGCCCCACTTAACTCTTGAGTAGTTTGTAATTTTTGTTTATGTTGAAAATAGTGTATTTTTTTAAGTTGTTTTTTTCTATTTGTTGCTGGCATTGAGAAATGCAGTTGATTTTTGTATTTGATCTCATATGCAGTTACTTTTCGTGTGTGTGTGTGTGTGTGTGTCCAGAAGATATTCAGCCGTGTAATATGAAAAACAGAGACATTTATTGAAGAAGATACAAGATACAAGAAACATTGTACATAGGACAACAACACCTCAGTTCCCTTTAAAGAAAGCACCCTGGGACCACACACAGTTCTCCTGGTTGTCATTAGCTGCTCCCTCTGTATTTTCTCACATCTCATGAATGGCCTGAAATCTCTTCCCTTTCAAAAGTGATTTTATTTAGTTCTGGGAAAAGCCAGAAGTCACAGGCCACCAAATCTGGGTTGTAGGGGGGCTGAGTCACCTGGGTGATTTGGTGTTTCACCAAAAACTCTGCATAAGACTTGATGCATGAGCAGGTGCGTTGTTGTGATGAAGCTGCCAATTACCAGTAGCCCATAGCTGAGGCCTTCTTAATGATACGAGTAGTTTCTACAGAGGAATGTTCAAGCTTAATGCAAAATTTGTAGCAGATCTGTTGCTCTACTTGTTCAGTCATTTTGAATGCAACAGCCACACAGTACACATGCTCTCTCAACGACATCTACCACCCCCACCAACAGTGAAGTCACCATTGTTCACACATGTGCATTCCAGTCCACTCTCCTTGGCTGCCAGGTGTGTCTGGAAGAAGTTCAGCCATTGTTAATATAAGGAGAATGCTTTTTGTGATTTCAAAATAACCTGGCAGCCAAGCCAGAAACAGAAGTCACCCTTAATTCTCCCTCTCTCTTATCTCCCTCATATAATCCATCAACAAGTTCTATTGATTTTACTTCTGAAATGTGTCCAATCTGTCCACTTTTTTTCTCATCTCCTCTTTCACTTTTGTCCAAACCAGTAAAGTGAATGAGGCTACTGGCATAGGAGTAAAGAGCTTTCTCAAAAGTACAGACATTTGGTAAACACTAAAACTGGTAACAAAAGGAAAGGAGAAAGAAGAGTTGAAGAGATGGGAGAAACAGAACACAAATGAGAGAAACAGAGAATTTAGACAGAAAGGATCAGAGATGTAAGGCTGACATTGAAACATTTCCCAGTCTAAAGACAAAAACAGGTATATGAGGAGAAATACATGTATATTATATATACGCACATATATCTCTCCATCAAAATATTCACTGTTTTTTGTTTTACTATATGGTAGTTATATTATTATTCTGTTCTAGGGTTGTTATTTTATTTATTTTCCAAATCAATAGTGGTTGTAAACATAATCTTTTAATGTCTTATTTCCATCTTAATAACATTGATATATATATGACAGTTATTTGAAATGTATAAAAGCCTAGTATACCATGCCTCTTGTGTAATGGAGAAGGATGTATATTTTCCAGTGGTTAGGAACACGGTTCTATGCCTCCTCATTAAATCAAGCTTGCTAATATGTTATTTAAATCTTCTGTATTGTTACATTTTTTCTTCTGCTTGTCTTCAAAATACCAAAGATAAGGTCAATTTGTGAATTTGTGCATTTGCCCTGTAGTTCCACCATGTTTTGCTTTATATATTTTAGTTCTATTTAACTAGATCCATATAGGTTTAGAATTGTAATATATTTCTGGTGAATTGAACTTTTTACTGTTTTATAGGTATCTACTTTATCCTTAATAATGCTTGTGTTTTAATTTTTATTTTCTTCAATTTTAATACAGATACTGCAACTTGCTTGCTTGCCTGCTTCCTTGTTTTATTTCCCTTTCTTTGTTTCTTTTTCTATGTGCATTTTACCAAATTGGGTAACAGACTATTACCAGTTACCCAGGGGCCCCTTGTTGTCCCCTACTAATCACTATCCCTACTGTGCTCTCAAAGGTAACCACTCACAACTTATCTTTTTAATATGTTCCTGGTTATTTTTCTCCATTCTTTGATCACTAATCTCTGCAGGCTTCTATGTTTCTCTTAAATTCAATCTGATAACCTATGTCTTTTAACAGATGGTAGTTAAATTGCTGTAACTGGGGAAATTGTTATATTCCTATATATAATATAACTAACTGGGGAATTGACTATAATTACATTAATTGCTCTTTGTATTTCAAATCATGGAAGGAGAATATCTGCCTATGTCGTCAATCTTGCAATTGGACACAGGACTTTGGCAAATAAGACATTAGCAGAAGTAGTGCAGCATAGAACTAAATGATGCTTATATGTTTCTCTACTATAGCCATGACCTTAGGAAGCATCCTAAGGTTAGCCAGCTGGGCCTAGGAAGAGGGAAAGAGACCAGTGGAGCAAATCCAAGCCACTCAGCCAGCTTTAGTCACCAGTCTTCAGTCCGTCTAAATACCCATGAGCATGTATGCTTATGTGTTAACCTATGGATGATTTGTTTCTTAGCAATTTATGTGGCAAGAGCTAATTGATATACTTTTTTTGTTTCTACCATTTTGATTTTGTGCTTATTTGTCCCACTATTATCTCCTTTTCACTTATGGAAGGTGACATCATTGAAGTGTCTATTGGTTTGTTTATTTGCTTTTTCTATCTCATTGTTAAGTCTTTCCTTTTTTTGTTTGGAAGTTATATGTTCCATTTCTTAAAAAAATAAATACCCTTGAAATTTTATTATGCACGTTAAACAGAATCTAATGTCAAAATTGTATATTTTCTTCTAAAAACAAGAATTTCTGCATAATTTGATTTCAATGACCCCTTCCCAACATACATGCAATTTTTTTCTAGCTCACAAATTTGATGTTATTAAAAAAATCAGAGTTTATATACATCATTTTGTCTAGATAGTTTTGTCTTTTTTTTAATTTCCTTAAATAGCTCCTCTTTCTTTTCTTACTATTCTTTCTGGCAACACAGACTTTTCACCTTTTTTATTCCCCTAACATATAGCCTTATAAGTAAAGGTCTTTTAATGGTATATTCTGCCATGTTTTAGTTTATTTTGAATAGCTTATTTTACCCATATTTTTAAAAACTAGTTTTGATGAGTATATAGTTAATTTTTCCCAAGATATTGAAGCTATTATTCTGTTAGCTCTTCATGCCATCAAAAAAGTCTGCTTTTAGTCTAATTATTTAAATATTAGTCTAGCTGTTACTTCCTTATGCATAATATGTATTCTACTCTATTATCAAGATCTTTTCTTTGTCACTAATATTCTACACTTTTGCCAAAATTTTAAATCGTATGGATTTATTTTTATTTATCCTGCTTGGAATATAATCAGGCTCCCATATTGGTAGATTTCTGTACTTTATCAAGTCTGAAAAAAATTTACCCATTATGTTTTTAACTGCTTTCTCAAATTCAATGTATGTTCTTTTCGTTGTAACTTCCATAATAATAGAACTTTATATTTTTCATCTCCTTCTTTTCCTGTGCTGTTTTTTTGAGGAGCTCATTTCAGTGTGTATTTTATTTTAGTTTTTCTCTCTTCAGTGGCATTAACTCTGTAGTCAAAATGCCCATGGAGCTTTTAATTTCAACATTTACATTTTTTATATTTAGAGGTTCTATTTGGATGATTTTCAAATATGCCTTGCTATTTTTCTATATTTTTTCTTGCTCAGTTTTTTATTTCATATTTTATCTTTAAAATTTTTTACAGTTATATTTTCATATTTACAAATGTAAATATTTGAAGTCCGTGGGTATTTGTATCTGTTGTTTGCTGTCCTTCCAATTCTCACTTAAGTGACTAGTTTTCTTGGACATTGTTACTGTGAACTTATTTTGTTGAACTTATTCTGTGGAAATTCTAAGTCCCTAATAACAGCATACTTAAATCCGGATTTGTACTTCTGCTGAGAATCAGAAGTTGCTACTATACTAGGACACTTTATCTGACTTTGAGGGTCTTAAATTAATATGAGAATCCCAGGTTCATCTCTTCTCCTGTGCTGCTCACACAAGGCTTATTCTCCATTCACAAAACTCACTTCTGCTTGAACCCTCCTAAATTTTACCTCTGGGGTTTTTTGACCTGTTTTATATCTTGCTCACTCTCCTTTTAGTTTTAATTTCAATTGCCATTTTGTTGTATTGATTTGTCATATTAATTTCCCTTACTGGCTAAGGAGAGAAATAACCCATTAAAAATAGTTCATGTAATTACTGCAGAAACTAAGTATATTTTAAAGGGTAAGACTTCAAATATCTAATGACCCACAATGTCCCCAAATATTTTCACTACATAATATTTCAAACAGTTTTGTCAAGGATGGTGCTACCTTATCACCAACATCAGATACGAAAGTGGAGTCTTTAGTGGGGTATTATTCTCAGCACAAGAGAATGCCATGATGAAACATTTGTCAAGGCTGGTACTTTGGAGATAAAACAGAATTTATGCACTGTAGGACCCTGACACAAAGAATCTATTAAGTTAATGTGACATTCTTATCAAATCAAAATTTTGTTCAAATGAAAAAACTTTATTCAAATTCATAATTAATATCTTTTAAACATATATTTTGTTTTTATACCTATAACATTTAAAAGTTGTTTAAATGTTTTCTAATTTACCATTTAAAAGTTCCTCAGATGTTCCAAAGTTTGGCAAAAATGCATCAACAGACATTGGGATTTAGTAACAGTTTAACTTTAAAAATTATTTTGAGCTATGACTTTATGGAGAGTGAGATTAAAAAAAGAAAACTAACATTTTCTTTCCCCCTGAATAAGCCAGTGCTCCAGAGTAAATGATTTTGAAGCCAAAGAGGGATTTTAATTTCTGTATGGAGCCTTAACCATAACTTCTCTGGGGAATTTTCCAAGTCTGTGAAATAATACTTTAAAGTAAACACTTGCAAATCCATAGCTCTATTCATGTGTGCCTAAGCATCATTAAGCCTTAGATGACACATTCCATCTTGCACACAGGGCTATAGAAACACAGAAGCATTAAGTGACTTCAGCAATGCCACAAAAGGTCAGCCAAAGCTGAGTCACTAGCAGTATATCTCAGAAGTATCTAAAGGAGAAACAGTTCCAGGAGATTCTCAGGCTTAAGAGATTCTGCAATATTTTAGGATGGTGGTTCTCAGCAACATCACCTAGGAACTTTGGTAAAAATGCAAGTTCTCAGGTCCAACCTCAGACCTACTAAATCAGAAACTCAGCTTGGAGTCAAGCTTTTGTTTCCAAAAGCTCTTCAGGTCATTCCACCACACCTGAAAGTGTGACAGCTACTGCTGTAGATGAAAAGATAGACAAAAGACATGATCTTACTCTTCCCACCTCCCTGGACCAGTGGCAAGCTGCAGTGACTTTCAGAAAAGAGATAAGAAGTAGGCATCACAGATTGCAAGGTCCACAAATGCCACTAGTAGGATTCTCTACACAGATTCTTTGTCAGCCTGGTCCTCAACCTTGATGTGAAGACAAATTAGACTGTCATTATTTCTGAAATACATAGTTTGTTACTAATAATAAAATAATGACTTTTATAAATTATTATATTTATATAAATAGTAGTGAGTTTAAGAATATCCTTACAATAATGTCCTACTCAATCATCTATATTCTATTTTTCTAAATTCAAGAGAAATTTGTGGAATTATAGGTAGGGTGCTACCAACTTGTCTGCATCCTTAGGCTGTCTTATCTATGCTAGAGCCGACGGTTAGAAACCATTAATAAAGTATGGGCTGAGAGTTTTGGAAATTCAAGCTTGTTAGAGTATCACACTTCTGAAATATTCTGTATACATCTGTAGAATTGTTTCATGTAAATACAATTATATATGCTAGGCTAACAACCTCCCACAATTTTCTAAATTGAAGTATTGTAAGTGATCAGCCTAAAACAGCAAGGAGTATGGGAGGAAACAAGCAAGTCGTGACCTGGAAGAAGCTAAGTAACATCTTATTTAGCATGGGGAGAGGGGCAGACATAAGAGAAAACAAGGTGATGTCTTGCATACCTTTGCCTACAGCAGTAGCTCTCACACTTTAGGGTGTGCTGAAATGGCCTGAATGGCTTGCTTTCCTTTCCTCTTTCCCAGCCACGCAGACTATCTCAGAAAAAAAAAAAACATGTGACATAACAAATTTAGCTGCATTTCAGAAATTGAACAGTATCATTTTAGGAGATCCAACTTGATAGGCAACTGTGGCCAAGGAAGAAAGCTGACGTTGACAAAGACTCCTGGAGAGTAAGTCAGGGGTCAGGAATACAGGAAATCACACATGAGCATAGAATCACCCTCAAGGCAACATTACTGAGGGCTGAAGGATGGTTTAATCTTAACAGTCCAAGAACAATGGGTAAACTGGTCAAAGATCAGATACCAATGTAGTAAAAATCTAAGATGCCAATGTTAAAGCAGAAAATTAGTCCAAACCAAGATATGGGAAATGCAGCTGTTATCGAAGGGCAAAGAGATCAGCAGAGGATCCAACTGAATACAACGAATATATAATTTCCTATAGAGGAAAGGAAAGAAAAGATAGTAAATGCAAGCAAACGGTATTAAATTTTGGCTATACTTTCTCATATCTGATTCTCTATGTCTCCTTATTCCCAACTACAAAGATGGTTCCTGTATCCTTCAACTTCTCCCAGATTGTGCATTTGCTATAGACTACCCAGTTGCAAATAAAATCTAGTATTAAGCTCATTCATAAATAGTTTGATTCACTCCATTATTACTAAGCTTTAAAATGTTAAAGGCATCCACAAAATCAATTTCCCATCTGCATTTTTAGGTAAAAAATGGAAAGAACCAAAACTGTTTTAACCAGAGGTCATTTGCTTTAAAAAGGGTATAATAAACTTGGTCATAGATGGGTATCTGCAAATTGTGAGGAACTATTTTATATAATAACAGAAAATTGTATGATATTGGCCTGATGCAAGAGATTAGCAGTTTGGTTCAAATGTAACATATGCATTTCCTAGTTTTAAGAGTGATTTTCAAATATGTACTTACATATCTATCTACAAATAAAATTTAAATGTAAACAGCTTTTTTTAATCTAAAGTTTTCTTTCTTTAGCTTAAAAAAAGGGTCTGAAGACTTACTAAAATCCTGAAAATTAGCAAACTGATAACATATTTATATCCTAGGTTCTCTTCCACTCAAGTGACAATCTTTTCATTTTTCAGTTCAATATCCAGGAGCCAAAATAATAATACCTATGGAAGTCCCAGGAGTGTTGTGTTAGATAGATAGATAGATAGATAGATAGATAGATAGATAGATAGACAGACAAATAAATAAATCAGGGTCTCAGGTTAAAAAAATTAATTGGTTGTACTCTCTGTGGCTTTCGAGTCTTCAGATTCCTAGAAAAGTGAGAACAGGAAGAGGGACCGCTTTGGGATTTTTGGAGAACATCGTTTCCTCCCACAGCTGGCTACCAAGAGCCCTGGTGATGCCCAAGGCAGTCGGCACTGTAAAGAAAAATCTCTGTCCCCCGCAAGCAAATGAGCAACTCAGTAAATGTGTGGGAAAACCAGGATGGTCCAGGAGGAACTGAATATGGAGAAAGAAATGTCAATCTTCATGTTCTTATATAAATTATTTAACAATTGAATTTCCTTTTCCACATAGTTAACAGAAAAACTATTGAAAAGGTATAAGATAAAAAATTTCAAAACTTGACACAATCTTACAAATGACAGTCTTCCAAACTCCAATTAATAGGCATTTTTCACACTTGCAATAATATTCTTCCAAGTTTATGTGAAGAAACTATGGGGCAAGGAAGTATTTCGCTTTTTCTTTTCATGAATCAATAAAACCAATGTAATCCTACAGTTATATTTTATATGCGTATAAAATGTTTATGTATGTTTTATTGATTTTTTTTTTCTTTTTTAAATTATACTCTGTGTAAGTCTTTCTACTGACAAGACACCTGGATCTGGGATTTCATTAGTTGAACAGCAGCTACATGATGCAAACTTTCCTACTTTTAAAATCAAAACAATGTGTAAACTTAGAAAAAAAATTATTTTCTGACTTAGAAACCCTTTCCCAGAGCTTAAAAAAGAGAGTGGCTTTTTTTTTTCTATTAGAAAAATATTCTAACATGTCTAAGAATTTTTGAAAACTTGTCATCGTTCCATGTAATGACAGCCCAATCTTTTACAGAGATCTCATTAACCTTTTCTTTGGCTGAACAGAGATTCTTGGTCAGAATCTCATACAAAGAGAGCTAGTCACCAACTTCAAAAGCTTTGCACTTTACAGATGCGAATACCATGATATATATACAAATGTACATTAATTTTTCTGAAATGTATTGGTTGTTCCTATATACAATCAGTTATGTCTCTGTGTTAAGTAATGTCAAGCAAAAAATGGCACTGGACAAAGTTAAACTGGCAAGGAAGATTTTATTCAACCTATCGCACTGGGAGAGAGAGAGGGAACTCAGCTCTGAAGAAAGAAACCTTGGGAGGCAGCATTTATGTGCTGGGTGAGCTAGAGGTCATTAGTAGAAGGTCGATCAGTATGGTGTGTGGAGCACATGAGTTATTCCTGACTTTGCAAATGTTTTTCTCTGTGATCAAGACATCTGGGTTTGCTACTTGGCACCCACCTCAGTTAGACCCCTACTTTCCCATGGAGCCTGGGGGACAGGAGTGCTATTTCTTTTGATGTTTACATTTCAAAGGCATAATTCCTGGTCCTTAAGAAAGACATCTCCTGGGCTGTAAAGCTGGCAAGAGACTGGAAAAGATTGACATCATTTCAAAGGGGGCAGAGAAAGAATTTATAATTACAAGTTTTCTAAAGCAAATGTTTGAAGAGAAGGGAGATCAGGGGCCTAGTGTCAGGAAGACTCTAAAGCTTAGTCAAGCTGAGGGAACTCTAAGCCCATCTCAGTTAGCGATTTAAAAAAGAGGGGGAGAATCGGACACTGAAAAAGTTACTTGTGAATAGTATTATAAAGGAAAAAAGACACAAAGCCTCATCAAGGAGAAGAGGAAGTGGCTTGAGGCTCGGGTGGGGCTCTGCCCAGAGCCAGCTGACAAGTTTCACCCAGGGATGGGGCCTGGGGGCCGGGCAGAAAGCCTGGCCTGGGCTGAGCGTGGCCATTAGCTGCAGGAAACCAGAGGCCGAAGGGCCTTGACACCTGTGAGTAAGAGGGTCCATTTGGCAAAGTGGGCAGGCATCGGCACAGGACCCTGAGAGGTGAGTGATGCAATCAGAGAGGCCTGAGGAGGCGATCGTGACAACTGCGAGGGATTCGCGGGGACAGCCGCCGAGACCGGAAGCCCGATAAGGAAGTCCTTATCGCCCTGCCCGGGCCGTTGGAGCGCTCCGTCTCTGCACTGACCCCCACTCTGTCCCTTTTTCCTTTCACGAAGCACTTTTCCTGTCTCCTTCCTTAATTATCTTTTCACACTCTGGTCCCTATGACCATTTTTCCAAAAAAAGAATCTAACTGCCCTTCTTCTTTCTTTGAAACCCCTCCACAAGGCACACTTCAGCTCTGCCATGTAAGATGTAATTAAATTGTCAGATCCTTAAGGTGGAGGATGCAAGGCCATAATTAAGAGAGTTTCCTGAGTTTTGGGGGATCATACAACCCGACCTGGGATGGTTTTTAAAATACAGTATGTTTAATATGTTTTGGAGCTCCTGAAAATGTAAATTCCTGGGCCCCACTCCAAATCCACTGAAACGGTGTTGTCCGGGGGAAGGGTATAGCAATGTATTTTTTAAAGAGTCACTTCTAAGTGACAGGTACATCTGATAGTTTAGACAGAGCCAACTGACAGCTGGGGAGGGGCAGGGGAGGGACGGCGGAGGGATTGAGCAAAAAGAAAAAAGCTCACAGACACGAACAACAGTGTGGTGATTGCAAGGGCGAGGGGTGTGGGAGGCAGTAGAAGAGAGTATCGGGGAACAAATGGTGAGGGAAATAAAATAAAACAATTTTTAAAATAAAGGAAACCAGGTGAAGGATATATTGGGACTCTTATCTTTGCATGTTTTATGTAATTCTCAATTTACACCCACATAAAAAGGTCAGTTTTTTTTAAAGTTAAAAAGAAAAACAAGAAAGGGCTTGTAGCTGGCAATGTCATGAGAGAAGCCTCATGGAAGGAGTGTTTTTCATGAGCTGATTTTTAAACAGTTTTCCTCTGTTTTGATTCTGGTTGGCAACAGTACGTTAGGCTAGTGGTGGATACCTAATGAATGATGTCACCTGAGAGGTGAATGTCCCTGCAACCACTGGTTTGAGGGAATGAACGCAATCAGAGAAGAGGGAACTGCAGAGCGTAGAGTCCACAGGCACAGCTGCTCCACAGACCCTGGGATGGAGGCCGAAGGTGAGAACGAGGCCGCGCACACAGCCACCGAAGTATGTTCCTTTCTTAAAATGCACTGGGGTCTCTTCAGCCCTCTCCCAGTACAGGACTGCAGAGGGTAAACATCTGGGTGGGCAAATGAATATTGCACCATATCCATGCTGCCATGTTTACACAGCCACACACCAAACAAATCAGCACTGAAATACTCCCTTTAAACTTTGACCATGAAACAGTGTCTGAAAAGAATAAGATTTAACTTGTAGGAGTGTTGGAGTCCGCTCAATTTTCCCCATTCAGAAGAGCCATCAAAATATCTGTTTGGGACCTTCATGAAAACAAGCTGAAGGAATCTGAGGAAAAAGCTGAAGAGAGCATTTGTAGTCACAGAAAACAAGGAGACAGTCCAGTATCATTTGGACTTTTCCCCTAGAGAGCTAACCACCCAGTTTCCCTTGCCTGCAGTGCCCCACTGGCAGCTGGGCAGAGAGCTGGACAGAAAAGAGTATCTATTTGGACTTCAAATTTAAAGTTTGAACAACTGTAAAACAAGATAATAACAACTCTCACCAGCATCTATCAGCTTCCGGCCAGCCTGGGTGAGACCCAGGGCCCCTCTGACTGTTCACAGACCGTGTATGTCAAGGTTACCATTTCTCCTCCCCAGCTGATCCAGATGTTGCCCTGCTAAAATGGAGTGATTTTCTTTGTTTCCAAGTGCTGTCTGTCGTCTTTAGGTCAGGACCCTTACCTAATTTTCAAACAGAAACAAAATAAGGAGCCGTCTCCGCAGAGCTTTCCACGTCAGAAGTTCTTCTTCTCTAAGCTCGAGGGGAATTAGGTGTGCAAGACTCGCGCACAGGGCGACACGCAACGCGCTCACAAGAGCCCCTTCCGGCCTCACAAAGGAGCGGTCTCGGGATATTTAATTTGGTTTTCAAATACAATGGAAAAATTGAAGGCTTTTTTTTCCCCCTCAAATTGTCTTCAATAAAAGTTTTCTTTACAAAAAAAAAAGAAAAGAAAAGAAAAAAAGAAAACCAGTAGATAGCACAAACACTACAGAAGAAATGACAGGGAAGGCTGGTGATAGAAGTTCCAATATATGTAGACAAGTTCTAGAAAAGATTTTTTCCAGCTTTATTGAAATATACTTGACATATAACATTGTGTATATTTAAGGTGCCTACATTGCAAAATGATTACCATAGTAGCATTAGTTAACACCTCTATCACCTCATATAATTACAATTTCTTTTTTGATACTGAGAGCATTTAAGACCTATTCTTTTAGCAATTTTCAAGTATACAATACTGTATTGTTAACTGTAATCACCATGCAGCACATTAGATCCCCAGAATTTCTTGCATTTATTCATCTTTTTTCTTTTTAATTTCAGCTTTCTTAAGGTATAATTGACGTATGCAATTATAAGATATTTAAAGGGTACATTGTGGCGATTTAATATGCATATACATTGTGAAAGGATTCCCCCCCATCTAGTTAATTAACACATCCATCACCTCACATATTTATCTTTTACTTTATTTTTTTCATTCTACTCTCTTAGCAAATTTTAATTATACAATACAATGTTATCGACTGTAGTCATGTTATACATTACATCTTCAGACTTTATTTATCTTAAAATTGAAAGTGTGTACCCTTTTATCAGCCTCTCCTTGTTTCTACCACCCCCTGGCAATAACCATTCTAGTCCCATTTTTATGAGTTTAACTCTTTGTTCTTCTTCCTTCTTCCTCCTCCTACTTCTCCTCTTCATTCTTCTTCTTCAAGATTCCACATATAAGTGATACCACACAGTGTTTGTCTTTCTTTGTTTGGCTTACTGTGCTTAGCATAATGTACTCCAGGTCCATTCACGTTGTCACAAATGGCAGGGTTTTCTTTTTTAAGGCTAAATAATAATTTTCCATTGTATATACAAAAGATTTTTAAGGCAGTTTGAATATGGATGCAACAGAAAACAAAGGATATAATAAAGTATTATTAAGAATGAAGAGGTGAGAAAAGTACATATATATATATCTCAGTGTAGTATGCTGATTTATCAAAATAATAACTTCTGACAGCTTTAAGCATTCCATGTGCTCTTTTATCAATACCTTAATGCTAATAGCTGGCAATGCTAATCTAGAAGATAGACTTAGCTATGCCTCTTCTCTTATTACTATAATTAATAAATATTAATTTATTTTAATTTATTAAATAAATAAGTTATTAAAGCAAATATAATATTAGTAATTAATATCTGTCTTATTAAAGCAAATATAATATTTGTCATGATATTTATGAACAAACCACTTTTACATTTATTTTAAAACATAATTATGAAAAAAGTTATAAGCAAACTTAAATTGCAAATGGCAAACTTGGAAAAATATTATGAAAAGATAAAATGCATATATTCTAAATATAGATAGAGCTGATAAAAGTCCATAAGAAATATTATTGATATTCTGATTGAAATGTAGGCATAAGCAGGTAATACTCAGAAGAAAACTACCTATGAATAAGTTCCATGGTTTACTCAATTTTATAATAGTTTGCAAGTTAAAAAATGAAATACAATTATTTAATGAGAATACTTAAGACTGATAAAGGTGCAATGATATAGGCAATCTATTTCACATTCAGTAAAAATACAAATGGGTTTAATTTTTTGTAAAAAATCATTTGGTAATGTGCCCTGAAGTTAGAGCTTTCAACTCAGTAATGAAACAACTAGGACACTACCACAGGCAATAAATGATGTGAAATGAAACATGCACAAGGGTAAGGCTTGCAGAATTGTTTGTAATAATGAAAAACAGAAACACTCTATTTTTCATAAGGAAAATTGTTAAAATAAGCTTGTAGAAGATTTAATAAAATAAGGACCTACAGTATAATAATGTTTAAATAAAATATACCTATATGCATATATAGTTAAAATCTCAATTATATATTTTAAAATCTAATTACCCACAGGATTTCTTTAAGAATATATACTTTGGAAGCCTCCAATTTTTAAAATGTCACATTGGCATATGATTTCCCCCCAATTCCATTTTATAGCACCTAAACCTTATTATGCTGGTGTCCACGTAATGTGCTTTTTTTTTTTCACCTGTTTCCATCACAGAGCCAAGTCACTGCCTGATCCCTTAGTTCACTTGTAACTGGTCTAAAATTTTGATTTCCAAATGAACAATCATCATATTTTCCACTCTCTCTTCATGGCACTGGCACTAGATGCTGGTTTTCTTTCCACGATGATTTTTACAAACAAACTGAAGATTTTTGTTCTTACTTTATAAGATACTTGGAAAGAAAAGATTCCTTCATAAGAAGCAAACTTAAATTTATTCACAAAAAGCTCTGAAAAGAGTTGAATTTAAAAATCTCAAGTGCAGAGTGTTTACTAAATAAGAATATTATTTGTCCAATGACATTTGGAGGAGGAAATTATGCTGTGGTTATCCAAGTTGAAAGGGTACTGAAGATTTTATTAGTTACTTATTTATACATACTTTCTCATTTTTTTCAATTAACATCTTTTGCAAATACCATATAATTATGTTTGCATATTATATATAGTTTATGTATAACACATGTATAACTTACATATTATAATTATATGATAATTATAAACCACCTTTGTTTCTGACCCTAAAAGACAATATAGCTGAGTGAGTAAAAACACTAATTCTAGATCCTGGCTGCCTAGTTCATATCCTGGCTCTGCTGTGACTAGCCTTGTAATCTTAAGTAAGTGATTTATCCTCTCTCTGCCTCAGTTTTCTCATCTATATAATATGGATAATCATCAGGTTGTTGTATAATTAAATGAGTAAAGTATGTGAAGGACACAGAGCAACAGCAGGCTAATAGTAAGTGCTGTATTAGTGCCCGTTACAATTATAAAAAATTAGAACCAATTTTGGAAAAATAAATAGAAGTTTTCAAGGACTTGTTAAAAAGCATAATAATACCATTGCTACTGAGTTACAATTTACTTGTTTTTCACCTTGTGCTAGAGACTACCCTAATCACTTTACATATATTTATTTACTTAATTCTCACAAAAAATGTATTGAGTTATCCTTCTCCATTTCATAGACAAGAAAACTGGGAAAAGAAAGATTTAGAAATTTACCTAATGTCACAGAAAAAGGAAGTGAGACATCAGATTCAAACCCAGGTTTTCCTGACCCCAACATTAAAGTTCTTAATCCTAATGGGCAATTAATTTTTATGGTAAGTATAATAACTCAGCACTAGCTATAACTAAAATTTGTAACATTTTTTAACATTTTGTCTGAATATTAGTAGTTAGAGGTTATTTGACATTAATGTTTGTTGTTTCATTAAAGAGGTCATATATTATAAATAATCATTGACTGTTAATCATGTCTACTCAAAATCTACTTGTTCAGACAATATAGCATAGCCTTATCACCATTATTTCCCTGATAACTTTATTAAAAGCCAGTGCTAGCTAAAAATATCAGTCCCTGATGGCTTACTCTCACAAGCTCAAACCTATACAACTGCAATCATAAGAAGATATAAAAATTCCAATGATGCGGTTACTGGCATGAACGTACCAATTTGTTTTGTTATGGCTATTCTCATATAATGATGTACCATTAAAAATAAAAAATAAAAAGCCTGGCATAGCACCTTGAATATTCAGGTAGTCTGACCCCAGTGGAGTGAATGTCTATTAAGGGTCCCCCAGAGAAGTGTGCATGATGAGGAATATTGGAATCACTACTTCTTACTCTGGGAGTGACTATCAAGCTCCACAGCCTATTCCCAAACATGCGAGGATTGATGGGGCTTCAAAAAGAAGGACAATTAATGAGCAGTCAGGGAGGAGAAGCTCGTCTCAGGACGTCGACAGCACCTCTCAAGGACATGCCGTGCATGCTCATGAAGGCATTCTTGGAAAACTCTTCATTACCAGCTAAAGAGCCAGCAAAGGATTGACAAAGACTTGAAATTGTCTTGTCAAAATATAAATCCTAAGCTGTTCATTAAACCCATCAGAATATGTTCTTATGAGGAGGTTTCAGCTTAGAATGACTGTTCTGCCACGCTCCATGTTGACGCTATTCCAGGGAAAGGAGATTGTATTATTAAGGTGATTAAAGGTAATCAGCCAGGATGATTCAGACACTCAATCTAGCTGCTGCCAAGTGGACCTGCTGGTAATCACCGGAAGAGTGTACTTTGGAGAAAAATTTCTCCCTCCAAGTACTCTTGTGTTTGTTCAAGTTGAAACTAAGTTGGAGAAAGAGCTATGCTTGAAAGTTTTCTTAGCTGTACGAACTATAACTTTCATTAAAGTGTGTCCCTGACCAGTAGGCCCTGATCACACACCAGGGATTATGCTTCTAGCATCTGTATTTCTTCTTTGAACATTGCTTTGCATACAGTAAATCATGGGTAAAACGTTGTGAGAAGGAAATTTTAAAAATCTCCAACTTTAATCCAGGTTACTTAAATATTATGTTTCTATCATCAAGGCCACTATCTCAGGATGTGACTTGAGAGTTGATGAAAGCCACCACCCCTTGAAAAAAAAATTTTTGTTTTGCACCAAGTACTGTCTTGTTCGTTAACCATATTGACAAAGTCCCTTCTCCCCAAAAATTTTAGTTCAAGCACCCTTCTATTCTTCTATCTATCTAGATACTCTACAATATTTGTAGCCACACTATAGATTCCATTTTTTAAAATTTTTTTTAGAGCTGGAAGAACCCCGAGACATAATTATCCCAAACACCTACCAATATAGACCTGTGTTTTCCAATATAATAGCCACTAGCCACATATGGCTATTTAAATTTAAATTTGAAACTCAGCCCCTCATTTCCACTGGCCGTATTTCAAGTGTTCAGCATCCATGTGCAGCTAATGGCTGCCATGCTGAACAGACAGATATGGACCATTCCCATCATCACAACATTTTATTGAACGGCACTGACACAGGCACATTGTACCCCATAAAATGATTACAGGGGGTGTACAAAGGATCCTTGTAAAATAACTATTTATTATTTCAATGTATATTAGAAATTACATAACTTACAAGTGCAAGCCATTGTTCCAGGGGTATTATTGCTAAGGATAAAAGTTAAAATATGTATTTCAATTTAAAATGAGAGTTGGTTTAAAGAAAAACACACTACAAGGGTTACTATGATATGACAAAATTGTGAAGACAATAACTGAATGAGGGAGTCTTCAGAAACTGGGAGTTAGGTTTGTAAAATAAAAATAAAAAAGAATGGGGAGAGCTCACAGCAAGGCACAGGTGTTATCCTGGAGCATCTTATCTCCTCCTAACACAGATGAGCAGATAAAGTGACTAACAGGTAACCAAGAAAGGTGAGAAGGAAAAGAGGGAAGGAGGGTGTGGTAAAGCAAGGAAACTTCAGCAAGCCAGAGGAATGTACGCAGGAGAACAGCCGAATGAACTGAAGGAGCCGTGGTAGCGTGAGGGCGGGGCCTGCACACACCGCACACACTTACTGCGGCGATACAGACAAGGAAGGAAAGTACGAGTTTCCAATTTGAGCAAAGTCACAGCCTCATGAAATCATCCCTTCCCCTCACACTTATTTATAGAGTTTGGAGTTTTGATGTGTACAGTGAATTTCTCAGGTGAACAAATTTCCAAAACTCTCAAAACTAATCTTCGTTGCTACTTTCATGGCCTGCAGTAAAAATTTTATTAGAGAAGATTTGAGTAGAATGGTAAGAGCAGACACAATAAAAGATTATTAATCTCCTAAGTAAATTTTCAAATTTACTGATCCTTGAGCTAACCTGATAAAGCCTTCCAATGTTGCCAAGTCACATTTTGGGGAGTTACAGGTGCTGATGGTGCTAATCCGCTGATCAAACGACCCCTAGAATTCACTACATGGTCAATGTGAAGATAGGAAAGGCTGTAACTCACACATTTGATTCTATTTTCCAAATCTAATATCCCCTGAGAATATTTTATACTTTTAGCCAGACTCAAGAAGTCTAAGGGACCTAAGGATCAGAGTGGCAGGGTATGTGCGGAGGGTGGAAGCGGCATCTTCACAGCAAGCATGCGCAAAAGTGGCAGGGACAGAGGTGTCTTCCTTGAAATGCTGACAGACAAATGCCATCAACAAGGCGTCCGGCCTCACAGGAGAAGCGGGCACAGCTGTTGTGAGCACACAAGAGGTCGCCCTGGGGATTCTAGAAATACTTGAATAGATTTCCGAAGTGGACGAGTGGGGAAAGCAAGGTGTGAGGTACTGTGGTTTTGAAGATGCAAGTAACTGGCCAAGCAAAATGTTATAATAAATGACAATGCAATTTGACTTGTAACCGCGGAACTGAACATTCTCGAGTTGTTTGAGTTGCACTTGGCTAATACGTCTGCTTTCAATCTCACACAAACCCTGTGAGAGTGTTATTTCCCATGAGGCATCACTGCCATTTCACATTAGGGAGACCTGAGGTTCAGAGGAAGTGTGTTACTCAGCTTGGCTCATCCCACAGAACCAAGGGGATCTGAAGTCCACACCCTGTCCACTGGACCACACTGACTCTTTAAAAAGATGAGCAACAGCCTCAGTTTCGGGGAGCCGAGGGTAGGTAAGTTAGCAGGATAGCAGATTGCATTTTACCTAGAATTGGTTCTGCTTCCTATATGCAAGCATATCAAGACTCCTCTAGGTCCAAGGACTGGTATGACAAAACAAAAATCAAAAAGAATTATAAAAGCCTAATGCCTCTTACCAGGAAATCCTTATCACTACAAGTGGACATACACTGAGCTCTCCTCAATATGGCCTATTCTAGAAGAAAATATCTATTCTAAGGGGACATGATCAGACACAAAATGTCATTATGTGGTATGATCAAAGGTTTCTTAAAACTTCAACTTAGACGTGCCTGGAAATATCTCCTTACTTGGTTATTGCAGGGTGTAATACCACGTTGGAAAGAAACCAGGCCTCTTGAGTTTACTTTCTGGCCACCACCCCCCGCCCCCAGCCAAAAAGACAAAATTTGGAGGATAGCTTTTTTTCCTTTTGGCTACCTAGCATCCCTCTCTAACATTCTCAGATCTCAGGTTTGTTTTGAGAAATTACCTTCACCCTTCCCTTGTGGGCAGACTTTGCAGTCCAAGTGCCTCCCCCTCACATGGCCACATGCCCCCAATGCCCACGTCTCCCTGACCTCCACACCCACCCCAGGAAATCAGAGACCTTCCTGTCCAAAGTTCCTCTCGTCGCCACAGCCACCATCCCCTGGAATCAAGGAGCGGGCATTCGACCTGAATTTGACCAACTTGACTTTCTCTCCCATGACTTGGACTTTTGAGTTGAGTTGTTCAAAGATGAAAAACAAGAAAAGAAAAAGAGTCCACTCTTCCCAGCTGCAGTGCCTGGGATAGACTCTTGAGCAGTTCCAATCACTGAGGCTTTTTGGAACTGCCTTACATATTTCAATGAATTCCATTTTTCACTTAAAGTATAAGTACAATCATTTGTATCTGCTATGGGTTAGATTATGCTCTCCCCGCAAAAATTCATATGTTGAAATTCTAGTCCCCAGAACATCTAGACATCAGAATGTGACTTTATTTGGAAATATAGTTACTGAAATGTCATTAGTTAAGATGAAGTCAGACTGGAGTAGAATAGGCTCCTGATTCAATATGACTGGTGTACTTATAAATAGAAAAATTTGGGCACAGGCACACCCACAAAGGGACAACACCAAATCAAGATGAAGGCACAGGTCAGGGAGATGCTTCTATAAACCAGGGAACATCCAAGATTTTCAGGGAATCACCAGAAGTTAGGTGAGAAGCATGGAACACAGTCTTCTTCAGAGTCCTCAGAAAGAACCAAATCTACTAACACCTCGATCTTGGCCTTCCAGCTTCCAGAACTGTGTAACGATAAATTCCTGTTGTTTAAACCACCCAGTTTGTGGTACATACAGTAACCAAAACACCCAATCTGGCTGTTTTTTTTTTTTTTAAGGTGATTATTCCTGGGAGATTTAAGGAAACAACTTAAATTGTTTGTTGATTAAGAAAGATCTGAGAGTCTTTGGAGAGAAGTTGCTAAACTGAGGAAGTCCATATAAAAAGTTCAGAGGCTGTCCTTAACTGTAAGTATGACTACTTCATAAAATGCCTTTTTTTTTTCCCCTGCATTCACATACACAAAAAAAAGATGAATCCAAGAAGATAATTTTGCAGTTAGCAGATAAAGAAAAGGCTGGAAATAAACAGTAACACAATTTGAGCAATTTGAGTCTGAGAAAGGGTATTTGGTGCACAGTTGCCAGAATAAGTTTCTCTGCTATTAGCACTAAGTTTTTTGCTTCTGTTTGTTGTCTAAAAATGATGGATTATATTCACTATTCTCTAGTTGATTCCTTTGTACAATGTTAGCATCTGCTCTGAGTCACAAGTTAATATGGCGTGGGCAGAAGGCCCAGCTTTGATCTGATTAAAGTAAATAAGTTTATCTTTTTAGTGCCTGAGGATTAAATGGCCCCTAATTAACTCTTATTCTTTCAACAAATATCTATTAAGTATATACTCTGGGACAGGATAATGTGGTGAATCAGACAGGCAGGTTTTCACACCCACATTGGAGGAAAGAGCAAATAATACAGAACTTAATGATCAGGCATATTGTAGGGGAAGTAACATGTTTACCTGCTAAGTGAAGGTCAAGTGGGAATCAGCAGGTTCAAAGCTGGGTATAGTGTCTGAAGGAAAAGTGTTCGTCTTAGAGTGAAGATATATGAAAGCCCAGAAGTGAAAGAGGGCACTTAGGCAGAGTAAAGACACTGAAAGAAGTTTACCATGGCCAAGAGATGAGGCCAGAGAGACCAGAAAAGCTAAATTAAGGAGCCCAAATTATCCTGATGGCCACACAGGAATCATCAAAGAGTTTTAATCGGGGCAGTGACATGACTAGATTTGCGTTTTTTAAGATCATTCTGTAGCTGTTCAGAGAATGACTTGCGGCACAGCTCATCCAGCTGCACAGATACCAATTAGGAGTTGTGGGCATGGTGACAGAGATGGGGAGAGGTAGTGGCCATGGGAAAGGAAAGAGTATCATATATGGGAAAGGGAAAATGTCAGTCACCTGACTGGGGAAGTTGTGTTTCACACCAGTTTGGCCATGACTGCTGTTGACCAAATGTGGCCTGTGGGTACAATGAGATGTGCGGTTGTGCAAACATGCTCCGTTGCTGAGTATCAGCGAACCCCCGATAGACTTCCCCAGCTAGTGGCCATTTCCCATGCGATTTGGATGGCAACTGTGACTTCTAGCAAGTGCCCAACCGCTTGTCCATGATCTGGTACCTCTGGCCCCTGTGCACAGCAGGTCTGGCAAGTCTTCAACCCCCAGCCCAAGTACTTTTTCCAGACAATTTCTGGACCCAGGAAATATTGGGTTGGGACAAATAGGGTGTATGTGTCAGCCCCAGTCCTCCCTTAACCTGGAAGTCCTGTCACCTTTCTTCTAAATGGCCTTTTCTTTCTTTCCAACAGTACAGGGCTAGGCAGCAAGTCTGCTTGCTAAGCCCATGTACAGCTGGGAAACAAAATGTAAATAGTGCTCTGCCACCTCCAGGAACAACGCACTTCCCAAAAGGGAGCTCCTTCTCTCTCCCCAGCAGTCTTCTGTGACTGGCTTGGTGGAGAGGACAGGGGTTCCTTTGTAAGCTCACTTTCTGCAGGAAGTTGCGTGGTCCCATCAACTATTGTCTCCCTGCATGTAGAGTTCTAGGTACCTAGCAGCTTTGTCTCCACAAATATGGGACTTGTTACAACTCAGAAAAAAATGAAAATCCTGCTGAAGAGGGCAAAATTTGCCACCCAAAATATGCCTTTGGGGCATAAAAATTGTTTTAGGCTTGTTATTTTTTTAAAAAGAGCAGACACAATTTAAATTTTTTGAGGAACTTCCACACTGTTTTCCACAGTGGCTGCACCAGCCTGCATTCCCACTAATGGTGCACTAAGGTTCTCTTTTCTCCTTATCTTCGCCAGCACTTGTTGTTTGTGGATTTATTGATGATAGCCATTCTGATAGGTGTGGGGTGCTATTTAATTGTGGTTTTAACTTGTATTTCTCTGATGATTAGTGAAATTGAGCATCTTTTCATATGTCTATTGGCTCTCTGTATGACCTCTTTAGAGAAGTATCTATTCAGGTCCTTTGGCCATTTTTTGATCAGATTGCTTGCTTGTTTTTTGAGTTGAGCTGGATGAATTCTTTATAAATTTTGGCTATTAGCTTATCAGATGTATTATTAGCTAATATGTTCTCCCAGTTAGGGGGCTGTTCAAGTTGATATAAAGTACAGTATAAGAAATAATATACTGCTGTGTATGGTGGCAGGTGGGTACTGGAAATATCAGGGGAATACTTTGTAAAGTAAATGATTCTCTAACCACTATACTGTACACCAGAAACTAACACAAAATAGTATTGAATGTAGATTGTAATTGAAGAAAATAAAATAAAATAAAATAAAATAGAAACAGCAGACACAGAAGAAGCTCTGAAAACCTAGTAGAAATTACCTTTCTGTAAGAAATATTTACATTTATAAGGCAAATATCCATTTGTGAGACCATCTCTCCTTCTGTAAGAGGGAGAGGAGAATGACTAAAACTCTAGAAACTCTTATGAATAAAGAAAAGAAGGACTTAAATATGTATAACAGCTATACTCTAGTTTACTGTGCTTTTCTTCGTAAAGTCCCATACCCTATTATCTTCTTTTGTCTTTAGCTGGAGATGGTATTTAAGGTGGTGGTTTGGGCCATTTTGGAAAATTACTTAGTTTTCCTGGGTATCTCTCATGTGTACTGGAGATGTACATGTTATTAAATTTCTGTTTGCTTTTCTCCTTATAACCTTCACTCAGCCAAAACCCTAAAAGAGTGAAGGAAGAAATTATGTTTCTTCCCTTATAGTGCTCAAACTTCTTATTACAATAACTCGAAAACCTTACTTTAAAATTCCTTAGGGCACCTGAATATGATAAAGTTTTGGTAGTACATTTTTTAAATGGCATGATGGGTATTCTTAAGTTAAGTTGAGATGCTTATATTTTCAAGTATATACCTACTCACTTGGTAAGGAGTGACTATTGTAAGTACTTTTTTTTACAGTATATATATATATATACACACACACACACACACACACACACATACACACACACACACACACACACACACACAGAGCTTCCTTAGTGGGATAAGCAAACAAGAAGCATAACTGAGAGAATTTATCATTCGGTACAATTTTTAATGGCATTTGAGGTATGATCTGGCAGAAGAAAATGATTCGGGTGGCCCTCTGCGGCCCCAAATCACCAATCTCACTTTTTAAAGTTAAGAGTTGATTAACAAACCAGGTGGCCTTGTCAAAAAATAAATTTTAAATCAATATTTGAATCCACTGGACTTTAAGTTCCAAAATTTTCCACCAAAGGTGGCATTTCACTCTAGCGGACACTGAGTTCTTAAAATTGTAAAGGCTGACACAAGAGGGTCACCACCCGTACACGGCTGATTAGATTCCACTCCTGAGAACAGATACTAAACTCATTTCCAATGACAGCAATTGCTTTAAACTCCTTAAAGCCTTCAAAATAGAGAATGTTTAAATTAGAGCTCCTAGTTAAAATAATTAGCAATTAAGACTCCAGGAAATTACACTTAAATCACTTCTGCAGAATCCTTCAGAAGTTCCTGTATGATAAAAAGAATAGATTGCTCTTTGTTAAAGTTTTTGAACCACTTTTCCTCCACAGTTTTCCTTGAAATCTAACAGCACCCTGATGTAATGCTGACAAAACCAGAGCCTAGGTTGCTGAGTTGGAAGGAGCACGTTTGCTGGGGCATTTCCTGTGGCGGTTTTACTACTGGCTCGTCTTCAGCTTCACCCTCCGACAAGAATACCACCCCTATCATTGATCCAAGGATTTGCAAACACTCTTCCTAATTACCTAAAAGAAAAGAAAACAAACAAACAAAAACTAAATTCCTTCTGCCTCCAAGGAGCAGTTCTTCATTAGCTGGAATTTAAGAGATGATTCTGGGAGCTGCCTCAGAACGGGTGGCAACGCTTCCCCTTGGTTCGGCTCCATCTTCCTCTCTCCATCCAGTTTCCCTATTCAGGACTGACTGTTGCCAAGGACCCCGTGCCGCATGTCCTTTGGAAGGCAAGGGCCCCCTCTAAGGCAGCGTTTTCCATGCTCCAGCCCTTTCCTACTTCACCTTTTAATGAAAACTACCTGCTTTATGTCCTGGAAGTTTTTAGGGAGCCAACAATTTGACATGCTTATTTTAAAATCCATTTCTGCTTAAGCATTAATGAACAACAGTGGCATAGCTTTCTCAGAAAACACTTGCTTTTAAATTTCAGCCTTCAATAGCTTAATCCTAAATGGCGACCCTCTGGCAAAAACAGAAGAAGAGGTGCCGTGAGGCAAGAGGAGGCCCTTCGGCTTGTTCTCATTTCATGTATTCCAGTCACCACTTACTTTCATGACTGACTTCACTCACATATTTCATAAAATTACAAAACCTGAGAGCTGGAAAGGATTTAGAGATAAGTCAACACTTCCACTTTAAAGATAACAAAAAAATACTGCAGCACAGAAAAGGTAAGAAAACAGTCTCGCAGCTGCTGGACAGAGAGAGAAGCCAGGACGCCTGGCTCCAGTTCTGACACTTACCCCCTTATCCTGCAGAGTCTCTGGTAATGAGCTTTCCAGAAAAATATGTGTGCACTTCTACCTCACTCTCTTTTGTCGGCGATTCACAATTGGGAAAGTGAGAGGGGCTTGGAGAGAGCAGAGATAAGCATCCCCAAAAGGCATGCTCAGATTTAAAAAGTATAATTAATATTAGAATATACTTCCAAATTGGGGAAATGAAGATGCTCTTGTTTTGATAACAAAAACTAGAATCAGTAAATTGTAACAAAATACTGGCAGGTTATAATTTCATCCTATGCATCGCAATAGTTCTCAAAGGTGATGATGTTGGGGAATGGAGGCATATCAAAACCTCCACGGGAAGAGTGACGCTTTTAGCTTTATCTAAAATATACTAAAAACTTCTGACTATCTTTTAAAATGTTTGGTTCCAATGATGAAATATTTTAAACAAATATTTTAGAAGCAAAGAAAAAGTATGATCACCACATACCACTCACCATGTTCAAAACATTGTTTTTATCATATTTGCTTAGTATGTCTCTATGTTGCTTACAATATTTTTAATAAAATATACAGGTATAATTAAAGCTCCAGCTGCAGTGTACCTTTCTGCCCCATTCTTCTTCAAGTGATAAATACCCTGATCAAGTATATGTATATCTTTGCCCTTTAATTTATTCTTTTCTACCACATATGTATAAATGCATAACTAATGCATGCTATTGTTTGATGTTTTTATAGTTTATATAAATGATACTACAATTGCATATATCCTTGCACAACTTGTTTTTTCATTAAATGTACTACTCATGAGATTGTTTTCTTGTTGATATATTATATATAGTTTACTCATTTTAACTGCTGTACAATATTCAATGTATAACTAAAGCGAGCTTATCCCTCCAGGCTTCTACTAAGGGACACTTATATTGTTTTTATCTCTTCATTTGTATAAACAGCACTACAGTGAAATCTTGGTGCACGATCCCTTGTGCACATTTGGGAGTTTTTCTAAGATGTAAAACTAGATATAGAATTTTAGAATTATAGGATATGAATGCCAATTTATCCCCCTGCTCGCGTGACTGGCATCCTGTCCGTACGTCCGTACCAACAGTTGGTGGTCTAAGACTTGTATTTCTTACCTCTTGGGGATAAAGCGATATCTCACGTTATTTTAATTTGTATTACCTATGCATCAGCAAAATTGGATATATGCCCATGTGTGTATGAAGCACTCTGGTTTCTCCTTTTGTGATCTGCTTTATCATATCCTTTTCCCATTTCCTAATGGGTTTTTTTCTTTTTCTTATTGATTTATAGAAGTCTTTATGTATTCTCAACACCATTTCTTTTTCACTTGATATGGATAGAAAATATCTTTTTTAGTGCAGATTGCTTTTTTGCTCTGTTTATGGTGTATTTTGTCAGATACAGGTTTTTAATTCAGTGAAATCAAATTTATTACTATCTTATTTCGCAATTGTTATTTTTGCTTAAGAAATATCTCTTACCAGCTATTATAAAATGATATTATTCTATATGCTTTCTCGAAATTTTTAAAAGTTTACTGTTTACATTCAGTGTTTAATCCATCTGCAGTTTATTTTTGTGTACGGCATGAAGTAGGAGTCTAGCATCTTTTTCTCTATGGGTAGCCAATTGTTAGCACTGTTCGCTGACCAGCCCAACTTTCCCCCATGGATTTGTAAACCCAGTTGTAAACAGAGTCACTGCACAGTGATGTGTTTGTTTCTAGGCACACAGTTCTCTTCCACAGAGCTATTTGTCTGCCCCCACGTCCATAGAACTGCTTCATTTAATATGCTTATATAGTAAATTTTACTCTTGGTGGAGTCTCTTTTTCTTCTTCTCCTCCTGGACCTTATTCTCTATTGCTTTCTGTAAAATTATTTTAGGTCATTCTTAGTACTTTTTCTTTTGTAGGACATTTAGGATCATGTTATAAAGTCCTGTGAAACTAAATTTACCTTATAAATTATGTAGAGAATTGTCATCGTTAGTTGTGTTGTCTTCCAATCCTTGCACATGTCTTCTTTCCATGTATTTAACTCTTTTTTTAGGTCTTTCAGTAGAATTTTGTAAAAGTATCCATAAAGATATTATATTTCTTTTGTTAGATTGAGCTTTAGGTGCATTGACTACATTTCACGAAGAGTATGAAGGTACTCTCCTGATTTTGTACGTTGATCTTAAATTCAAGATTCTAGCTGAATGATTATTGGTACTGATAGTTCCACATTTAGATTTTCTCACATTTTTCCATGTAGACAATCATATCATCAGGAATAATGATTATTTTGCTTTTTCTTTCTGATCTTTCATGCTTAAATTGTTTAACTAATTAACTTGTCTAAGTGACTGCCTAAGATCTCCAGCACACTATTAAAATGAAGCAGTGATAGCAGGCATCGTTTTCAAGGGATTTAAACGGAGCTTTTAATATCCCCCCATGAAGTATGATATTTGCTGTAAGTCTATGTGAGATCGCCTTGGTTTTCACCCTGAATGGGTACCCAATTTTATAAAAAGAAAAATTCTGAACTGTTAATTATGTTTTTCACCTTCAATTTGTCCATCCAGTGAGTAAAATTAATATATTTGTCTAATGTTAAACCACCTTGGCAGGTCTAAAATAAACCCTCTTTGGTCATGCTATGTACTTTAGTTGTGATTTCACATCTTTTCACAAATGAACCTGACAGTTTCATCAATGTCACTACAGTTCTGACAAGTTTGGGTTTCCGTTGTTCACTGTCCTCACGAAATGAGGGGTAGAATATTTTCTTTTTTTCTACTCTACAGAAGAATTTAATGAAATCAATTATGATATCTTCATTAAATGCGTAGAACTTGCCTATAAAACCCTCTGTGTCTGATTAATTTTATCTGGGTTTATTTTTAACTACTAATTCAATTTCTTCAACAGTTACAAAACTGTATTGTGTGTAGTCATTTTGGTAAATTTGGTAATTTTTCTAAAATTTTGCTTTTTGGACTAAAGCTCTCAAATTTATCACCATATAGTGTTTGACTACATACAACCCACACACACACCCTCACACACCCACACACACGTTTCAGTAAATCCTGGAAGAGCAAAAAAAAAACCCTCTCTGTGGACTTTCACCTTCAAATGCCTCTAAACACTTTATTTACCCACAAAAATTAATACCTATGTTATGAATAATAGTAATTTTAATTATAAACACTATAATTTAAGGAGGAAATGAAGGAAAGAAAAAACACTGATTTCAGCACCGTCAGTTGGATCATCTTTTAGAGGTGAGCTGGAAGCATGCAAATGCACTCCACAGCTTCCCTGAGGGCAGCGAGCAAAGCAGCTGGCTGGTACTTTAAGCCTCTCACAGTTGGGCACAGTAGCTCTTGATGCTGGCAGAGCTCCTGTGTCACCAGGATCTGTAGAGCGTAGCAAGCCAAATGAAAGAGGAAGTTTGCAATTAATTAAAAATAAATGAAAACAAAAATCTCCCCCCAGTGGCTTGCTTCTCATCTTGGTTGTAATCCACAGTCAACATTGGAGGCCACGTGGGGCATTTACCAAATGGAAAAGGTAGAGGACTGTGTCGAAGAGACCGCAGACTGCCGCTCTGGACCACACTAATAATTCTTTTAAATCCTCTCATTCCGCCTCGTCAAGAGGCGCAGCAGCATTTTAAATCTGACTGACCCATATAAATTACCTTTCTACTCATCCGGCTGTGAAATTAACAGTCGAGGAAGACAGGTCCTATCAAGCTTGCTGTGCTGAGCTGCTGAAGGGTTCAGAATAAATGGCGGTGGGGACAGGAGACAGGGCACTATGAGAAAACAAGGAGCCTGAGCACAGTGAGCCCTGATACAGGCGCCTGCTGTCCTGGAGCCTGGTAACAGCCCCAGGAGCAGGGTCTACTGAAAAGGCACAAGTTGCACGATACCATCAGTTGCACGACACCATATTTTGCACTGAAGTGCAAAGTGCTGGGGGCCATAGCAAAGGTATCTGGGACAGATATCATACCACCTCAAAAAAGTTAAACCATTGGAATTCGAAAAATAAATCCAGAGGTGCTTTCCATTTTTAATATTATCTGAAGTCACTAAGTGTCTTAAAATAGGACATCTAAACTTTCCTAGTCTTGGTTTCCTAACTTTTGAAGTAGTGCTCTTACTAGAAGTTAAAAAAAAAAAAGCACAATAAAAAAGAAGTCAACTCATAATGAAGCTACAGCAGTAAATTACTACTACATTATCGTATAATTCTGTGTTGTTTGAAGATATGGTGGGGAAGAGGTAGAACCAACCCGTTACTCCTAACTCCCCATGATTTCTTCTACAGCCTCACCACGTCTTATCAAATTCTTACATACTACGAGATGGGAGATAACAGAGTAGTCAAGTCACCTTGTCAGCTCTCCTCTACAGGCAGTGCCTGCACACACAGGTGCGCATGCACCAATGCAAACAGAAATCTAGGCTAATGTTGATGTAGGAGCACATGTGCATGATTCAGGCTGTATTCTGTGTGAGTCGGCCAAACACACACATGGAAGTGATCAGGGAAGAATAGATTTGATTGCATTGCATGCCAGTATACCAGAGAAGTACAAGCAAGGCTGTTAGTTAGCAATCGCCATTAATCATGTTATTAATAGTATTGGTATGAAAATTATGTTGGTGGCCTTACATTTATTATCTCGTTTTTTTCCTTAAAAAGATTTGGGATGGACTTTATTATCCTTCTTTCATAGATGAAACTCTGACTCAGAGATGTCATGTAATATCGAAGATCACAATTAGTAGAACAGAACTGGAATTTGAAACACAGTCTGACTCTAAAATGTCACCAAGGCTCAACTTCGTGATTCATCAAAACTTGGAAAGAAGAGGAAGACTAACACTGAAACTCTAATAATCATAATAATCAGATAATACATTTTCTTCCCCTCTCTTTTTGCCAAATTCCCTACTTCGAAAAGAGAAACAAAAAAAAAAAAGCAAGAATGTTCTAGGATGGCTTGTTCTATTCAGACTATTAAAATCTAAAACACGATCACCTATATTCTTTTTACACATTGGGGAAACCGGAGGCTTAAAGAGCTACTTGCAAGTGGTCTCCATCTTTAATGGCAGAGCCAGGATCAGAAATGGGCCATCGAAATTTCCAGGCTGCTGCTCCTAATTTTATGCCAAAGATAGACAATAGAAAATATTTTCAGGATCGATAAGTTGCATTCCTCATCTTTCACCTGTCTTAATGTTCCTTAACCCAGAAAACCCTAGAAAATTTTGGAAAATGGCAGTTTTCTTTCCTTGCATATCCAACACATGAATTTACAGCTAGTTTTTTCCTCCACTACAAAGGAGAACATCAAGGCGATCACATGAAAAGATGTTCTGTCACTTTTTTTCAGAGAGAGAAGGCTGTATTTTGACATCAATGTATTTCCTTCTCATCATTAGCATTCTGACAAGGAAAGTTTTGAATGAGGTCAGTGATATTAATTTTACTTCAATTTTAACTTTCTGAGCAAGTTAGTCTGCAGTGTTTCTATTTTGGTAATTTGAGTCTTAGACACTAGATGGAATAAATTTGAGACGTGAAGATGTCTACAAAGAAGAAATTTATCATCTTTGAGCTAGAGAAAATTTGATTTACAGTAAATTTAAACAACAATAACAAAAAGAAAGAAAGAAATAAGGAAACTAAATAGAGATGATTGGAGAAACTCTTCCTGTGCAGCTACATAGGAACAAACAGGCAAACATTACTGATTTGAAAATATAATTGAAATTGACCTACTTTTATTTGAGTTTCTAACTAAAACTCAGAAAACTGAATCTTTAAAAGTAATTTTCTAGGCCATTTTCTCTCAATTTCAAATCCATCCTTTGGAGGGGGGTGTTGGGGGAGGGGAATGGACTAGAAGTCTGCAAAATGTACTTTGTATTTGCCAGTTGGTTTCCAGTTAGGTCCTGCAGACAGGAGGAGCTGCAGGGAGTCTGGAAGACTACAGAAAGGGGAAGGTTATTTCCTCTTCTTGTTGGGTTCAGCCCTGGCTTCTTTAGACACTCTCAGAACTGCAGTCATCACACTCTGCAGGGAAAAGACCACTGGGCAGGCAGACCCCCAAACTCAAGGGCTAAGCCCAGCTTAATAGAGGGCCCCCTCCAAGCCGCTGAGGGATCAGTGCCAGCAGCACCATCTTCTTCCCAGTTATCTGCTTGCCAGCACCACGGGGCCCCTCCTTCAACCACTGAGGTGCAGCAGCAGCCTAGCACCCTTCCTCAGGAGTCTTAGGTCACAAGCTCCTCTTCAAGCTGCTGAGAAACCAGAAGCAGTCCAGACAGCACCCCTCCTCAGTCCTAATTCTGTGAGACCTCTCCCCCAAACACTACATTTCCTGGGGTTTCCCTAACCCTGGGGTGATAGCTGCATCCTGCAGTCATTACCCCTGAATATTTGCTATTTTCAATCCTCCGACTCCTGTTCAATCAGCTCCTTATATTAAATTATCCTGTGAAATACCCTAGTGTGTTTTCAGTTTTCCTGACTTACACCCTTACACAGAAGGAAAGATGAGAAAGTGGGGCATTACATGGAGCTGGTAGCCCAAAGTAGTTGGAATAAGGCACACGGAAGCATCATGTTCATGAGTATTATTTTAAATATGATAAGAAGTTACATTATTTTTTAATTTTATTTTTTAATTTTTTAATAAAGTTGAGTTAGCATACAATATTATATTAGTTTAAGGGATACAACATAGTAATTTGACAGTTACACACCTTATTACATGATCAGCTTGATAAGCCTAGTGCCCATCTGTCACTGTGCAAAGTTATGGTATTATTGACCATCTGCCCTGTATACCACATCTTTGTGGCTTACGTATTTTATAGCTGGAAGTTCGTACCTTTTATTCCCCTTTACCTTTTTCACCCAGTCCCCCAGCCTCTCCCTTCTGGCCTGTTCTCTGTATCTATGAGTCTGTTTCTGTTCTGTTATGTTTGGCCATTTGTTTTGTTTTTTAGATTCCCCTCATAAGTGAAATCATATGGTATGGTATTTATCTTTTTCTGTCTGACTTACTTCACTTAGCGTAATACCTACCAGGCCCATCCATGTTGCCACAAACAGTGAGATTTAATTCTTTTTTGTTGCTAAATGATATACGTATGGCCTCCTATCAGATATATCAGAGGCAATGTGTAACATAAGCGATTTTTTAATCATTCAATAATGCAGAGTTGAGGCACCAGTTTTTTTCTTCTCAGGTCACTCTGTCCTAGATGAATTCCATCAGGAGAGTGAACTGGCTAATGTGTGCTATATAAGACTCTGGAAACTAGAAGCACCATTCCAAAAATAAAGTCTTCTACTACGTAATCTAACGCAGCTCTGAGGTTTCCTTGCATTGATGTAAACCTTCCGTCAGCAATGTCCCAAGGCAAGGGAGGCCCAGTCTCAGGAAAGCGAGAATGAAAACCCCAGCCCTTAGATCAGCAGGTCTTTCTGAAAGCTGTCCCTTTTCTTTCCTCTCATTCCAAACTACGCTTTCTCCCCCAAATCCATGCATTTACACTATATCCCCGTGTTCTGAATCTAAATTTTTAAGTTTTAGGATACAAATTTGGCCTTTTCCTCTTAGAAGAGAAAATTCTCATAGTATTCCAGCCATAAGAAATGCCAAAATAACAATAACCCTCGGCAGCAAAAATACTTAGCTATCAAAAACCCAGTAACACATATGTTCAATGTTTTAAAGGTTATCTGAATTTCAAATGTTTGTCTCTCAGTAAGCTTTTTGAGTGTAGGTAATCAATATGGACATATGGGAAAGGAAAAAAAAATAATACATCTCACCTTCTTTTCATTTCCTCTTTCTCTAATCCCCTTATAGCTTTCTCCAAGTGTGGTCATACCCTCAAAGCAGTTCAGAATATGAGGTGTGTCCAGAAGGTATCCATCCATGTACTTTGAAAAATATAGACATTTTTTAAAGAAAATACAAGATACAAGAAACAGTATACATGGGACAATGGTGCCTCAGTCCCCTTCAAAGGAGGCACTTTGGGACCTCACACAGTTCTCCCAATTGCCATCAGCTGCCCCATGGTTTTTTCCTGAATCTCATCAACAGGCTGAAGTCTCTTCCTTTTCAAAGGTGATTTTAGTTTGGGAGGAAACCAGAAGTCACAGGGTGCCACATCTGGGCCACCAGGGGGCTGAGTCACCTGGGTGATCTGATGTTTTGCCAAAACCTGTGCATGAGACGGGATGCGTAAGTGGGCGCACTGTCACAAGGAAGCTGTCCATCACCAGGTGCCCACAGCTGTGGCCTTCTGAATCATCTGAATAGTTTCTGTGGAGGGATGCTCAAGCTTAATGCAAAATTTGATACGGATTCGTTGCTCTACTCACTCAGTGATTTTGAATACGGCGGCCACACAGTACACATGGACACTCAACAGCATCTACTGCCCCCACAGACTAGTACAGGGAAGTCATCATTATTCACACACGTGCATTCCAGTCCACTGTCCTTGGTGGCCAATTATATTGATGTCACACAAACCATTTCGTTGTATTAACAATGGCACA